>NC_047052.1:4490500-5132000 GCF_011762595.2 Tursiops truncatus
ACCATATCCTCTTAACACTTTGCTAAATTTACCACCTCTTACAAGTTGTGAAGGAGTGGGAGATACCTTCCATGCCTTTGAGTCTACCCTTTCCTCTGTCTGGAATTCCCAATCTCTTCTTTTTTTTTTTTTGCACTTGGCAAACTCCTACCCATCCTGCAAGACCCAACTTAATGTCACCTCCTCCTGGGAGCCTTCCCAACTCTCCCATGCAAAATTAACTGCTGCCTTCACATTTCATATTTGTTCAGGCGTCTCTCTCCTATTTCTCTGGGGTCCTTCAAAGGGCACAAGCTGTGTCTGACTCATCTTGGTGGCTTCAGAACCTATCATAGGGTCTAGCATGTCATAAGATACTCACTAAATGAATGAATTGCATCTAGATGCCCAGAAGCACAACAAAACTGCTGCTAGGAGGGACAGATGTTTCTCCCAAGAACATTACTGGCTCTGCAGTTTAGCCAGATTCTCTAGTACTTCCTCCCATCACTGCTCATGCTATGAGCAGTGGTTGGTTGGTTTGTTTCTTTATTCACTCATTCATTCAACCAACATTTATTGAGAATCTACAGTGGCCCAGGCACTGGTTGATCCTGAAAGCTGGGAACGAAGGACACAGACTCCAAACCAGAGCTGGAGACAGCAGGAAGGAGCAGGTGAAGGGACCACGGCAGCCCCATGGGGATCTTCAGGAGTAAGACCTGAATTTAGCTCTGCAGCATCTGTGGATGCTGTTTGGTGTGTTGCCAAAGGCCAGGACGCACAAGCCCAGGCACAACCTGCTTTGTAGAATAGAAACATGGCTGGGTGCACCACCAGACTACATTTCCCAGTCTCCTCTGCAGTTAGGTAGGCCATGTGACTTCATTCCAGCCAATCGAGAATAGGCAAAATTGATGACATCACTTCCTGGTCCCTGCCTTAAAAATTTTCCCTCACAAAAAATTTTCCCTACATAGAATTATGGCCCACCTCCCAGGACCTGCAGGAAGGCAGAGCAACAATACAGTAGGGGCCTGGGATCCCAAGTCAGTGTTTAGAGGTGAGCTATCCAGGAAAGCCATTTCACCAGGAACATGCCCATGGATTGTGGTGTGGGCAAGAAATAGATTTTGACCATGTTAGGCCATTAAAATGTGGGGGCTGCTTGTTACAGCCATTAGCTTGTTCTGATAGAGAAACCTCTTGTTACTGTCCAAGAACCTCTGATCCCAAACCCCGATTCTCACCCAGGTGAGTAGCAGGGTATTTGAGAAACAGCTGTGGGTGCTCCGGACGGCTCCCTCCACACACCCCATCCCCTCTGGGACCCCGTGCAGAAATTGCTTCACCCACCAATTATGCCGAATGAGAAAAGTGTCAATTGCTTCCCCAGTTTGTCCATGCTTTTTTGTAGAGGAGTTTTGGGCGTCTGAAAGGATGAGAACAATGGGTTTGTTAGATGAGATCCCAGCAGCGTCCCCCAGTTTCTGCCTGGATTTTTTAATGTCTTAAGCTGAGTGACGATTACACAAGGACACATATATAAAAATTCATTGACTGCTACGTTTCAGATCTGCGCATGTCACCGTAAGTTATCTTGACAAAAATCCGAATAAATGTTTTAAAAGAAAAAATTTGAAAAAGGGTACTCACGTTAATCATATCATCCTTAGTCCTAAGGAGCAGGCAGGGCTGGTGTCACCAGCTGAGAATCATCTCAAACCCCAGCTTCCACAAACCCAGAGCCCCACTGCCCTCACCTCTTCAGCCTGCATCATCTTAAACACTTCTCCAAACTGGGATCTTTCTCCTGTTCCGATCACAACGCCCTGCGTACAGGAGAGAGGAGCTTGAGTTCTGAGGCTTAAAGCCTGCAGATGACGGAGGCCGGGGCCCCCAGGCACCCGGGGCTTACCTGTCCCTTCCCGTACTGCACCAGGGTCCCCATGAAGACGATGTTGCTCAGGGTGGTGAGGTCGCCCCCGCCCGTCAGCGGGGTGTCCGTCTTGCTGCTCGGCTCGGCTTCTCCCGTGAAACTGGACTCGTCCACCAGGAGGTCTGTGACCTGGGGGAGCAAAGCGAGAAGGCGTGGCACCCACCCTCCCATCTGTGAGCTGGTGTTCAAAGCCCAGAACGGTGTCTAGCATCTTAGTGTCATCGCCAGCAGACAGCAAACAGGAACGTGCTGAAAGCAGGAAGCGAGGATCAGAACGCAGCCTCAGATGCCTCCAGGAAACAGAAAAGCTTTGAATGTACGGCCCCTTTCAGAAAGCAGAAAGGTCTCATATCCTATTTTAACATTATTTTAAATTTTAATATTGTTAAAAACTTAGGCAATGGTTAAATTAGAACATCCCTCTCAGAGCATCCTGTCTTTCCCCTAACACTCCACATCCCACCCGCCTTGGAAGGTCCCGTACAATCCGTGTAGTCTGAGTAGCACTGAGCCGTGTTATGCAGTGACAGCCTAAGGTCATGTCAACACCCAAAACACATACTCGGGCACAGATACGCACACACACCCAGACGTTTCCAGGGTGACACTTCCAGAACACCTACCATGCGCCAGGCCAGGCGCGCAACACTTCACAAGGCTTATCTCTTTTTTTTTTAATTTATTTTTTATCTTTGGCTGCATTGGGTCTTTGTTGCTGCGCGCGGGCTTTCTCTAGTTGCAGCGAGCGGGGGCTACTCTTTGTTGCGGTGCGCGGGCTTCTCATTGCGGTGGCTTCTCTTGTTGCGGAGCACGGGCTCTAGGCGCGCGGGCTTCCGTAGTTGCGGCACGTGGGCTCAGTCATTGTGGCTCACAAGCTCAGTAGCTGTGGCGCACGGCCCAGCCACTCTGCGGCATGTGGGATCTTCCTGGACCAGGGCTCAAACCCGTGTCGCCTGCATTGGCAGGTGGATTCTTAATCACTGTGCCACGAGGGGAGTCCCACACAAGGCTAATCTCTCAATCCTCACAGACTCCATGAGAGATGCTATTATTTTCTCCTTTCTACATTTGGGGTAACTGAGGCATGGACTGATTAAGAAATGTGCTCAAGTCTACACAGCTAGTTAGTGGCAGAGCAGAGGTCTGAACCAAGGCGATGGCTCCAGAAACTGCACTCTTAACCACCTTGCAAAACTGACCACAGGCCCAGTACGTATCATTCAAGAGGTGAGTCTCCTGTGGCCAGAACTGTGCCAGGTACCACCGAGGACATGCAAGGCATCAGGGTGGGCTCTGCCCCTAAGGACCTTCTCATTTAAGCAAAAAAGAGGGCTTCCCTGGTGGCGCAGTGGTTGAGAGTCCGCCTGCCGATGCAGGGGATGCGGGTTCGTGCCCCTGTCCAGGAAGATCCCACATGCCGCGGAGCGGCTGGGCCCGTGAGCCATGGCCGCTGAGCCTGCGCGTCCGGAGCCTGTGCTCCGCAACGGGAGAGGCCACAACAGTGAGAGGCCCGCGTACCGCAAAAAAAAAAAAAAAAAAAAAAGTCTAATCAGACAAGTCCCGATTGCGGCACATTCTACAAAATACCTGACCAGCCCTCCTCACAACTGTCAAGGTCATGACAAACAAGGCGAGTCTGAGCAACTGTCACAGCCCAGAGGAGCCTAAAGAGACATGATTAAATGTAACGTGGGACCCTGGAACAACAACAACAACAGGGCATTAGGGAAGAACTAAGGCAATCTGGTAAAAGTATGGACTTAGTTAATAATAATGTGCCTCGAGTGGTTCATTAATTGGAACAAAGGTACCCTACTAATTTATGATGCTGACATTGCAGGAAAGGGTGTGGGATCTATGGGAATCCTCTCAACTATCTTCTCAATTTTTCTGTAAATCTAAAATGGCTCTAAAAAATAAAGTCTGTTTTTCTTAAAAAGAGGAAAGGAAGAGAGAGATGAGACAAAGGTGCCTCTCTGAATGCAGATGGCCAGAGAAGCAGGAAGAATGGGGCGCGGGGCTGGGAAGGGAAGGGGACGCAGGTGCGGAGGTGGGTGTGGGTTTGGATGTACTGGAATGCAGGTGGGCAATCTGTCCATCTGTCCATCCGTCTCCTACGAGGGGCCAGGCATTCTTCTGGGCCCTGGGAATCCAGCAGGGCTGAGACAGACAAACCCCCTGCCTTTGTGGAGGGACTGGCAATAAACATGAAAGCAAACAGACACTGGAAAGAGCAGCAGATACCCAGGGTGGGGGGGGGGGGTGATGCCTCAGGAGACAGGTCAGGGGAGGCCAGTGAGAAGGGGACAGTGAGTTGAGACCTCAGGAATGAGAACGGCTGTAAGTCATGCTGGTGGAAAGTGGGTTCTGGCGGCAGAAACGGCCCTCCTGAGTGAAGACACACTGCAGGCAGTTGAAAGCATCAATGCGCCTGGCTTCTAAGTCAGGGCTGGGCATACAGCTTGGGCCTCCTCTGCCTAGAACACCTGATTCACGTCCATTCCAGGATGGCTCAAAAGCCACTGCCTCCGGGAAGCCCTCTGTGACTGCGTTGGGCCAGGCAAGTCTGTCCTGTTTGGGAAACCCAGAGTTCCCGGGGCTTTTCCCTCAAGCCCCTGCAGCAATCGTTACCTGTCATGAGTAGATGTGGTTTGTGTGTTACTCTGGGCAATAAACCCATGAGCACAGAGATCTCGTCTGTTTTCTCCACTGCCTCCTCAGCATGCAGCACAGTTCCTGGCACATAGTAGGTGCTCAAGAAATATTTGTTAACTGAATGAGTGATGAGGATATGGGGAGGGGTGCCCTGAGGCAGGGAGGGAGGAAAGAGAGGCTTAGAGGAGGGCTTTCAGTGTGCTGGGCTGAGTAATAGCCCCCGACCATCCGATCCCCCAAAGACACCCAAGTCCTAATCCTTGGAACACGTGAAAGTGTTACCTTAATGGCAAAACAGCCTTTGCAGATGTGACTGAATTAAGGACCTTGCGATGCGGAGATTACCCTGGATGATCCTGATGGGGCCTAAATGTCATCACAAGCGTCCTTTTAAGAGGAGGATCAGAGAAGGAAGTACAAAGACAGAAGCAGCGGTTGGAGCAATTTGAGGCCACAAGCCCAGGAATGCGGGCGGCCTCTGGAGGCTGAAAGATGCAAGGGAACCAATTAATAGCTTAATGTGGTTAATTGGAACTAATTAAGAGCTTAATAGTGGAGAAGAATATTCCACTGTGAGTAAACAAAGCTATTGATTGTTCACTGGAGTTGCAAAAGGACAAAAAAGGAAACCTGTAGAGTGTTGGCGGCTGGCAGCCTTGAAAAAAGTCCTCGTGGTGGCAATGACCAGGCACAATTTCATTTAACAGAAGCGGGGCAGGAAGAGAACCAGCTGAAGTAGGAAAGGAGTCATTTGGGGTTTAAAAAATTGTTTCAAAGAACTGTTGTAGAGCCTGGGACTGATCAACAGTAAAATCAATTGCAGATATTTGTGACTCTGTTCCCCCATCAGGTGCTGCACGAGCAGGCAGCAGGTCTTAGCGTTTCAGCTTCAGGAGAACCCCACAAGGCAGGAATAAACATTAACCGCTTGGATAGATGAGGAAACCGAGGCAAAGAGAAGGTAAGCAACTCGCTCCAGGTCACACAGCTTATGAATGACAGGATCCGGCTAATGCCCAGTCCCAGGGCACTAACCACTCGGCAACACTGCCTCTCTGGAGAGCCTGTAGTATATGTGTATCCTCCCTATCAGCATGTGGACTCCCCACCCCGTACCTGGGGACTCCCTCACATTGTGGGGCAGAGCCCACCCCTAGGGGAGGCATGGACAACGTCACATTGGCTTCCCCAGCCTTCCCGCACGTGGGGCTTGGCCACTGGACGATGGTTCCTCTAATGGGACCCACCTGCCCCGCCTGGAGATCTGAAAGCCAGGGGCAGAAGGGCTTGAAAGCCTGGGTGCCCTCTGGCCTCTGCCTCTACGTCGAAGACTGTCTCAGGATGCTGTAAACACAGCTCCCGGGGGTTAGCTCCCAGCCTCTTTGCCTCTCTCCATCCCCCGACTCCAGGCCACCCTGCAAACAGCCTGCTGTGCATCCTGAGAACATGTCCTCCCTAAATAAATAAATCAGGCTGATATTCTTAAGTATTCCAGGGATCATAAAATAGATTACTCCCATCAACGGATCCCTCTGAACTTGATTTAAGCTTTTCTCCAGAATCAAATGTATCTCGGAGAGCCTCAGGAAATGTTCTGTGAAGCTGTGACACCCTGAGACCCACAAAGGTTGGGGACAGAGCTTGCCCCACACCCGATGTCCCCAACTGCGCTGTTGTAAAATCTTGCGCTACTATTTATGGCTGTACCGGTTGTTCCCATCCTCGTGATTAAGCAGTCAGATAGTGTTTCTCTCCGACATCAGTGTGGCCGTTTCTAGAAGCAACTTTTCCCTCATTCCTCAGCCCCACCCTGGTTTAATTGCCACTGCAGTTTCCTGTAAACTAGAAAAATCACATAACCACAGTTGGTTAGGCTTATACTTAAATGAGAAGAAATAATTTGTGAAGTGCCATTGGAGGAGGTTTATGCTTAAAATGAGCTCGCTTGCTAACTTCCTGTTTGTGTGCACACATGCCTGTATCTGTGCAGTGCACGAGACAGAGAGAACGCCTGCCTCTGAGAAGCTAAGTGTCTGCATGGCCCCTGGACCCAGGGTCTGGGACCCCTCACCTCTGTGAGACGGATGTCTGCAGGGATCCGGTCTCCGATAGAGAGAGACACGATGTCTCCAGGCACCAGGTCTCGAGCAAGAAGGTGATGGAGTTTTCCTTCTCTTATGCTGTGTTTGAAATGGGAAAAAGCAAAAGCACCCATGTTGACATCTCATTTTTAGGCACTTTGACAACCTTGAGCAAAGATTACAGAAACACACTTTCTCTTTCCCTTATGGACAAACCCTTGTGCCTTTACGGTTTTATTATTTTTTAAATTCACCTATCCTAAAAGACTTTTGGGAAAGTGTATGGCTTCTAGGAGACCCTGAGCCTCATTTGAAAAGTGGGGTGACTACTGTTCACTCTGCCTGGAAACAAGGCTGGGCCACACGGCCTCCAGATGCTTCTGCTTGTCTAGGGAAGCGATTCCTTAATGAAGCTGGCAGCTAGCGGCACTTCTGTCCTCAGAGGACACAGCACTCTGGTGTGCAGAGCCCGGCTCGGGACCTCAGGGATGGCAGAGGCTTGCCAAAGCTGGGAGGAGCATCTTAAGTGCTCGAGAAGCTGGGGACACCCCCTCCCACAGGGCCTGGACTGTTCCTCACGGTCATTTGCCGTCTAACGTTAGACACGGATGTGCTTCTGTGCATGGGCTCCCACTGGAATCCCACCACACACTGCCCCTTGCCCGACATGGCAGGAGCCTCCCAGATGGACCTGTGCCCACCCCACCTCCGACCTCCTTCAATTCATCCTCTACGTGGCAACCAGAGAGCTCTTAACGCACAAAATCGGATCACAACTTCCTCCTACTCCAACCGTCTCCAGTGACCTTGGAGTCAAATCCAGAGGCCCTGCCTCCTGTCACCCCGCCTCCGAATGCACCCAACTCCTTCTAGTTTCAAGGTCTTTGCTGACCTGGAATGCTGGAGCAGACATTCCCCTCTTCCCTGTTAACAGAATTCAATCTTATTCAGGTACCGCCCTTCTCCCCACTGCGCAGTGCTCTAGCGGGTGGGTCCTGAGTGGCTGAGACCATCAGGGTGATCCCAGCACCTGCCATGACCGGCATAGGGACAGGCATGATCTACAATACTGGCCTAAGAGACAGGAGTGGATATTTCCTGGGGGCTTGAGAGAAAGTTTTTTTCACTCTGTACACGTACACACACACACACACACACACACACACACACACACACACACACACACACGGCCTCTTCTTCTGTTGGACCTTTTTATACCTGGCTGTGATGCCCGGAGCTGTGGCAGCCATTTTGGGATCATGAGGGAAGCTGGCCCAAGAACAAAGCTAACAAGCTGAGGATAAAAGGCACCAGGTCCTTGGTACCATCTTGAATTAACTAACCCCAGCATCCACCCCCCACTCAGATCCCTTACCATAAGACAACACAATTTCCTTGTGGTTTGCACAGCTGAATTTTCTGGGTTTTGTATCCAAGAGTGCCTATCAGATATACATCTGCTCTTCCCTCAGCTCTTCCCATGGTTGGCTCCTGCTGTTTCTCAGTCCTCAACCTAAAGGTCAGCTCCTCCTTAAATGTCAGATCAGGGTGGGCTGCCAGCCAGTTATTTAAGGTAGTTCCCACACCTCCCCTCGTCACTACCGCATCTCCGTGAGGTTCTCTTCCTTCTAATTTTTGTGCGGCTTTGGGTTTCAGGGGGTCTTTTTGGCTTTAATGCACCTGCCACATTCCAAAATCATCTCATCCTTCACTTCATCATCTGGCTCCCCTGTTAGAAACGTGAGCGCCCCGAAGGCCAGGGCCTTCCCATCGCTTCGCTTGGGACAATACCTCCCTGCACACAGTAGGTGCGTAGTAAGTATTTAGTGAATGCATAAAGGATGGAGGTAACATAGGAAGTGTCTGCAGGGCAGATGCTGTTCCCGATTTGTGACACGGGTCTCAGGGACTCGGGGAGTGAGGCTGTGTCCCTTCAGTGCTCTTTCAACACTACCAGCCTGTCCGCCTCCGCTGCTCTTGAAAATAAAAATATCTTTCAGAAGTGACTTCCAGGGACATCAATAATGCACACTATTCATCCAAAAGGCCAAGACTTGATATTTAAACTTAAGATCTCATCAAGCTGTTTAAATCATAGATACTTCCGTCCGCTTATAGGATTACGTCACACATCACACGTCTGGATTTCTGACAGCCTTGTTCATCCAATCATTAGGCCCAGACGTTTTTACTGCCCCCTGATGAACCTTCTAGAATTGACTCATCCTGTCTCATGCTTTCACATCGTGCTCTTCTGGTCTCTATTTTGTTACTCATTATTCTCTGCCTGTTCCCCCCCCCCCCCCCCACACACACATGCACACACATACTCTTTGCTCGCTGTTTCCATGAGAGGTGGAACTCTGTCTCACTAGATTTTTCTATCCCCCAGCCCTATGCTCCATTTTGCCAAATACACGTTAAGGTTCTTTCCCCCAAATTATCCTTCAGGTAATAGAGAGTTACTGTATGTTTAAATCCTTCCAAAGTACCTCAGATCACGAGATACTTTCAGTTACTTTCTTTTGAGCAACAATGTCTATTTGGGAAAGACACGTGACTTTAAAACAACCTCAACTGACGCTAGCAGTGGTAAGGGAGAAGACCTGGGCCTTTTCCAAAAGAGTTTCATTTTTACAGGGAAAATAACATAGGCATTACTGATACACTAAAAAATTAAACGGACAAAAAAAATCAAGCCTAAAACATTCTCCCGGGGCTTCCCTGGTGGCGCAGTGGTTAAGAACCTGCCTGCCGATGCAGGGGACACGGGTTCGAGCCCTGCTGGGAAGATCCCACATGCCGTGGAGCAACTAAGCCTGTGCGCCACAACTACTGAGACTGCTCTCTAGAGCCCACAAGCCACAACTACTGAGCCCACGCACCACAACTACTGAGCCCGCGCGCCTAGAGCCCGTTCTCTGCAACAAGAGAAGCCACCGCAGTGAGACGCCTGCGCACCGCAATGAAGAGCAGCCCCCGCTCGCCGCAGCTAGAGAAAGCCCGCGTGCAGCAACGAAGACCCAACACAGCCAAAAATAAATAAATAAATTAAAAAACAAAAACAAACCTTCTCCCTTCTGCCTCTGCGGCTCCCTTTACCCATGGCGGCAGCCCCTGAACATCCTCTACGCTGAGCTGTCCGAGACTGCAACCACTAGCCTGTGAGGCTATTTGAATTCAAGTTAAATAAAGTGAAGACTTCAGTTCCTCGGGTGAAGTCCTCAGTAGCCATATGGGACTAGTGGTGCCGTCCCAGGCAGCACACATGACAGAACATTCCAGAAAGTCCTATGGCACGGCACTGCGCTAAGCAGACAGGCCCAGGAGGAATGGGGAGACATTTTCGTCTTCCTTTTTTCCTTTTTAAATGTCTCTGGGGAGGGCTGTGTGATAACCAAATGGCAAAGCAGGAATGTCCGGGCAGGAAAGAGGCTGGCGGGCAGCTGAGCAAATGACCGGAGTTCATTACTGAGCTGTCCACCCCCTTCAGCCAGAGTTCTGATGCCTCAGCTCCTTCAAGCCCCGCCTCTCAGCCTCTTCCGAGCCCCCCTTTGAGAATCCAGTGAAAATTCCGAATGCCTCCCTAGGAAAAATGCACACGTTTTTGCACACTTCATCACAGGTTTTGTGGGCCACCCTCTCCCCAAAGCCACTCCCGTCACCCGTGGCCCCCAGGCCGGGCGCCCTGATTAGACACCAGTGACAGCGGAGGCCCAGAGAGGTTGAACGACACACCCAAAGACATGTAGCAATCGGCCGGCGGGGCAGAGAGACCAGGTTTCCCAACCCCCAGTGAGACATGCTTCTCCCATATCACATTACAAAGGATATTAATATTGCCAAGCTTTTTGTCAAACTCACCAGCCCACTGGCTCCTCTGAGGAACCAAAAAGTCCCAGGGCGGGTCTCTGACTTACCAGTTACATTCGGGAGGCACCAGCTTGGTCAGCTCTTCCAGAGATTTCTCTGACCTGTACTCCTGGTAGGAAGCATGTGAAACGTGGTGTTTAAGAGGGAGGCTTCCACGGAGCTCCCATCAGCCCGGGTGACCCCGCCCAGGACTTCAGGACACACATTACACACCTGGATGAAGGCGACGGTGACCACCATTAGCACGGCCTAGGGGGCAAACGGGAGGGACGTTAACACCCAGCTGCCCAACGAGCAGGCGAACGAGCCCAGGGGAGGCAAGGAGGGGGCATCGTCCTGCAAAATATTATTTCCTTTTTTCTTGCAAAATAAGAACACTGTGCAGAAATTTAGAAAACAGACGAGCCAGAAAAGCACCTCCAATTCTGCCACCTAGAGGTTCACATCTGGGGGTGATCCTTCTAGATTTTTCAGCATAGATACACGTACAACACAGGATCAGCTAGTACAGAGGTAATCGTTTATATCTCAACAGCAGCTAATAAACATCAGTCCACATCAGAAGATGCGGACCTAGCCTCAGGCTTTCGTACAGAAGCGTCGCATTCCACTGCACGGAAGAAGTCTGTTTTTGTATTTTAAACGACGGCACTTGACAGATGGAAGGAGGCAGGAACAAAAGTCATCAGAATATGTTCAGAGCCACATTTAGAAGGTCACGTACTGTATGAGTCCATTTATAGGAACTACCCAGAACAGGTAAATCCGTGGGGACAGAAAGCGATGGTGGTTTCAAGGGGCTGGTTGTGGGGGGGGGGCGGGGGAGGAGAGCATCTGTGTAATGGGTACGGGATCTCTTTTAGGGTGAGGAAAACATTTTGGAACTAGACAGAGGTGGTGGTGGCACAACATTGTGAATGGAGTAAATGTCCCTGAATTATTCACTTTAAAATGGCTGATTTTTAAAATTAAAAAAAACCATTTTTTTTAAAGGTGCCCAACGGTTCTCTCTGTATGATGATTACGAACAATGATTCTTGTTTTGTTTTGTTTTTGTTTTTTTGGACGCACCACACAGGATGTGGGATCTTAGTTCCCTGACCAGGGATCGAACCCACGTCCCCTGAGGCGGAAGCACAGAGTCTTAACCAGTGGACCGCCGGGGAAGTCCCCGAGCAATTATTCTTTGTACTGCGCACACAGCCAGGATCCGGCAATTCCACCCACGGGTCACAGGGGAGGAGTGCATTACAACATTGTTCCTGACGGCAAAGAACCAGAAGCCACCAGCGTAACCGCCAAGAGAGCGACGGCCAGGGAACCAGGACGCCCTATTTGGGGGTAGAGAAGGATGTGGATTTCCTGTCCTTTCTTTCTGTTGTGTTTTCTTTTTCTAAAAAAATCTACAGCCAAACTCTTTTTTCCTTGCATAACAAAGACAAGCACAGACTCAGCAAGCCCCTTGGCAGCCGGGTCTGGGATGGGGCACTGCCCCCCACGGGGTGCACTCACCATGGCGATGCTGATGGCATCCTCGTACTCCTTCGTGAGGACGCTCACCAAGGCAGAGGCCAGAAGCAGTAGGATCAGGGGGTTCTTAAACTGAAAAATGAACACAGGGCAGGGGGATCTTTTCTGGGCTCACAGAGATCAGAGACTGGGCTTTCTCCCGTGTAGCAGCGTGAGCTCTTCACTCACAGCCCGCTTCCAGGCCAACCCTACAGTGATGCGCGGGCTGGGAGACGAGGAGCACCGCCACCCGATGGTTCTCCACCACCTGAAGACCCACCACTGCAGTTTCACTGACATCGACTTCCTGGGGTCATCCTGACACTGTCCCTGTCAAGACGCCAGCCCCGGCCCTGTCTTTGAGTTCTTGGTCTTGCTTTGCCACATCTCCACGACGCTCCGGGTCAGAATCTTCCCCTCTGGTGGGATGCCAGCCCTGGCCCAGCATGGCCAAGGGGTCCCCTCTCACCACACCAGGGCTGCAATCCTGTGTGTCCCAATCACAACGACTCACTCTTGTAACTGCCTCTGGGAGCTCCAGAGATGTCCCTCCTGAGAAAACGTGTTCCAGAAACTTCCCAAAGGATTTTTACTTTATGATTTTATGTACAGTGGTCTTCTCTTATCAGTGGTTTTGCTTTCCACAGTCTCAGTGACCTGCGGTCAACTGTGGTGCAAAGCTATTACATGGAAAATTCCAGAAATACATAATTCATAAGTTTAAAATTCTGTGCCATTCTGTGTAGCATAATGAAGTCTGTGCTACCCCATTCCATCCTGCCTGGGATCCCCAACCAAACACATCCCCTGCTCCTGGCATCCAACCACTGACACCCTCGTGGCTCAATGATCCAGGATGACATGAAGCAGATAAGCCTCCTTCTATGTCACAATGCCTGCGTCACTCCCGTCACTTCAGCTCTTCATGTAGGCATTGTACCGTCTCACATCATCACAAGGAAAAGAAAGGTGAGTACAGGACAATGAGATATTTTGAGAGAGAGAGAGATTAATTCACACGGCTTTGATTACAGTATATTGTTATAATGGCTCTATTTTATTATTACTGCTGTTAATCTCTTGCTGTGCCTAATTTATTAATTAAACTGTATCATAGATATGTATGTACAGGAAAAAACATAGTATATATAGGGTTTGGTACTATCAACTGTTTCAGCCATCCTTTGGGGTCTTGGCATGTACCCTCCACAGGTAAGGGGGGACTACTGTATCTGTCTCATTTCACACATACATTTCAATGGTTACAGACAAGTGAAAGGAAGCATAAACACAAACATATAAAGACAGGATCGGAGAGAGTAGACCAAAGATCAGGATCGGGGTGGGAGTCAAAATATCAATAAGCAAATCATGGTTGTTTAAATTGGGGCTGTACCTTTGGCTCTGAGCTTCCCAGCAGCAAAGGCAAAAAGGGAAATGTGATCAGATGTGTGATTCGTACTGCTGACAGAAAGAAGCACATCAGCATCACGCGAGTGTGGTACATGAAGGGATTTAATGCCTCTCACCCCAGAACTGCTGTGCTTTAACTCCTCTGAATGAGGGACAGGGCACTTTGCGGTCAGCTCACGGGTCACCCGGTGTTAGCCACCGCATCTATTGTGAATCCTCAAGACTGGGCAACTCGAATGTATTTCACCTTCTTAGCTACAATTTTTCTGCGACTGTATCAAATTATTTGTCTCTATTCTCTGCTAGAATGTAATCTTCCTAAGCATACAGGCCATGCCCATCCTGGGGTCCCCAATCCCTCCAGGACCTAGAAGGGGATCTGAGCACATGGGGAGGCAGGCGAGAGCTCAGGAATCTGATAGAATTCCAGCTGTCTCCACCATGAGCTCATTGACAGACTTCGAGCGAGCCTCTGACTTCTCCAGCCTCTCTCGGCTGATGGGACGACTAAAGGGCATAAGGAGGATAGAGTGACCTGCCCAGTGGGTGGCACACAGTAGATGCTCAGTACACGGGAGCCAGAAGGACCAAGACTGATTCCAAAAGGCACTGGATAAACACTGGTCAAAGGGAGGAATCGTGGCTGCCTGAGCTCCAGAAAACGGTCCCTCTTATCAGGGCTCTTGATCCAATAGCTGGCCCTCAGGGAAGCTTTCCCATCGATCCTTGCCAGGGCTGGGCTGGGCTGGGGTAGGGGGGGGTCACCACACCTTCAGAGAGAACCACACCTCAAAGCCAGCTTGCCTGGGAGCCCCGGTGCTCCGGTCTGAGACACACGGGTGGGAGTCAACCCCGGGAGACCCGCGAAAGAGCTTCCCACAAAAACTTGAAACCTGCATCAAAGTTCCTGAGATGGACCTTATTCAATTAGCTACAGGCTTCTTCCCAAGAGCGATGTCTTCAACATGTAAATAAACTATCCATCCATTTTACGGATCTTATAAGCCATTCCATGGGCATGAGTCCACAGATTAGGAAAAGGGATTCGATTTAAAGGGCACTAACAAATCAACTGTGAAGAGGTGCCTTTGAGGCATGTGGGGAAAACCAGCTCTGAACCAGGCACTGGATGATGTGAATGAAACTCTCATGCTCTTAGTGGGATAACAGTATTGTTGTTATGGTTTAAAAGAAAAACAACAAAAAAAGACAGTCTTCCCTGGTGGTCCAGTGGTTGGGACTCTGAGCTTCCATTGCAGGGGGCACGGGTTCGATCCCCGGTTGGGGAGCTAGGATCCTGCGTGCTGCACAGGGCGGCCAAAAATAAATAAATAAATAAAAAATAAAAGAGAGAGAGAGAGAGAGAGAGAAAGAACAATGTCCTCCAGGGCAGAGATACACATCAAAGTATAGATGGTAAAATGATTCAGTATCTAGAATTTGCTTTAAAATGCTGCAGAGGAAAAAGGGGGATAAAAAATGGGGCAAAACGGGTTGACAATTAGTGAAACTAGATGCTGGATACATGGGGTTTATTATCTTATCCTCCCTCCTAATGTATCTTTTTGAAATTTTCCCTAATAAAAGGTTTTGGTCAGAGAAGTTCCAGTTTTGGTCCTGAGAGCACCTGGAAGCACCGGAGATGGGGGTAAGGGGATTGGGGGCAGTTTGCAGAGGGAAGGGGCTGCCGAGAGTCCTTGGGCTAGACTCACAGCTGCCCAGCAGAGCTCACAGCCACGGCCAAACACCACCACCCCAGAGAGGGACACACCCTTTCCTTGGAAATCCAGGGAGGATGAAGGGCCAGATACAAGGGCAAGCCGGCTAACAGTATATTGGTGTCCTGGGGATGTGGTGATAAATGACAACCTGGGGGGCTTAAAACAAGACACTTATTCTCTCACAGTTCTGGAGGCCGGAAGTCCAGAATCAAGGTGTCGGCAGGGCCGTGCTCTCTCCGGAGGCCCCGGGGTCTCCTAGGGGAGGAACCTTTCCTGACTATTCCAGTTCCTGGCATTGCCGGCACTCCTTGGCTTGTAGACACATCACTCCACCTCTGCTGTCACAGGGCCTTCTCCCCTCTGTGTGTGTCTGAGTCTCTTCTAAGGACACCAGTCACTGGATAGGGGCCCACCCTAACCCAGTATGACCTCATCCTCACTAATCACATCTGCAGAGACCTTATTTCCAAATAAGACTGAGGTTCCAGATAGATGTGAATTTTGAGGGGATGCTATTCAACCTTGCACAGGGAAGGAGAACCCCTCAGTTCAGTGGAGTTAAGAATAAGATTTTATTTCAGCCCCGAGCCCATCATAGACTTCCCACCCGGTTGGACAGAAGTGAGGGGGGAGGGGGCACAAATACGCCCTGAACACCTGTCATGCACCTGCATTCTCCAGGCCACCTTCCGAGGCCGGGTTACCCCACATGCACCAGGCCTCTCCTCAGGGCCTTTGCACGTCCCCCTCCTGCAGCATCCTTCATCCAGACCCTACCACGGCTCCTCTCCTCACTTCACTGGGTCTCTGCTCAGACATCGCCCCCTCCAGACGCCAGTCAGATGCCTCTGCTGACCACCCGGCTCCCCACTGGCACGTCCTCACTCCTGTCTTGACTCCTCTCCTCAGGCCACGCCCACTGGGTGCTGTATCACTCACCGAGTGTCTGTTTCCCTGAAACCAGAAACTCGGTTTAGGCCACTGCTCTGTGCACAGTGCCTCGACCTGGCCAGGAGCGCAAAAGGCGCTTATCTAGAATGAATGAACAAACAGCCAACGCCCATCGTTAGGTGGGGGAATTGGAGGCTTGGTGGGGTTGGAGCTCCTGACCCCGGTCACCCAGCACGGTGCAGATCAGCAGTGGGTCTGCACTGCCCCGGCGGCGCGTCCTCCTGGCCAGGTCACTGCTGTGCCGCCGCCTGGATCCCTGCCCTCACCTCTGCCGGCCCTGGCTGGCAGCTCCCTCCCTCCCTGCAGGCTGTACCCAGTGAAGACTCAGAGAGCAGGGTGCCTGTTTCTGCACAAGGGACCCCTCCAGCCATGGGCTCAGGGCTAGCTCATGGGTCCACAGTCCCGGCCAGGATGCTCTGAGAGCTGGGACCAGGTGCTGGCCTCACCCTGAACTCTAATCCCAAGCCCATAATCTCACCCCCTCCCCGTGAGGCTGGACCTGAGCAACCCTCCAGACTGACACTGGTACCATCAGCCTCCCTCCCTCCTTCCCCTCCAGGAGACCATCCCAAGCACCTGCCCTCTCCCACGCAAGACAGGTGAGTCACCGTGAGACACGGCACACAAGTGTCAGATCCAATGGGAAGATCCCACCACGTGCCACTAGGGCTGCCCTGGCCACAGATAATCAGACTCTTCTGGCTCTTGGGGCCCCTTCTAAGCCCACAAGTAAAGGGGGACAGGCAGAAAGCGGTCTGTTGAAACCTTACTGTGCGGTGAAATGGTGGTACACGGGAGACGTTCATTACCATGAACAGTAACAACCGCAACAACCAGCATTTCCTGAGCACCTCCTCCAGGCCACGCCCTGTGCTCAGCGCTTTCCCTGCATCATTTCGTAGGCTCCTCCCAGCCCCAAGACACAGGTACTGTTAAGCAGTCCTGCCTGATAAATGACCAACCTGGGGCTCTGAAAGAAACTGAATTGCCAAGGGTTGAATTAGATCAGGCAACTCCAACACCTGTGCTCTTAACAGCTACGCTCGAATCAAACCAGGGCTAACTGGCAGACACTGGGACTTGGGGCAAGCTTTACTGGGCACTTAATACGGGCTCAGCCTCTTCTTTTGTAAAACTCAGAACAGGAGGTACTTATTAGGCCTATTTTCTAGATGGGGACAATTGAGGCTCAAGGAGGAGTAACAGTCCCAAGGCTGAAGTGGGATCTGAACCCGGCTGACTCTCCTCTGCCTTTGCTTCATGACTCCAGGACAGGGATCTCGGGTCACGCTAAGGTAGAATTCCTGATGGTGAGTCTCCTGAGACGGAGAAGCAGGGCTGCCTCGTGAAGTGGTTGAGTTCCCTGTCACTGCAGGTGACAGACAGGAGAGTCACAGCCTCTGGCATGTAGCAGATGCTCAATGAACAAAAAGAATTAATAAGTGAGAGCACGTGGACTTCCTGTGCCCATCCAGGGCGGGTAAACATGGCCATCGGGAGCTTCCTTCCAATCCCGCGAGGATTCCCTGAGATGGATTCCTGAACTGATGAGGTTAAGAAGAAGAAGCACGTTTCCTGCTCTTAGAAACTGAAGAGATTGCATTCCCGGAAAGGCCCTGGCTGGAGGACAGCCCTTGGCGTGAGGTAGAGGCCAGGTGAGCAGGTCCTAGTGGAAGGGGCGGCCAGGGCAGAACTGACCAAGGCCCCACTCCAGAAGGGAGAATGTCCCTCACAGCCTGCATGTCTGCCCCCTTCACTGAACTTCACCTTCCAGGAGCCTCTGCTGCCTCTTCCCAACACTGGGATTCCAGGAAGTTTCTGGGTTGCCCAGAACCACCTGCATACCTAGAAGCCTATTTTGGGGCCAAAATGCATCCATGAATGACATCCCTAGGGCACTGAGAACCGACCAATGAGCGGGGTGGGGACTGGAGGAGAAAGGAAGGTGGGGATGCTGCAAGGAGGGCTGTGATTGGTTCCTGAACTGACCAATCGAGAGAGCCCTAAATGTGAGCCAGGGGAAGGCAGCTGAAGCGGGGCAGCCCTGAGTTAGGCTAAGAGGGAGGTGTTGGGGCTGGGAGAGGGTGCAAAAGGCCAGAAGGGACACTGAGGCAATCTGCATGGCTTCACGTTCCCATGGCTTCATGGGAAGTTCTGCCTGTTAACTGGAGCTTTCAGAGCTGGTACTGGGGGGGTGGGGGGCTGATTTCTAGACGGGAATTTGCAGCCGTGTCTATTTCCATTTTTTCCCCCTTCCCAATGGCTTCCAGGCGTTTGACTCATGCCCCACGCATTCAGCACCAATGGCAGAGGCTAAGGGGGCCGGGGCTCTGGAACCAGATGTCTGGCTTCACTTCCCAGCAGTGCCACTAACTACTGCGTGACTCTGGGCCCTGGTTGCCAGATAAACTACAGGTCACCCGGTTAAATGTGAATTTCAGATAAACAAGGAACTTTTTTTTTTTTTTTTAAGTATAAGTAGGTCCCATGCAACATTTGGGACATAGATAAAAAAAAAAGAACAGTTTTTTTATGTATGTGAAATTCAAATGTTAACAGGGCATCCTGTAGCTTTATTGGCTAAATCTGGCAACCCTACACAGCCTCGGGAAATAGTTCAACTGCTCTGTACTTCACCCTTCTCATCTCGAAGTGGGGATTAGGAAGATGATTAAGTGAGTTGATGCTTGCGGACTCAGTCAGTGTGTGCCTGGTACATGGTAAACCCTCCCTGAACGGAACAACTACTATTCATGGCCAGGGCTGCTGGGGTAGTTAGTGATCCCTCCTGCCGGCTAAGAGCAGCCTGAATGGGGAGAGCCTTGTTTAACTTTGTAGTACAGTTGCCCCACACCCTGGGACTTGTCCACGGACACCCTCAATCCATACTTAAACAATGAATGTCCGTCCCCCACCCCTACCCCCCAGGCATGCACGAGTTCATTCACGGAATGACACCTACAGTCCTACCTGATCGAGATATTTCTTCCACACGGGTTCTGTGTTATCAGCGACAAACTCATTCCAGCCATGGACCAGCCTGCGCTGTGTCACCGAGAACTCTGACAGTCCGTTCTGTAAATCCACCTGGAGGGAGAAGGATGGACCAGTAAGGATTAAGAAGCCCAGGTCACAGGATACCCACTCTGGAAGGCAGCTGCTTCCATGATGATCAAGGAAAATGGGCTGTCCACAGAGGAGGGGGCACCGGTTCAAAGACACCGAGCAAAGAGGGGCAGAGACAGGAGGAAACCCAGAGTCCAATTCTTTGTCAGTTAGGCCGCACTCTGCCCTCCAGATACTGCAGAAAAGACAGCCTTGGGCCTACATTTCAAGGAGCAACTGTAGTATGGACACCTGGAGATGCAGGAACGCTTACGTTTCATCTTTAGAAAAATGCATGGGCCTGGGAATGTAAAATGGTGCCGCTGCCGTAGGAAACGTTATGGAAGTACCTCAAAAAATTTCAAGTACGGCTTCCCTGGTGGCGCAGTGGTTGAGAGTCCGCCTGCCGATGCAGGGGACGCGGGTCCGTGCCCCGGTCCGGGAAGATCCCACATGCCGCGGAGCGGCTGGGCCCGTGAGCCATGGGCGCTGAGCCTGCGCGTCCGGAGCCTGTGCTCCGCGACGGGAGAGGCCACAGCAGTGAGAGGCCCGCGTACCGAAAAAAAAAAAAAAAAAAAAAAAATTAAAAACAGAACCACCATATAATCCAGCAATTCCATTTCTGGGTGTGTATACCCAGAGAACTGGAAGGCCATCTCAGAGAGATATTTGTCCACCCATGTTCATAGCAGCATAACATACAACAGCCAGAGGTGGAAGCAACCCAGTGTCCACAAATGCATGAATGGATAAGCAAAATGCGGTGAGGACGGACACACACACACACCCCATGTATGCTCAGTTATCTAAGTAAATATAATTAAAAACATAAAGCAAGCAAAGTCCTTCAGCCTCAGAGGGGAGCCTCATGGAATGGAAGTGGTTTTTTGATTTGGGTTTTGTCTTGTACTGGCCAGGAATTCAAATTCGCTGGAGAAACTGGTGAGATTTGTTTTCGGTCACTGGAAACACCATGGATTAAAAAAGATGAAGGGTGTGCACAGCACATGGTGAAGAGTTTGAGCTTTGATGTCAAAACACCTGGACTCAACTCTGGCTGTGCTGCTGTGGAACCGTGTGGGTCCCCTGAGACATCCTCTGTCTCCCATCAACAGGTACACAGAGAGCTGGGAGGATCCTGGCTGCTAGGAAGGGCCTTGACGATTAGCGCCACTGCCATTAACGTGGATGCCACTCCTGGTGGAAATCAGAATGGCTCAACGGCGATAGTATTTTCTAGCAGTGATGATAAAAAGGTACTACAGCACAGAATTCTAAAGCCACTTTCAGGACTTTGTACTGCTTTCTCCTTAATCTAAAAACCCTACCGCACCTGGCATCAGATACAAATTCAATTCTTACATAAAATGCTTTGGCCAGATCCTCTCTGTGGCATTTGCTTGCTTCCTTGGCGGGCAGAGCGACCACTGTCTTCTCTTTCTCGATGGCTTTCAACTCATTGTGTCCGTCAATCTGTGAAAAAAAGCAGGATTGCTATTAGGCACACAGGTTTTGTACTGATATGTCTTTTTAAAGTATAATATACAAAGAGAAAGTGTGCAGATCTTAACTGTACAGCTCGAACTTTCACCAACTGACCCATATAACCAGCCTCCAAATCAAGAAACAGACATTACCAGCCCCCAGGAGATTTGTTTTGCTGGGGTTTGAACTCTGTGTAAATGGTAACATGCAATATATGTGCTTTTGACTCAAGGTTATTAGTGAGATTCATGCATGATGTGTGTAGTGATGGTTCGCTAATTTTCATGGCTGCATAATATACCGCCAAAAGACTATAGCACAATTTCTTTATCTGTTCTACTGCTGATGGATTGTTTCCAGTTGTTGGCTATTACAGATGCAAGCACCGGAACTCACAAAGCTGACAGAACAAGGCAACAATGCACAGGCTTAGAACCCTGGACCTTGAACGTCTGGGATTCTGTGAAGTTTGCCCCATACTACAGAGAGTGCCCCCTGATGGTGACTGGTGATATCACAGCCTGTTCTAGGAGATGTCTGCAATAACCTAAGAAGAGGGGGGAACCCGGCCAAGGTATGGGTGTCTAGCAGGTCTGGGAAGAAGCCACCTGAAACACCTGAAGGGTGTGGGAGGACACGGGAACACAGAGGAGACCTCATAATTAGGAAAACGCTGAGTATTTTTGCAAAATTATTCCTAGTATTCTTACCCCTAGAACATGATAATCATCTTTTCCACCAGGTAGTCTGGCACTGGGAAGGAGGAAGGGGAGTGGCATTGGCTAACCTCTTCCTTCAGCTGGAACAGAGACGGTAAATTCCTCTGTTACTTCTTGCCATTCCCCGCCCCCCCACCCCCATCTCCCAAACGCCTTGTTTGCTTAGAAATGCACTGCTAACCACACCCACTTCCGGGGGGTGCTTCTCACCGTGCCAGTGACCAGGAAGCAACCAATGATTATTACACATATCACTCGACAGACTCTCTCTGCTTAAGTCAAGCTTACTTTCTTCACTGTGCAAGATCCACTTCCCAGAGAAACGCACATCACAGCCGAGACAGGATGTTTTTTCTGCTCTCAAGACCTGGTTCAGTGGTACCAAATCAAGTGCTCAATCCCTGATCACACTGCAGATGGACACAGTCCTGGGGTTACAGGACCTGCCTGCCTGGTGTTCTCCAGCTGACCATTTCTGTCTGGCATGACCACACTCAACTCACTTTTTATGCAGCATCTCAAGCAACCCTGAAGGTATAAATCTTGCCCCCTCCTCTCCCTTCTGCTCTCTGTCTCTTTCTGTCTGTCTGTCTGTCTGTCTGTCTCTCTCTCTCTCTCTCTCTCTCTCTCACACACACACACACACACACACACACACACACACACCCCATGCTGGAAACATCTGGATAGACTCCAGTTACAGGGCAGTACCCAACCGTCTCCAATATGGCTGCAGCAGACCCCGCCTCACATCCACCCTCCATGCTCTCCTGGCCTCGGGTTGGGCAGCAGCATACTAGCTAAAAAATCCACTGCCCACTGGAGGAGTCCTGTGTCCCCAGGAGTGGACTGCTCCGGTGCCCCTGCAGAAGATGGTACACTTTCCCGACTGCCAAACCAAACTTTAAATCCAGGGTTCTCAACCAAGGGCAGTTTTGCCTCCTGGGGGACTCTGCCACTGTCTGGAGACATGTTTGGTTGTCATAATGGGGGTCAGGGTGCTACTGGCATCTGGTGGGTAGAGGCCACTTGTGCTGCCAAGCATCCTACAAGGAATGACCTGGAAAAGAAACGTCCATCCAGCTGAGGGCGAGAAGACCTGCTTTAGAAATAGATGATGAGGGACTTCCCTGGCGGTCCAGTGGTTAAGACTCCACGCTCCCAATGCAGGGGGCCCGGGTTCGATCCCCGGTCAGGGAACTAGATCCCGCGTGCTGCAACTAAGAGTTCACATACCGCAACTAAAAGATCCCGCACACGGCAAGGAAGATCCTGTGTGCCGCAACTAAGACCCAGCACAGCCAAATAAATAAACATTTAAAATAATAAATATTTAGTAAATAATAAATAAATATTAAATAAAAAATTTTTTTGAAGAAAGAAATAGGTGGGGGTCCTGTCCTGATGTCTTCCCAGACCAGCTGAGTTACCCTGCTCTACCCTCTCGGCACCCTGGAGGTCTCCTTGACGGCACTTACACAACTTTCATTTGCAACACGACCAGCAAGTGATTATCACTCGGATGCCGCCATCTGCTCATGACGCAGCCCCTCCAGAAGGCAAGACCAGGGCCTGCTACCCAGGGGCTGCTCCGCGAGCATCTGTCAGTCAGAGCTCAGGACACCAATCCAAGTGCACGTGCACTTAGCGCCACGGTGTGGACGACTGGATACGCACTCTCGGCCACAAGCCTCATTTTACCCTCATTGTCAGCACTGCCCAGGAGACGGTCCAGCTCCACTGGCCAGCATGTCACCTCGGGCAAGTGTTGACCTCTCTGATCATAATTTCCTCATCTGCAAAATGGGGATGATGATGGCTAGCTACCTCGTCCTGCTTTTTTGGAATCAAGCAAGTGTGTGCCTGTACAGGGCTTGACACAGTCCAGACTCACCATGAACTCCGAGTAAATGCTGGCCTGGTACCTGTCTCAGGGACCAGGCCTCCGACACTTGGTTGGAATGACAATGACGGTGACATCACTCGGGTGGCTCAGCCACGTTCAGACAACTCAAGAGCAGGAAGACGCCCAGAGCGACAGAAGGGGCACAGAGGTTGGAATCACACAGACCTGGGTTCAAATCCCCCTCTGTCACTGACCAGCCCCGTAACCAGGGATGATAATCTGTCCCAGGTAGTTTTGAAGATTTAAGAAAACCCAACTCTGTAATTGTGACTTGCACGTGGCAGGTGCATTCAGTAAATATTTCACAAGCGACCAGCAGCCTAAAGAACCAGAGGGATTTAGGAGGTGTGGTGACCCCAGCACTGGAGGAGCTTCTCTCTGGGACTTTGTCTCTTTGAAGATGATATTCCCTGATGTTCTCTCAGAGGCCGAGGCTTCTACAAGTGGCTCTGGAAGATACATAAATATTTAAATCTGTGTGGTTTTATTTTATTTTTAAATTTTTATTCATTTTTTTGAATCTGTGTGCTTTTATTTATTTTTTAAAATTTATTTTATATTTGGCTGGGTTGGGTCTTCCTTGTTGTGTGCGGGCTCTGTCTAGTTGCAGAGAGCGGGGGCTACTCTTCGTTGCGGTGCGTGGGCTTCTCGTTGAGGTGGCTTCCCTTGTTGCAGAGCATGGGCTTCAGTAGTTGTGGTGTGCGCAGGCTCAGTAGTTGTGGCACGTGGGCTCAGTAGCTGTGGCTCATGGGCTCTAGAGTGCAGGCTCAGTAGTTGTGCTGCACGGGCTTAGTTGCTCTGTGGCATGTGGGATCTTCCCGGACCAGGGCTTGAATCCATGTCCCCCACAGTGGCAGGCGGATTCTTAACCACTGCGCCACCAGGGAGGTCCTGAATCTGTGTGTTTTTAACCAACACTGAAAGTACAGGCAGAAAAATTGTGAATTCTATTTTTTAAAAATCTCCTTTGATTTGCATTTGATGCTAGGCTCAAATAATTTCTCTACATTTCAATTTTTTTAAGAAAAGAGATCAGGAAACTTACACAAGCCTCTTAGATAGCCTCATTCACCAGAGGGCAGACAGCAGAAGCAAGAAGAACTACAACCCTGCAGCCTGTGGAACAAAAACCACATTCACAGAAAGACAAGATGAAAAGGCAGAGGGCTATGTACCAGATGAAGGAACAAGATAAAACCCCAGAAAAACAACTAAATGAAGTGGAGATAGGCAACATTCCAGAAAAAGAATTCAGAATAATGATAGTGAAGATGAACCAGGACCTCAGAAAAAGAATGGAGGCAAAGATCGAGGAGATGCAAGAGATGTTTAACAAAGACCTAGAAGAATTAAAGAACAAACAGAGATGAACAATACGATAACTGAAATGAAAACTACACTAGAAGAAATCAATAGCAGAATACCTGAGGTGGAAGAATGGATAAGTCACCTGGAAGACAGAATGGTGGAATTCACTGCTGCAGAACAGAATAAAGAAAAAAGAATGAAAAGAAATGAAGACAGCCTAAGAGACCTCTGGGACAACAGTCAATACAACAACATTCGCATTATAGGGAGAAGGAGAAGAGAGAGAGAAAGGACCTGAGAAAATATTTGAAGAGATTATAGTCGAAAACTTCCCTAACATGGAAAAGGAAATAGCCACCCAAGTCCAGGAAGCACAGTGAGTCCCACACAGGAAAAACCCAAGGAGAAACACGCTGAGACACATAGTAATCAAACTGGCAAAAATTAAAGACAAAGAAAAATTACTGAAAGCAGCAAGGGAAGAACGACAAATAACATACAAAGGAACTCCCATAAGGTTAACAGCTGATTTCTCAGCAGAAACTCTACAATCCAGAAGGGAGTGGCATGATATACTTAAAGTGATGAAAGGGAAGAACCTACAACCAAGATTAGTCTACCCGGCAAGGATCTCATTCAGATTCAATGGAGAAATCAAAAGCTTTACAGACAAGCAAAAGTTAAGAGAATTCAGCACCACCAAACCAGCTCTACAACAAACGCTAAAGGAACGTCTCTAAGTGCGAAACACAAGAGAAGAAAAGGACCTACAAAAACAACCCCAAAACAATTAAGAAAATGGTAATAGGAACCTACATATCGATAACTACCTTAAATGTGAATGGATTAAATGCTCCAACCAAAAGACACAGGCTTGCTGAATGGATACAAAAACAAGACCCATCTATATGCTGTCTACAAGAGATCCACTTCAGACCTAGGGACACATACAGACTGAAAGTGAGGGGATGGAAAAAGATATTCCATGCAAATGGAAATCAAAAGAAAGCTGGAGTAGCAATACTCATATAAGATAAAATAGACTTTAAAATAAAGACTGTTACAAGAGACAACCAAGGACACTACATAATGATCAAGGGATCAATCCAGGAAGAAGGTATAACAATTATAAATATATATATGCACTCAACACAGGAGCACCTCAATATATAAGGCAGCTGCTAACAGCTATAAAAGAGGAAATCGAGAGTAACACAATAATAGTGGGGGACTTTAACACCTCACTTACACCAATGGACAGATCATCCAAAATGAAAATAAATAAGGAAACACAAGCTTTAAATGACACAACAGACCAGATAGATTTAATTCATATTTATAGGACATTCCATCCCAAAACAGCAGAGTACACTTTCTTCTCAATTGCGCATGAAACATTCTCCAGGATAGGTCACACCTTGGGTCACAAATCAAGCCTCAGTAAATTTAAGAAAACTGAAATCATATCAAGCATCTTTTCTGACCACAACGTTATGAGATTAGAAATGAATCACAGGGAAAAAAGTGTAAAAAACACAAACACATGGAGGCTAAACAATACGTTACTAAATAACCAAGAGATCACTGAAGAAATCAAAGAGGAAATCAGAAAATACCTAGAGACAAATGACAATGAAAACACGACGATCCAAAACCTATGGGAGGCAGCAAAAGCAGTTCTAAGCGGGAAGTTTATAGCTATACAATCCTACCTCAAGAAATAACAAACATCTCAAATAAACAATCTAACCTTACACCTAAAGGAACTAGAGAAAGAAGAACAAACAAAACTCAAAGTTACTAGAAGGAAAGAAATCATAAAATCAGAGCAGAAATAAATGAAATAGAAACAAAGAAAACAATAGCACAGATCAATGAAATTAAAAGCTGATTCTTTGAGAAGATAAACAAAATTGATAAACCATTAGCCAGACTCATCAAGAAAAAGAGGGAGAGGACTCAAATCAATAAAATTAGAAATGAAAAAGGAGGAGTTACAAAAGACACCGCAAAAATACAAAGCATCCTAAGAGACTACTGCAAGCAACTCTATGCCAATAAAATGCACAACCTGGAAGAAATGGACAAATTTCTTAGAAAGGTATAACCTTCCAAGACTGAACCAGGAAGAAATAGAAAATATGAACAGACCATCACAAGTAATGAAATTGAAACGGTGATTAAAAATCTTCCAACAGGGGCTTCCCTGGTGGCGCAGTGGTTGAGAGTCCGCCTGCCGATGCAGGGGACACGGGTTCGTGCCCCGGTCCGGGAGGATCCCACATGCCGCGGAGTGGCTGGGCCCGTGAGCCATGGCCACCAGGCCTGCGCATCCGGAGCCTGTGCTCCGCAGCGGGAGAGGCCACAACAGTGAGAGGCCCACGTACCACAAAAAAAAAAAAAAAAAAAATCTTCCAACAAACAAAAGCCCAGGACCAGATGGCTTCACAGGCGAATTCTATCAAACATTTAGAGAAGAGCGAACACCTTTCCTTCTCAAACTCTTCCAAAAAATTGCGGAGGAAGGAGCACTCCCAAACTCATTCTATGAGGCCACCATCACCCTGATACCAAAACCAGACAAAGATACTACAAAAACAGAAAATTGCAGACCAATATCACTGATGAATATAGATGCCAAAATCCTCAACAAAACACTAGCAAACAGAACCCAACAACACATTAAAAGGATCATACACCATGATCAAGTGGGGTTTATCCCAGAGATGCAAGGATTCTTCAATATATGCAAATCAATCAATGTGATAAAACATACTAACAAACTGAAGAAGAAAAACCATATGATCATCTCAATAGATGCAGAAAAAGCTTTTGACAAAATTCAACACCCATATATGATAAAAACTCTCCAGAAAGTGGGCATAGAGGGAACCTATCTCAACATAATAAAGGCCATATACGACAAACCCACAGCAAACATTACTCTCAATGGTGAAAACCTGAAACCATTTCCTCTAAGATCAGGAACACGACAAGGATGTCCACTCTCACCACTATTATTCAACATTGTTTTGGAAGTCCTAGCCACGGCAATCAGAGAAGAAAAAGAAATAAAAGGAATACAAATTGGAAAAGAAGAAGTAAAACTGTCACTCTTTGCAGATGACATGATACTATACATAGAGAATCCTAAAGATGCTACCAGAAAACTACTAGAGCTAATCAGTGAATTTGGTAAAATAGCAGGATACAAAATTAATGCACAGAAATCTCTTGCATTCCTGTACACTGATGATGAAAAATCTCAAAGAAAAATTAAGGAAACACTCCCATGTACCACTGCAACGAAAAGAATAAAATACGTAGGAATAAACCTACCTAGGGAGACAAAAGACCTGTATGCAGAAAACTATAAGACACTGATGAAAGAAATTAAAGATGATACCAACAGATGGAGAGATATACCATGTTCTTGGATTGGAAGAATCAATATTGTGAAAACGACTATACTACCCAAAGCAATCTGCAGATTCAATGCAATCCCTATCAAATTACTAATGGCATTTTTTACAGAACTAGAACAAAAAATCTTAAAATTTGTATGGAGGCACAAAAGGCCCCGAATAGCCAAAGCAGTCTTAAGGGAAAAAAACGGAGCTGGAGGAATCAGACTCCCTGACTTCAGACTATACTACAGAGCTACAGTAATCCAGACAATATGGTACTGGCACAAAAACAGAAACATAGATCAATGGAACAAGATAGAAAACCCAGAGATAAACCCACGCACCTATGGTCAACTAATCTATGACAAAGGAGGCAGGGATATACAATGGAGAAAAGACAGTCTCTTCAATAAGTGGTGCTGGGAAAACTGGACAGCTACACGTGAAAGAATGAAATTAGAACACTCCCTAACACTGTACACAAAAATAAACTCAAAATGGGGCTTCTCTGGTGGCGCAGTGGTTGAGAGTCCGCCTGCCGATGCAGGGGACATGGGTTCGTGCCCCGGTCCGGGAAGATCCCACATGCCGCGGAGCAGCTGGGCCCGTGAGCCATGGCTGCTGAGCCTTCGCATCTGGAGCCTATGCTCCGCAACGGCAGAGGCCACAACAGTGAGAGGCCCACATACCGCAAAAACAAACAAACAAAAAAACCTCAAAATGGATTAGAGACCTAAATGTAAGACTGGACACTATAAAACTCTTAGAGGAAAACATAGGAAGAACACTCTTTGACATAAATCACAGCAAGATCTTTTTTGATCCACCTCGTAGAGACATGGAAATAAAAACAAAAATAAACAACTGGGACCTAATGAAACTTCAAAGCTTTTGTACAGCAAAGGAAACCATAAACAAGACGAAAAGACAACCCTCAGAATGGGAGAAAATATTTGCAAACGAATCAACGGACAAAGGATTAATCTCCGATATATATAAACAGCTCATGCAGCTCAATATTAAAGAAACCAACAATGCAATCCAAAAATAGGCAGAAGACCTAAATAGACATTTCTCCAAAGAAGACACACAAATGGCCAAGAGGCACATGAAAAGCTGCTCAACATCACTAATTATTAGAGAAATGCAAATCAAAACTACAATGAGGTATCACCTCACACCAGTTAGAATGGGCATCATCAGAAAATCTACAAACAGGGCTTCCCTGGTGGCGCAGTGGTTGAGAGTCTGCCTGCTGATGCAGGGGACACGGGTTCGTGCCCCGGTCCGGGAAGATCCCACATGCCATGGAGCGGCTGGGCCCGTAAGCCATGGCCGCTGAGCCTGCACATCCGGAGCCTGTGCTCCGCAATGGGAGAGGCCACAGCAGTGAGAGGCCTGCGCACCGCAAAAAAAAAAAAAAAAAAAAAAAAAAAAAGAAAGTCTACAAACAACAAATGCTGGAGAGGGTGTGGAGAAAAGGGAACCCTCTTGCACTGCTGGTGGGAATGTAAATTGATACAGCCACTATGGAGAACAGTATGGAGGTTCCTTAAAAAACTAAAAATAGAATCACCATATGATCCAGCAATCCCACTACTGGGCATATACCCAAAGAAAACCGTAATTCAAAAAGACACATGCACCCCAATGTTCATTGCAGCACTATTTACAATAGCCAGGTCATGGAAACAACCTAAATGCCCATCGACAGACAAATGGATAAAGAAGTTGTGGTACATATATACAATGGAATATTACTCAGCTATAAAAAGGAACGAAATTGGGTCATTTGTTGAGACGTGGATGGATCTAGAGACTGTCATACAGAGTGAAGTAAGTCAGAAAGAGAAAAACAAATATCGTATATTAATGCATGTATGTGAAATCTAGAAAAATGGTACAGATGAACCGGTTTGTAGGGCAGAAATTGAGACACAGATCTAGAGAACAAAGGAATGGACACCAAGGGGGGAAGCGGCGGGCGGGTGGTGGTGGTGGTGGGATGAATTGGGCGATTGGGATTGACATGTATATATACACTGATATGTCTAAAATGGATGACTAATAAGAACCTGCTGTATAAAAAGTTAAATGAAATAAAATTTAAAAAAAAACAAAAAAACTAATACGAAACTTTCTTTGGGTTATTTGTATGGAAATATGTTAATATAAATGTTTCAGGAAAAAAAAATCCATCAAGAGATAAATGGGTAAGCAAAGTGTGGTCTAACCACACAATGGAATATTATTCAACCTGAAAAAGGAAGGGAATTCTGACACCTACCACATCATGGATGAAGCTGGAGGACATTATGCTAAGTGAAATACGTCAGTTACAAAAGGACAAATACTGTAACGATATTACTTATGTGTGGTACCCACCATAGAGAAATTCATAGAGACAGGAGGTAGAATGGTGGTTACCAGCAGCTGGGGAGGAATTAGTGGGTTTTTTGTTTGTTTGTTTTGTTTTGTTTTTGGCCACGTCGCTCAGCTTGCGGGATCTCAGTTCCCTGACCAGGGACTGAATCTGGGCCACGGCGGTGAAAGCGCCAAGTCCTCACCACTGGACCGCCAGGGAAGTCCCGGGAGTTAGTGTTTAATGGGGACAGAGTTTCAGTGGGAGAAGTTGAAAAAGTTCTGGAGACGGACGGTAGTGATGATTGGAGGACCACGCGAATGTACTTAATGCCACTGGACCGTGCACTTAAAAACAGTTACGATGGTGAATGTTATGTACATTCTACCACACACACACAAAATCCACAAGAAAAAAAAAAAAGGATCAAAGGAATCCACTCCCTCTGCCTCTGTGGGTCACGATTAGCAGGAGTTCCCACCATTTCTCAGGAACTCCCAGTTTGTCCGAGCGCATGTCCCTGGGAACCAGCCAAGTGGCTGAAAGAGGCTTGGGTGTGTAAGGGGAGGGGCCAGGAAAGGCCGCCTAGAGGGGGAGGGTCCACATTCCAGCTGTGTACTGTGACCATGACTGTGGGGACAGAGTCTGAGCCCAAAGTGGGAGGGTACCTGGCCTCCAACTGTGTTCTCTGAGTGAAAGTCATTGACACACTCCCAGGTATGTGAACAAGAGAACAGAAAACAGGGACTCAAATAACTACACGTTCGTGGACGTTCACAGCAGCACAATTCACAGCAGCTCAAAGGCCCGTCAACAGATGAGGGATGAACGAGATGTGCTCTCTCCACACAATGGAATATTATTCAGCCTCAAAAAGGAATGAAGTGCTGATGGATGCTATGCTCTGGGTCGAACTGTGTCTTTTCAAAAAAGATACCTTGATATGGAAGCAACCTAAGTGCCCAGTAATAGATGAAGAGATAAAGAAGATGCAGTGTATATATATGTGTGTGTGTGTATATATATATATATATGTAAACTCACACACACACGATGGAATATTACTCAACCATAAAAAAGAAAGAAACCTTGCCATTTGCAACAGCATGGATGGACCTAGAGAGTATCACGCTCAGTGACGTAAGTCAGACAGAGAAAGACAAATACTGTAGGATATCACTTATATGTGGACTCTAAAAAACAAATGAACAAACATCACAAAACAGAAACAGAGTTACAGACGCTGAAAACAAACAAGTGGTTGTCAGAGGGAAGAGGGGTGGTGGGAGGAGAGAAATAGGTGAGGGAGATTAAGACGTACAAATTTTACAAACTGCAAAATAAACGTGTCACAGGTATGAAATCGACAGTGTGAGAGGGACACATGCAGTTATTAAGTAATATCTTCGTATGGTGACAGATTGTCACTAGACATCCTGGTGATCATTTTGAAATATACAGAAATGCTGAATCACTATGTTGTATACCAGGAACTAACATAGTGTCATAGGTCAATTAAACTTCAAAAAACAACATTTGATCTCATAGAAAAAGACATCAGATTTATGGTTACCAGAGGTGGGGAGGGTGAATTGGATGAAGGTGGTCAAAAGGTTCAAATTTCTAGTTATAAGATAAATAAGTACTAGGCATATAATGTACAAAATGATAAATATAACTAACAGTGCCGTATGTTATGTACAAAAGTTGTTAAGAGGGTAAGTCCTAAGAGTTCTCATCACAAGGAAAAAATATGAGATGGATGTTCGCTAAACTTACTGTGATAATCACTTCACGAAGTGTGTAGGTCAAATCATTCTGCTGCACACCTTAAGCTTAGTGCTGTATGCCAATTATATCTCAATAAATCTGGAAGGAGGGACTTCCTTGGTGGTCCAGTGGTAAAGAATCGGCCTTACAATGCAGGGGACGCGGGTTCGATCCCTGGTCCAGGAACTAAGATCCCACACGCCTCGGGGTACCTAAGCCCGTGTGCCGCAACTACTGAGCTCTCGCACCTCAACCAGAGAGCTGTTGCCGCAAACTACAGAGCCCACGTGTTCTGGAGCCCACACGCCACAGCTACAGAGCCCATGCACCCTGGAGCCTGCGCGCCACAACTAGAGAGAGAAAACCCGCATGGCGCAACTACAGAGAAGCCCACACACCACAACGCAGAGCCTGCACACCGCAACACAAGATCCCACGTGGCTCAACGAAGATCCTGCGTGCCGCAACTAAGATCGACGCAGCCAAAAATAATAAAATAAATAAATAAATAATAAACAAATCTTAAAAAAAAAAATCTGGAATGAAAAAGAAGCTACCTTCAAGTTATAACCCCCAGAACGTCAGAATGCGACCTCATTTAGAAATAGGGTCTTTACAGAGGTAACCAAGTGAGAATGACGTCACTAGCGTGGGCCCTAATCGAATATGCCTGATGTTCTCATAAGGAGTGCTCTGGACACAGGGACAGACCCACATGGCCAGAAGACGATGTGAAGACAGAGCAAGGAGCGATGCCTCTGCAAGCCCAGGACATCAGGGATCGCCAGCAGGACCGGAAGCTAAGAGAAAGGCATGGCACAGGTTCTCCACTACAGCCATTAGAGACAGCCAGGCCCTGCCAACACCGTCATCTGGGACGTCTGGCCTCCAGAACCGTGAGAGAATAAATTTCTGTTGTTTGAAGCCACCATAATTTAGAGTGCTTTGTCTCAGGAGCCCTAGGGAATGACGACAATCCTCCAACACGGATGAACCTCGAAAATTTCACGTTGAGTGAAGGAAGCCGAACACAAAAGCCACATATCACGTGATTCTGTTTTTAGGGGATGATCAGAACAGGTAAATCCACGGAGACAGAAAGTAGATGCATGGCTGCCAGGTGCCGGCGGCAGGGGGATGACTGGAGAGCGGCTGCTCTGGGTGTGACCTTTCTTTTAGGGGTGACCAAAATGTTTGGAGCCCTCCACTGGGGGTTCCACTAGAAGCAGGGGTCACATGACATTAGGGATGCACTCGGTGCCACTGAATTGGTCACTTTAACGTGGGGAATTTTATGTTATGTGAATGTCACCTCAATAAATTTTATCTTTCAAAAAAAAATTTAAAAGCCACTTGGGGACTTCCCTGGTGGTGCAGTGGTTAAGAATCTGCCTGCCAATGCAGGGGACATGGGTTTGAGCCCTGGTCTGGGAAGATCCCACATGCCGCGGAGCAACTAAGCCCGTGCACCACAACTACTGAGCCTGCGATCTAGAGCCCGCGAGCTACAACTACTGAAGCCCGCGCGCCTACAGCCCGTGCTCTGCAACGAGAAACCACCGCAATGAGAAGCCCGTGCACCGCAACAAAGAGTAGCCCCCGCTCGCTGCAACTAGAGAAAGCCCGCGTGCAGCAATGAAGACAAAACGCAGCCAAAAATAAATAAGTAAATTAAATTAAAAAAAGAAAATATTCCTTCTTTAAAAAATAAAAAGCCACTTAGACTTGAACTCCCTCTAAAACCTTGACCTGTGTCCCCAACTCGCTCCTGGGCCCCAACTGCATCAGGTCTCAGACCTCCGCCCCACCCCTGCGGGTCTCCAATCCCTCTGCCGCATTTCCGTGTGGTTTTCCCCGTACCCCTAACCTCCGTTCTGGGCTTCACGCTGGAGACCACACACTCACTCCTCTCCTTCCCCACGATCGAGCTTGGGAAGAAGCCGTCTACACTTGCTGTCTCTGCTTTGTTAACGCCCATCCACTTCCCAACCCACTTCAGCCGGGGTCCCAGGTCCCTCCTGTGTTCCCAGGCTGCTAGGACAGGGCATCCGCAGGGGCGCACCCTGCCTTACTGCAGGGCTGCCAATCTCAGAAACCAGAGCCTCAGATGGGACTGGAATGTGGTCCCTGTTCCCACGGGCACGTGGGTGCTCTCGTGTGGCCCCCTCTACGCCTTAAGGACATGTGCTTTGTGGATTCTGCCGGGTTTGAATCGCAGCGTTTTCCTTCTGTAAAGACTGGCCCATCTTGACTCAGGTCAGGCACCCTCTGGGGCACCCCTCATTCTCCCTTCCTGTCCAGCCTGATTTGGGGGGCACCACCCCTCCTTTCTCCTTTGTGTCTTTTTTTTTTTTTTTTTTTTACGGTACGCGGGGCCTCTCACTGTTGTGGCCCCTCCCGTTGTGGAGCACAGGCCCCGGACGCGCAGGCTCAGCGGCCATGGCTCACGGGCCCAGCCGCTCCGCAGCATGTGGGATCTTCCCGGACCGGGGCACGAACCCGTGTCCCCTGCATCGGCAGGCGGACTCTCAACCACTGCGCCACCAGGGAAGCCCCCCCCCCCTTTTTTTTTTTTTACAAAGTTCTTTTTCACTAAGTTGAAATTCACATAACATAAAATGACCCATCTTGGAGTGAACAATTCAGGGAGATTCAGAACATTCTCAGTGTCGTGCAATCACCCCATCTACCTAGTGGTAAGACATTGCCGTCACCCCAAAAGGAGACCTTGTACCATCATCAGTCACACACACACACACACACACACACACACACACACACACACACACACACACACACACCCAGCTCCCGGCAACCTCCCATCTACCGTCTGCCTCCACAGACTTACCAATTCTACATATTTCATATGAATAGAATCATATAATGTGACCTTCTGTGCCTCCTTTGTGACCCCGAAGGATCGTTTGCTCACAGAGGACAGACCCACACTGGTGATGGTGAGTGGGGTCTTCCCGAGACCCGAGGAAAGAGTCTGGAACATATGAACTTCTTAGGGCATTTTCACCAAGCAAGACAGTCCAGGGCTGATGCTACCTGGCGGAGGCTTCCAAGGGAACCACAGAGGTAAACAGCATCGCTGAAAGATGAGCTGTGAGCTCACGGCAGAGCAAGCGACCACATGGCACCTGGGGGTGAACCGTCTCCTCTAAGCAGAGCCCGGCTTCCTCTGCGTCCCATCCAGCTCTGGTTCACCTCAAACACTTACTGAGTTAGACCCCAATGCTCGCTTCCCTCTTTAAAGGGTTCATGCAAACATTTATTTCTGCAACATATTTGCCCCAAACCTCCCCGGTGCCTCGATTTCCCCCTCTGCAAAGTGGGGGTTATAACAGCAGGGATTCCATAAGCTGCCGTGAGGTAACAGGAAACCAGGGACTCGGAGCCCCGAGTTCAGGGCCTGGCACCCGGGAAGCATAAGCGAACCTAAGCAATGGGGTGATGAACAGGGACAACAGAGGGCGGGGATGTCCTCATCCTCCAGCAGCTCCAAGAACACGGTAGGGGAGGGGGTTCCTAATAGGGCCGCCAGAATAAGCAAAAAAAAGAAAAGAAAAGAAAAAAAGTGCAGGATGTCCAGTTACTTCGAACTCCAGATAAACAATGGATCATCTTTCAGTATATGTGCTTGGCAAACACTGCATAGAACCCACGTATACTAAAAAGCGATTCGCTGTTTATCTGAAAGTCAAATGCAGCTGGACGTCCTCTGGGGATCTGGCAACACCAGGAAGGAACAAGCCAAGAGATGCCCGTGACCCGTGCGGCAATACCGTGACGGGGACACCTCGCCCTACGAAGGAGCCACGGGGCCCCGGTTCAGAGTGCGGGCGCTCAGGAATCGCGAGAAAACAGCCTTGAAGAAGGTGCAGGAGTGAGCTCCCATGGAGCAGAGGGGGCCTTCAGGTGGAAAGGCCACCGGAAAGAGCCAGCAAGTGGCCCACTTGGGAGTGAGAGTCTGCCTGCCGATGCAGGGGACGCGAGTTCGTGCCCCGGTCCGGGAAGATCCCACATGCCGCGGAGCGGCTGGGCCCGTGAGCCATGGCCGCTGAGCCTGCGCGTCCAGAGCCTGTGCTCCGCAACGGGAGAGGCCACAACAGTCAGAGGCCCGCGTACCGCAAAAAAAAAAAAAAAAAAAGAGGGCAAAGGACATAAACAAAGAGGTCACAGAAAGGGAATAAAGATGAATAACTTTGAAACATGAAAGGATCATCAAACTCATTTAAAATCAGAGATTCGCATTCAAGAGACTCCAGTACACCCTCCGCCACCTATCTGATAGGTAAGGTTCCAGAAATTTGTAACAGGAGAGCTGGTGCCGGGGGTGGGGATGGAGCCTCTCATCGAGGCCGGGAGGGGCAGGTGAAGCCAGATGAGCCCCAGGGGAGGGCAGGCGGCAGCATCAAAGTTGAAAACGGACCTGCTCTCCTCATATCGTTTGCAGATTTATTTACTGCAGAATGGCTTCTGTTCAGTCATCCATTGCAATATTGTTTATAATAACGAAGTACTAGAAACAACCCACGTGCTGCTAATAAAGGATGGGTTACATCAATTACGGTAGCACCATACCGTGAAACCCTTTGTTGCCACCCAAAGAGCATAAGCGTTTATTTTTTCTTTGCCTACATGGAAAATGTGAAATATATGTGGCAGTATCCTGTACACAAATCCCGCGTGTGCCTGGACGCACTTCTGCGCATGTGTACGACAGAGTCACCCCACCAGGTGCCACGTGGAACCTCTCCAGCTCCCAAAAGGCTCCCTCGGGCCCTCTCCCGGTTGACAGCCCCCCAGAAGATGACCGACACTGGGGCTTCTATCAACGTGGATTTCTTCTGCCCGTTAGGGAACTCCACACAAAGGAAACCGTACACATGTACTCCTGTAATTGGCTCTTAGCAAGACTCATCCAGCTTGTTCCATGGTCTGTAAGTCACTGTCTTTTGTTGCTGTGTAGTATTCCCAGGATGCCATTGCATGGATATGCACGATTCATGTAACTCTTTGCATGTGGTTGGGTGTTCAGGCTGTGCCCAGTTTGGCCTCTTATACATAACACTGCTGGGACCACTGTGCGCACGTCTTTTAGCAGACAGAAGCCCCCATTTCTCCTGGGCACAGACCTAGAAGTGGACCGCGGGGTCACAGGGTGGGTTTGCGTGCTTTTAGTGACAGTAGACACTGCCCAAGAGCTCTCCCAAGTAGTGGTACCATTAGCAATAGTTTGAGAAGAAATAAAAAAGGTGCAGCATGTCATGAGCAATACGCTAGCCTGTGTATAACCAGAAGGAGAGGAGGGATTTGCTAGTCGAATCAGGGCACACCTCCAGCAGAAGCCACAGAGACCGGGGGCTGGGTCGCCTTTGGGGCTGGGAACAAGGGTGGTGGAAAACCGAGGCAGTGACAGACTCCTACTGGACCCCCTTTTGTATCTTCTTAAATCTTGAACCACGCGTAAGAATTGCTGATTCCAAGGGGGAGAAACCAGTCCCGACCAAGCCTGGGGGCACAGCTGGTGCAGGAGGGAAGGGGCTTCCTGGGAACAGGGATGCTTGGAGAATCAGACTGGGCCGCTGCTAACTTGGGAAGGAGGGGCAGAGGCTGTGACCAGAGGGACCCATAAGGAGGCCGGTAGGGCTGGGCGCACAGAGCAACAGGAGGCCCAGATCCTGGGGCAAGAGTGATGTAATGAACTCAAAGGGCCTGCCCACTACTTTCTTTTTTTTCCCTTTTCTTTTCCCTCTCTTTTATTCCCCCTACTACTTTTTAATACTTGTGGGGTGGTGCGGGGGGAGGAACCCTAACTGCAGAAATTGGGTGGAGGCCCACGTCTCACTGATCTGGGCTCTGATTCCAGTTCCCCCAGCTACCAGCTGTGCAACTCTCAGCAACTCCCTTGACTTCCCTGAGTCTCAGTGTTCTCCTCTGTAAAATGGGAATGATACCACACATGGAGCATTGCCGAGGTGGGGGTTCTTAAAGTCCAGCCTCAGGTCAAGATGGGTTTCAGAGGTGTTTTCCAGTCCCTGAAATCACATCTAGGTAGTGTTTGTGGTCTGTGAGTGTGTGTGTAACGGTGGTGTGACCCCAGACAGCAAAGAACTGCCAATAGGACATGAGATACTCAAGAAAACATATGTTGTTGGGGGGATGGGGTGCAGTGCAGTCGAGGGGCCAAGAGAGAAGACAGCAGAGCTAGGAGGTGGCCAATGGATTGGGGACCAATAGGTGGTTGGCAAGGTGAAGAGCCTGGTTACACACAGGGAGATTGGCAATAAGTAAATATACCAAAGATCCTGGGAGCTGGCGCTCTCCCTGTTGGTGAAGGGACTTACAAATATATAAAGAGCTGGCACCAGCCCTGTGGTATTTATTGCATTGAACTCTATGATCAAGTATATTAAAAATATGTATGTGTACACATACACACAGGTATAAAAGTAAATATGGCTCTAACAGTGTACACGTACACACACACCTGCTCTGGGGGCCCAGAGGCCGTCATACCCCAAGAGCATGAACACACATCATACCAGATCTTGATTTCTAAAGACCATTCTTCCAGTGAAAAGACAGCCAAGACTCCTGGGAGAAATGGCTGATTCCAGGGCTGGGGCAGGGAAGGTACCCAATGAGTCTGGAATTTCTTGGGATGCCAGAGAGCAGGCAAGTGCTCAAAGAAGGATGGAAAAATGTCTAGAGGATGCAAACGTCACCACGAGAAAAGGCTTCTATTGGCCAAATCTGGGCAATCTGGGCATCAGAATAAAAAAAAATTGATGGTAACCAGTTTTAACCCACCTAATAGAATAGGAATTTGTGAGCTCATAACGATACGTGAATGAATACACAAACAACTACGTGAAGAGGGGAAAGGGGCAGCTCTTCCTGATATCAGAACACAGGTAATAAATGAGGGAGGAATGAGAAAACTGGAAATTTTCTGTTTAGCAAACATTATAAAAGTAATGGAAGATGGCCAACAAACACATGAAAAAATGCTCAATACCACTAATTGTTAGAAAAATGCAAATCAAAACTACAATGAGGTATCACCTCACACCGGTCAGAATGGCCATCATCAGAAAATCTACAAACAATAAATGCTGGAGAGGGTGTGGAGAAAAGGGAACCCTCCTGCACTGCTGGTGGGAATGTAAATTGATACAGCCACTATGGAGAACAGTATGGAGGTTCCTTAAAAAACTAAAAATAGAGCTACCATACGACCCAGCAATCCCACTACTGGGCATATACCTAGAGAAAACCATAACTCAGAAAGACACATGCACCCCAATGTTCACTGCAGCACTATTTACAATAGCCAGGACATGGAAACAACTTAAATGTCCATCAACAGAAGAATGGATAAAGAACATGTGGTACATATATACAATGGAATATTACTCAGCCATAAAAAGGAACGAAGTTGGGTCATCTGTAGAGACGCGGATGGACATAGAGACTGTCATACAGAATGAAGTAAGTCAGAAAGAGAAAAACAAATATTGTGTAATAATGCATATATGTGGAATCTGAAAAACATGGTATAGACGATCTTATTTACAAAGCAGAAAGAGACACAGAGTGAACAAACATATAGATACCAAGGGGGAAAGTGGGGTGGGATGAATTGGGAGATTGGGATTGACACATATACACTATTGATACTACGTATAAAATAGATAACTAATGAGAACCTACTGTATAGCACAGGGAACTCTACTCAATGCTCTGTGGTGACCTAAACGGAAAGGAAATCCAAAAAAGAGGGGATATATGTATAATTATAGCTGATTCGCTTTGTTGTACAGGAGAAACTAACACAACATTGTAACGCAACTATACTCCAATAAAAATTTTAAAAATAAATAAATAAAAGTAATGGATTCAGGCAAGGATCACCAACAGAAAATGAGAAACAGGCTATTGACATAGCCTTAATGCGACTCGTCATAAAATACCAGTTGATTACAATGGGGAAACAGTAACTTTACAGCAGAGAAACCTGGCCAGTAGGAGTGGAGAATTCAAGCACAGAAATCAGGCAGACCCAGGTCCGAGCTCCTGGGCTAGTTACTTCACTTTCCAAGGCTCAGATTCCTGCAGGGATTTTTGTAAGGATTCAAAGTAATGTGGTGCTTCCACACATGTTTAGTGGAACATTGTTCTAAAAATTAAAGAAGGGAAACTACTTAAATGCCCATCAGCTGGGGAGGGAGGTTAAATAAAAATGGCTACACGGCCACTAGAAAAGAATGTGCTGCTATTCACAATAGCCAAGACATGGAAACAACCTAAATGTCCATCGGCAGATGAACGGATAAAGAAGATCTGGTACATATATACGATGCACTATTACTCAGCCAGAAAAAGGAATGAAATTGGGTCATTTGTAGAGACATGGATGGACCTAGAGACTGTCATACAGAGCGAAGTCAGAAAGAGAAAAACAAATATCATATTAACACATATATGTGGAATCTAGAAAAATGGTACAGATGAACCGGTTGGCAAGGCGGAAATAGAGACACAGATGTAGAGAACAAATGTATGGACACCAAGGAGGGAAAGGTGGGGAGGGGGTGGTGGGATGAACTGGGAGATTGGGATTGACACGTATACACTAACATGTATAAAATAGATAACTAATAAAAAAAAGAATGAAATAATGTCATTTGCAGCAACAACGGATGGACCTAGAGATTATCACATTAAGCCAAGTAAGTCACAGAGAAAGACAAATACCATATGATATCACTTACATGTGCAACCTAAAATATGGCACGAATGAACCTATCTACGAAACAGGAAGACTCACAGACATAGAGAACAGACTTGTGGCTGCCAAGGGCAAGGGGAGGGAGAGACGGAGGGGTGGAGAAGGGATGGAGTTTGGGAGTTTGGGATTAGCAGAGGCAAACTGTTACATAATAGGACAGATAAACAACAAGGTCCTACTGTACAGCACAGGGAACTACATTCAATACGCTGTGATAAACCATAATGGAAAGGAATATGAAAAAGAATACATAAGTGTATAACTGAATCACTTTGCTGTATTGAAGAAATTAACACAACACTGTAAATCAACTATACTTCAATCACATTTAAAAAAGAAAAGAAAAGAATGTGATTGATTGGGATGTATTGCAGGGATGTGGGGAGAGTGGAGGAGTTGCTGACGGTGTGTGCAGTAGGACCCTATGTATGTAAAAAAAAAAAAAGACTTATGTTGTTGTATATAAATAACAGTAACTACTGTGATCAGGTGCTGCCCTGAGTACTCCGTTAGTACTGAATCATTCCACCCCATAACAGATCTCTGATTTGTGTGCACTTGACACCACTGGAGAGAAAACAGAGGCGCTGGAAATATTAAGAAATTTGCTTAACATCTTCCGCTGGCTGCGGAACTGGACTTTGCAGCCAGGTATCTGGTGCTGCAGACTCCAGTGTTCCTAACCATAGCCTCTCTAGAATTGCATAGAAAGGGGGCCAGGACCACCCAAGCAAACGGTAATCTGATTACTGCAAACTGATTAGCTGGCAAACGGTACCTGCCTCCTCCCCTCACTAAGGAGGAAATTTAAAGCAAAGAAGTGGGGCAGTGAAGCAGGAATCTCAGTCTCCGCAAACTTTTACTGTGGTTCATGAAAAAACAAACAAACAAAATCTAAGACAAGTTTCGAAAGGGAAAAGAACAAAGGACAAAGAGGGAGGCAAATAAAGAAAAAAACCATGCAGCGTTCCTGGTTCATAAAAGACAGTTGAAAAATAGCAAGGTAACGTTAGCCTAATTCAGTGGTCAATGAAGGCGAAACTGTCACTCAAATTTCAATATGCAGGTACTTGGGGGAGGGAGGGGCAGAGAGAGGGGCAGCCCAGTAGGTTGATTTCTGAAACTGGAGATGAGGTGCTGCTGAATGAGACCAGCGACCAGCAGCATCCCCCAGGCAGAGAGGTACCTCCCAGATCAGAGGAGGGAGGCCATGTTCCAGGGCACGCATGACATGTGGCCCATGGAAACAATTAAAATGAGACTATGTCGCTTAAGTGCAAATCTCAGTTCGCCAAGTCCCTGCCACCTCCTCCAGGAAGCCTCCCTGGATTGCAGCAGTAGCGTCCCCACAGGTGACAGGCATACACAGGCGGTATCCAACTCCTTTCTTACATGCACTGCTTTCCTTCATGGGACTTATCTCATTTTGTAATTATATGCTCACTATATAATTACTTGATGACTTACCCACCAGACTATAAGCTCCACTCAGTAGACGGGTGTTTTATTCACTGAAGGGGTCTGGCCTCAGGAGGACAGATGTCACAGGGATGGCGAAGCAATGGTTCTCAAACTCACTGAGCATCAGAACCAACCAACTCAGATTCCTGGGCCCCAGACCACATGTGAGGAAGAGCTGATCTAAAGGAACCACAAAAGTATGTGAGGGTCAGAAGGCTGTGCGGAGCCTGAAAAGGAGGAAACCAGATGGCAAGGACTTTCCGGCATCTCCGACTACGGACCTCACACAAAGATGCCCACCAGGCCGGCTCGGCAGGTGTGCTCAGGAGGGCGTGTGCTGCGTGCAACACCCTGCCGGCGCTGACCTGAAATTCTCAGTCATTTTTCACGACAGGAACCCACACTTTCGTTTTGCAAATTATGTAGCTGGTCCTGCCCTCACCACTGAGCACCTCCCTGGGCACAGAGCTGAGCACTGGACCCGAGGCCAGACAATGAACAAGACAGTGATGATTTCTAATAAAACCCAACGTCACATTTTGAACTAGGCATTGTGTAGCATTTTAAACCGTTCTCTCATTTATTCTGTTTTGTTTTTTAAATTTTTTGGCCGTGCCTCGTGGCATGCGGGATCTCAATTCCCGGACTAGGGCTGGAACCCGTGCCCCCTGCAGTGGAAGTGCAGAGTCTTAACCACTGGACCGCCAGGGAAGTCCCTCTCATTTATCCTTGTTTTGTTACTATGGTCATACTCGTGTGAGTATCTGCATATATCACCTAATCTAATCTTCACCAAGAGTCAGGGAACAGCACCCATGGGGAAACTCGAAGCCACTATGGGCACATCCCCGCTATCAGACAAAGACATTGATGTGGAGAGATGAAGTAAGTTTGCCCAAACTCACGTAGTCATAGTGATGGAACCTGGGCTCCACCTCTGGGCTTCTGGCCCCAGTCCCTTCCCTAAACCAAGACCTCCTGGTTAGGAGCAATCTTCTAGGCCAATATTCTTTCCCCCATATCCACAAGGTCCCCCAGATTCAGTGTTACTGGAGAGGCACAGACCGGAGGATACTGAGATGTACACAGGGTGATCCTGTGTGTCAGCTGTAAATCTACCAGAGCCCGACCACAGTAGTCCGGTTTCAGTGGTTTGAAATATAAAGAATACTTATGGGTAATGCCTGACTTTATTCTAGATGTTTCAAGTCTCTCTTACCCCGGGGACTCCAGAATCATGAACTTTGAGCACGTCTTCCTTGGCATGTACTTGAGTTTCAAGTTGGGTCAGACACGTGCTCTGCTGGGCTCTGCTCCCTGCCCACGGGAAGTTCACGGGCAAGACGAGCTGGAAGAACACGAGCCATTTCCAGGGATTTGGGGCACACTGGTGGGGTCGATCAACACAACCTTAAGAGTGTCTGCAACCTCCACAGAAGGTTACATATTTCCCCAGTGTGACCCACAGCTTTCCCCCCACCCCAAATACCCATCCAGATATTTTCTGCAAGGAACATAGTATTACAGGCTGAATCGTGCTCCCCCCAAATGCCTGTGCTGAAGTCCTAACCCCCAGCACCTCAGATTGTGACTGTGTTTGGAGACAGGGTCTTTGAAGAGGCGGTTAAGGTAAAATGAGGTCATTAGGATGGGCTCGAATCCAATGTGACTGGTGTCCTTGTAGGAAGAGATTAGGACACAGAGGAAAGACCAGGTGAGGACACGCGGAGAAGACGGCTGTCTGCATGCCTGCTACTCCCCTCCCCTTAGGAGCTCGGGGATCTAGGATCCGTTATCCTTACTAATAAGGCTCATGACATGGGACTGGGGCAGGGTTTCTAACAGGGCATCTTCAGACGTACTCTCAAGAGTCCACAAGTTTTCTGAGATCTTCCAAACTTTGAATACGTGTTTTAATAATTAGCCTACCATAATATATAACATAGACCTTCGGGTGGCCAGTTTATAATGAAGAGCTGTGATGTGACCCTAGTGCCACACGTGCATCTATGCCAACACTCAGGTGACACATTGAAGGGATGCAAGTTTCTCAGGGGCTCAGAGAGAAGAAATGGCAGGAGAACGGAGCCATCACACAGCAGGTGGTGTTGACACCGGCGCATCAGCTTTAAAACGTCTCACTTTTGAGGAGTGTCATCTTGTTGCAAGTGAGGCCGTACACGCACCCAGTCTCTGCACGCAGCTGCTTGCCACAGGTGATGTGCAGCAAGTATGGTCATCGCACACAGTGAAGAAACATCCCTTCCACAATGGCCGGCACTCACCTTATCGTCAAGTGAGCCAGCAGGTTCTACGGTTATCAAATGAGAGCCTTTCCAACTGGCATTCACGGGCTGCCCGCTGCCAGTTGGGGTGAAGTATGATGCGGGTGGTCCTAATCTAGCAAACACATTCTTGATCAATTTAAATGCCGTTTTCTACATATGCGTGTAATTAGACATTCCCAGTATGAGCTTTATCAAGATCAAAATTCAAGAGAGTCTAAATAAAGACCGGACCTCAGGACTACTGAACACGCTAACACAACGAGACAGCTGTGCAGCAGACTTTGTGCCAGGTGTGGTTCTGTCATTTAAAGAACTATTCCTTTCTACCACTGTGGTCAGCAGGCTCTAAGACGCCCCCGATCACCCTGCCTCCACTTAATGACATCCTCGTGTAATCCCCATCCCTTGAGAACCAGCTAGATCTAGACTCCTTCCAATGAACAGAACATGCCACAAATGAGGAGATATCACTTCCAAAACTGGGTTATAAAAAGGATCACTCTTCCTTGGGGAAGCCAGGTGTTGAGCCATGAGGCAGCCGCGAGGCTGCCCCTTGGAGAGGCCCATGTAGCCGGGGCCAGAGACCCGCCAACAGTCACAGGAGGGAGCTTGGAAGGGGATTCTCTCCCTTCCACCCAGAGAGCCTTCAGATGACACCACAGCTCTGGCGAGAGCTGGACAGCCACCTCACGAGATACCTGGAGCATCCCCCAGATCTGCGACCCAAAGAAACTGGGAGAGAATCAACATTTGTTGCTTTCAGCTGTTGCATTTGGGCGTGACCTGCTACACAGCAATCCGTAATGAACACAATCATTCGACGTCACTGGTTGACATATTTTTTGTTGTTGTTTGTTTTGTTTTTTGTGGTACGCGGGCCTCTCACTGTTGTGGCTTCTCGCGTTGCGGAGCACAGGCTCCAGACGCGCAGGCTCAGTGGCCATGGCTCACGGGCCCAGCCACTCCGTGGCATGTGGGATCCTCCCGGACTAGGGCACGAACCCGTGTCCCCTGCATTGGCAGGCGGACTCTCAACCACTGCGCCACCAGGGAAGCCCGACTAGTTGACTTTTAATGATACATCACCAGTCACATCAAAATGCACTTGCTACATGTGTACTTCCTAATTTTATTATAAACGTAGTTCGCTTTTATTGAGTTATAAGCACATGGCTATGTTTGTTGCAAATTTTAGGCTTCTACTTAGTTAAGTCACATTTTGATACAAATAATTTAAGACAACACTGGGGGCTTCCAATACATTTCTTCAAGATGACATATAATGGGCTTCCCTGGTGGCACAGTGGTTAAGGATCCGCCTGCCAAGGCAGGGGACACGGGTTTGAGCCCTGGTCCGGGAAGATCCCACATGCCGCGGAGCAACTAAGCCCGTGCGCCCAACTACTGAGCCTGCGCTCTAGAGCCTGCGAGCCACAGCTACTGAAGCCTGTGCACCTAGAGTCCAGGGTCCACAGCAAGAGAAGCCACAGCAATGAGAAGCCCACGCACCGCAACGAAGAGTAGCCCCCACTCGCCGCAGCTAGAGAAAGCCCGCGCGCAGCAACAAAGACTCAACACAGCCAAAAAGTAAAAATAAATAAATAAAACCAAAATAAAATTTAAAAGAAAAAGATGACATATACTGCTAAATTTTGAGAGACACCAATGATGTGTGCATGTGTGTGTGTGTGTGTGTGTAAACCTCAGAACTCCTCTTCCTGCAACCCAAGTGTGATCTCCTAAAAACGCAAATCTGACTGTGTCTGCTCTGTTACCTGCATTCCTCATGTTCGGCACATCTTTGAATAAATGAATGACTACCATGCCCCGACGTAAAACGTGTCGGTGATTCCCTGTTGCGCTATGGATGGAGCCCAAACCCTTTACAAGGCCCAAAGGCTCTGAGTGGTCCACCTCGGCAGCCTCAACCTCTCCCACTAACCCTTGCACCTCACTCCCTTCTGCCTAGAACTCTCCATCAACTCTGCCCTTCCCACTCACCCTAGTCTATGCCATTCCTATGAGTCTTAAACATCCCTTCTCATTAAACAGTCAACTATGATCTGTAGTTTGGGACCCATCTCTGCCCACCAGACACGGCGCCGCGAGGGCAGGGAGTGTGTGCACCTTTTTCTCCACCCCATCCCTGGCGCGCAGCACCACCCTAACACGGGGTAGACGCCCCATGAATCTGGGCTGAATGAATAACCAGGACACAGGTCTGCTGGAAGCCAGGCTTCCCCCTGCAGAGCCCCAGGAAGGTGGATCAGTTCACAAGAGGGAAGGCGGCACAGGATATGGAGCCGTGCAGGTCTCGGTTAAGAGAAGGGAGCCCTGAGGGTCAAAGATAACTTCCTGAGTTGGTACTGAGTCATCTGGGAAGCAGGTATTTCTGGTCCAACATTTTCCTTGTCCAAAGCTCAGATCAGCAGAGAGAGCGTTTTTCCAATAATGAAAGGGGATCTCCCACACATTTTTCTTTTCATGACACTGGAAATGCAGCAAGAATGAACCGTCTGCGGAGCCGTAAGAACTATGCTGATTCAGCCTCAGAAGCTCCTAACTCTGGGTCCTCCCCCATCCCTGTCTCAGCCACCTATCCCCTGCCCGGTCACTCTGCCATTTAAGACGGTTGGATCTTAAATTAAACTTCTCTTGGGGTCTCTGCCGTCAGCCTCCCCCACGAACTCTGTTTTGGATACAACCGTATCCTTACCACCTGGCCGACATGAGCGCCTCAGCAGCCTCATCTAACACACCGGTACAATAACACAACTCAACTAGGGGTGAAGAGACACAGCATGTTCTCAATAATAATTAGTATTATAACTGAGGTGACTCGGCAAAGTGGCGGGGAGGTTCAGGGCCCGCCCAGGACACCCCCTACAACAAGTGCTCATGAAAGAGAGTTACGACTATTACGGAAATGACCACGGTAAGCAAACTTTGCTTCTTTTTCAAATGTTTCTGAGGAAAAAAAAAAAAAGTTCAAATTGGAGGATGTAAGCGTGAGAGCAAAGACTGTCAGCTGAGCTGGCAGGAAGCCGGTCACCTGGCCCGGCCGGTCTCCTCCCTCATCACACTCCCCATTTATCTTTATTTCAATTTCCTGGGTTTGATGAACTGCCTTTAAAGACAGGATACTTTGTTTCTCTGCCAACCTTTGCGGCTGGCGGCCTGGGTCTCCTGTCTCGCCTCATGTCCACACTGCTAAGTCGTCACACACCCTTCGGGGTGCAGCTGAGAACATCCCGACCACACCAGGTGGGCAAGCCCCTGCCAGTGCATACCTATAGACGGGTTGAAGACCTGTCCCACTCTCGAGGGCCCCTCTGGGGGCACGAAGCCCACTTTGGTGCAGAGATCAAATTCGCCCCAGCATCTCTATTCATGATACATCATCCCCATACCTGGCACACCTGGATACCTGGCAAACCTGGACATCCCATAAAATCTGACTGCAAGCAACTACATCAGGAGTGTTTGAAAAATACCTAGCTTGATGCAAAAATCAAAAGATGGAAAGAAAATAGACAAAGTAACATAGAACAGGCAACCATGTTGGCAAACTAACTTCAAACTCCTCCAACAGAATGAGTTACGTGGCATATAGGGAGAGAAATGGATGTCGGCAAAATATTGGAACTCTGCATCCAATCCGTGGTTAACATACATGTCGCTTCAGAATAATAGAGATTATCTGAGAACTGCTAGTTACACGGCACCGTGGTCTACCACCCTAGCACCAGAATTCTCACGTTAGCAACCATTTATAAAATACTAGTTTTTTAAATGCACAAATACTAAGACCCATACAACCAAAATGTTTTGACTGCTGTCAAGTTTTTCCAGCTGACCTCTTTCATTAAAAAGTAAATTTAGGGCTTTCCTGGTGGCGCAGTGGTTGAGAGTCTGCCTGCCAATGCAGGGGACGCGGGTTCGTGCCCCGGTCCGGGAAGATTCCACATGCCGCAGAGCGGCTGGGCCCGTGAGACATGGCCGCTGAGTCTGCGCGTCCGGAGCCTGTGCTCCGCAACGGGAGAGGCCACAACAGTGAGAGGCCTGTGTACCGCAAACAAACAAACAAACAAACAAAAAAAACCAGTAAACTTAACTTGAGGTTTCCCTTCAGCCGTGGAAAGGCCACGAGCACCTCCAGAGTTCCACATCAGGAAGTTTATTTTTGAATGACTGATTACATTTTAAAAAGTGCAGTGACCCAGAGATGCTTTTGCAGAAATTCCATGCTCTCTGCTCTTGTATCACGCACTGAGTTCTGCTTACAAGCTACGGAGAAAGTTGGGGGTCACCCGTTGACCCTGCTTCATCTCTGGGTCCTCCACATGGAAGGAAGGGCTTTTGGGGGCAGCTTTGTCAGTTTCTCTGCTGGTAAAAACTCCCCTGGCCCTAGAATCCTGTAGGCTTATCCTAGAGGGTCCCTTGGAGGCTGCAAAGTCAACACACAAATCTGGGTGTTTTCTTTTAAAGTGTCTCTGGAGATGCGGGAAACAAAGGTGGTAGGCATGGCCACTCTTACCTTGATTTCCACCATTATTCCTACTATTCAAGCTAAAACATTTGCACGACAGTTTTTGTTTTTTACGGCGCTCTAATCCCCCCGCCCCATTCAAGTCACTTTAAAAAATCCGGATAGCAACCTGGTGTGGAGACCCGGTAATTTAAATTTTCTGGAGTCAGAGAAACCAAAGTTAAGTTCCTAGCTGGGTCATTTGCTAGCCGCGTGTCCCTTAAGGGACATATTTCCCCTGTCTCGGCCTCAGTTTCGAGTCCGCAAAATGGGCTGGCAGGCGAGGGTTAAAAGGCGAGCGCCGGGCCCAGAACAGAAACGCGAGCTGGCGTTGCTATGAAGACACCTTCTTTCTAGAACCGGGGGAGGCGGGCGAGCTGGCGGAACGCAGCCCGCAGCGCGCGGACGGGCTCTTGGGGTCGGACGGGGTGGGGGGTGGGGTGTCGGGTCTCACGCCCCGCGCCCGGACTCACCAAGGTTTCCAACTCGCCCCTCTCCAGCAGCTGGTACTGGTGGCCCCCGCCCGAGAAGGCGAGTTTCTTCAGAAACTTGGAGAAGCGTCCCTCGACCATGGTGAGCGGGCGGAGGCCCCTCGCCCAGCCTCCCGTCCCGCCGGCGGCCGCCCCTGCCTGAGTCCCTCGGTCCCTGGCGTGGCCGGGACTGGCTGCGCGCGCCCAAGCCTCCCTGGCCAGGCCCACGTTACCGGGTAGCCGTCTACCTGTGCGCCGCAGCTGAGGCCCCGCCCCCTAGGCGGAGCTACGCCCGCGGCGGCCCTCGCGCACCTGGCCCCGCCCCGTCCGGCGATTCCGCCCGAGACTTTCTCGCCCTTAGGGGCCGCGGCGGCCCGGGAAGGCCCGGGGGCTGCAGAGGCGCCTAGCTGTTTCCCAAACTTGCCAGATGATGAGATGCATCTGGAGCGGGGCGCGGGGGGGCGGAATGGGTTGGAGATGAGCGATAAAGGCTTGTTTAAAATGTAGATTTCCACACCCCTCCCTACCCTGAGCCGGGAAGCTGGACTTTAGCAAGCACCCAGGTGATTCTCATGGGGAGCCACGTGTGGTCAACTAAGGTGTTGGGAGCACGGTTAGCGGGAGCTGAGTCAGACTCCTACAGCCGCTGCGAGGCTCGGGACCAGCCACGTGGCCTCTCTGAGCCGCGGTTCCCAGTTTGTTATTGAAGGAGGAGAAAGCTAAGACCTCACCTCGGCCCTGGGAGTGAATCCCAGGAGCTGGAGAGTTTGAGGACCCCTTTGGGCGCCACCTGGTGCTGCATGATCTCTGAGCTCTCTTTCCTCACCTGCAGAATGGGCTCCTGGCACTCACTAATCGTGGGGCTTGGGGCAGGTTTCTAAAATGTTCAGAGCCTTAGTTTACTGATCTGTAAAACGGCCACCATGATTGCACTTCCTTCCCAGTGAAGTTGAGGGGATTCGATGGACCATGTTATGTAGGAAGACCTCAGGGCAGGGCTTGGCATAGTGTGTGTGTGGGGACATATTCATCACCATCCTCGTCATCATCATCACGGGGAAGTCACTGGGCTCAAAGGGCTCCCAAAGTATGTGGGTGAATGTGCAGTGTAGGCAGTTCCCAGCCTCCAAGTGGATATACTGGAATGTATAAGGGCTTTGGCTTCACGTGGGACTGGAATCCAGAACAAGACCCACCGCTTAGTAGGGAGGTGGCTTTAGAGAAGGCTGTGCCACTCTTCTGTGCCTCAGTTTTCTCATCTGTCGAGTGGGGTTACTTAAGGACTATAGGACAGGGCATGTGTATATGTCCATTAAACGGTGCTGCCCCTTTGGAGCAAAGGTTTGCCACTTACCCCACCTGCCCCCCCAGGGGGTGGCCACCTCAGCCCCACTCAAGCTGATAGGTTCTAGAGACCCTTCCTGTTTCTCCTGCCTCATCCCCCCTTTGCAGAAACCATGCTGCTTGATTCCAGCAAAGGCCCAGAAGTGATGGAAAGAGCAAAAGTCTGGTGTGACTCCAATTTGAATCCCAGGCCTGTTCCTTTCAGATGTGTGACCTCGGGCAACTTTCACCACCTGTTTCCACCTCGGTTTACTCACCCACAAAATGCGGATGACGCTACCTATCCGTCTGAGTGAGGGTCCCAGCAAAAACCAGATGGTGCCTCACACTGAGTGCTTTGGGGAAAGTTTGATAAACAGACTATTTGTGAGCAGGGGGTGATGTGTTGGGCAAATGCCTTTCCCTTGAAAGCCCCACCTCCGCTCCAGCTCAGAGCTGTCAAGAATGTGTGGATCATGTATGAGAATGCCCAGGGCATTCAGGAAGTAAATTCTGGGTAGTGGGTATGGTGCAACGCCCAGACCTGTTGGGATGAAAAAAAAAAAAAAATGGAGTGGGTCACAGCAAAAGCAGTTTAACAGACCAGCTTTGTGACTGGGATGGCTGAAGGGGCATCGTTAGGCTTAAGTTTGCCTAATTTTTGTCTTTGCTGCATAGTGATCAGAAAATGCAGCCTGCACACAGGTCTACTAACTTTCCTTAATTTATTGAGACTTTGTGCCTGGTTTGTATGCAGTTTTTGTAAATATTTCAATCCCAGTAAGGCAAGTTGGTATATTCTTTGTACAAGTATTGGTAAGCTGTACTTTCTTTGTAAATTAGTTCTGTATTTATTCACTCTAACTTTATGACTCCATTGTTCATGTCTTTATTTTTGACTACCTGATCTGACACAAGAAGAAGAGTTTGAAATTTCCCAGTTTAATTGCTTTCCTGTCCATTTTCCCCTTTTGCCTTCAGCCTGTTGAATTCTCGAGTCCACTCTCAAGGAATTAACTCAGACAAGACAGCTGCTGGGAAATTTTCTGAGGTTGGCCGCTCTGGGAGCCATTGATCCTGACGTTCTGGCCTGACCTTGAGAGTCAAGGGCACGACTCAGCCCAAAACATCCAGCCTTTCCTTAAGTATCGGCTCTGGGCATCTTAAACAATGAGGTCACACTCTTCAAGGCCCATTCACTCTCTGTATGAAAGTGGTGTCATTTCATGAACCATAAATTATCTCCCCAAAACACACCGTGTTGGGAAGCCTCAGTGCAGCCCCAGGCACCTGAAACGTATTTGGTAATAAACCTCACTGGTGAATTACAAGGTTAGAATTTGAAAACATCCTTTTCAGAAGGGGTATAGAATACAAAGGATATATATATTAGTTTTAGGACTTAGTTTGAAGTTTTCATGCCTTACCTAGACCCTCAATTCTGTTTTTTTTTTAATGGCTGAGCATACAAGTGATAATATAATCATTTTACAGATGAAGAAATTAGAGAAGTAAAGCCACTTTCATTCCTTCAGCAAATATTTTTAAGCACCTGCCATGTGGCCGTGGAGACCAGCCCCTGCTACAACAGACTCTATTCCCCTTGTCTTGTATCTTATCTCCTAGTGGGTGTGATAAGGTGCAAACAAAACCACCCGTAATGCAGTGTCAGGCAGTGAATGTAGTGGGTTGAGTAATGGGCCCCCCAAAAGCATTCGTCCATGTCCGAATCCCCAGAAGCTGTGTAATGTAACCTTATTGGGGAAAATAATCTTTGAAGACATAATTAAGGATCTCAAGATCATCCCGGATTAGCTGGGTGAGCCCTAAATCCAAGGACTGCTGTCCCTCTAAGAGACAGAAGAAGAGAGACACAGACACAGAGGAGAGGCTACATGAAGATGGAGGCAGAGATGGGAGGGATGCGGCCACAAGCCAAGGACCACCCGGAGGCACCCAAAGCTGGAAGAGGTAAGGAAGGGTCCCCCCACCCCGCCCCAGAGCCTTCCGAGGGAGCATGGCTCTGCCAACACCGTGATTTCAGACTTCTCGCTTCCAGACTGTGGGAGAATTCGTGTTGCTTCAAGCCACCTGGTTTGTGGTCACTTGTTGCGGCCGCCCCAGGAAACTAGCAGCGTGAGCAACGCTGTGAAGACAAGGATGCAGAGTGGGGACCGGAGAGTCGCTTGAGCAGTCAGGAGAGGTGACATTCAAGCAGAGGCCTGAACGAGGTGAGAAGTGACACTTGTGGATATCTGTGGGGGGGGGGGGGCAGTATTCCAAGCAGAGGGAAGGGACGGGACCAAGGCCTCAGGCGAAGGTCCCAGGCGAAAGTGTGCTTAGCTCGTGTCACCATTGTGAGACCTGCTTATGTGAAATGACTCACACATTTGCACCCAAACTCTGGCCACACTCACCCCACGCCCACACAGAGCCTTATTCCAGGCACTCTTCACGTCATGTTCTTTGTCAGTTCTTCCACAGTCATTGTTTGCTGAGTGATGGGGTAACACTGGCTGAGAACCTTCTGCAGCTGAGGGCATCTCTGGGTTTCCAAGGGGCTTGACTCCACCAGGCGAGCGAGGCCCAGCCCTGTGGAACTTGATGCCAAGTGCCAAGTGATCGTGCCTTGGGACTTGCTAAATCCCGAGAGGTAAACACCTAGCACGGATGCCACCCATCCCACCTCCTGCACCCATGGCAGACATCACGTGTCAATCTCAGGGGTGACATTCCCCCGTTGGCTGGGACAGGCCTGGGAATCCTTCTACTTGTCAACTTTAAGTAGCTACCAACAATTCTTTAGGCCTGGCACGTGAACAAACCTGTTTACCGAAAGATTTTCAGAAGAGGAGGGAATGACCTTGGGTGGGGGCCGTTGTAGAACCTTCTAGAAGGTGGTGGTATAGCCGAAGGTCTCCATACGTGAAATCTATCACTTACATGAGGGTTTACTCTTGGTGTTCTGTAGTCTGTGGGTTTTGACAAACGTAGAATGTCATCTAGCTACCATTACAGTATCACATGGAAGAGCTTCACTGCCTAAAAATCCCCTGGTCTTCACGTATTCATCCCTCCCTCCCCCAAAACCCCCGGCAACCACTGATCCTTCTACTGCTGTCGCTATAGTTTTGCCTTTTCCAGAATGTCATAGAGTGGGACATTTGAAAATGTTAACTGTCCAATTTCTGTTGGCTTTTTGATATAGTAAAGAGTTCAAAGTTCTCAGTGCCTGCCCTTTGAAAGTTCAGAAAGCCCCAGGGTCCCCCTGTTAGGTGGTGCTGAAGGGGTGGGGCTAGTTCTCAGTTAAGTGGCTATTAGAATGGCCCCTCTGTCAACCCCGGGCGCCTCCTGTCCCAGCACCACCCCCACCTCGGCCTCCTGGCTGTTTGTCAAACTCGCTGAGCTCAGCCCACCTTTGAACTTCACAGGTCCCTCTGCCAGGTGTGTTTCCTCCAGCTCCTCACAGGACCCAAAATTCCCTCCCTTCAGGCCTAGACTACAGTCCGGGTGTCCACTTTGTAATAACTCATGGAGCGGAACTTGCATTGTGTGTACTTTTCGGAAGGTAAATTTTGTTGCAATAAAAGATTCTGTTAAATAGAGAACAGACTTGTGGTTGCCAAGGGGGAGAGGGGGAGGGGGAGGGATGGAGTGGGACTCTGAGGTTGGTAGGTGTAAACTATTACATTTAGAACAGATTAAAAAAAAAAAGGTTCTACTATTTAGCACTGGGAACTATATCCAACCTCCAGGGATAAACCATACTGGAAAAGAATCTAAAAAAAGAACGTATAGGGCTTCCCTGGTGGCGCAGTTGTTGAGAGTCCGCCTGCCGATGCAGGGGACACGGGTTCGTGCCCCAGTCCGGGAAGATCCCACATGCCACGGAGCGGCTGGGCCCGTGAGCCATGGCCGCTGAGCCTGCGCATCCAGAGCCTGTGCTTTGCAACGGGAGAGGCCACAACAGTGAGAGGCCCGCGTACCGCAAAAAAAAAAAAAAAAAAGAATGTATATATGTGTATGTATATATATATATATATATATATATATATATAAAACTGAGCCACTTTGCTGTACAGCAGAGATTAGCACAGCATTGTAAATCATCTATACTCCAATAAAAAGAAATTCTGTTAACATTTAAAAAAGGAAGCAGATGAAAGTTGAATGAGAAACAAGACGTTTACACCATCTTAAGTGGGTCCCCACAAGATAGTTATGAATTACAAAGGGAAACAGTCACTTTAGTTGGAGAAATCTGGCAGACCCCAGCTGGACCAAGGGATCAGGGTCACCAGGACCACCGATGAGACAAATGACATCGTGCGCCTTGGATACGGTGCACCAAGGAAACACGGCTTCACTTCGGGGGATTCCTGGCAAAGTGCTGAACGCGAGTCCCAGCGTGAGGAAGCAGCCCTCCCACTGCAGAGCAGCCTAGGAAGGGATGTTCCAGGGAGACTAAAGAATCATGGTAACCAAATGCAAATGGAACCCTGGATCAGATCTGGAGCTGGGAAAAATGTCTTTACCATTTGCTATAAAGGACGTTAGTGGGACCAGCGGTGAATTTGAGTGAGCTCTGGAGATAATGGTATTGTACTGATGTGGACTTCTGATTTGGGTCATTGTTCTCTAGTTATAGGAGAGAATGTCCCTTTTGGAAGGGCACCCTGAGGTTCTTACGGGTAACGGAGGCAGGGGAAGCAAGAAAGTGGGGGGCAGGGGGGAGCATGCACAAAGACTCGGGTAATCTGGGAAGGATATACGCACATCTGAAAAGGTCACACAGTGTACGATTCCACTTATAGAACATTCTTGACATGACAAAATTATACAGACGGAGGGCAGATTAGTGGCTGGCGGGGGTTAGGGATGGTGTGACTACAGAGGCAGTGAGAACGAGACCTACGTGGTGATGGAGCAGTTCTGTCTCTTGATGGAGTTGGTACTTACACCAATCTGTACCTGAGATCCGGTGGCTCGGAGACCACACCCCCCCATACCGTACCGTGTCAATTTCCTGGCTTCAGTATGGCACTGTGGTTACACAAGATGTGACATTGGGGGAGTCTAAGTGAAGGGCCTCGCTGTGTAATTCTTGTAGCTTCCTGTCAAGTTGTAATTATTTCAAAATAAAGAGTTTAAAAAGTAAGAGAGGGCTTCCCTGGTGGCGCAGTGGTTGAGAGTCCGCCTGCGGATGCAGGGGACACGGGTTCGTGCCCCGGTCCGGGAAGATCCCACATGCCGTGGAGCGGCTGGGCCCGTGAGCCATGGCCGCTGAGCCTGTGTGTCCGGAGCCTGTGGTCCGCAACGGGAGAGGCCACAACAGTGAGAGGCCCGCATACCGCAAAAAAAAAAAAAAAAAAGTAAGAGAAATAGCATATCCCACTCTGTCACCCTGTTCCCCCCCACCACCCCCCCAATCCTTGCTTTGGGCCATTTGTAGCAGCCAGCCAGGACACAGAGAGACTTCCGATAACCAGCCTGGGCAGCCACGGTGGACCCGGTTTAACCAGTAGGCAAGCTGGTTCATTCATTCCACAAATATTTGAGAGCCTGCAGAGGAAGGAGGCTGCTCGGGCCAGGTGACAATACCACCAGTGAACAGCACAGCTCCTGCGGTGCCGGGCTCTGCGCTCAGGGCTGTGTCCTCAACTTAATCCTCGTAACACGTGCCTGATCTGCTGTCAGCACTGCCCGCACCCACCCTTTCACAGAAGAGGGACTCTAGCGGACGATGGGGTCCTCCACCCAGATACCCTGGCATCCCTTTTCCCGTTTGTGGGCTCCCCGCTCTGACATCCAGCAGCTGCAGTGCCTGGAAATGTGCTTCCCCAGGTTTCCCTCAATGAGGACCGGCAGAAAGCCCACCCTGTGCCCCCCGAGAGGGACAACTCCAAAGCTCCCCAGGGGCCAGGCTGAACCTGGGACCCAGCCTGAAACCTTGCCCCTCTCGTTCCCTTACCAGGTTCTGCTGGAAAGACATCCTTAATAAACCATGAGTCTTGCCTCGGGCTCTGCTTCTGGGGAACCCGACCTGGGACAGAATCGGAGGCACAGAGGGGTTGAGTAACTTGGCCCCAGCCACACAGCTAAGAGGGTGAGCCAGAAGTTATACCACTGGACTCTGATGCCGGAACCTGCACGTCTGACCATCACGCTGCATTGCCTCCGAGGAGGGGCTCAGTCATCCCTTCACAGACCTGCTCAGACCATCCCCTACTGCCAGGCTCTTAGCTGACTGAGGGCAAATACGATTCTCAGGCCGCTTCTCAGAAGCTCTCAGCGTACTCAGGAAGGCAGACCCAACCTCACCCATTGGCTCAGTCACCGATTCAATAATCCAGCATTTAGGGGCTACGGTGTACCTGCACCATGCTGGATACTGGGAGAGAGATGAGCTAGACGTGGCCCCTGCCCTCCAGGAGCTCTGAGTCCCGTGGAGAAGGAGGAAGCCACGTGGCATGTGTCACAACGTTGCCGCGTGCGGGACCCAGTGGGGGCGCATGTCAGTCTACCCGGATGACTCAGGGAAGACTCCCAAGGAGGTGATGTAGAGCCAGGACTGTGGAACACAGAGGAGCCAGGCTGGGGGAGGAGGGTGGAGACAGACAGTCTAGGAGAGGGGCAGTTGCATAATACCCGTGGCTCCTGGTTCGGGCTGAAAGGAGGACATGTAATCACAGCCAGCGTGCTGTTGGCTGGGTGGGGGGTGGCGTGTTCCCACGGAGGTGGCCCCGTATCCCACCCTCCCGTGGGAAGCCCTTAGTGTGGGGTGCAGGCTCCACTACTTTGGGACCCTGGGCCACGTGTGTCCCCCTCTGTCATCTCTAAAAGGGGAAAATGGTCCACACCTGGCAGGTGGTTATGGAGGAATTATCTGGTGCTGAGTGAGCCTGACTGGGATCAGTAGGGCTGCCAAGTGGGCTTGGACAGGTCATGCAGAGGTCCTGGGGGCACCAGTCACACCCCTGTAGATTTGAAGAGGCTCGTGGCAGAGGACAGGTGCCCTTTTTGAGCCCCTTACGAAGCTGTCGTAAGGACCAGCAGTGGCGCTGTCCACGGGGGCTGTTATCGCAGGTGGGGTCCCGCCCTGAGAACTGCCTGGGGAGGGGGCTTTGGTACCCACACACGATCCCCACAGCCAACAGCAGTTCATCAGAGCCCAGAGCATCATGCTCCTCCTTGGGTCTTTGGGTCAAGCCGGGCAGTGGACAGAGCATGGGGCGCGGGAAGAGGGGAGGATTTCAGTGCATAGAAGCGTTGGCGCAGAGACTTAGGGAAAGCAATTCACATGACCAATTTCTACTCTGCAATGGACTTCCGGGAGCCCTGGACAAACGGCCTTGCTTTCTGAACCTCATTTCTTACAAGTTAGAACAGGAGAAGAATGCCCACCGTCATGCCAGTCAAGAAAGGCCGAATTCTCAGCCACACCGCTGCACCCATGAAACCTCACCTTCCCGAGGTTATTGTATCAATCTCTATGTTTTGTTAAGGTTTGAAATATTTCATACACTTGTTCTAACTTTTTTTTAAAGATTCTACTTACTCTTCAGAGCCTGGCGAGCATCATGGGATAGGATAACTTACCAAAACAAACAAACAAACCAATGAAAACCAACAACAAAAAAGCTTTTCTCCCTTGATGAACTGTCCACTTTTTTCCCAGCATTGAACTTTTGGTCTTAGCTGTCAGGAACCTCCGTGCTGTTTAGTGCTCAGTTAACGCTAAGCTTCACCTGGCTGTATCAGTTACCAACCTCCCATCTGCGAGCAGCAGAAACTGACTGGTTATTTTAAACAGAAAGGGAATTTGGCGGAAGGATGTCAGGTCTGCCAAGACTATGCAAGGGGAGGGAGAGAGACCCGTTCTTCTCAAGTTCCCCAGTGGGTGTGGGATGGGCTCCCGGGCCACCCACCTATCCATCCAGCAGACAGTTGCTGAGTGGGAGGAGGTGGGGGCGGGGCACTGGTGGTGGGAGAAACTGTCAGGTAAAGGCTACAGGTGTTCTCTGTAACCAGGTGTTTTAGGGTAAACACCTCCTCCCACTTCATTAGAGTTTTTCTCAGTGTCTTGCTTTGGGTTCTCCCAAACCCAAAGATCTGAACACATGTCGTCTGAGAGGTGACCCCAGAAACGCTGGCAGAGGGGAATGAGGCAGGGCTGGGAAGGGGGACATCTGGTCCTCCCTGATGGGGGCTGAGCGTGTTCCTGCAGTTGAAAGACAGCCCTCGATGGGGAGTCAGGTGTTCGCGGGAGGCAGCTTTCCGCAGAGGAGGGGATGCTGAGCGTCAGGGGGCTGGAGACACGGCCATGTCCGCTACCCCGGGCTTTATATGTGCACTGCAAACATTTTCACACCCCATATTCCACGTGTTGATAAGTCTGCTCTGTCCCGCTCGTTTGCATAATATAAGTTATGAGCCCCACAGACCTTGCTTCTCCTTTGTGCCAATCGCTGTGCTGCTGGTGAAAGAAATGTCAGCAAGATCAGGAAAAGAAAACGTTTTGTCTTCAACAGCTCTGGGGAAGGAGATCCTATCCTACCCCACGGAATCGTCCTTGCAACTGTTACGATTTTTACCTGGTTGAATGGAAATGAAACAGTCTTAGAGGACCACAGAACACAAAGGTACTGCTTAATGAATGATTACCAGGTGAACCCCCTTGGAACCACCAGCTGGGCTCCACCATGTGCCCCCTCCAACGACAACCACCCCCTCCCCACAGATGTACCCATTCTCCTGACTTACGGTCATATGTTCATCACTTCCTATGTCCTGTACAGTTCTTTAACCAACACATTTCCCATCTGCATTTGTTTCCTAGGACTGCTATGACAGACGGTCACAAACTTAGTGGCAACACAAATAGTTTCTCTTAGGGTTCTCTTACAGGTCAGATGTCTGAAACAGTCTTACCGAACTAAACTCAAAGTGTCTGCAGGGCTGCATTCCTTCTGGAGGTGCTGGGGAGAATCCATTCTCTTATCTTTTCCAGCTTCTAGAAGCCACCCACATTCCTTGGCTAATGACCCCTCTCTCCATCTTCAAAACCAGCAACGCTGGTTGGGTGTTTCTCATGCTGCTTCACCCTGCTTTCAAGCCCTCTGCCACCCTCTTATAAGGACCTTGTCACCACCCTGGGCCCACCTGGACCATCCAGGATCATCTCCCATCTCAAGATCCTCAGCTCAGTTACACCCCTGCCAAGGCCCTTTTGCCAGGTCAGATCACATATTTACAGGTTCTGGGGCTTAGGACGTGGATACGTTTGAGAGGCCATTATCCTGCCCACGGCTCCATCCATCTTTTTCCCCTCCCCCCTTACATTTTATCTGTTGGGGCGCCCTTGGCCTTGGCCGTCTGACCTTGGCCGTCCCCACAGTCTGGATTTTGCTGGTTGCACACTCCAGGTGCAGTGCCGCATGGCCCTCCGTCCTGGGAATTTCGTGCAAACTGGCAGTGGGATCCAGAGGCTGGATCGGGCTCAGGCTCCGTCCCCTTGGTCTTGTGTGTTTCCGTCAGGAGGCTCCTTGTGGCCGGTGGTCTCTTTTTGTGATGTCAGTATCACTGACGTTCAATGTCCTGAACCACTCATTCCCTGGGGATTGCAAAACTGTGATATTCCAATCCTATCAATTGCCTTTGTTTGTTTGTTTGTTTTGCGGTACGCGGGCCTCTCACTGTTGTGGCCTCTTCCGTTGCGGAGCACAGGCTCCGGACGCGCAGGCTCAGCGGCCATGGCTCGCGGGCCCAGCTGCCCCACGGCATGTGGGATCTTCCCGGACCGGGGCACGGACCCGTGTCCCCTGCATCGGCAGGCGGACTCAACCACTGCGCCACCAGGGAAGCCCTCAATTGCTTTTAATGTATTAGTTGGGATACTTTCATCAGGAGACGCCTCCTCTCATCTATATAGAGTTTGTTACCAATGGAAACAGGAAGGCAGAATCACTGCTTGATTCCCTCCCTTGACCGATTTCAAGATAACAAGCCAGTTCCTATCAATCTCAGGAGATCCACTAGTTTTTAGAAACATTTTTGTGAACTCATGTCTGTAAACGTAGATGGGTTTCAATCCAGTGCAATGTTATCCTTCCTGAAGCTCCCATGGTCATGTCTTTGACCACCGAGAGCCTTTCCAAGCTGGCTTCAGAGTTCTTTTAGCATAATCCCCGGAGTCTCTCTTTGACAGTTCCCTTGCCATTTGGGAAAACAAAATATTCCAGCCTTCTCTTGTACATTTCCAGCCCTGGAATCAGCTATGTCTCTGAGAAACCCTGCTTTTTTAATTTTCCAAAAAATGGGAAATGGCATTTCAAGACCACAATCTGTGTGTCAGGCTACAGAGGTGACCACTTTTTCTGGGACTTTTAAGGGGGCAGAGTTGGCTAATGTAAGTGTATTTTCAAAATGAAACACCTCCGGAGTTCACACTGTGACCCTCTCCCACGTCTACAGGTGGACGGTGGGCTCATGTCATGACTTACCCTGATCACATTATTTGATTGGCAGCTCTATCCCCTCAAAGGTTAAAACCTATGACTCTTCTCTCACATGCCTGCAGGTAAAAGAAACAAGGTGTCTGTCCCTCTGTTAGATTTTTCATTTAAACCAAGGGTTTGAGAGACTGCGTCCTATTTAAATGAACAATTCTTAACTGAAGTTGCAGAGCCTTGGGGACAACCAAATCTGGGACAATTGCCTCATCAGTGTTAGCTCGGAACCCGGCCATGACCTCCTGCGCCCCCAGCCTGCCTGGTGTCCAGGGCTCCCCAGGATCCTTGACTGTTTCTGCCTCCTGTCTCCCCACCGGGGCCCTGGGGGAGAGGAGCCTTCCTGAGGCTCCCAGCTGCATCACAGCTCTTGCAGCTCAGAGGCCCTCTCCCGCCTTCCCCCCGGGGGCTCTGGGGAACCCATCGCCCTGGGCAACCGTGAGCTCCTCTCTTACCATCTCTGGCAACGGCAGTGTCTTGTAGTCTCCCTGCCTCAGGGGCACTCCCTGCTCTTCCCAGCAGCCCCCAAATCTCCTTCCCGTTCTGTCCCGGGAGGCGCCCCCGCCCCAGCTCTGCCTGTGAGAAGCAGGCTCCCGTTGACGCGTTTCGAGCTCACTCGCAAGCATCCTACGATGGTGTGTACGTTAGGCTATACTTCCCTTGGCTCTTCCACCCCTGTTTGGTCAGAACAGCTAGTCCTTCCGTAATACCCACTGTGCACCAGGAACCATTCTAAGCGCTTAACTAGTCTCTCTGCACAGCCGGACTAGGAGGCCGGTGCTGTCGTCCACGTATTTTATGGAGGAGGAAACGCTGGCTCAGGGACACCTCGGGAGTGGGAGGGCTCACCCACTGACCGCTGGGCTCCTGAGTCGGCTGGAAGGCAATGCTGCTTAAGACCCACCCCTCAGCATCCTTTGGGGAAGGAGCCAGTAGCTACGTAAATAAGAAATCAACAATGCAAGAAGGGAAACACCTCCCTGGGCCGTCCCCCTCCTCAGGAGCAGCAGTTCTGGAGTTCCAGATGGCATCAGAGTCACCGGGAGGGCACGCTGAAATCCAGACTGCCGGGACTGACAAGGGCTTAACCTCCAAATATATAGACAGCTCATACAACTCAACAACAACAAAACAAACAACCCAATCGAAAAATGGGCAGAAGACCTAAACAGAAGACATACAGGTGGCCAACAGGCACATGAAAAGATGCTCAGCATCACTAATTATTAGAGAAATGCAAATCAAAACTACAATGAGGTGTCACCTCACACTAGTCAGAGTGGCCATCATCAAAAAGTCTACAAATAACAAATGCTGGAGAGGGTGTGGAGAAAAGGGAACCCTCCTGCACTGCTGGTGGGAATGTAAGCTGGTGCAGCCACTATGGAGAACAGTACGGAGGTTCCTTAAAAACTGAAAATAGAGCTACCATATGATCATATGATCCAGCAATCCCACTCCTGGGCAGATGTCCAGAGAAAACTATAATTCAAAAAGATACATGCACCCCTATGTTCATAGCAGCACTATTCACAATAGCCAAGATGTGGAAACAAATGAAATGTCCATTGACAGATGAATGGATAAAGAAGATGTTGTATATATATACAGTGGAATACTACTCAGCCATAAAAAAGAATGAAATAATGCCATTTTCAACAACATGGATGGACCTAGAGATCATTATACTAAGCGAAGTAAGTCAGACAGAGAAAGACAAATAGCATATGATGTCACTTACATGTGGAATCTAAAATATGATACAAATGAACTTATCTACAAAACAGAAACAGACTCACAGACATAGAGAATAGACTTATGGTTGCCAAGGGGGAGTAGGGTGGAGGAGGGTTGCATTGGGAGTTTGGGATTAGTGGATGCAAACTATTATATATAGGATGGATAAACAACAAGGTCCTACTGTAGAGCACAGGGAACTATATTCAATATCCTGTGATAAACCATAACGGAAAATAATATTGAAAAATAATGTATATATATGTGTATGTATAACTGAATCATTTTGCTGTACAGCAGAAATTAACACAACATTGTAAATCAACTATGCTTCCAATAAGAAATAATAAAATTAAAAGAAAAAAACCACACACAGACTGCTGGGCCCAACCTCAGAGTCCCTCACTTGTTAGGGCTGGGGTGGCCTGAGAACCTGCATTTCTAATGAGTTCCCTGGTGAAGCTGATGCTGCGGGTCTGAGGACCCCCCGTTTGGAAACTGCTGCTCTAGTGAACTTGCCTGCCGTGGAAGAGCAGGACTTGGCTGGGACCGTGCTCCCTCCCAGGGCACGTGGTGTGGTGGTTCCAATTCGAACTTTCCCGTCCAGGCGGTCCTGTGATAATGACCTTATGATTATGTTAAAAAACATAGTCATCTGTTAGAGATGCAATTCTGAAGCATTCACAGGTGATGTATATGATGTCTGGGATTTACTTTAAAATACTCCAGACTCTACCTCTGCAAAAAGTTGAGGGTCTACATGAAGCAATGGTAGCTGGCTGATGCGTCCAAAGAGGTTCCTTCTACCACTTTCTACGCCTTGTTTATATTTGAAAGTGTTAATAATAAGCCTTTTGATTTCAGGTAGGAAGAAAGCTCGGGCTCCCCACTTAGTAACTGTTTGATCTTGAGCTAGAAACTTGCAATATCTGAGCCTTGATTCTTTCTGCTCTCAAGGCAGGTGGTGGCATCTTCCCAACCTGGATGTCGAGGACACAATGGATGTTAGATGTTCGTGCTCACCTTGGCATATAACCCATGAGACTTTAGTCCCCTCAATATACTCTCTTTAGTCTCCCTCAATATTCTCCAGCCTGGCCTGGCCAGGGCAGTGCCTAATGGGCAGGGGATCGCCCATGTCAAGGCACCTGTTCAACAAGTTCCTGGGCCGAGCGTGGAACTTTCCAGAAGTCTGCCCACTTGGGATCAGGCGGTGTGGATGTGGAATGTGGGGTGGGGAGGCCACGCGTGTGTTCCCAGGACGGGAGGCTTCTGGGCGGTCACAGGCAGGACGGCCTCCCCACAGTGTGGCTTAGACCTGCCAGGAGGTTCTTTAGGGAGCCACCGGGTCTGAGGCAGAAAAGCCCCGGCATGCAGTTCAAAGGTGGTTCCAGGGGCTTCCATGGGGCCCTCAGCTTGCCAGACCATCTCCGTCAAGGCATGTTTCGGTTGGTGTTCTGTATTGGTTTGGTTTTGATTGCAAAACAACAACAACAACAACAACCTATTTGTGCTAGCCCAGGGCAAAGTCAGGGGCAGCCGGCGACTGGGAACCACTGAGCTGTTTCCCTGAACCTCAGTACAGGAAGGGGACGGTGGCCAAGTCTCATATCAGTTGCAAGCAAGTCCTGGAAAGCGATCAAGTACCTGCTGGCTTCTCTCTCTCTCTCTCCCCTTCCCGTCCGTCTTCCCATGGACACGGCAGGAGGTGGCCTCCGCACAGCCCCGAGTCCCACCCCCTGTCTATACCACTAGCAGAGCCAGCTGCTGCGTGCCCAGCATTTTCTGTGCGCCAGGTGTCGGGCAGGAAGCTTCACCACCAGGACTTCCTGTAATCCCACAGCAGCCATGCCGGGAGGGGCTGCTTTCATCGTTCCGACTTCCAAAGAAGGAACTGAAACATCAAGGGGCTGGAGAAGTTACCTGAGGCCACGCTGTTGAGAGGAGGCTCCTGAGCTAGGCTCCTAGTCACGGCCATGCTACCTTCCGGCGTCAAAAAGACTCAAGAGCATTGCGGGGGAGGAATCTGACAGGCTTAGCTGGAGTCACGTGACCTGTTTCTCCACCAATCAGGTGTGGCCGAGGAGGCTGGTCTCAGAGCATCAACATGGCAACCCCCAGGCCCAACATTAGAGAACCGTTGTCAGGTGGGGCAGGATCCTGGCACCTGATCTCACTTCCGTTCCTTTCTTCCTTCCTGAGTAGGCTTCCACGGACACAGATCCCTGCTGCATTTGTCTTCCCACTTATGGAGTTAGATGAGGCCTGAGTCCAAATCCTGCCTCTGCCATTTTCCTGATGGTCTGCTCTTGGGCAAATGCCTTCACCTCTCTGAACCTCAGTGTTTTCATCTGTAAACGCAGATTGTAAGACTGGGCTTCTTGGGGAGAAGCAAACAAGATCAGAACCCAGGTAAAACCTTCAGTGGCTTCCCATTGTTTTCACGGTCAAGTTCAAACTCAAGATGTGAACTGGCTGGCACCTGCTTAACTTTCTAGCCCGCATCCTCCCAGTCCCAGAGTGCCCCCCTTCTCCAGCCATGCCCAGCTGTGCCTCTGCTCATACCGTTCCCTCTGCCTGGAATGCCTTTCCTCTTCTCCCCCAGTCTAAGTTAGCTAACTTGCTCCTGAGTGGGTTGAATTGTGTCCCCCCAAAAAAGTTGTGTCCACATCCGAACTCCAGAACCTGTGTATGTGACCTTATTAAGGATCTGAGATGAGATGGTCTTGGGTTTAGGGTGGGTCCTAAATCCAATAAGTGTCCTTACAAACCAAAGGAGAGGGAAATCCGGGACACACAGACACAGAGGGGAAGGCCATGGGATGATGAAGACAAATTGCAGTGATGGGTCTGTAAGAAGAGGAAGGGCACGGGTTACTGGCCGCCCCCAGAAACTGGACAGGGGCGTGGGACAGCCTCTGGAAGGAGCCAACCCTACGGACACCCTGACATGGACCTCTGGTCTCCAGAGCTGGGAGAGGCTACATTTCTGTTGTTTATGGTAATGTGTATGGTAGTTACAGAAAACTTGTACTGGTGAGCTTAGCTCAGAAGCCCCTCCTCTGGGAAGCCCTCCCTGACCTCTCAGCCTGCACAGATGCCCAGAGCCTACATAAGCTTTATCCTAGCCCTTTCCACCGTGCCTGTGGTCACCCACACACCAGTGTCTCCCCCTCCACCCTCTTCCAGAGGAATCCACACTCCACTGACCTCCAAGCTGTGGACAACAGATGATACTCTGATGGTGGAATTTCAGGCAGCAGCCTACAGGCGCCCACAGGGAGAAATCTGTCTGGAGCTGGGTGCCACCACCGTCTCACCTGAAGGCCTGCTCACCTCTTCCCAGGTGGAAGCATGCAGAGGCCTTCCCTGGGGTCACAAGATAAAGTCTGTCCGGCACTATGTCCCCTGGAAGGGCGCCCCTCTGCCTTCCCTTGACACTGCCTTGCTGATCTCTGTGAGATGGTCTACAGAAAGATCTGGGGTCGGGAAGATAGTTAATCCTGGCAACTCTGGTGGAAACTGGCCCCAGGGAAGACGGTGGCTATGTCAGCCAGCCCAAGGGACAGACAGACTGTTTAATTAAGTTTGTTCTCATGGAAAAGCTGCCCCTGTGGCTGAGGTGTCTGTCCTCACCCAAGGGCCCCCAGGGTCCAGCTGCTTTCCAGGCTCCTTGGAGCAGGCAGGGCTGACTTGCCCAGCTGTTTCCTGGGGCCCTGCTTACCCTCTGGAGGGACGCAGCTCTCTCAGAGGCTGGGCATCCCCCCCGCAACTCAGCCCCCCACAGCTGTGGGACGGTCCCCAGACAGCCAAAGACGTGGCCGTGGTCTCTGTGGTCTCTTCAATACGGGAGGCTTCGTGTGTGTGGCAAGAGAGGAAACTCCAGACTGGGGATTCGGGGGAGTGGGGTCGGCCTCCTGCACTTCCTGGGAGAGTGGGAAAATGGGCAGTTGCAAGCTAGGTGACCCTGGGTGAATTGCTTCTCCCCTCCCAGGCTCCTCTGTAGAACCAGAGAAAACCCACATGCTCTGTAGATGGTGCCACTGCCAGCTTCCTGGTGGCAGTACTGCGCTGTAGTTACACAAGATGTTACCATGGGGGAGGTGGGCCTCTCTGGACTTTTCCTCACATGTTCTGTGAATTTACTATTATTTTAAATTTAAATTTTTTTGGGGGGTGCCGCGCTGCGTGGCACGCGGGATCTTAGTTCTCCAACCGGGGATCGAACCCACACCCCCTGCAATGGAAGCGCAGAGTCTTAACCGCTGGACCGCCAGGGAAGTCCCTTAAAAATGTTTTAAAATTATTTTCAGAAAAGAAAAATAAAAACAGGTAGATGACCATAGTATGAAATAGAATCTGACTTCAACAACTAATGGCAAAAAAAAAAAAAAAAAAAGAGCAGGTGCATTCTTTCCTTCCTAGTCTTTTCCAGAAAGTCTTCCTATAATGTGTACTTCCTGGGAGACTGACAATAACTATGTGACATCACTGTTCCGAATGGCTGCAGATGTAAGAACGTCATGATCAAGTCAACTATCGCATCCAAAACTCAATACCTAGGTGTGTTACCTTTTTCTTTTTAATTAATTAATTAATTTTATTTTTGGCTGTGTTGGGTCTTCGTTGCTGCATGTGGGCTTTCTCTAGTTGCGGAGAGCGGGGGCTACTCTTCGTTGCAGTGCGTGGGCTTCTCACTGCGGTGGCTTCTCTTGTTGCGGAGCACGGGCTGTAGGCACGCGGGCTTCAGTAGTTGTGGCTCACGGGCTCTAGAGCGCGGGCTCAGTCGTTGTGGTGCACGGGCTTAGTTGCTCTGCGGCATGGGGGATCTTCCTGGACCAGGGCTCGAACCTAAATCCCCTGCACTGGCAGGCGGATTCTTAACCACTGCGCCACCAGGGAAGTCCCTAGATGTGTTCTTAAACCACACAAATTAAAGGCTTTTTCTCGCTGATTAAAAAAAAAAAGACAAAGGTCGAACCTCCCAAGGAGTCAGATCCAGAATTCGTTTACTTGGGTCTGTATCTTCACTCTGCCATTTACTGGCTCTGTGATCCTTGCTAAGTGACTATTTCTCCGTGCCTCAGTTTCCCTCATCTGTAAAATGGGTGTCAAGAGTCTCTTCCTCATGGGTTAGAAGAACTCAGATGAGTGGTTGGTTTCTGTAAAGGGCTTCCAGAGGCGCCTGGCACGTGGTCAGCTCTCAGAAGGTGCTGGCGACCACGTTAAGGTTGCCACGAGAGCAGTGAAATAATACAGGGCAAGGGCTGAGCGGAGGGAGATCCCTGTAATTGACTGTCCCCCATGGCTGCCTGGCTGTGTGTGACCTTTGGCAAGTTACGGGACACTGTGGGGTCTTTGCTGCCCTCCCCTGTGGAATGAGAGGTGGAATCTAGGAGACTGTCTGCCCAGCCCCACGTGCGCGTTTTCCTGGGACCCCCTCCTGGCTCGGCATCCCCACCCTCACCCCCATGGCCACTGCTGATGGGGGACCTGCCGGTTCTTCCTCCCTGCTTCCCATGGCCTCAGTCGATGGGCCCAGATGTGGGTGCCTTCCCCAGGGTGTCACAGGGGAGGCATCCCATTCACGGGGAGCATGCGCTGTATGGAGCTCTAGGGCTGCCTGGGGCCACTCTCATGTCCCGAGGAGACAGTGGCTCTGCCCAGAGAAAACAGAGAGACGAGGGGGACTCCATCCCTGGTTCCCGCTGTCCCTGAAGCCCAGGTGTGGTCCTGTCCTCCCAAGGTGTGACCGCTCACTTCTGCCTTAGAGACGAGAACAACAGTAGCAGCGATCGCTTATAGAAGCCGAGCTACGAGCCAGACACTGTTCTGAGAACTGCACACATTTCAACTTTTACTTCTCATCACAGCCCGGAGTATCATCACCCCCTTTTGCAGATGGGGAAACCGAGGCACAGTGACTAACTTGTGCAAGGTCACACACCAGTGAGTGGCAGGGCCGGGACTTGAACCCCATCAGCCTAGCACCAAATCAGTGCCCCCACCCACTCCTCCTGTCTCTCCTGGCGGCCCTCTTCGCCGCAGCTGCTCGGCCGGGATCCTGTCATTGCCAGCAGCACAGCGGACCTCTAGCCCGAGGGTCCTTCAACTCCGGTCCACTGCACTGTCTGCCTTCCTTCTGCCTCTTCACCCTGAGGACCCAGGACAGGCCTTTCCGGGTTTCCCACCTGTTCTCACAACTCTCATCTCCTTCATCCTGCAGCAGGTATGGCAGGTGTCATCCCGTTCCATCGTGGTAGAAACTGAGTCTCCGAGAGGCTAAGCTCTGTGTCCAGGGGCACACAGCTGCGACCACCACTGGAACCCAGCTCCAAGTCCAGAGGTCTCTCACGTCCTGGACAACAGGACCTCTGCTCACACTTTAGCTCAGGTGAGCAGCCCTGTCATCTCGTTTCCAAATCAATCAAGTCCAAGGAAGGGCTGTGCCAGCTCCCAAGGGGACGGTGCTCTGGGCTCAAAGCCAAGAAACACAGCTGAGCTCCGGGTACACACCCCAGTGCCTGCAATCACCCATTCACCTGCGTGTCTTCCTCCAGAATGAGGACCCAGGGCAGGGACATAAGGGGGAAAGCCGGTGAGGGCAGGGCGGAGGTTCCACCAGGAAGGGGGCTTGCAAGCCCACCCCTGGGGCTGCGTGATGGAGGGGCAGAGCCCTGGAGTCAGGAGGCGGTGGTTCCAATTCCCACTAGACCATAAACGCCATGCAGGCAGGGACCGTTTCTGTGCTGTTCCCCTCTGTGTCTCAGATGGAAACTAAGACAGGCAGCATATATCATAATAACCCAAGCAGAACATTATATATAATGAAAAGATAAAAGGCACTGCCAACTAAGCTGCTATGATGCCTTCACCTTTCCATTGTAAACTTAGTAAAGACCTCTTTCAGATTTATTTAGACATAGATTTTAATCATGCCTCATTCTTGTGCAGACATCAGAAAGAAAATGTTAAGTGACATACATGGGATAAGGTCTTTCCTAGAAGGTCATCGTGCTTGGATCCAACCTTTCCGAATCACTTTTTCACTCAGAGTTGCCAGGGTCCGAGTTTTTCTGCCAACGTGGACTCTGAATCCCCAAGATTCTGATGATGTAGGATTTCCCAGAAGGCGGTTCCTTGGTTTTTCCTGGAAGTTTCCACTGGGTTGCTTACACCCAGCCTGCATGTTTAGATGTGCTCACGTGCAGGCAATGACGCCTGGTGGTCACGACTAGGACACTTCCCAGCTTCGGGGACGTGGAAAGGTGAAAAAAAAACGTGCATCTTGCATTCGCCAAGAAAAGGTGGTTCGTGCTTGGTAAATATTTCTTGATAGATGGAATGTATGAATGAGTGAATGAGTACCCGATGAGTGAGTGGGAAAGTTAATGAATTACCCTGAACCTAAGGGAAATGCACCAATGAAACTTACTGATGGATGAAGTGAGATAATTAGAGTCTCGGTATTTGGGCTTAAACAGAGGCGCTCAGCTGGGGGCCCATGGACTCTTGGGCCAAGGTAATAATAATAAAGAATGATAACCATACCCACTGACTGCTCTCTATACACCATCTCTCATAATCCTCCCCGGCAACTCTGAAAGGCAGTTACCCTTATCGTACCCATTTCACAGAGGAAGAAACTGAGGCTCAGCGAGGGGAAGTGCCTTGCCCAGGATCAGAACCCAGGTTGACCAGCCTCTGCTCTCTCCACCCCATCTAGTGGACAGCCCCCCAGAAGTGGGGGTGAGCTCCGCCCTGTCCCCAGGGCCCTCTGCAGATCCGTACAGCGGCAGTGTCCCCTTCTGGGCCTCCACGGCTGGAGGGAATGTGCTTGATGGGTCCCTGGAGCCCGAGCTGTGAGCAGGTCAGACCAGTTTGGAACCCAGACCACTTCCGGGCTGTGTGACTTTGGGTGAGTCCTTTCAGATTTCTGACACCCAAGTCTCTGCTGGTTGTAATTGTTTACCCCTGCCACGTATGGCCAGCCACGAAGGGGACAGTCCCTTAGACCTCTGGGCCTCGGCCCTGATGGTCTGGCTGTTCATCCCCGCCACCTCCCCGGGAGGGAGCTTCAGCCAACTGCAGGCTCAGGTCCCGTCCAGACCAGTGAGATGGACCCTCCAGCACAGACAGATGGGGCACTGGGGATTTCATGGGTGACCCACGCTGGGACCCCTGAAATCACGTGTATAAATTCCACAACATGCCTGGAATGGATTGACATAAACCTCAGCATCTGAGATGGAAACCAGATTTGTCTCTGGTCGGACCTGCCATTCTTGGATAAAGGCGTCTTCCTTTTCCATCAACGGGAAGGTCAAAACCTCCCCCAGCCAGTGTGACAAAGGCACACTTTACACAACTTTGACATGAATCGCTTGACTGTTTTTCTCTCACATGTTCCATACACAAAAACAAAGCAACCATCAAAGTAATTCTTGAGCAATGTGAACGCACGGACGCTCAGAAACGACCAGAAAAAGGCCCATCGGTCATCAGTCTCCACTTTAAATTGGACTTGGCGTGTTTTGCAAGACAGTCTGGATGGTATCTGGAGAAAAAGTGTGGATGTGTGGGCCGGGGCACGAGTGAGGAGACATGCTTGTTTTTAAAATATGGGCGCTCAGGAGCCTCCGCACAAGCCCATTATGGAATTTGAAAGGTCAAGCCCTGCCCAATGTTTGATCATCGATCCCTATCGGTCACCAGTGGGGCTGTGTTACATGCCCAATGAACTGAATCATTTCCCCCAAAAGCCGGTGGATGTGTGTGTCCGTTTGGATGGTGTAACAGATGCCCCCAGGGCTCTGCCCGTGTCCTCTTGGGTGCCCTCCCTGGCAGGGGGTGGGATGCCCCTGGAATTGACAACTGCTCCTCCAAGGGACAGCCCTCCCCCCACCGCTGAGCGGGGCTCGGCTCCCTTGCCTTCTCAAGGGGCAAGCGCCACAGTGGGACTCAAACCCACTTACATCATTTGCAAAATGAACATGCGGGCCCCTTGTTCGACTCTGTTAAACCAAGCACGGGGCCCTTGTGAGCACCTGTATTGGTGCCGCCCCTGGAGCTGGTCCTGGTGGGACACAGGCCGCCTCTGGGACCCCCAGGGGATCTCGCCTCGGGACCGTCTTACATCACCTGGTAGGACCTCTTCTCTTCCTGTCCCACTGCCCCACCCTTCCGCTAGTTCTTCCCAGGAACCTTTCTAATGAATCAAATCCTCCTCCCTCTGCTTCAGAGGGACCCACACTGACACGGTACACGTGTGGCCCAGACAGTGTGGGGGTCCAGAAGCAGAGCTGAGCTGAAACCTCATCCCAGTCACACCCGCCCACCTCCCACTCCCAGGACTCTACGGCGTCAGCACCTCCGATTTAAGATCATCAGGTCGTGAACACTGTGAATCACACGTAAGTAGGTAAGTTCATTTCCATTTTATGATGAGCAAACGTATCTTGAGGACATTTGGGATGGGGACATGCCTCCAAGAGTCAAACCTGGAAGAAATCTGTACCAGCCAAGACACTGACATCTGTCTTAGAAAGGGGCTTCACACAGCTCACAGAGGCAGTGACTTCCCACGGTAGATCTGGGGAGCTGCAAGGTCAAGGGGACTGCTAGGTAGGCCTCATTGCCAGGACAATAAAACAGGGACCCGGAACAGGCGAGTGGCTCCCACGAAGTCACCCTGCCAGGTGGGGCCACCCAGGGGTTGAGAGCCAGGGGTCCTGTCTCCAAGCATCTCTGGGGTCATGCTCCGTTGAGCTGGGCATGACCTCTGGGGGTCAAATCATGTTTTACCCAACGGTTTCTGAGGCTTAGCAGAAAGTGGAGGAATGTTCTTCCAGGTTGGCTGCAAGGGAAGCAAAGAGGGAATGAATATGAACCACTGCTTGGGTTCGTATGAACCCAAGAACGTGGGGTCAAAAGTGTGTCATCTACTTCCTCCACACCCACCAGAAACACCAGAAAGATGCCAGTTTCCAATAAGACTAAATTCTTAACTCACTGCTAAGTCTCTCTAGGCTCCGTCTTCCTCTTCCCTTCCTACCTGATTCTGTGGGGATCTTTCTTACAACCTTGGTTGCACGAGAATCTTTTTGCCAGTTTCCAGTTTGTTTTCAGTGAGCGGTGCTCCACGTGGAGATGTAGTTTTGATGCATTCATTGCGGGAGATGGGCTCTGTGTCCTCCGCCGCCGCCATCTTGTCTCCCCTCCTATCTTACTTAGTTCCTAACGCATCCCTCCCCATCACTCCCATTTTACAGATGAGGAGACTGAGGCTTGGAGAGTGGAAGTCATTTGCCTAAGGTCACCTTGTGGTGGAGCCGGCTGGTTCTTAAGAGCCATCCCAAATCATCTCTCACTGTCCCTTTCTTTCCCACTGGCCCCAGCACATCCCGGTGTAAGGTTCACAGACTCAGGTGGGTCAGACCCACTCCAAGAACTGTTCCTGTCATCATTAGGTAATAGACGTGTTGGCATCAATCCCCATGGACTCTAGACTTTCCTGCAGGACTCACACCTGAGTATTCTGAATCTCAAACCTGATGTTTGCCTTTCAAGGGCACTGCGGTGGGCGGGGGAATCATCCCCTTTCAAGGGCACTGCGGTGGGCGGGGAATCATCCCCTTTCAAGGGCACTGCGGTGGGCGGGGGAATCATCCCCTTTCAAGGGCTTTTGTTTACCATGCACAGACTTGAGCTACCACAGCGCTGGGTGGGTGTTCAGGTTTTCCTGGCCAAGACCCCTGGACCTTTGCGTCCACCTGCATCTCACCTTGAAGAGCATCTGAGAGCAGAGCCTGTGCCTTCCTTACCTGGTCGCCTCTGATGCCAGCCTTCCCCACCATCATTCTGTTCCCACCCCAGTGGCCTCCCTGGGGTTCCTCAAACCAAGATCTTTCCTGCCTCGGGACCTCTGCCCTTCCCGCTCCGCCTGCCTGGGAGCCCATGTCAGATCTTGGCTCAGATATCGTGGCTCTGCTCACAGCGGCCTTCCTTCCCGGCCCGGATCTGAAGCAGCTCCCTCCTCGCCTGGCTACCCCGCATCACATCACCTGTCTGTCCAGCTTCCTTCACAACACTATTGCAGTCTGGGCCTTTCTTGCTGGTTTACTGGTTGCCCAGTTTAGTCTCCTACTAGGATGTAAGCCCCCGAGAGCAGGAGTCCTGATTTATCCACGGCGTCCCCCCCGCACCACGCCTGCATGCTGGAGATTTCCACGAATGACTGCTGAACCTCTGGGCACCCGGTTCGTGCCTGAGAGTTGGCCCCGGATAGCACCGCGTGGCAGAGGGAGGGAGACAGAGGGACCAACTTCATGGGACACAGGAGGGCTCGTCTGTCTGTTCACAGAGGCATGACGGCAAAGGAACGTGTAAGTTACAGTCTAGTCTGGTCCTTGGATATAGGGCTATAGAAACTTCCATTTCTGAGCAGGCCCAGAGCTCTCATATGTTCACTTTGAAATTAGAAGGGAATTTTCAAATTCTCCCCGTAGGTAAAGCCCTACTCTTGCCCTCCCACTGTTCAACTTCGTGATGAAAGCTACCTTGGACAACTGGCTGCCCAAAGCCACCCGCTGTCGCTGACCCATCCCGCCTCCCACTTACCCACTGCCGTCGCTTTACTGAAAGTGCTTCTGCCGTCCTTTCCCGTGCTCTGCCACATTTTTGAAGCCACCCTCTGCGAAAGGAAGTGGGCTCTGTCAGGGAAGGTGTGTCGATTCCTAATCAGATGCTCACGGCTCACCGGCCAAACCAAGTCCAAACACCTCAGCCTGGCCCGGCGCCCTGGCCCTGCCCCCTCTCCTCCCCCAAAGAGGTCCCCCAGTCCCCACCTGCAGCTGCTCCCCCAGCCCGTATGGTCTGCCCTCAACTCCTGCCATTTCCCACCCCAGCCCCATGCTCACGACGCACTCCGGCTGCTGTGATGGCCAAGTTCATCCTACCTCAGGATTTCCACATCTGCTGTCCCTCTGCCCGCTATTTCTTATTCTTGATACTGGGCTTCAATATCCCCTCCTCAGGAAGCCTTCCTTGACATCCTAGTCTAAGGTGTCCTTTTTATTCTTTTCTCTTTTTTTTGCGGTACGCGGGCCTCTCACTGTTGTGGCCTCTCCCGTTGCGGAGCACAGGCTCCGGACGCGCAGGCTCAGCGGCCATGGCTCACGGGCCCAGCCGCTCCGTGGCATGTGGGATCTTCCCGGACCGGGGCACAAACCCGTGTCCGCTGCATCGGCAGGCGGACTCTCACCCACTGCGCCACCAGGGAAGCCCTGTGTACTGTCAATTCTTTAAAAAGATATGGTGGATGAATGGAAGAATGGATGGATCGATGGACAGCTGGATGGATGACTGGCTGGAGGGATGGTGTCAACCATATTTTCTAATTCCCTCAATGAAAGTAGGAGGAACTTTTGCACGTCTAGTCCCAGGTTCTGATGTTTAGCGTGAAGCTGTGTTTGCTGTAAGCCCCTCTTGCCCACCATCAGACAACAGGGCTTCTACCTTATTTCCCAATCTAATTCCCATTTTGTCCGCTATGAGCCATCCCTGAGCTGCTGCCTCAGTCCCGGCCTGCAGCCTGGAATGGCTCCTGCCCACGTGGAGGACCACACAGGCTGGAGGAGAGATTTTTCACAACAGAAGCATCTAGGCATCCCAGCACCTTACCCCCAACATGCCATCTGACAGCATAAAATCAACCACGGAGAATACAGTCACTTTCCTTCATAGCAGCTTCAAACTGTAGTTCTCAGAACAGTCCGTTGGGTTTCTTTTCTTCACCCCAGAAATGCCCACTGCCCTTTTTAGTACCCTCCGCAAAGTACGAACGGTTCTTCTCTTACCTGGATATTCTTTGTAAAATTTGTGTCGTAAGAATCGCCCATCTGGAAAAGAAGTGAGAGGATTAAACTCCTTTCGGGGAGTTTATAAGGCCAAAACTAAGAAATTATTTGTGTTTTCCACTCTCATTCTCTCACAGGTGTCCGGTGGAATTTTCCAGAAGCTACAGTGGCGTGTGACACTGCGGCCGATTAAATGCAGAAGCAGAACGACCCAATTCCCACTGTTGATTGTCATCAACCACCTCCTTCCTCGGCCCCAGCCCTGTCACAGCAGTAAAACATCTTCTGGTGGGAGTCGGGGAAACTTCACGTGGGAGAGCGGAGAAGTCTGGCCAGATCACGCAGACGTTTCAGGTGGCAACGCGTCTATCGGTAAACGCCCCCCTCCCCCCTGTGCATCGTCTCCTCTGACCGCTGTAAGGGTAATAAATCACATTTGTGCCCTTGAAACTAATATTCTGTGCCCATGATAGCTCCATCAAAATCGTGTTTATGTACTCAGGGGCATTTTGTTTCCTCCTCTTCTGTGGCTCTCCTAACAATCATCACGGTGTCCAGGACCAGCAGTGACGTTTACTGTACAAGGCGACAGAACCAACGGCTGACCCACACCCTCGGGCAGAGAGCTTATCAGCAAGCTCAACGACTACCATTTACCACGATTCTTCCATTTACGGCTATTTCCTGAAGCAAATGGCAAAATTCTTCCAGGCCGGAGGCTCTCGGAAACATTCCTGCTCCTCCCTTCTCCCTGGGGGTGAATTATGGCCCCTGATGCCATGGGCAGGAGACGGTGGTCTGTGCGGAGCCGGACCCCTTCCTCACACCAGGTGTGTTTACCAGAGGTGTCACTTTTACAAAATAAACCTAAGGATTTGAGCCCCTGCTCTGGGCTATGCCACCCTGTTATCCTTCCCAGGCAGCGTCCAGTGAAGTCACTTTGTCAGAGGGAAGAGTCGGGGTGGGGGGGCTCATCTCCCACATCTCAGTCTTGGATGGTCAGTATCGGAGCAGCATGGAACCCACTCAGAAGACGCACGCGGTGGGGATAAATTAGGAGGTTGGGATTGACATGTACACACGACTATGTATAAAACAGATAACCAACCAGGACCTATTGTATAGCACAGGGAACTCTACTCAATATTTTGTAATAACCTCTAAGGGAAAACAACCTGAAAAAGAACAGATATATATATGTGTGTGTATATATCTGAATCACTGTGTTGTACACCTGAAACTAACGTGACGTTGGAAATCAATTATACTTCAATAAAGTAAAATAAAATAAAATAAAAAGATGCACTGAGGACCCCGACCCTGCTCTCTGAGAAATCAGATTACTGCCTGTGTTGATGTTCATTTTCCTCTCAAGAAAGACATGAACTCCTCAGACGTCAGGGTCCAGGCTGAACTCACAGCGGTCCTTGGCCCCCTGTAGCAGCCAGCTCTCAGCAGAGACCTGCATCTTAGGCGTGGACAGGAGATCTGTAACTTATTCTCAGATAGTCCCCAAAAGTAACTATGTGGATTTATATATAGAGAGAGTGCAGGGTTGGGGGAGAGGCAGAGAGAGCATGATAAAGGAAAGAGTATTTAACAATTGATGAATTAGGGTGGAGGCTCCAAGGTACTCTCCTTGCCGCTTTTCTGTAAGTCAGAAATTACTTCAGTTCTTCCCTGGTGGCGCAGTGCTTAAGAACCTGCCTGCCAATGCAGGGAACACGGGTTCGAGCTCTGATCTGGGAAGATCCCACATGCCATGGAGCACCTAAGCCCGTGCGCCACAACTACTGAGCCCGTGCTCTAGAGCCCGCGAGCCACAACGACTGAGCCCACGTGCCACAACTACTGAAGCCCACACGCCTAGAGCCCGTGCTCCACAACAAGAGAAGCCACTGCAATGAGAAGCCCGCGCACCACTACGAAGACCCAACGCAACCAAAAAATTTTTAAAAATTAAAAAAAGAAATGACCTCAAATATGCAGTTTTTTAAACACTTAAAATCCGAGGCTTCTTGTTTGGTTACCCTGGGACAAGAGTGCTCCTCTATTCCCAGAGACCATTGCTCCAAGGGAAGTTGTTGGAATTTAAGATGTTTCCAAACTCCTGTACAATTACCAATAATTACTGCTAAGTGACAGCCCTCTGGGGACAAGGCTAGGGGAAATTTCAATTACATTTCTATCTAGAAGGCTCCGATCATTCCTATAGGTGGGGGAGGACACACACCCATGGGCTTTGGAGCAGGTGGCCAGGCTTGGAATTCTCACTCTGCTCCCTGGTAGGTGTATGCATTGTCTGGGCACGTTTCTGATCTCCAGCCCTCCCTCTTCCGGAAGACAGGTGACGGCTGCGCACATTGGTTGGGGACCTACTATGCGTCAGGCGCTGCCCTAAGCACTTTATAAGTGTTCTCTCATTCAAGCTTCATCACTACCCCAAGAAGCAATTACTATCGTGACCCTCACTGCTCCATTTTACAGATGAAGAAACTGAGGCTAAGAAAGCTTAGGTTAGCTGCCCAAGGTCACCCAGGAAGAACGCCGCAGCATTTGAACCCATTTCAGTGGCCTGCAGTCTTAATCCCACTCGACACTGCTCCTGGTCATACTTCTGCCTTTGCAGGCTCGCACTGAAGCTTAGGGGAGCGCCCACAAGGGCCTCAGTCAACCCTGGGTGTCATCGGTACAGCCACCTGGCTGTCTCTTTGTTTATCTCCACCCTTGAAGTGGGTCCTTTTTGAACTGGTTTGGTCCCTCGAGAACGGGTTTGAACCTGTCTGGCTTACTCTGGTCTTGGAGGTCACATAACTGAATGAGTGAGATCAGGAGATGAGAAAGGCCACATAATTCCAGGCCTTTCCAGTTATAAAAATGACATTTCGGTTCAGAGGACTCCTGACTAACTCCCACCATCCCCAGCTCTTTTGGAAAAAGCTGCTCCTTCCAGCGGGTTCCTACAGGCTGGCCTGTTCTTGGGGTTGTACGTCCGAAGGACGGCGTATCCCGTCCACCTGCGTACTCCGTCCACTGTGGTGTCTACAGACAGCAGTGGTGCCAACAGAAGGGATTCAGTTCTGTGCTTGAGAAACTACAGACATGGTTTATTTACATGGATTAACTCACTGGCTCCTCAAAGAGTCCATGAAGTAGCTTAACTACTATTAGCCCTGTTTACAGGTAAGGAAAGCGAGGCCTGAAAAGGTTGGGCGATTTGCCACACACAGCAGCAAGGGGCCAAGTGGCCACTGGAACCCTGGCTGTCTGGCTGGAGAACCTACTCATAACCCTAAAGAGCAAGTGGAATGTAGGAGAAATCTCAGATTCCTGGTTGGTTCCAATCCTTTTATAAGTAATTCTTTTCAAAGCTCAGAATTCCAGGAACCAGGATTCCTGAGACAGTTCCACGTCTCCTAATTTTATTACTTGCAATGACGCTGACGCTAAGTGCATGACAGATTTAACATCTATGTCTTTCTTGAAACGCCTCAGAGAGATAAATTCTCAAATGAGGAAAAAGAAATGCTTTGCCAGATAACGCATGTGATGGGTTCTCTGGGCCGGTAAGGTCGCTGTGATTATCCTCGATTTTGATCGAGGTGCTATCCTCAGCTATTAGGACTAAGAGATGCTAAAGTGGGGACGTGGGCCCTGGAGGGTATGGTCTCAAAGTTCCAATAAGCTCAACTTTGACATGGTTACCCTCCATCTCCCTGGAGTTCCCGATTCTTCGTTTGCCACACATTTCTGGCCAATTCCATGCCTAACCTCTCCACCTTACACCTTGCATGAGGCGGGAGTGGCTTTTAGGTACCCTCAGCAGTCCCTCCTCTGCCGTCCTTGCCCCCCTGGGGAAAAGTATGCAAACTAAAGCCCCACTATTCAGGCCCTTCACTGAACTATTTATTGCCTTGTCTCCAAAGACAAATACTAATTAAGTCACACTGAACAGTCCTAGCAGAGAGAAGTTACGGGTTCTCAGACAATTCAAATTCTGTGCAGTTTAAAAGGGACAGATAGATACAAATTATCCACCTTTTACTGAGCACCTTTAGTCTCTGCTCTGGCATCACACGTATGATTTCAATTAATCCCCATAACCCAGCATGAAGTGGCCCCATTTTACAGATAAGAAAACCGAGGCTCAGAGATTTGAAACAACTGACCCCAAGGTCAGCCAGGCAGGAGGTGGCCGAGCTGGGGTTTGCCCGCATCCTGCTCACATGAGGAGGGAGAAGGTGCAGAGGAGCAGGGCAGAGAGGGGACAGGAGGAGGGCGTGGCCAGGCTCAGGGGCGGGGGCTTCCTTTGGGACAGGTCTCCCGTGGGGGGTTCCGGGGAGAGTGGGGTGGGGCTCGGTGTCCACACTCACCTGCCGGCCGGCGCTGCTTGACACACTGCCCGCTGTTGGGGATGCCCTCAGCCAGGTCACCCGGGCTCAGGATGTGGCACTCATAGCCTGAGGGGCAGAGGAGTGGCTCGGCCCCGTCCTCTGTGGTGCTGCAGGCCTCTGCTGCGGGGGACACACACGCGGGGGGCTCAGGGGTGGCCCCCATGGGGGCAGAGGGGCCGCCTCTCATCGGCACCCCAGATTGCACGCTGTGCCTGGGGTCTCTGCACACACACATGCACACGGGGGCAGCCCAGAGTCACATGATCCCAAACACGCCCTCGCATGCATGCATCGTGACATGCATATTGGGTTGGCCAAAAAGTTCGTTCGGTTAGCGAATGCGTTGTTCCAGAAAAGTTCTTTGTGAAAATGAAAAACGTCAATTTTTACTTAAAACCGAGCGAACTTTTTGGCCAACCCACTACATGTATGTTCATCCCCACACAGTGAAACACATGTGCTCGTGCTTATAATCACACGTACATACATGTTTACCCACCAAAATCCTATACACACACATATCACATACACACATTTTCGCCGTCCCACAAGTCCGAACACACGTATACACACACACACACACAGCCATATCCACACCCACGTTCACACGCACACAAATCCTGCACACACACACACACCCCTACAGTCGCACACATCTGCACGAACACGGATGCACAAGTTCTCAGACACACGGCCACAAGCACAGCCAGCTGGCTTCACGCACAGCCGCACACCCTGACAGCCACGGTCACGCACTCGGATGTACGTAGGGTCACAAGCACAGCTGCACAAACGCAAAGGTGCTCCCGCACAGCCGCACCCCCACAGTGGTCCAGGCCCCTGGGCCTCCTGCCATTCCTTTCAGAAACTGTTCTCCACCCACCCCGGAAGGAGGTCTCGTCAGCAGGGAACAGTGAACCCCTTATGGTGACTTGAGGGATCTGAAAACCCCAAGCCCCCTCCCTCTGAATTCTCCACCCAGGGAGGAGGCCCCGTCACCAGGGACAGTCAAACCCCACACTGTTCTGCGGATTCTGAGAGCCTGGCCAAGCCCCAGCCACCCCCTTCCGTGTCAGGGTGGGGAGGGTCCAAGTGGGCCAGGTATTAGACGACAGGCAGCCTGCCGGAGCAGAGGCTGACCCTGGTTCTCAGTTTTCTGGGGGCACCTGAGAAGGGGGGACCCTGGCTCTGCTGTCGGGTTGGGCATCACCCTGCAGGTACCTTGCAATGCCTCCTCAGGGCCGTCCAGGAGCCAGCCGTTGCCCCCAAGCCATCGAGGTTTCGGCTGCACTAGCCAGTCTAAAACTGACAAGATAATAGATGGTTAAATCGAGGCCCTCCTCAGGCAGCTGAGAAATGCCCCAGCCTCTGGGGATGGGGAGCCTACATCTCATGATGAAACACAGAGCCTCCCCGCAGGAGAAACAACTCGGTTCCCCAGCAAAAGTTCATCCCTTCCTTTTAGTAACAGAACTCCTGAGTTTCAGCTAGGCACTGGCTGGCCAAGCTGGAGACTACATTTCCCAGCCTCCCATGCAGCAAGGTGTGCCATGTGACTGAGTTCTGGCCAATTGGATATGAGCAGAAGTAACCACGCCACATCCCAGCTTTCACTGGTATGGTTACCTGTCGGCTCCCCTCCCTCTCTCTTTCCAGCTTCTTGCAGACTGGGAGCCACCACGTGGAGCAACGAGACAGAGGGAACCTGGGTCCCTGGGTGACTGGAGCGGAGCCACCTGCCTGTCATGGACCACCTGTCGACTCCGGCCTTTTAACCGAGGGAGAAGTAAATGTCTAATAGGTTGGGCCCCTGAGTTTGTGGGTCTTTTTGTTACAGCATCATGGCCTGTTCTCTAACCAACACATTTTTAACAGGAAGAGTGACCATGTAGTAGACTGGACGGTCTTCAAAACCCCAAACAGGGATTGAAAACCCAAATGCCTCTGGAGACAGATAGGTAACATAAAGGAGGACGGTAGGCTGGGTAGGATCACGGCCAACAGGAGAGTGTTCCTGCCTCAGTGGGTCAGCGGCTGGTCAGCTCTGGCCAGCTGTTCCCAGAACTTCTGGGTGGTTTTCGTGTGTGTGTGTTTTTAAACTTTAGGTCTATATTTTAAAAAATATAAACTCTTGGTTTTAAATGTTGACAAATAATTTTTTTTAATTTTAAGTACTTTGGAGATTAAATAAAACTGCTCTGGGATCACAATCGTTTATGACCTCTGCTTTAGTCTGACTCCAAAATAGAGAGATTGATGTGCTGTCCAGTGCCTTTGAAAGTACCTAGATAGGGATTGGTAAAAATACCAGTTAGCTCTTTCTTTAAAAGAGCACAATATGGTTATAAGAAGGTTGCTCTCAGTGTGGAAAGGGAAACAGCAGAACCAGCAGTTTACAACTTCCACACGAGAGGGGTGAGATGTGGTTCCAGAGCCTCTATTTCCAATCTCCTGGTTCTTCCCTCCTTTTCCCCACTGCCTCGGACTTAATGTCAGAAAATGTATTTTCAATGTTATTTTTTACTAAACAGGAAATGTATTAATTTTTCCTGTACAGGGAAATGTACACATTTTGCTATACTTTTTGGAATACTGAAATTTGGTCAAGGTCTCCCATCAATATGCAGGCCCTAAAGGCCTGGAGGCCCAGGGTCTCGCCTCTCTGCTCCCCAACTAGAACTTCCTGGGATCACCTGCTAAATAAACTCCCCTCACTCAAGACCTTATCTCGGGGTCTGCTTTGGAGGAGACCCACAGGCTGCCTGCAAGGAAGTGTGTAAGCTGCTTAGAACAGGGCCTGGTGCATTTCAAGTCATGTTAGATGTGCGGTTCTCAATCTGGAGCGATTTTGCCCCCGCCCTGAGGAAACATCTAGTGAAGTCTAGAGATATTTTTGGTTGTCCCAGTGTGGGGTGGGGCCACCACTGCCACCTAGTGGGTGGAGGCCAGGGATGCTGCTCAAAATCTACACTGCCCAGGTCAGCGCCCCACCACCCACCCCAACTAGAATTACCCAAGCCCAAACGTCAAGAGTGCCGAGGGCGAGGAACCTTGTTCTAGATATTATTATCGTAATTCTTATTATGACTAATATTTTGTCGGCTCTTCCTGTTGGCCAGTGAAAGCTAGGCCTTCATTGCTTCATCTGTTCTTCATCGAGTACCTTTTATGAGTCCAGAGACTATTTCAGGTAGTGGGGATACAGCAGTGAATGAAACAAACCAAACCTCCTGCCTCATGGGGCTGACCTTCAAGTCAGGGGAATGGTCAGGAAACAAATGAAACACAATATTCTAGACTGGGCTATAAAGAAAGCTTAAGCCAGAAGGCAGTTAGCAATGGCCAGAGGAAAGATTACCATTTAGAGAGGGAAATTTCCCTGAGAAAGTAACCACCTCTGCCTGAGATCTGAAGGAGGTGAGGAAGTGAGCTGTGTGGCTGTCTGGGGGAAGGATGTTCTGGGCTGTGAGGGATCCCACAAATGAGCCTGGGGCCCCATAACCCTACACTCAGAGCCTAAGGCAGTGGACACTTCTCCACAGTCAGAAGACTAAATGGAAATGCCAGCTCTGCCTGCTGTGTGACTTTGGGCAACGTACTCAGCTTCTCTGAGCTCCCGTGTCTTCAGCTGTAAAACAGGGCTGATAGTGGTCTCTCTACCCCATGGGAGCATTAAATGAGATGGTGTAAGGAAAGGCTATTTGGAATGTCATGGTCAGTTGTACAGTTTGTGCACTGCTCAGAAGCACCTGTTCTAGGCAGCAAGTAAGGTTGGAGTCCCTATGCCCTGTCTCAGTCCAAAGGAAGGGGCACCTTTTTGACTTGTCCAACCAGATGGGCATACTTTTACGTGCTTCCTCCAAGAGGAAGGGGTGCTATTTTGTCTTTCTCATAAAAGGCCCTGTAGGAGCCAGCGTGGCCATGAGGCAGTGCTCAAAGGCAGCACAGACTGTAATTATGAGCATTATTAAGGGTGCCGAGTCCCTTGTCGTCGCTGTGACCTCACCCCAAAGAGAACTGAGTGTGTTCGTTCTTACCTTGGCCTTGAGGAGGGGGTAGTAATGAAGGCCCGGGGGACCACAGCCTCTGGCCGAAAGTGCAGTCCTAACAGGCTGCAGTCCTCCCTGGAGGCTGGGAGCGGAGGAAACTTCTAGGGTACCTTTTCTCCACTCAGCTGCCCATAATCAGCCCCACCCTGTATTCCCCCCAGGCTCCCTTCCCTCCCCTCCCAAACCTCTCCAGAAGGGATCTGAAACTCCTTCCCTCCACAGATGAACCCCTGAGGCCTGTGTCTCCCACAGAGATTCCCGATTCAGATGCAACAAACATCCTACTGATTCTCTGCTCCTAGCCGGAGGCGGGGCTGAGCACTTCCGGATGCGGCACTCCGCGTGAGCCGCACATTCTCCTTTCAGCCCTGCTTTACAAGTGGGGGTTTAAGTTGGTGACCAGCTAGCCAGTGGATTTGATTGAACCCAGGAGTCTGCATGCCCACCTGGATCGCTAAGGTGTCAGGTCTCCATGTCAAATACCCCCAGGGCCAGGCGTCATGAGTGAAGTGGGCCTTGTGGGGTCCCTGGAAACCTGGAGGCCACCCCCGCTGCCCTCTAGGGGCACCTGAGGCTCCAAAAGATGGTGGCCCAGGGAATGCGGTCCAGGATTTTTAAGAAAAGCTGGAGGACTTCCGTGGTGGCGCAGTGCTTAAGAATCCGCCTGCCAATGCAGGGCACAGGGGTTCGACCCCTGCTCCGGGAAGATCGCACAGGAGGCGGAGCAACTAAGCCCACGCCCTAGAGACCCTGTTCCACAACAAGAGAAGCCACCGCAGTGAGAAGCCCGCGCACAGCAAGGAAGAGTAGCCCCCGCTCGCCGCAACTAGAGAAAGCCCGCGCGCAGCAAGGAAGACCCAACACATCCAAAAATAAATAAAATTTAAAAAAAATTTTTTTTAAAGGAAAAGCTGGAAATCTGGATTTTTTATGAGAAATCTCCCCCATCTTCATAAGAGGGGTATTTTCCTTTTAACGGGCGGCCCCTGGACTGCAGTTCTCTGCCCGCAGTGGCGAGCCCCGCATACAGCAGGCGCTCAGTGCATGCAGCTGGATGCTTGCTCCAGGAGCGCTATGTTCCCATCTCACAGGGCGGCCCGCCCAGGTGGTCCAGGTTTAAGCCCAGCTGTTCCTCCAGTCGGGCAGCGCTGGGTAGGACAGTTCCCCGCGCCCCCCCCCCCACCCCGTCTCCCCCGGCCTGGAGCACCTACCTGGCGGGGGCGGCACGGCCTCCAGGCAGGCGTAGGCGCAGCCGTTGTAGCAGCAGCGCCGGTGCCGCGGGCACTCAGAGTCAGCCTGGCAGCGCGCCGCCTGGCAGGCGCCGGGGGGCAGCGAGCGCGGGGGCGGCGGGCAGCGGTCGGCTCGCGCCTGTCGGGGGCCGCCAGCCTCCTCGGCCTGCGGGAAGAGGGGGCGTTAGCGGGACGGGGCGGGTGCTGTGCGCCGTGGGCGAGTCGCTGGGCCTCTCTGAGCCGCCGCGTCCTCGCGTGATCACAGCAGAACCAGCCTCAGCGGGTTGCTCTGAGGATGAAAGGCTGCTGTTTCTCTTTGTAATAGCCCCAAACTGAAATGACTGTAAGCCCATCAGCAGCAAAAAGGAGAAATGAATCTGGATAAGAGTTGTATGTTAAGCGTCCATCCTGATGTTTATATGTATGTATGTACATATATGTATGTATTTACATATAAAATACGGTATATATATGTATACAAACACAATAGATACACACACATTTATATACTTCTTATAATTCATCTGTTTATATAGAGCTTTGAGAATTTACAGATCACACACAAAATGAATAAATTCACCTAGCAAACGGCTTGGATAAACGTCACAGGCATAACACTGAGAAAAAAAAAGAAGTCAGCTCACAAGAGAACATATAGTATGAATCCATCTACAGTTTTCGTTCAAAAACAGGCAAAGCTGATGTCTGGTGTGAGAACAGGAGCGTGGTCCCCTGGTGGGTGGTGACCTGAAGGGGGTCTGGGGTCCCTGGGGGCCGGCCCCGTTCTGCTTCCTGATCTGGGCGCTGGTTCCATGGTGTGTTCGTTTTGTGGGGATTCATGGAGCTGAACTCAGGATTTTCACACTTTCTGGTACTATGTTTCCAGAAAGAGTTAAAAATATGATATCCTGGGCTTCCCTGGTGGAGCAGTGGTTGAGTCCGCCTGCCGATGCAGGGGACACGGGTTCGTGCCCCGGTCTGGGAGGATCCCGCGTGCCGCGGAGCGGCTGGGCCCGTGAGCCATGGCCGCTGAGCCTGCGCGTCCGGAGCCTGTGCTCCGCAGCGGGAGAGGCCACAGCAGTGAGAGGCCCGCGTACCGCAAAAAAAAAAAAAAAAAAAAAAAAGATATCCTATTTAACATATAGGAAGTGTGGACGCATTACCAATAAAATAAGCATTTTAGAGGCGGGGTTGGGAGAGTTCAAGTCACACCAGGCCCCATCTATGCCGGGAACACTGTTCTGCTTCTGAATATGGAGGTGGGGTGTATGGAGGGCAGGTCTTACACATCCCGACACAGGTGTGCGCACACACACGTGCACACTCGCGCAGAGTTAGATACAGAGTAGGTTCTTTGGGGGAAAACCCACCCCGGCTTGCCCCGCCTCCGGCTTATGCCTGAACCGCTCCACCCATCTAAAATGCTTTACCCACTGATCCCCCGATCTCCCCCAACATATATGTATTGCAAAATCCTGCACCTTGTACTGTCCAAGTAAATAATGCAGACTGCAGACTGGAGTAGCGCGCAGCCACTAAACCTGCTGATGAGAGATCCCCAAGAGACGGTGGTTCATGAAGAGAATTAAGATATAGAACAGTCTGTCTGCTCTTCACCTATGTTTTCAAATATTCATATGCACACACATGTAATATGCATATGTTTAACAGGCCTAGAACATCTTTGGAAGGATATACAAGAATACACAGCAGCCGTTGGTCAAAGATTGCCTCTGGAGAGAAGAATTAGGTTCTGAAGCCAAGGGAGAGTGCTCCTTATTGTACACTTTTTTTCCCTTATTGCATGCTCTTTTGCACAGGTTCCAATATATATATATTGCCATGAACACATTGAGTTTTTTTTCAATTTAAAGAAGACAATTAAAAAACTTAAAAGGTAGAAGTACTTAAGAAGAATGATTAAGGACAGGAAAAACCTTATATGTTAGTAAATAAATAAATAAAAGGCAAGCTACACAATGCTATATGCCCTCAAAGGTCAAGGATGTATGAACGTCCTTCCGCCACAGCTATTGCGGTGGCTGCAAACTCCACGCGCTGCTCCCAGTGCCCAGTAGGGGGCGTCGGGTCACAGAGAAGAGGTCCCGACCAGACGCATCTGCCGATGCGTGCAATCACAAGGACCAGTGGTTCTCAAACTACCTCCCAGGGACCCCTCCCCCCCACCAGGGGCTAAGACTGGGCGGGGTGGGGGGTGGGGAGGAAACCGTGACCAAGTGGAGCGCGGGAGGGGTGCAGTCTGGGGAGGGTGGGGCTCCTAGCCCTCCCTGCTTCAGCCAGCGAATTCCTTTTTTTTTTTTAAATAGAAGCAGGGTTGAGTTCCGATATTGTGTTAATTTCAGGTGTGCAGCAAAGTGATTCAGTTATACGTATATATTTTTTCAGATTATTTTCCATTATAGGTTATTCCAAGATATTGAATATAATTCCATGCTTTACAGTAGACCCCTGTTGCTTATCCATTTTGTGTATAGTAGTTTGTACCCAGAGAGTTCATCTTTTCTCCCTTATATAAATCATTTAATTTGTGAAAAGCAAAAATGAATACAAAGCCAACATTTGGCGGAAACGAAGCCAAAATAAAGGGGCAATCTTGTAACTCCTGGATCTTCTAACTCCTGGTTCAGCCTTTTTGCCATCCTCTGCTCGGCTGGGTGCCCCAAATTCCTGTATCCTCAGGAATAATTTCCAAGATGCAGGCAGGGCACATAATCCCGCACCATTAACTCAGTTCATTTTCTTAAGAATTAGCAACATCGGACCCACGTTGGGGCCCCGCCATTTGAATCCTAATTGGAGGTGACAGCTGCCCTGGCCTCCTTCGGAGGGTGAGGGAGGATGCCTGTGCGTGGCTGGGAAGGGACGGCTGGTTTTTCCGCCCAGCCTGTTTTCACATCAAGCCTCATTTATAAAATTTAACAGAACCTGGAGATCAGACGGGAAATGGGAAACGCTTTCCACCCACCTCCAATGCCTCCCAGGTGGGTGACTTCCTAAGGGCAGCCCCTAACAGGGGCCCTCTCCAGGGAAAATTCAAATGTCGGTTCTCAGAATTTGGAGAAAACAAAAGAGATAAGCGCCTTAGAAGTCAAATGCCCCAGTGATTTATGGTGCTGCCGGAACAACAGATGGTCCTGGGTGATAAAGAACCGATTTCACGGAGGGGCCCAGATTAAAGGATTAAATGTTTTGAAAAATATTTCATGTCATGCAAGGTGATGCTCACAGAGGGTCCTAAACAAAGGATGTTTCCTGGTGTTCTGAGAAAGAACGGACTTTTATAAATGAAATAAATAGATCACCTTCCCAGCCCACGGGGGTTAAAGGTTAAAGGCCAAAGTCCTTGGGCTAAAGGTCAGACCCCAGCTGGCCCCATGCCCCTGCCCCTCCACTTCTCTGGCCTCCCTCCTGTCGTCCCACCACTCTCCCCTTGCTCATTCCTGGCCAGCGCCCTGGCCTGAGGTCCCACCTCCGGGCCTTTACAGGCTGTGTCTCCCTCCTGAGATGCCGGGCTGGTTCCAGCCCTCACTTGGTCCAGGTCTCTGCTCACATGCGCCCGTAGCTGATGCTCCCCGTTCCCCTCTGCCTGCCTTACATAGCTCCAAACCTCTGGTCACCCTGGGAGGACAGTGTATTGATTCACTGCTCGGTTTACTGTTTTTCTCCCTGCTACAACGTGTCCTCCTAGGGACTCGGTCTTCTTCCCACCTGTGTCCCCAGCACCTACGACCGTGCCTAGTGTAGAGCCGGTGTTCAGTTCATTTTTGTTGTGGTTGATTGAAAGCTGTGATGCTGAGAATGATGGAGGCGTGACAGTGACGGGCATCTCTTACTGGCGGTCCACCACGTGCCAGGCATCCTCATCCTTCTAGGCGTTTAACAACCTGCACAGTGTCCCTGTGAAGGTGGCTCCGCAGGCCAGGTGGCCTGCACTGATGTGGAGCTGTCCCTTCGTGTTTGTTTAATGCTGTACCTTTCCCCCAGCATCTGTACACGCCTTCGGTCACGTGAGTCCAGGAGGGGCAGGTCCTATTTTATCCACACTCTAAAGACGAGGCCCCCGAGGCTCAGAGAATTAAAGGTTTGCCCAAGGCCACCGGCGGAGAAGGGTCATATTACACTCCTCCCTCCGGAAGCCAAAATAATGCATCCAGAATATAAGTCTGGGGTCAGTGTTGGAAGGTTTGCTAGGACCCCAAACTCCTCCTCGCCTTGGAGCCTTCCGCACACTGTGCTTTGCACTCAGAACTCTTCCCTCTCCTTGCCCAGCTAATGCCTCCTCTTCCTTTGGGGCGAGAACTTAGGGGTTACATCCCACCTTCAAGTGTACCAAGATGGACAGCGCTGAGGCCGTGACTTCAACAGTCAGGGATTTGAGCTCAGGTGTGGGAATTAGATGAGTCTGGCTTGGACCCCTGTAGCTGTGTCATCATACAGGAAAATGACCTCTCTGAGCCTCCGTCTTCCTCACCTGTGAAATGGGCCCAGAAGTTAAGTGCCCGCTGCGGGGGTTTGCGGAGGCAGCAGATGAGACCACATCTGTGGGTGCTCTGCTCGGCGACGCTGATCGCTTGGTTTTATCATTACTTTTATTTTTGGTCTTTCCTGCTTCCTCCCTCCTTCCCACCCTCGATTCACTCACACACTGATGATGCTTTAGGTGTGATGCTGAGGCGGATGCAAAAGAAACCTACGAGCCGGTCCCTGCCCCCAAGGAGTTCAGGATCTAACTGGGGTCTAAAGGTCCACAAGCAAGAAACCCTCCCGCAGCAGCGCCATCATTTCTAGGGAGGGAGGGGGGGGCGGTGGGGGGAATGGGGGCAAACAACTGGCAGGTTCCTAAGAGGAAGCAGCCGCCCCAGCACTGCTCCCTGAGGGTCCCCTGAGGTAGCATCCATCACTCCCCTGTAGTTACACCTGCTGACCCCATTGTACAGGTGAGGAAACTGAGGCGCATACTCAGCATATGGGGAAGCGTCAGGGTCGGAACTCAGGCAGGTTGATTCACAATCACTGCAGGGCAGGCAGCATTTATTAAGCTCCCACTGCGTGCCAACGCCGTGCTAGGTCCTCACATACTGAGTTTCACGGAATTCTCAGCAGAACCCTCACTGCTATTATTTACCCACTTTACAGATGAGGAAACAGACACAGAAATATTAAAGGCACTTGCCCCAGGTCACACAGCTGGCCAGCAGCAGAGGCAGGATTCAAACCTGGGTCTGTCTGACTCTGGCAACTTCCTGTCCCAGGAGCCTGGATCTGGGGAGCTGCTTCTCAGTCTCGCCTGTGAGATTCTTCCCGTTTTGTCGGCGCGGGGTCCCCCTCTCTCACACGCCCCTGCCTCCTGCCCACCTCTGGACCAGCCCCAGCTCTGGATGTAGTCATGTAACTGCCTCCCCAAGGGATACATTCTGGAAAGAACTCATCCTGGCCCCCGCCGTCCGTTGCCACTCAGCTGAAAACAACACAACAGCATGTCAAATCCCAGCTCACCCCTGACTGACAACGTCCTTCATGAACATCCCAGACAACCCATGATCTCCATCTTTCATTTTCATCCCTGCAAAAGGATGGTACAGCAAGTCTGCTTCAAAGTAGCTGTGAACATACATTTACGGTACAGCTCGGACAAGAATGTCCCAGCGCTGTTTGCCTTACCTGGATAAAGATGGTTCCCTTAAGGTTTCGACCTGGTGGCTATTTTTTTTTTTCATACCCTGGAGGGAGTTTTTGGAGGCCTCTATAGATTTGCAAAGCCATTCCTCTTCTGATATCCTCAGGAAGCAGGTAGGGAAATGCCAATTCTGGGCTGCTTCAGTGGGAAGCCCAATTCCACCAGTCCAAATGCAGGGTCCACTGAAGCAAGTGCCTGGCGGTCCAACCAAAGGAGGCTGGATAAACAAATAACTGCAGATCCACACCTTGGAACACCATAGACGTCTTTGAAAAGAGGACACGGGGGCTTCCCTGGTGGCGCAGTGGTCGAGAGTCCGCCTGCCGATGCAGGGGACACACACACACACAAAAAGAGGACATGGATCTATCATATTAACATATTCACCATATATCGTTCAATGAAAAAGGCACGGTACAAAACAATATGAATAATACGCCAGACACAAATTCCACGTAGTGTATGATCACGTTTATATGAAACGTCTAGAATAGGGAAATTTGGGCTTCCCTGGTGGCGCAGTGGTTGAGAGTCCGCCTGCCGGTGCAGGGGACACGGGTTCGAGCCCTGGTCCGGGAGGATCCCACATGCCGCGGAGCGACTGGGCCCGTGAGCCACAACGACTGAGCCTGCGCATCTGGAGCCTGTGCTCCGCAACAAGAGAGGCCGCGATAGTGAGAGGCCCGCGCACCGCGATAAAGAGCGTCCCCCGCTCGCCGCAACTGGAGAAAGCCCTCGCACAGAAACGAAGACCCAACACAGCCAAAAATAAATAAATAAATAATAGAATAGGGAAATTTACGGAGACCGGAAGCAGACTGGTGGTTGCCAGGGGGCGAGGATGGGAAGGGGGGTGGGGAGCAACTGTTTAATAGGTCTGGGTTTTCCTTTTGGGGTGATGGGAAGATTTTGGAACTAGAGAGAGGTGGTGGTTGCACAACACTGTCGATGCACTAAATCCCACTGAATTGTCCCCTGTAACGTGGTCAATTGTATAGTATGTGAATTTCATCTCAATAAACAAATTGTAAACAATATGAACAGAATACCATTAAGAAAACAACGTGTGCCGATCATAACTGCTTCACGAAAAAGTCTAGGCACTCACACATACCAAAAAGTCAACAGAGCTCGTGTCTCGGAGAATTTAGAATATTTTTACTTATTTGTGACTTTCTGTATTGTCTGAATGTGTGCAGAGTAAACATCACTGTTTTCATAATCCGGAAAAAAATTGAAACCATTTCCATTTAAGGAGAAAGAATTCAGTCTCCAGAGCTGCCCCAGTTTACCCGCATCCCTCCCTCAGCACTCCACCCCCTTCATTCCCCTGCAAGAGCTTTACCCTTCTTTGGAATGTTCCAGAGAGTTAACGGCCTGACCAATAAATATGCACCCCAGGCTGGTTTGCGTGGTGCAGGAAGAAAGCCAATTTTCTTCTAAGCTTTACTTGCTCTTCCTCTGGAATTCGGATGTCAAAGATCTAAAAATATGTCTCTCCCTGGAACAGAGGGCTTAGAGTTTAGCGTGCATTGAATGCCACTTCCTGACGCCCTGAGACCTCCAGGACACGCTGGGCTCCGGGAGCAGAGTTTGGTGCATGGCTAATGGGACGTCCTCGGAGAGGTACTCAAAAACCCAGGATCTCACGCCAGGACAAGCCATCTCAGTGCATGTCGAGGGCAAGAGTGCACACTTGGCCAGCTCCTCCCGCTGGTGTCCACTGAGCCCTGCTGTGCGCCTGAGAGTCTTCTAGAACTTTCCATCCCTGCTCTTCCGCTCTAGAGGGTTTTAATGTAATTCAGTCATTCATTTCACGGTAAATTCATAGTTCCCAGGCCTACCACGTGCCAGGCACTGGCTGCATGTGAGGAGAGCTGACCTAAACCAGAAGACACTGGCCCTGCCTTCACGCGTGGCTCAGCTCCAGGACATGTGACAAACACCAACCCAACACCACACAGAAAGGAAACGAATTGCTTTCTTTCTGTTTATCTGTGAAGGCAGGTAATGAAAAACGAAACAAAGCCAGAGTAAAAAAAAAATTCATGCAGATCATAATAAGGGAGGTAAACGTTATGAAGAAGTCGAGAAGAGACCTAAATAGGGGATCAGGGAACGGGCCTCTGAGGAGGGGACCATGAAGCTGAGACAAGCCTGACCAGGAGCCCCTCACAGAATCCCTAAGATGTACCTTAGGTTCCCACTGCTTTTTAAAAAACTCACCGTGGTAAAATACATTGGGTTGGCCAAAAAGTCTGCTTGGTTTTAAGCAAAAATAAAAGACACATTTTTCGTTTTCACCAAGAATTTTATTGAACAATATATTCACTAACCAAATGAACTTTTTGGCCAACTCAATATAACATAACATTTGCCATTTTCACCATTTTTAAGTGTACAATTCTATGGCACTGATTAAATTCACAATATTGTGCAACACCTGCCTCTTATCTGTTTCTAAAATATTTACATCACCCCAAACAAATTCTTTTTTCTTTCTAACTGAAGTATAGTTGATTTACAATGTTGTGTTCGTTTCTGGAAAACTTCTATTCTCATTAAGCAGTCCCTCCTTCACCCTCACGCCCTCAGCCCCTGGCAACGTCTAATCTGCTTTCTGTCCCTATGAACGTGCCTTTTCTGGGCATCTCGTACAGACAGCACAGGCTATGTGGCCTTCTCTGACTGGCATCTTTCACTGAGCATGATGTTCCCAGGGCTCATCCATGCTGCAGGGTGTCTCAGTGCTTCATGCCTTTTCATGGCTGAGTAATATTCCATTGTGTGGATGGACCCCGTGGTGTTGATCTATTCTGAGCTTATGGACATCTGGGCTGTGTCCACTTTGGTCACCGTGACTAGTGCCACCATGACAGGTAAGTTTCCCTCTGCTTTCCTGCCTCCTCGCACGCAGGGTCCCAGGTTATAACCACATGGTTCTTAGATACTTTTCCCCTTGCTCGTTTCCACCTGGAATCAATTTCAGGACTGAAACCTCAGGTACAGAAGCCAGATTCAGAGAGGAGGAAGTCACCCCCGAGGTCACACTATTCATTTGTTTTTCCTCCCTTCCATCTATCCGCCCATCCATCCAGCTCCTCCCCCTAGTTCTTCAAATGTTTCTGAGAGTCTGTGACGCGTCAGGCACTGCGTTAGGGGCTCAGGGAGGGCCGAGCCTCCAGTGGGGCACTTCACCGCGGTATGTCACGTCCCCCCCTCTCCAGCCCCCAGGGGGGACTTGCGGGGTCTTGACCATGAACACTCTGGGACCCACTGAGCAGCCCCTCCCCTCCAGATGGAGGCGTCCTAGTGGTGCTGATGATAGGGTCCTGCACGGGTGCAATAAATCTCACATCTTTCAAGGAGCAAGGAAAGCCTCTAGGACTCTGAGGGCACAGTGATAGCTTCACCAGTGCACGGCCAGAATGGTGCGGGGTGAGTCACTCTCTGCTCTGGCCGGAATTCCCTCATCTGGGAAGTGTCTACCATTGGGGTTGCTGGTTGCAAGCAACAGAACTGACTATGTTGGTTCCCAGAGGCTGACCGTATGAGTGTGCTAGGGCTGCTGTAACAAACACCACAGACTGGGGGCCTTAAAACAATGGAGCTGTGTTCTCTCACGGCTCTGGAGGCCAGACGTTCAAAATCCAGGTGTCGGCAGGGTTGGTTCCTTCTGAGGCTGTGAGGGAGAATCTGTTCCGTGTTTCTCTCCTGGCAATCCTTGGAGTTCCGCGACTTGAGATGCAACACTCTAATCTCTGTCTCTGTCTCCACACGGCCTTCTCCCTGTGTGTCTCTGTCTCTCTTGTCTTCTTCACCAGCCACATCGGATTAAGGGCCTACCTAATTTCAATATGTCCTCATCTTAATTAATTACACAACAATGACCCTATTTCCAAATAAAGTCACATTCACAGGCACCAGGGCTTAGGACTTGAACAGATCTTTTTGGGGTAGGGGAGACAAAATTAAACCCTGAGACTAGGATTTTAGTGCAGGTGGTATATTTGCGAGAGGGTCCCAGGCAGCTCTAGCAGGGGAGGGGGCACGTGAGGCAGGGAAGGGGGGGGCCACCTGGGGACCGTTAATGCCCAGGTGACTGCCCTGGGCACCTGGAGCTCAAACCCAAGGGCAACCTCTGAGAAACTGTCCAGATCACTCTTCAGAGGCGTCCCAGCCTGGGCTGAGGAAGCCAGGCCGTGGTCCTTCAGCTCCGTTTGCTCCCACGTTATGGACCCGAGCACCTTGGCCCGTCCTGTGTGCCGGCCGAGCGTGTTCCAAGGACAGAGTTTCCAGGCTGAAGGTGAGGATTCAGGACTCAGGGAATGATGAGAGCAGAGGGGAGGTACCCACAGCTCCCGGCCACCTGCCTCTCCCACTCTTGCTAACTTAGCAAAAAATAAAAGATGCACCAGAAAGCTCTCGAGCTCAGAGAAGTAACAAGGGAAAGGAGGACCAGCCTGGGGAGACTGGGGAACACGCCTTGCACGGGGCCTCTGTGCTCGTCACCAGAAGATGCTGCTCTGGGCAGGCCAACTGCAAAGGGGTGCCCCGTCCGGCAGGATGCATTACGTCCTCTCTCTGGGCTGCTGCAGCCCCACGCTGCCCCTCCACTGGGCAGGCCCCTTTGGGCAGGGTGCAAACTGCCTAGCCGTTTCCAGCTGCCCCGAATGGGAGCTTAGGGTACAAAACAGACACACAGCCACAGTGACACGTGGGGATCATGGGGCTACCCAGTCCCCAAGCCGACATGGCGGCTCCAATAAGTCCCACCTGGTAGGTTTGTTCAGAGGATCCTGAGACAGCCTGGCCTGACACACAGGAACGCTCAGCAAAGAACTGTTCTTACAACTTTCACCAAACGGCAGGAAAGCAAGTCCCAAAACACCAGCTCCACAGAACTGACCCTGAGCTCCCCAGAAAGCCTCTTGGGCTACTGACCAACATCCCTCTTCCTAGCCTATTCCTTTCCGTCTTATCTAGCCTCGTAAATATCTTTGTTTTCCTTTTATTAGTACACAGAGAGAGGTGTTCCCTGGCCAGGCACCAGGCTGAAGGCTCTCGGGGTCTTTCCGCTGGATCGCAAAGTAGCACTGCCATCTCCCAGGCTGCAGACGAGGAAACGGAGGCTCACGGAGGACAAGCCTTCTTCTCCCTACAAGCCTCCCTACAGGGCCTCCCGTGTCTTCCTCTCAGGCACTGTCTCTTGGGCAGGAAAATGCACACAGCATCCAGGAAGTGCCCCGGACCCCCTCAGGCCCCTCTGCCCACTCTGTCAAGGGGCGGAGAAGGGGAGGAGCCAAGATGCAGGCAGCCACGTGCGGGTCCGGGTTTAACACCCAGTTCTCCATGTGCAGCCTTTGCCAATTTCCATGGTGTAAATACTCTCACTGCGGCTGATTTCAAGCTACCAATGTGAGGCCACTGAATGAGGAGTTGGGAAGAGACGTGTAATAGCTCCTCGAGAGATGGTGTTTCTACCAGGCAGATGCCACAGACATGAATGACCTCGAGAGCAGGGAGAATGGTAAGAATGCAACCAAAATAATTAGGAAGTGATATGTTTCTGATAAGGAGGATTTCCTTCCTTCCTTTTTCATGTAAATTATATAAGTTTATATGACTTCATTTTTTTTTTTTTTTTTTTTGCGGTACGCGGGCCTCTCACTGTTGTGGCCTCTCCCGTTGCAGAGCACAGGCTCCGACGCGCAGGCCCAGCAGCCATGGCTCACGGGCCCAGTTGCTCCGCGGCATGTGGGATCTTCCCGGACTGGGCACGAACCCGTGTCCCCTGCATCGGCAGGCGGACTCTCAACCACTGCGCCACCAGGGAAGCCCTATGACTTCATTTTTAATAAGGGCTGTTTAACTCTCTGGAGTGGGTATGAGCTGGCTTCAGCATAATCCTAAACACCTGGCCTCTCCTCGCCCTGACCTGCCCCATGGGGTCCAGGGCCAAGGCTGAAGGGCTGACCCAGCTTGGGGTGGGCAATGGGGGCCACATAAGAAGTTCTGCCCCTGAATATGCAGAGCTGCTTCCTATTACTCCTAGATTCCCTGTTGGACATTTGCATGGATGTTAGAACTGAAAGGGCCCTGGAGGTCATCTGGTCCTTCGTCTTCATTTCCCAGGTAATGACCTGAGGCCCAGAGAGGGGCAGCAAGCAGCCTGAGGCTGCACAGCTCATGAGAGATGTCACTGAAAGATTCCTAGGCCTGGCGCCCTGCCCAACCTCCATATCCTCTGAGCCACCAGTCGACAGCCTGTCTTTCCCCAGCGGCTCTCTGTGAGGCACAATCTGGGCACAAACCTCTCCCATGTCTAGGCACCGGAGAGGGAAGCTGATATCTGTTGGTAGCAGGGAAGAGTTCCAGTCTAGTGAGTACAAACTCAAAGTGCTTGCATTCTGACAAATGGTGGCTAGGAGTAATTTGGTTCCTGAAGCCCACCCAGGCCTGTGTTTTTAAAGAGACTCCCCCTGACCCCCAGTGCATATCGTCCCCAACCTCCTAGCCTCCTCGTTCCTCCTAGTGAGATGTCACGGCCTCAGCCCGTGACGCTCCAGGACAAGGTGGAGATAAGGCCAGATGATGTATTGGAAATCTCTCTGTGGTCCTAGAACCAAAGTGCTGGATGCTTTGAGGCCTAAATCGTCCTGTTGGAACAGCGAAAAGCATGGGGGAGTCCAACCTGACAAGGGTCTCTCTTCTCCCTCCAAACACCTACCACCATTTCACTTGCTACTGTGATTTTCTACACCCACGTGGCCTCCTGCTTGACCTATAGTGTGAGCCCTGGAGGCTGAGATTAGCCTCCATACAGTTTCATTTCACATGGTGCCTGGGGTCATTAAACATTCCCTTCTCCCTCTTCTCTGCCTGGAAAACTCCTATTCATCCTTCAAAGCCCTGGGTTGAATGTCCCCGATCCTGGAAAACCCTCCCTGACTCTCTTGGGGCAGAGCTGCACACACTCTTCTGTGCTTCCATTGCACTTGCCCATAATTTACCCACAAGAATGTATGGGCGCCTACTTCATGGCAGGCACCAGGAACACTGCACTGACGGAGACAGAATCAGGCCCTACTGTGAGGAACCTACATTCCACCTGGGGAAGCAAACACCAACCAATTTCCTAATATTTGAGTAAAAGTCACCAAGACGCAAGGACCACTCGCTATGCGCTGTGTTTGACAGATACGGAGTCATTTACACGCTCACCCACACGCTGAGAGTGCTGGTATTGTCTTCCCGAACCTTCTATGCCTCTGTGCTCCCTTTTGGGGTGGGGCATCTAAAGTGACACCCTTCCCACCTCCACTCTCTCTCCTGGTCCCCTTCCTGCTTTATTTCCCTTCTCAACACTTGTCACCAAATACACTACCGGCAGGCCTTGGAGATACTGTGGTTTGGGTTCCGGACCACTGCAAGAAAGCGAGTCACAAGAATATTTTGGTTTCCCAGTGCATCTAAAAGTTAGGTTCACATTACACCGTAGCATATTAAGTGTGCAACAGCCTTATGTCTAAAACACTCAATGTACGCACCTTAATTAAAAAAGAGCCTGTTGCTGAGAAATGCTAACCATCGTCTGAGGCCTCCGTGAGTCGCGATCTTTTCGCAATAGTCACGTCAAAGATCACTGACCACAGATCAACGTAACAAACAGAGTAAAAATGAAAAAGTTGGAGGTAGTGGGAGATTTACCAAAATGTGACACAGAGACAAGAAATGAGCAAACACTGTTGGACAAAAGGCGCTGAGAGACTTGCTCAAGGCCGGGTTGCCACAAACCTGCAATTTGTAAAAACGCAGTTTCTGCAAAGCACAATGAGATCAGGTGTGCTTGTATACATTTTCCTTTCACTTCTCATTCATTCTCTGCAAGCCCAGCCCTGTGGGGTAACACGAGTCTCCCAAGGCTTGGGGACATATAAGTCTGTATCCCCACAGCCTAGGGCAACAGTGACCTAGGTAAACAGTGGCGATCAGACATACATATTTGATGAAAGGAACTGAAAGGAACGCACCAATCTGTCTTTTTCAGATGAGATCACCGGCGCTCACAGACGTCCAACAACTTTCCTCAAGTCACACAGCCTGTGAGCAGCAGAGCTTGGATTCAGACTTAGGGCTGCAGGGCGCATGCTCCTCGCCTCCCACCACAGCGAGCCGACCCTTTGTATTGCTGTCACATGTCACCTGACTGCCTCCCCCACTCGACCACCCTGCAGGGTGGGAGCTGGTGTCTCCATGTTGTACCTACAGGAACGCACAGAGCGCCCGGCCTGGAGCAGTTTCCACTAAATGTTTACTGAATGAGTCAGGAATGGCACGGAAGCGTAATTGCATCCTATCGACTATCGACATTTGGTTATTGACTGTTGAGACAAACACTCAGTTTTAAGTCCTCGGACTCTAAAATCAGGTGCTCTTTGTCAGGAGAAAGTAAACGTGGGTAGGCAGAAGCACGTCACCGGCCCCCTGTGCATTTTTAGGGGCCCCTGGCTTCTTTACTCCCAGGCTCGGAATCTTTGGAGGGCTGTGAGTTTCCTCTGCTCCCCACCCGACTTCGGCACAACTCAGATAAAGAAAGAAGGACGCCTGCCCTGTGCTGTCCGCATCTGGGTGGAGCGCTTGTACACCGTACAGTGCGGGCATCACCCATCTCCTCCCAGCACCCCCCAGCCCGGGCACTTACACGGGTCCTCTCCGCCAGCCTCGCGTGCAATGCCCGTTTCCAGATATTCCTGGCAGAACTGGCTTCAAGGAGCAGCAGCAGGCAGCACAGAGTCCAGCTGACCTTCCTCCGGCCGCTGCCCATCCTGCAGCTGGTCAAAGGCATTTCCTCCCAGATGGTCAGAGGAGAGGGGCCCTCTGGTCGGGGCGGGGGGGGGGCGGTCCTGGAAGTGTGGAGCAGAAGTGTGCACGGTCTGCCGGACGGTCTCAGCTCCACTCGGCCGGGTCCCGGGGATCATGTGTCCGCGCCCAGCCCAGACCCCCCCACCCCGACCCGCACTCCCGATGGGGGCCGCCCACCGGGTTATTTTTAGCTTGCCCTATTGCATCTGGCCCGGAGACTCCAAGCCAGACAGACGTCTGCAGCCCAGGCAGCTCAGAAGTCAGCGGCGGCGGCAGCAGGCGGGGGTATCACGCTGCTAGGAGACGTGGCCGGGAGCGGCCCTGTCACACTGGGATAAGGAGTACTTCCTTGCAGGCTGGGCGGTCCCCTCCCCAGGAGGTGTGCTGGCTCTGGGGGGCGGGGGTGGGCACGCAGGGAATGGGTGGGGGGCTTCCGGCTGCTACTTTGTCCAAGTTTTGAGCTGGTCTGACAAACTCTTCTGCCCACAAAAGCTTCTTTGGAAGACTTGTTGCCGAACGGGGACCAGTGGAGCGCGTCACCGTGGGAAGAGCGTCCTGGAACCCTGGTGACCTCCGCTGTAATGTGGGCGTGTGGACGGTTACATCGTGTGTTTCTTGGGAGAGTTCTATGCAATTGTGTGTGTAAAGCGCTTCACAGACGTCGTAAGTGTGCTATAAATGTTGGCTTGCGTGTGTTTTATACAAGGATCCATATCTCACAAGCTTTATACTCTATCGCCTGTCTCAGCAACCCCAAGACAGGCACTGCTTTGATGTCCATTTTACAGATGGGGAAATAGAGGTACAATACTTGCCTGAAGTCAGGCAGTAGTAGCAGAGCTGGGGCTCAACCCAAGCCCCATCTGATCACCACGACACCCTACCAAGCGAAGCAGAAGGGACCCGAGCTCTGGATTCAGAGCCCCTGGGCTGAGTCCCAGCTCAGCCTCTGTGTCTGTGGGATGCTCGCTGCTCCGCACTTCTCTCATCTGAGACACTGAGTTTGTGGTCATTCACTACAGCGGCAGAGGGAAGTGGCTACACCCTGGAGCAGGTTGTAGGCTCTCAAGGTCAGGTACCCACGTCTCTCTTACTGCTTGCACCCCTGTGCCTTGCACAGTGCTCAGTAGGCACTGGCCCACTGCACAGAACAAATGTCATCATCATGACACAAAGGCATATCCCTGGTCTACGGACTAAGAGATGGTCACAAAAGCCAGGCGTGTTTCCCAAAGCCCCCATTCATGACTGACCTCCCAGGCGCCTTCCTCAGGACACGGCACAGGGCTTGGCCACAGTAGGGGCTTAATACATGTTCCTCAATTGAGCTATCAGTTCCTCAGCTGTATTCAGACCACAGGGACCCAAGGCACCGAGCTGTGTGCCATCCGTTGATTTCTTGTAAACGTTAACTTACAAAAATGATCTTCCCACGTCTTGAAGACAGGGGGTGGCTATTCTGGGAACACGGCTGCCCTCCGGGTTTCATGTGGAAGGAGAAAAGGCTCTGAGTCGAGAAATAAACAGCCGCTTTCCTTTGACCAGGACGAGGCAGGATCCTGTCCTGCCAGCCAGCCTGGGCGCTCCCAGCTGAGGCCGAGGGGGCCGGCCAGGGCCTGGGGCCCCTCGTGATGTCAGGGCGGGCAACTCCTCCCCAGTTCCTGCCAAGCCTCAGAACTTTATGTTCCAAGTGGCGGAGGGCCTTCTGGTTTATCTGGGCTCTGGAGACCTGGATTTGAGCCCAAGCCTCGTGGGCTGCACTCCTGGGATTCATCAAGCCTGAGTGTGACTTCCTGCAGATCTGTGGGCGGGGCTTCCTCTGGGAAAGCCTTGGAGCTGGCAAGGTTTTTCAACTCCTCTGCTGCCAGAGGCCAGCTGGCGAGGCCTGCCCACAGGAGTCTGACAGCCGCTGCCTGCTGGCAGCTTTGCTCCCTCCAGAAAGGGAGAAAAATATCTCCTTTAAAAATACAAAGGGTGGGACTTCCCTAGGCGCGCAGTGGTTGAGAATTCGCCTCCCAATGCAGGGGACACCGGTTCGAGCCCTGGTCCGGGAAGATCCCACATGCGCGGAGCAACGAAGCCCTTGCACCACAGCTACTGAGCCCGCGCTGTAGAGCCCACGACCCACAACCACTGAGCCCGCGTGCCACAACTACTGAAGCCTGTGTGCCTAGAGCCTGTGCTCCTCAACAAGAGAAGCCACCGCAGTGAGATGCCCATGCACCGCAACGAAGAGAAGCCCCCGCTCGCCACAACTAGAGAAAGCCCGTGGGCAGCAACGAAGACGTAATACAGCCAAAAAAAGGAAATACAAAGGGTGCAAGTGCAGGGCCTCCCTCTAAGGAGCAGAGGACATGGCTCATGGTGCCAGGGTCCAGGAAGAAATCCTGCCCTTCCAACCCCCATGAAACTCCCCCACCTGATCACTGAGGTACCACGTTCCTTCCCCAAAGAGGCAGAACATTTCTTCCACAGTGATCAGGTCAGGCAAATAAGTGCTCTAGGAAAGGGGACAGGGTGGCATTCATTCATACTTTATACTAAAGTGTGAGTGACTTCCAGCAGAAACAGACATAGAGGCATACAAGGAGGAGCAGAAAACATTCATTCATTCAAACCTTTGAATATCTACTATGTGCCAGGCCTGGGGATGCTGGGGAGAAACCAGGCCCAGGCCCTGCCTTTATGGGGCTTAACAAGTAGAGGAGTCAGATAATAATCAGTGTTTTAAATAAACACTTAGATGACACTTTTTGGCTCCAGGCATGGTTTCAAGTGCTTCAAAAATACTAATGTACTCTATCACAACTCTACTAGATAGTTACTATCATCATCCCATTTTATAGATGAGACTGAGTCTCAGATTAACAATGGAGTGCTTTAAAAATATTCACTCATCTAACCCATCAAAACCCTGTTAGTCAGGTACTCTTACTATCCCCACTTTACAGACAGGGAACTGAGGGTCAGAGAAATGAACAACCTGCCCAGCTATGCATGGCCGATAACTGGCAGAGCTGGGATTGCAACCCAGACACTCGCTCTCAGAGTCTGGGCTCAAAACTATTGCACCGTGTGTCCACAGGACCAAGCTGCAACAAGGGCATATGGGGGGAGGGGGAGTGACCTAGTCACAGAAGCCAGCAGAGGTCCCCTGGTGAAGTGGCCACGCATCTGGGAAGTGAAGGACGAGGCTGGACAGAGAACGGGCTGGAGATGCAGCCCGATGCCCAGGAGGAGAGCCTCGCCTTACCTAAGTGGGAGGGGGTGTCACCATCCAAACAGAGCCATGTTATTCCACGAGCCCTTGGTGCTTTTGCCTTCCTGGGCCCTTTCCTCTATCAGAAAAAAAAAAAAAAAATTAACAATGATCTATTATGACGGCATTGATAAAAGGACAAATACAATCCAACCTGGAATATATTCTTTTTATTTCCTCTGATTTTAAGAGAATTTAAAACACTCTCCTGGGCCCCTAAAAGCCTTGTGGGCCCTGGGACGCACGCCTGAAGATGGCCCTGGTTCCAAATACTGCTGTGTGACGTCGGGTAAGCCTTCGCACCCTCTGGGCCAAGATTAAATAGAGAGGGTAGTCAAGCCTCTATAGGAGGTGCCTGGTTCTCGGCAGCGTCCTCTGCAAGAGCAGGGAGGACCGCTGGGAAAGGCCCTGGAGTTGCACAATCAGCCTGCAGAACAGCCCCGCCCAGCTCTGCTCCAGCCCATGAATGAAAGCAGATGTCCCCTGGGACGCCCATTCTTGGACAGCCAGGCCCTGACCTCACTCCACCCCGCCACCCTGTTCCTGACCTCCACTCACTGTCCCTCTCCCCACTTAATTCACAGCGGATGCCCTCCCAGCCGGGAAACTCCCAGCTTCCCTCGTCCAGCGCCCCAGAGTGACTGGTCCAGGGCCAGACCCCACCACCACCTGGAACTGACCCCTTCTCTCCGGCCAATGGGACCTCCCTCGCTTCCTTCTGCCTTTCGGGATTGCTGCAGTACAAGGTCCCCTTTCAAGCAGTAGGAAGCCATGAAGCCAACGGACATGGATGGAAAGGTCCGGCAGGCAGGCTGGCTGGCTCGCGACCCCCTTCTTCCCGCAGCCGAGGCTGGTACCAATTCCATCAGCAGGCTCAGGCCCTCTCTAGCTGCCAGGCCAGATCGCTAACAGGCTTCTCTCGGTTTTTTCTGCAGGACCTGGACCCACCCCCAAAGCAAGGTTTACTTCTCAGCTGCTCGCTTTTGTTTCTCCCCCAAAGCACATGTGATCGTGAAACCCCTCCTCGTCCCACGTCCCAAGCTGAAGACCTTGCCATGGCCCTGCTGGGATACGGATAAAAATGCATGCCCCACGGGCCTTGCTGGTCTGGCCCGGCCTTTCTCCACCTGGCCACGCGGGAGCATCACCCATGGGAAGGGGTTTCAATCACACCCATACCCAGGTCCAGCACAGACCAAGTGAATCAGACCCAGATCAAGGAAATCAGAACTGGTGGTTTCCAAAGTTCCCCAGCTGATTCTTTATTTTTTTAAATAAATTCATTCATTCATTCATTCATTCATTTTTGGCTGCACTGGGTCCTTGTTGCTGTGTGCGAGCTTTCTCTAGTTGCGGCGAGCAAGGGCTACTCTTCGTTGCGGTGCGTGGGCTTCTCACTGCGGTAGTTTCTCTTGTTGCAGAGCACGGGCTCTAGGCACGTGGGCTTCAGTAGTTGTTGCACGTGGGCTCAGTAGTTGTGGCTCACGGGCTCTAGAGTGCAGGCTCAGTAGTTGTGGCGCACGGGCTTAGTTGCTCCAGGATATGTGGAATCTTCCCGGATCAGGGCTCGAACCCGTGTCCCCTACATTGGCAGGAGGATTCTTAACCACTGTGCCACCAGGGAAGTCCCTCCCCAGCTGATTCTAATGAACTACCAGGGCCAGGAGCCCTGATAAAGTTGGCCTCTCCCCCACTGGCCCCCACCCTGACCTCGGGGGCCACGTGTCCCTACACGCTCCCTCCTGCTTCTCCCTGCTGCCGCGTGCTAGACTGCCCCCTACACACACTCACCATGTGCCTTAGCCACAGTGCCTTTGCATATGCTGTTCCCACTTCCCAACACTCTTCCCTGTTTTCTTTGTTGAATAAACTTGTTAAGCCTTCTTCATATCTCCGCTCTCGGCAAAACAGTTAGTCCCTTCATCCCAGAAACATTCCCTGATCTCCAGAGTAGCTCAGTTCCGCTAGAACAGGCTTTCACGGCCCCGTGTACCTCTGCTGGACAGGGCTCACACAACCCGATGGTGGAAGTGACCATTCTTTGTTACCATGCCCGACTTTCCTGATAGACAGAAAGCACCCTAAGAGCAGGGACAGCATCTTTATTGTTTCTGGTTTATTCTTTCTCACGTACTGTGCACCTGGCACGTAGTAGGGTCTCAGCAAATACTCACTGATGGGCTAAATGGGTGCTCCCACATTCCTCACCCAGGGCTCCTGCCCAGATGGCTTTGACGGGCCATCCTAATGCCAGCCAGCGATCCGAGTCGCTGACCGCCTGGCACCAAGTCCCCTGGCCTGGTTGGACAAACTTGAGCCCCTGCATGGGAACTAAGATCCCACAAGCCACGTGGCACGGCCAGGGGGGGAAAAAAAAAAAGGACTAGGGCAGAAACAGATTCCAGCTATCTGTGCCCATATCCTACACCAGGGCAAGGGAGTAGCTAAATTCAACAGCTCAGCAATATCACCAAGAACTCAGCTCAACCACCAAGACAAGCATGATGTAGCTGTTTCTTTCGGCCAATCGCTCGACCGGGTCAACCTCGTGGGGGTCGAGGGCAGACAATCCAGGATGCTGCTAATGTGGGCTCCACAACACCTAAGCTAGGTGAAACCACCCAAGATGTTGTTTAAATGCCAAGGATGACATTTTTAAAAAATGAAAACAAAAACCCTCTGACTCCAGATAAGTTGGACGTCAGACCATTCCCCTCTGCTGATACACGGCTGGGAGGTGAGCTGGAGAGTTCACCATCCTTTCCCGGGAAACGCTTAACTTTCCAGGGAAGCAAATGCTTCCCACCTTCATACACACCAGCCTCATCTTGTGTTTTCCTGGGGTATCCAGGATCTCTGTGTCCTGTGACACAGTAGGACCCGGATAAAATGGGGGAGATCCCCTCTGTCACGAAGGGGGCGGTCCAGCGGGGAGACACAGACCAAGAAAGCAGGTAAATTACGCTAAGTGCTGAAACGACACAAAAGTCTGAGGAAGTGACTCTGGGGTGCCGTGTGGGATGGGGAACCCCCTTTAGATTGGGTGGGGAGGGGCAGCGTCCAGGGGGTGACGCCTAAACCCAGAGATGGTAAGGAGCAACACGTCTGGGATGGGAGGTGGGAAGAATCTTCCAGGCAGGGGCCACCTGCCTCTGGCTCCAATTCTGCTGGCTTGTAAAGTCATGAGGGTCTTAAGGGGTAAGAAGAAGGCTCTAGCTGTATCCAGAGATGAGGGAGGAATTGGAGAAAAGGGTGGAGAGCAGGATTTCAAAGAGCAGTCACCTAGTGATGAGGGTGGCGGATCACCCCATAGCCCTAACCACCTGGATGATTGGCTGAAGCCAGTCATGTATTCCCACCCGCCACCTACTGGTGATTGGCTCAGGAATGGGTCTGTCATCTGATCTGGGCCAATGAGGTGTGAGGGGAAATCAGGGGAGGTGCTTCTGGGAAAGTGGTCCTCACCCCAGAGACTAGCAGGAAAGTGGTGGTTCTTTTGTGTGTCTGGACTTTACCCAGTCAGGATGCAATGCCAGGATCTGCAGCAGCCACTTTGCCACAATGAGGGGAGCTGATCGGACAGTGAGGCCAACGCTGAAATGGCCGCATGGGAAACAAAACAAAACAAAAAATCTGAATTCTTGGGAACATTGCTGAGCTGTTGAATTTAGTCAGCCTTGGAGCCGTCCTACCTCTGGGCTTGTTATTACAAGGACAAACTAATCTTCCTTAGGGCTAAGCGGGTAGAGTTGGAGCTTTTTCTTACTGACCGCCAAATACATCCCAACTGATACAAATCAAGTTTGCGTTGCGTCCAACCTGACTGATGAGCATCTATGAAAGCAGAAGCTAAAGGAGAAAGAAGCTAAAGGAGAAAGACAGTAGGGACTCACATTTCTTGAGCACCTACTATATGCCGCACTTTGTACTAGGCACTTTACATAGGCCTCTCCTTTATCCTCAGACCAGCCCTTTGAGGTGGTTCCTACAACGTTACCCCACTTAGCAGACGAGGAAACTGAGGCTGTGAGCTGAAGACACTTGCCTGATTCCAAGCGGTGGGAGCAGCATGTGAACCCAGGTCTGCCTGGGCACTTGGCCACAGCCTGCTTCCTGGAGGCATGATGGTGCTGCCCTGGCAGGGGAGGAGCCTCAGCTTGGGCTAAGCCAGGGTTTTCTGCAGACATCCAGCATCTCCCAAGAGCCAAGGACGCTGATCTGCCCGGTGGCCAGCAGCCCCCGAGAGCCAGGAGCCCACCTGCGAGAGACTGGGAGCCTGATTGGGCTCCATTTGACCACGGGGACACCACTGTCAAAACCCACATGATGATTCCACACAAACCCTTCTTTCTTCCTTCTTCCTTCTCCCTTCCTGGGGGTCAGTGATTCGGGCCACTTGACTGGGAGTGGTCAACAGGTACAGCAGGACACCCCTTCCCCGCACAGACCTTGAAGAATGCTTTAGCTTGACATGAGTTTAAAAAAAGAAGAGAGGGGCTTCCCTGGTGGCGCAGTGGTTGAGAGTCCACCTGTCGATGCAGGGGACACAGGTTTGTGCCCCGGTCCGGGAAGATCCCATATGCTGCGAGCGGCTGGGCCCGTGAGCCATGGCCGCTCAGCCTGCACGTCTGGAGACTGTGCTCCGCAACGGGAGAGGCCACAACAGTGAGAGGCCCGCGTACCGCAAAAAAAAAAAAAAAGAGAGAAAGAAATAATCTTTGACCCTTATTATGTAGTGTGCCTGGTGCACATAAATCTATCACTTGGCAAACACAAGCTGTCCCATCGTAAATCGTGGTGTGATGGGCGCATAAATTCAGAAGGCGATTTCTGCCTGGCTGGGCGTGCAGGGTCCCGGCCCTGGCAGGCGGGCGGGAAAGGTGGCAGCCCTTCTCGGGCCCCTGTCCTACCCTCCCCCTCGCCCATTCCTCAAAAACCAGCCCCCAACCACTTTTCTGGCTTTTATTTATCTTTTTTTCTTATTATAGAGGCATAGATTTTGTATCACAGGAAAATGAAGATAATGACGGGCATTTAAAGCAGACAGAGTAACGCAGGGATAACGCAGGGACTTGGTCACACAGGCTGCAGAAGGGCTGAGAAACTAAGCATGGGACAGTGAGATGACCCGGAGATAAACAACAGCAATTCAGGGCTGCCCCATCCCCAGGGCAGGGCACGAAGAGATGGGGTGGTGTTTCTCAGGCCCAGGACCTGGGGTCACCTGGAAGAAGCTGAACCACGGGAAGATGATGCCTGGTGATGCTGGAACCACAGAGGAGACATGGCCACTGCTCGGGGCCCTGCCCCAGGCGCAGAGATGGGGAGAACCCCCTGGCTTCTGCCTCGTGCCCTCCCACCCTCCATCAGGGTCTCCCATTGGCTGAACCCAGTGACACAAGAGCTGGGGACAAGCTGCACACTGGAATCAGTCCCCTTGTAAAATCCCCCAGAGCAGGAGAGGAGGGTGGATCTAGGAGCAAACGAGCCCAGGCCCAGCACAGGTAGACAGGCAGTCACTGCAAAAAACCCCCACCCCTTACACACACACACACACACACACACACACACACACACGGTGACTGCTTCATTTTCTCCCTTCCCTTCCTCCTCTTGTCCTTCCTCTAACTGGATCAAAAGCTGACAGAACCCAAGCAACAATGGCAGAAATTTCCCATTCATCTGTTAAACATATTTACTGAGCACCTACTATGTGCCGGGTATCACTGTAGGCCTGGGGCGCCTGCATTCTAATAGGGGGAGTGGGGAGAGTTGCTCCCTGTATCAGAACACGAAACAAATGAAGGAACAAGGTAATCTCAGGGTGATGGGTACTGTGAAGAAAATAAAACAGCCATGAGCAGGGAGAATGAGATGGGTAGGGTGGTGGGCAGGGAAGGCCTCTCTGAACAGGTGACATCCTAGCCAAGATTAGAGTGATGAAAAGGAATCACCTGTATGGAGAGAAGGTCAAGGCATTTTCCAGGCAAGGGGCAAAGCAGGTGCAAAGGCCCTGAGGTGAGCACCAGCTTGGCTTGCTGTAAGAATCGTAATATAATCGACATGCCAAAGGGTCTCGAATCAGCGGTGCAAAACCAAGCAACAGCTTCTCGACTGTGCTATCTGGGATCTCCTGGCTCCACCCTGCACATCAGGACACTTTGTTATGAAATCTTGGCCAGCTATGCAAACTCCAAGCTCATATCTAGTTCTGAGTTCTCTTGGAGAGGAGGCCAGTTGGAGGCTCCAGGGGACCACACACCAGTCTTGTCCCTCCTTGATCCCCCCAGGCACCTCAGGCTCTTTGTCCTCTGGGGCAGCTCTTCCTCCCAAAGACACTTTTTTTTTTTTTGGCGTTACGCGGGCCTCTCACTGCTGGGGCCCCTCCCGTTGCGGAGCACAGGCTCCGGACGCGCAGGCTCAGCGGCCATGGCTCACGGGCGCAGCCGCTCCGCGGCATGTGGGATCTTCGGCAGGCAGACTCTCAACCACTGCGCCACCAGGGAAGCCCCCAAAGACTTGTTCCTCTTCTTTGAACCTAAATACCAAAGCCTTCCCAAGCATATTAACAAATGCAAATAGGTAGAGGGTGGGTTGGAGAGTTGTGGTGTTGGGGGCACCCAACTCTACCGGCCACAGTGACCTGTGACACATTAGTGGGCAGGAAGAAAGCCCCAAGCCAGGATGAACAGCGAACACCATTCATAGCCTTGCATCTCCCATCAAAAATGCTCATGTGGGCTGCCCTGGTGGCGCAGTGGTTGAGAGTCCACCTGCCGATGCTGCCGATGCAGGGGACGCGGGTTCGTGCCCCGGTCCGGGAAGATCCCACATGCCGCGGAGCGGCTGGGCCCGTGAGCCACGGCCACTGAGCCTGCGCGCCCTGAGCCTGTGCTCCGCAACGGGAGAGGCCACAACAGTGAGAGACCCGCGTACCGCAAAAAAAAAAAAAAAAAAAAAAAAAAGCTCATGGTGGCTTTCTCTGGATGGTAGAATTTCAGTGGGTTTAATTTTACCTCCATTGTTACTAATATATAGTTTCCAATTTGCCTACAATGATCGTCTATTACTCAGAGCATGGCCCTGGGTTCAAATCCCAGCTCTGCCACTTCCCAGAAATGTCCCCTGGGGCAGAAATGCATATGTTCTCTGAGCTTCACATGCTGCCCCATCAAAAATGGCCCAATAGGGACTTCCCTGTTGGCACAGTGTCCCCCCAATGGAGGGGACACAGGTTCGAGCCCTGGTCCGGGAAGATCCCACATGCCGTGGAGCAACTAAGCCCACGTGACTAGAGCCCGCGAGCCACAACTACCGAAGCCCACGCACCACAACTACTGAAGCCCGCGTGCCCAGAGCCCGTGCTCCACAACAAGAGAAGCCACCGCAATGAGAAGCGTACTGCAACAAAGAGTAGCCCCTGCTCGCCACGAGAGAAAGCCCGGGCACAGCAACGAAGACCTAACGCGGCCAAAAATAAAAATTAAAAAAAATTAAATCTTTAAAAAAAAAAGGCACAATAATGGCACCTGGCCCATAGGACTATTGTGCAAATTAAAAAAAAAAACAAAACTTTGTATAGAACATAACATAGTCAGTGCTTCTTTACATGTTTATCATGGTGATCTCATTATAGAAAATTGCAAAGTCACTCTAAATAACTAACTTTCATGGTGCTTGTGATCTGGGGTCACCACAAAGTGACATTGCAAAAGGCACTGGAAAAAAAAAAAAGCTGGGGAATGATCTCATGCCCCTGGATCAGCCAGAAGGACTGGAAATCAGACGGGAGTGAATGAATGATGAGCATGTCTGGGACACAAAGTCATGTGTCAGTGTCAAAGGGACCAGCCGCACTCGACCAAAGCTGAAAGCTTCTGACGTGAAGCGGGCTGCTCAGAGGGTGCCTGACACCCACCCCAGCTGGGGGGTGTAGGCAGCAGCTGGGATCCTGTAGGCTTCCAGACGTGACAGAGAACCTGTGGAAACCCCACCCACTGCTGCCCACACCCCTTATTCTAGCAGTTTCACCCCCTTGCATGCGGAACATGTGAATTTTGTGTACATGGTCTGGGGCAGGGCATAGGACAATGATAGCTATAATAATAACTAATCCTAATAATAAAAAGAACAATAATCACACTTAAATAGTCTTACTCTAAGCTGTGAACTTCACATGCTCAATGCATATGATAACTCTATGGGGCAGGTACTGTCATAAGCCTTATGTCACTGATGGGGAAGCTGAGGCTCACAGGTAGCTTATCCAGGGTCACCGAGCCCATCAAGGGCTGGGATGGCTGCATTATAATCGGAACACTGTCGCCCGGGGCTCTGCCATTTGCTGCCCTGACATGTCACCATGGAGATGAGTCTCAAGTTACCTGATGGCCCAAGACATGAACTCCCCTCACCGCCCCCTCCACACACAAGTACCTGCAGTTACAGGGGCCCCAGCTTCCCTGACCCAAGGATTCCACTTTGACACAATACCCAGCTCCTGCACTCTGGGGTCAGCCTGGCCCAGCCTGGCCCAGCTGAGAACTGGCAGAAATGTCCACACACCCTGCTCGGCTCCCCGGGAATTGCACAGGAATTTGGACCCTCCCTGAGCATCTCCTCAGTGGTGAAGCCTCAGTGTGCTGTGTGTCCGATGCCCAAGCAGCCCAGGTACACGCACGGCAACGCGCCTTCGCTGGTGCCCTTCCCTCCTCCCCAAATGTCCTTCCCTGCTTCTAGCTAAATCCTACTACTCAGTGCCAGAACCCAAACCTCTCGGGGTTGGGGAAAGGAGGAGGCAGCAGCTCCTTGGAGAACAAATGGATGAGGCTCTCAGCCCCACTGGGAGCCATGAACCCCCGCTTTCTTCAACCAGAGAATCTTTGCTACTCCCCACCTCCCAGGTCGTCTGCTCACTGAGCGAGGACCCTAAGGCAGCAGGTAGCAAGCAATTTGCTTCCAGCGATGCCCCTTCATACTTGCATCTCAGTTTCTCCTTCCCACCCCTAGATAAAACTGATAAAAATTTCAAAACTTTTTTGGGTCACTCTTAGTAACAAAAACCCAGCCCCCTATGTACTTTTCTAGCTTGTCCTATCCCTCTAGTGATCAAGGAGTGACATCTCCGATTCTTGATAAATGTGTCTAACAGAAGGCTAGGAAAACTGGTCCAAGATGGGTAGAGGAAGTGAGCACAATTGAATCTTCAGAAAGAATAAGAGAAAGAAAGAGATGGAAGGAAGGGAGGGACGGAGGGAGACTTATATGAAATCTACAACAGATTTCAGAATTGCCAACAAACTCTGAGAAAGCTAGGGAGGGCCCCAGGCAATATTCAGCGGGGACTGAAACCTACCATTAATTATGAAGCGGGTACCAGGTGTCAAGGATGGATGTAGGACTGGGTCACAACACCCCCTGCTGGAAGCAGCCCGACGCTGCTGGAGAAAGGAGAAAAGGGAGCCCACTTGCACTGCTGGTGGGAATGTAAATTGATACAGTCATTATGGAGAACAGTATGGAGGTTCCTTAAAAAACTAAAAATAGAGCTACCATATGACCCAGCAATCCCACTCCTGGGCATATACCCTGAGAAAACCATAATTCATAAAGAGACATGTACCACAATGTTCATTGCAGCTCTATTTACAATAGCCAGGACATGGAAGCAACCTAAGTGTCCAGCGACAGAGGAATGGATAAAGAAGATGTGGCACATATATACAACAGAATATTACTCAGCCATGAAAAGAAATGAAATTGAGTTATTTGTAGTGAGGTGGATGGACCTAGAGTCTGTCATACAGAGTGAAGCAAGTCAGAAAGAGAAAAACAAATACCGTATGCTAACACATATATATGGAATCTAAAAAAAAAATGGTTCTGATGAACCTAGGGGCGGGATGGGAATAAAGACGCAGACGTAGAGAATGTACTCGAGGACACAGTGGAGGGGGAAGGGTAAGCTGGGACGAAATGAGAGAGTAGCATGGACATATATACACTACCAAATGTAAAACAGATAGCTAGTGGGAAGCAGCCGCATAGCACAGGGAGATCAGCTCGGTGCTTTGTGACCACAGAGGGGTGGGATAGGGAGGGTGGGAGGGAGACGCAAGAGGGAGGGGATATGGGGATATATGTATACGTGTAGCTGATTCACTTTGTTATACAGCAGAAACTAACACAACATTGTAAAGCAATCATACTCCAATAGAGACGTTAAAATTTTAAAAAAGGAAGAGTAACTGGTCTGACTTTATTCCCTCTGCCTGATTTGCTAGGCAAAGAGCAATAAAGACAAATCGGGAAAGATGTGTGTTCAAGAGAGCCCATCACTGCATTGTGTATCATCGTAAAACATGATGAACGGGGAGAGGGCAAATGTTCACATCACAGTCGCATAGTAAGAACTGAAAAGAACTAGCAGAATATGGGGAGTGAATGAATGAAATGGAGTGGGATGTCCACAATGAAGCAAAGTGGGCTAGTGTGAATGGGGGAAGGGGATGATGGGATCCAGTGCATGGACCAAAATGAACAAATGAGACGGAATGGGATGAATGAATGAGAGAGGGGAGGGATGGATGGATGGATGGATGGATGGATGGATGGATGGATGGATGAATGAATGAAGGAAGAAGTGGTTGCTGACCCCAAGGGGATTCTGGTGTGGCAGGGGAAGGAGACATGTAACCAAGATTTACAGGAGTGTTTGACCGCTGCCCAACCACTAACAGGCCATTTGTGGAGTAAAGGGCATTGGATCTTGCGGGCTTATGCAGTGTCTCATTTAACCCTGACACTGGAGGTTCTGTTAGTTCTGTTTTGTGAACAAAGAAAGAAAAACTGGGAAAGCTGTAGTCAAGTCCCTAGAAAGAAGCAGTTCTGGGTCAGGCTCCCAGGAAGCAGACTCTGATGGAGCCTTGCGGCCCAAGGTTCATCAGGAAAGCTGGGAGGAACTACTCCCATGAAGGGAAGGTAGGAGCCCGGCTGGGCAGAGGGGCACGCTGGTGGAGGTGCAGTCCCCACAAAAGCCTCAGCCCATCCCACCGGAGCCCTGAACCTGGGATGGTCCTCAGAGGTGTCCTGGGGTAGAGCAGGGGGACCCCTTTCCCACTGACCAGTCACAGGAGAGAGGCTGTTTTGTTCTCTCATAGTCGTGGAGGCCAGAAGCCTGTAATCAAGAGCCGGTAGGGTTGGTTCCTTCTGAGGGCTCTGGGGGAGAATCTGTTCCATGCGTCTCTCCCAGCTCCTGGCGATGGCCGGCATCCTTGATGTTCCTGGGCTTGTAGACACATCACTCCCATCTCTGCTTCTGTCCTCACGTGGCCTCCTCCCTGTGGGTCTGTCTCTTCTCATGAGACATCAGGCATATTGGACGTGGGGTCCACCCTACTCCATCCAATATGACCACATCTTAACTAATCACATCTGCCACAACCCGATTTCTAAGTAAGGTCACATTCACAGGTACAGGAGGTCAGAACTTCAACATATCATTTTGTTGTTGCTGCTGGGGGCGGGGGAGGAGAAAGGACACAATTCAAACCATAACGTCAGCAAAGGCCTTTTCCAGACGGCTGGTAGCTGAGTGCCGTGTGCTGCTAGCAGTGTTCCCTGTAGCTGGGGGACTAAGTCCTTTAGTCGTGAGGGGCTTCTGGGCAGCAGGACATCTAGTACAGAGACCACGGCTTGGGGAGTTTCCATCAGTTTACCAGGGTCACGGAGCTAACAGGAAAATGGGCAAGGACTTGAACTCTGGGTTCGGGCATGTGCTCAGGAGCTGGAACCTTATCCTGAGGTCAAGGGGAAGCCCTTAAAGGAATTTATTTTTTATTGATTGATTTATTTAATTGGAGCATAGTTGCTTTACACTCTTGTGTTTCTGCTGTACAGCAAAGTGAATCAGCTATCACTACCTACATCCCTTCTTTTTTGGATTTCCTTCCCATTTAGGTCACCACAGAGCATTGAGTAGAGTTCCCTGTGCTCTACAGTCTGTTCTCACTAGTTATCTATTTTATACATAGTATCAATAGTGTAAATATGTCAATTCCAATCTCCCAATCCATCCTACCCCCGCCCCTTGGTGTCCAATTTGTTCTCTATGTCTGTGTCTCTATTTCTGCTTCGCAAATAAGTTCATCTATACCATTCTATTTCCCAGAAAAGCACTCCTGGTAACTGTGGAGCATGGACAAGAGTGTGATGGCAAAAGGCTGTGAGGATGGGACCCCAACTGTGCTTGACAGAACAAAGACCCCCCCCCAAAGACATCTGTATCCTGATCCCCAGAACCTGTGAGTGTGTGACCTCACGTGGCAAGAGGGACTTTGCAGATTCAGGTCAGCTAAGTATCTTGAGATGGGGAGATTACCCTGGATTATCTGGGTGAGCCCAGAGTAATCATATGGGTCCTTATAAGAGGGAGGCAGGGGTGGGGGTCAGTGTCAGAGAAGAAGGTGTGACAATGAAAGCGGAGAGAGAAAGAGATGTCAAGATGCTGTGCTGTTGGCTTGAAGAAGGAGGAAGGGGCCAAGAGCTAAGGAATGCAGGTGCCTCTGGGAACCTGAAAAGACAAAGAAACTGCTTCTCCCTCAGAGGCTCCAGAAGGAACCAGCCTTGCGACAACTTGGTTTTAACTCAGTAAAACCCTCTTCAGATTCATGACCTCCAGAACGGTAAGATATTAAATTGGTGTTGTTTTAAGGCACTAAATTTGCAGCAAAATGTTAGAGCAACAATAAGAAAATAATACAGGGCTAAGGCAGGAAAGATGGGGTTGGAGACACTCATACGGTCAGATCGAGTCACACTCCTCCAGTGGTGATCACTCTCTGTATTTCTTAGTGGGACTTATAGGGTCCTCAGACCTGGCTCCACCCTCCCGCAGATCATCACCCTCTGCTCTCTCCCCGCCTCTCCCTTCCCAGACCCACTGGCTGTACTGTCCCTCAAACACACCAAACTCATTCCTGGACCAAGCCTTTTCGCTTGCTATTCCCTCCATCTAGAATGCTCTTGTCCCCCCACCAAAAAAAGTGTGTATGTCTGTATCCTTACCACTTAGGTGTCAGCTCAAATGTCACCTCCTGAGAGAGGGGTCTTCCCTACTACTCTAGCAAAAGCAGCCACCCAGTCAATCCCATTGCCCTATTTCAATTGTCTCTCCAGCATCCATTGCTCTCCTATTTTGTTGTTTACTTTGTTTACTGCCTGTCTCCTGCTTAAGAAGGTCAGCTCCACAAGAGAAGAGACCTTGTCTATCTTGTGTGCTGGTCACTCTCCAGTGCCTAGAACAGAACCTGAGATAAGCAGGCATTCAAATATTTATGGATGGAGATAAATGGATGGATGGATTGAAGACTGTTGGATGAAAGAAAGACAAAAGGATGGTGGGTGGGAAAATGGATGGATGTAGAGATGGAAAGAAAGATGGAAGCATGGGTAGATGGCTGGATGGAAGGATGGATGGGTGGAAAACTGGTAAAGGCAAGAAAAAAATGGAAGGGTTGATGAACGGAAAGATAGGTGGTTGGAAGAATGGGTAGATGGAAGGATTGGTGGGTGGATGAAAAAATCCATTTGGGTGGGAAGGATAGGCGGATGGGAGGAAAGATGGAAGGATGAATGGATAGGATGATGAATGGGTAAAGGGAAGGATGCGTGGATGGATGGATGGATGGGTGGATGGAAGGAGGGATGGATTAAAGACTGGTGGATGAAAGAAAGACAAAAGGATGGTGAGTGTGAAAATGGATCGATGGAGAGATGGAAAGAAAGATGGAAGCATGGGTAGATGGTTGGATGGAAGGATGGGTGGGTGGAAAACTGGTAAAGGAAAAGAAAACTTGAAAGGTTGATGAATGGAAGGATAGATGGTTGAAAGGATGGGTGGATGCATGGAGAGATGAGTGGGTAGAAGAAAGGATGGGCTGATGGGACGACAGGTGAATGGAAGGATGTAGATAAAAGGAAAGATAGGAGGAGGAATGGACAGAATGATGGATGGGTGAGTAGAAGATGGATGGAAGGAAGGAGAGATGTAACAGCTCCACGACGTGGCTGCCAGACTAGGCTGGCTGGATGCCGCTGAGGCTAAATACTTCCCATCTGTGTCTGAAGGGGGCCCGGCTGCTCTGCACCTTGCTGTGAGGACTTTTGTTGCCAAGTGACAGAAGTCGACAGGCTGTTTGCACCTCTAATCCTTGGAAGCAGACTCCATAATCACCTTAACTCATCCACGAATATCTATATTGAATGAATTCCCCACCCACGCCCAGCTATTGACGTAGCAGCTTTATCACAGGGCTTGATAATCCCGGTTCAAAGCATTAGCGTTAACTTCTCCTGCCACCAGTGGGGTCCCTCTGCGCTCTGGCCTCCTTCCAAACAAAACAAGCGTTGCTCACATCGCTTCCCTGCTTAAAAACCTCAGGAAGCAATGTGTGGCGCACAGGACAGGTGCAAATTCCAGGGCACTCGAAGTCCTCACGCCGTGGTCCTGGCGTAGCCCTCCAGTCTCGCTTCTCATCACCCTCTTGCTCCTGTCACTTGAACCCCCTGTGCTGCCATCATACGAAATTCCTCTCTGGTCTGAGGACAGATCCTTCTCCCTCAGGCCTCCAAGCCCCATACATGCTATTGACCCGGCACATAGGCTTCCCTTCTCTCCACCTATGGCATGTCCTTCCTTCTAGAAGCTCACCTGTCAGGGAATGGAAACGCTGGTCCCTCAAACACAGCGTCTTCACAACTGAAGCCATCATCATCTCCTGCCAAAGCTGGTCCTTCTGTATTGTCCAGGTGCTTCAAGGATCCGCCCCGTACCCCAGACCACAGACTCACGAGGCACCTGGACACTGCCCTCTGCTCCATCCTTCTCATCCCATCGAACGCCAAGTGTCAGCAACTCCTTCTCCTGCAGCCTTCAAGCTCTCCTGGCCTATCACCCTCTCTGCAGCCGCCAGCTCCCAGCCCCCTTCCCTCTGCCACGGATGAGGCAGAAGCCCCCGCACTCACTGCCCCACCCCCATCCTTGCTCCCTCCACCCACTCCCACTGCAGCCAGCAGGACCGCAATCCACTGTTAAACTGGCCCCAGCAGGCCCCCGGGTCCTATGGGCCTCTGCTACCCTTGGAATAAAATCCCCAATCCTCTCCTCACCTCACAAAGGCTTTCTGGTTTACCCCCGCCTACCTCTCCAGCCTATGACTACCATCCCCCCAAACTCTGCCCATCTGCTATATAGGCTTCCTTTCAATGCTTTCTGGGCATCAGGTTCTCTCAGCTCCTGGCTGGAGCAGAGGCTGTTCCCTCTGCTTAGGACCCTCTTTCCTATCCCCCTTAGTCTGGATAATCCTCCGCATTGTCAATATCACATCATCATCATGATGTTAACCACAGTAATAGCAACGGCAGCTAAATTTGAGAACTTACTATGTGCTGGACACAGTGCTAAGTGTTTTACAGGAACATCCTGTTGGGTTATGAAGCAAGGATGATTGTTATGCCCATTTCATAGATGAGGAAATTGAGGCAGAGAGCTCAAGTGTCTGGTCCAAGCTCTTGGCAATTGAAATCAGGATTTGAACCCAGGCAGTCTGACTCCAGAGTCCTCCTCTTAACCATTTCCCTAAGGAGCCACGCAAGAGGAGGTCCCATGTCCTCAAGAAAGCCCTCTGTCTACCCCCAGTCCAGGTTTATTGCCTGCTATCTGAGCTCCCACCCAGCTGGCACTCCGCGCATAGCCCCTAACATCTCTTGGAGCCCGGCTGCCATGCTCTGAAGAGGTCCAGGCTGGACTACCTCCCAAGGAGGGGCTCTATGGAGAGATGCCCCAGCAAATGAGGCCACCTTGGACATTCCAGCCCCAGCTGAGCTCCCTGCCAAGCTCCCGGCTACAGGACTGGGCTCAGGGGAGACCAGCCAGAACCATCAGCAGAGCCCCAGCCAATGCATGGAATTGTGGGAAAATCACAAATCATTGCTGTTTTAAGTCCCTGGCCTGGTTCATCTTTCAGCCTCAGTTTCCCCATCTGAAAAATGGGGAGAGCAATTTTTACCTTCCGTGTTTGTTGTGAGAAAGTAAGGAAGATGGTCAGTGATTGGTTGCCAGTTTTTAATTTTGGACCAGCCAAGGGAACAACTCTTCCTTTCGACTTTTCTCCCCCATCCACTGTGACCCAAGGCCAGGCCACTCTCATATCCTCAAGTTGCCCAGACATACAACTCTCTGCTCCCTCCCCTACCTTGTCCTTCTGAGACCAGCCTGGTGCTGGGCTCCAGTCGTACTGGCCAGGCACATCGGGCAGGGCCATCTCCCACTCACCCAGAGCAGCAGGTCCCGGGGGCAGTGAAGGAGTCAGAGAAATGACTCCCTCCAGATGGGTATCCGCTCTCCAGGGACAGCTGTGACGTGGGTACAGAAGGAACCTGACCCACTTCAACATCTGGCTGTCAAATACATCTCCACTGTGTTGTCTAAATTAAGGGATGATTTGACCCAGACCTGCTCCTAGGCGAAAGAAACCAGAAACAAGAGATACTCCAGTTGGAAAACACTCTCAAGACTGTTTATTCCCAAAGTCACAGATTTGAACTCCTGGGGAACCCAGGCAGGTGATGTAAATGTACAAGACAAGCAAGTGTAAGACCACAGGAATTAGGAGCTCAGGGCAATTCCTACCAGGCACACTGGCTCTTCAGTAACTTTTTCATTTAAATATAACTACATACACACTTAAGAGTGTATAACTCTCTACAAATAATAAATGCTGGAGAGGGTGTGGAGAAAAGGGAACCCTCCTACGCTGCTGGTGGGAACGTAAATTGGTGCAGCCACTATGGAGAACAGTATGGAAGTTCCTTAAAAAACTAAAAACAGAGCTACCATATGATCCAGCAACCCAACTCTTGGGCATATATCCAGAAAAGACAAAAACTCTAATTTGAAAAGATACATGTACCCGAATGTTCATAGCAGCACTATTCACAATAGCCAAGACATGGAAACCACCTAAATGTCCACTGACATATGAATGGATAAAGATGTGATACGTACATGCAATGGAATACTCCTCAGCCATAAAAACAATGAAATAATGCCATTTCAGCAACATGGATGGACCCAGAGATTATCATATTAAGCGAAGTCACTCAGACAAAGACAAATACCATATGATATCACTTATATGTGGAATCTAAAATATGATACAGATGAACTTATTTACAAAACAGAAACAGACTCACAGACACAGAAAACAAACTTATGGTTACCAAAGGGGAAAGTGGGGGGGGATAAATCAGAAGTTTGGAATTAATAGATACACACTGGGGCCTCCCTGGTGGCGCAGTGGTTGAGAATCTGTCTGCTAATGCAGGGGACACGGGTTCGAGCCCTGGTCTGGGAGGATCCTACATGCCACGGAGCAACTAGGCCCGTGAGCCACAACTACTGAGCCTGCGCGTCTGGAGCCTGTGCTCCGCAACAAGAGAGGCCGCCATAGTGGGAGGCCCGCACACCGCGATGAAGAGTAGCCCCGCTTGCCACAACTAGAGAAAGCCCTCGCACAGAAACGAAGACCCAACACAGCCAAAAATAAATAAATTAATTAATAAACTCCTACCCCCTACATCTTCTTTAAAAAAAAAAAAAAGATACACACTACCATGTATAAAATAGATAACCAACAAGGACCTACTGTATAACACAGGGAACTATATTCAATCTCTTATAATAACCTATAAAGGAAAAGAATCTGAAAAAGAATATATATATATTATATATACACCTATATAACTGAATCATTTTTCTGTACACCTGAAACTAACACAACATTAAAAATCAACTATACTTTAATTAAAAGAAAATAAGAGCGGTGGTGGGATGAAGTGGAAGATTGGGATTGACATATATACACTAATATGTATAAAATAGATAAGTAATGAGAAGCTGCTGCCTAAAAAAAATAAAAAGATTGGAAGACAAGTTAAAAAATAATAATAATAGCCAAAAAAAACACAAAGAGTATGTTAACTCATACGGTAGATTAGTGGTTGCCCCGGGCCAAGAGAAAGGGGGTACAGAGGGAATGACTGCTAGCGGGTACCAGTTTTCTCTTTGAGAAGATGAAAATGTTCCAAAACTAGATGTGGTGATTGTTGCGCAACTCCGCGAGTATACTAAAAACCACTGAATTGTACACGCTATGTGGGTGGGGTTTTTTTTTGTTTGTTTTTGTTTTTTGTGTTTTTTTTTGCAGTACGCGGGCCTCTCACTGCTGTGGCCTCTCCCGTTGCGGAGCACAGGCTCCGGACGCGCAGGCTCAGCGGCCATGGCTCACGGACCCAGCCGCTCCGCGGCACGTGGGATCCTCCCGGACCGGGGCACGAACCCGTGTCCCCTGCATCAGCAGGCGGACTCTCAACCACTGCGCCACCAGGGAAGCCCCATGGGTGGGTTTTAGATATGTGAGTTATATCTCAAATAAAACTGTTCCAAAAAAATGATAGGCATATAAAAAACATGAGTATCGAGCTTGATGAATTTCCACAAAGCAGATGGACTCACGTAACCACCACTCAGAGGAGTTGGGGAACCCTGCCAGCATCCCAGACCCCTTCCCACGCCCTATCTCATTAACTACACAACTGCATCCTCCTCTCAGTCTTAAAAGGTAACCACGATTCTGACTTCTACTAGACTAGACTAGTTTTGCCTTTCTAGTCCTTTCTATGAACGGAATTATTCAGTGTGCCTTCGTTCATGCCTGGCTTCTTTTACTCAACGGTACTTGTGAGATTCATGTTGACACACAGCGGCGGGTCGCTCACCTTCTCTGGCGTAGAGTTTTCCATTGTACGACCACAGAGTAATCCATTTATCCATGTTGACGGGCATTTGAGTGGTTCTACGTTTGGGCTACTCCAAATGGAGCTGCCGTGGACACTCTTCTGGTCTGTGTCTTTCGGTTGGCAAGAGTATTTACCGTCTTCAGGAAAGAGCTAGGAGTGGGATTACTGGGTTCTAGGGTAGGCATAAATTCAGTTTAGTAGAAACTGCCGGTTTCCCAACGTGTTTGTTCCAAATTCCACTTCATTCACATCGTTTTAATAACACTGTGACGGCCGACCCAAAACACTCCTGCAGGCTATACCCTGGCTGCGAGCTGCCAAGGGCAAAATCTGAGCTACATTTTTAGAGCCATGTAAGAACTCCACTCACGAACGGTCCAGGGTCCCAGAGCAACGTGATAGCAGCACGCATATTCGTGGGCAAGTTGTCCGCCCCTCAAACCTCAATGTCCTCATCTGTGAAGTGGGGCAGTAATAACATCTTTCACACTGAGTTGTGGGGAGGATCGAGTAAAACAATGCCTGGAAAGCAGTTAGCACAGTGCCTGGTTTACGGGTGCTGCACAGATGTGAGTTGTAATTGCTGAGGCCACTGTCAGGTTTTCTCAACCTGGGTCTATCACCTTTCATCAAAACCCATTCACACTGGTACATACTGACTGCTAAAGATAAACATTTGATTAGCACTGACATTTCTTACTCCACAACTGATACAGCTAAGTTGTATCAACCCTCAGAAGGTCAAGCCCTATGACATCCCTCTGAACCCTAAGAAACTGCGTTCGGATGCCTGGGTTCTGTGACACCACACCGATTATAAAATAGCTGTATTAAAAATGTGTTCTCTCTTGAAACTGTTCTTGAATTATGTGTTAGTATCAATATGTTGTTTCAACTTGGGGTTTTTCCAATTTTGTGAAAGACAAGTTGATATTAAAGGTTTAAGATTTATAATTTATGTTAAAACAAAAAAGTTTAAATAAAAGTCTTCAATTTTGTTGAAAGAAAGGGAGGAAAGAAGGAAGGGAGGGAGGAAGGAAGGAAGGAAGGAGAGGAGGAAGGAAGGGAGGGAGGAAGGGAGGGAGGGAGGAAAAGAGCAAAGCAAAGCATTCTGGGAGCTTCTGGAACTCAAAAGTTCCAAGTCTAGTCAGTGGTGTCCTTCCACTGAAGGTTAACTTAAGGTTGGAAACATGTCATTCTAGTTACACTGTGAAATGGTCTCATGTGCCATTAACCACTTTGTGCAGGTGTGAATTTTCCCAGGGCCCCATTTTTGCCCAGGGAACTGATGGCCTGAGACGGGAAACTGGAGGCTGGGGGAGGCAATGTCCCGTAAAACCCAGGTTTCATGACCATTGAGAAGATTAAGCTTCTGTATGCCTTATTGTTCATTCCAAGCGGTCTCAAGGGATGCCTTTTAGTCTCCAGGTGAAAGCTGGTGATTCAGAGGGTGATAACAAGCAATTGTGTTCCAAATGGTCTAGAAAGGCAACTCAGCCTGTCCCACTGTTTTGTCTTCTTGCCTTTTTTTTCCCTCTCATTTGAGGTATCTGATGAGGAGTTACGATAATTAACGTGGTGGCAGGGGCGGAAGATAAAACAGCTTTTTGAGAGAGGAAATTTTTCCAACTGAGCTAAGAGGTCAGTTAAATCCCAGGCTGAGATATCAAATCATTTGTGCCTCTTAATCCAGAGGTGGCTCAAATCTGCCAGGGAGTGTGGAGGGGGGGCATGAAGACCCTGGGCTGGTGCTGACAGGGCACCAGTCAGGGAGTGCAAATGGGGTAGGTGGGTCCTAGGGGGTCAAGGTGAGGCAGGTGGCAGGAAACGGAAATGGAATGCGTCAGTTTCTGCCCTGGTGAACTTAGGTGCTGAGCCCAACTGAGCAAACTCAGCAAGCAAAATGCACTTTGAGGCCAGTCCTTTCCCTATTTCTTTCTGAGTGTTAAAAGTTGCCCATCTGCACAAATCAGAGATGGCCACAGGCCCCCAAATCCCACCCCTTGCCTTCTAACTGGGTGGTTGTGTAAATAAACTCCTGAGTTTGCTTACCAGCTACAAAATCCTGGAAGTGGTACTAACTCTCTCTGGGCCTCAGTTTTCTCATCTGTAAAATGGGAGCAAATAATAAACACACCGTTTCCCAGGACAGCTGTGGAAATGAAATGAATTAAACGATAGCAAAGCTCCTGGTCTTAGGTAGAGCTCATCGGGCAGTCCCCTCTCACCCCTAACCTTTCATTTGAATGGTGGGTGTGTTTTAATTTCTTTAAACCCAAAATGGGTGGGATAATTTGGAGGTTAAAGGAGACCAGCTCTTCAGATTCATTCTTCCAAACGAGGCCAGGTTCCCTCCCGACCTGAATGATTTCTACATCTCCTACTCATGCTGACATGTGGCGGATGGTACAAGAATTAACTGTACAGGTTGTTGAAGTGTTGAAATCTTTCCATACCAATTAGCAAACAGCACGTGCTCAAGTACCTCCCCCCGACTCCAGCCTCCAAGATCCACCCCACTCCTCAGCTTCCCCCCCATGGTCTGGCAACTAAAGGGCTGGCTCTGCACAGTTGGGGCCTCTGGGATCTACGCTCAAGTCCATTCTGATTGGTCAGGGGCTGCTATAGAGGTGCTGCATTGGGCTTAAGTCCATTCTGATTGGTCAGAGAGCTGCTGTACAGGTGTTGCATTGGGCTCACCAATACACGCAACAGGCACTTGGGCTTTACCATCCCCCACCCCTACCGTAGAGGAAACTGGGGCACCCAGAGGGGAGGTGACCAGCTCAAGGTCACTCTTTCAGTGAGTGGCAAAGCCAGGAGCTGCCAGACTCCTGGAGACAAGGTGGGACTGTGCAGGGTGTTTGGGGGGGCATGTTCGGTGCATCCCACACCTCGCCCCACGGTACGTACCAACCCTCACCTCTGCACTGAAACTGCCTGGGTTTGAGTCCTGACTCTGCCACTTCCAAGCTCTGTCACCATAGGCAAGTAATTTATGCCCTTTGGCTTCAGTTTTCCTATATGTAACAAAACAAAACATAAAGCAGAGCATTACACGCTCAGTAGTATTGACATCTGGAACCGGATCATTCCTGTGGGGTGGACTGTTCTCTGCACTGTACGATGTTAAGCGGCATTCCTGGCCTTGACCCAGGAGATATCAGTAGCGCTCCACACCCACACACAGTCAGGACCATCAAAAATGTCTCCAGACATTGCCTAAGGTCCCCTCTGGGACAAAATCCTCCCCAGTTGAGAATCCCTACTTTACTAAGGCTGTTCGGAGGGTTAAGGGTTTATAGAGCGGCCCTGACCTATAGTTAGCCACTGTTACCACCCAGCTCATCAGTTAAAACTGGGTTTGCCTGCAAGTAGCACTGACCAAAAATAACAGTGACTTAACCCAGACAGCAGCTTGGTTCATGCTCACATAAAAGGCCAAACGTTAGCAGTTCAGGGCTGTATGGTGGCTCTGCTCCTCTTCTCCATCCCTAACACTCAGTCTTCTCCTCAGGAGCCACAGTGACAGCTGCAGACAGCAGAATGGAAAAAGGGATAAGAGGGAAAGGGAGGGGCAGAGGGCACATGCCTGCCAGCCATCTCTTAAAATAGATCCCCAGGGGCTTCCCTGGTGGCGCAGTGGTTGAGAATCTGCCTGCTAATGCAGGGGACACGGGTTCGAGCCCTGGTCCGGGAGCATCCCACATGCCACGGAGCAACTAGGCCTGTGAGCCACAACTACTGAGCCTGCGCGTCTGGAGCCTGTGCTCTGCAACAAGAGAGGCCGTGATAGTGAGAGGCCCGCACACCGCGATGAAGAGTGGCCCCCGCTTGCCGCAACTAGAGAAAGCCCTCGCACAGAAACGAAGACCCAACACAGCAAAAATAAATTAATTAATTAATAAACTCATACCCCCAACATCTTGTTTAAAAAAAAAAAAGATCCCTAGATGCTGGCAGGTTGACCCTCTACTGACATCCCATTGGCAGAACTTGGTCACATGACCATACCTAGCTGCAAGAGAGGCTGGGAAATGTAGTCTTTGCTCTGCGTGGCCATGCGCTCAGCTGACATGATGTTAGTGTGGAAGAAGAGAGAATTGGCTACACAAGGGCATGGAATCTCCTGAGCCTGCTGCAGGCAGGAAGCTGATTAAGGGCTGTCAGAGCCACCAGGCCATGAGTGTGATATAATCCTTAGAGCATCTGGTACATTACTTTTAATAAACCACTAGACAGGAAATATTAGCACAGCCTACTCATCTTTAAAAACAAATCCTGGGAAATGCTGTGGGACCAGCATCCTTTATAATCAACTCCCTCCCCCTTGCCCACCACCCCCCCACCTGCCCTCCATGCTCTGCGTGAACTTAGGGTAAGAGGAAGGGAACATGGGACACTGGATCAGGAATCTGAGGGACTCCCCTTTTGATTCTGCCACCCAGAGACTGCATGACATAGATCAAGTCACCAGCAGGGCCAGTACTGGAGTCCCAAACATCAAAATGAGACATATTTGTGAACATGCGTTTTGTGAACTTTGTAGCAGCTCTAGCCAATAAAACCTTCTGTGATGATGGAGTGCTCTAGATCTGCACCATCCAACGTGGCAGCCACCAGCCGCTACATGTGTTTCCGAGCACTTGAAACGTGCACCTACAATAGAGAAACTGGACTTTTGGTAGCGTTTATTGGAGAGCACAACTCTGGAGCACTTGCTGCATGTGATGGAGCCATTTATACTGTTTCCTCTCAAGGACTTTCTATCTCCCAGGTCCCTCGTGCTATCATCCTCTTCCCCTTATCTTGAGCCCTTAAAAAAGCCACCCATCGCACCCATTAGCATGGCTATTATTTTTTTAAAGATGAAAAACAGAAAATAATAAGTGTTGGCGAGGATGTGGAGAAACTGGAACCCTTGTGCACTGCTGGGAATCATGGAAAATGTTGCAACTGCTTTGGAAAAACAGTATAAAGGTTTCTCAAAAAAGTAAACACAGAATTACTAAATGGGGCTTCCCTGGTGGCGCAGTGGTTGAGAGTCCACCTGCCGATTTGCAGGGGACATGGGTTCGTGCCCCAGTCCGGGAGGATCCCACGTGCCGCAGAGCGGCTGGGCCCGTGAGCCGTGGCCGCTGAGTCTGCGCGTCCGGAGCCTGTGCTCCGCAACGGGAGAGGCCACAACAGTGAGAGGCCCGCGTACCGCAAAAAAAAAAAAAAAAAAAAGAATTACTACATGATCCAGCAATGCCACTTCTGGGTATGTATCCAAAAGTACTGAACATGAACTGATATTTACACACCCCTGTGCACAGCAACGTTATTCACAACAGCCAGAAGAACCCAAGAGTCCACCAACGGATGAATGAATAAGCAAAATGTGGCCTATATGTACATATAATGGAATGTTATACAGCCTTTAAAAAGAAGGAAGTTCTGACACAGGCTGCAGCATGGGTGAACCTTGAAGACATCATGCTAAGTGAAATAAGCCAGACACAGAAGACAAACACCACATGATTCCACTCATATGAGGTACTTAAAGTAGTCAAATTCATAGAGACATACCATTTCATAGCGACGAGAGTTTCAGTTTTGCGAGTAAAAAAAAAGTCTGCAGATTTCACTGCAGTTTTGCGAGTGAAAAAAAGTCACAACAACGTGAATGCACTTGATGCTATAGAACTGGACACTTAAAAATGATGAAAATGGTCAATTTTAGGACATGCATAGTTTTATCTATATAATTTATATTTTTATTTATATAAATTAAAAAAAACACCCCAAAGAACTCAAACTCATCTGTACTATGAAAAAATGTCTGGTAACAGACTGGGAGACTCTGTGTGGGTCCGAGGAGGTCAGAGTCTCCAGCATTAATGGTGGAAGTCGAGGTGGCTGAGGAAGATTTAGGGTGCTCCCCTGAAGCCCTTTGCCAGAAGAGCAGTCCCGCAGGATGATGTAATCAACCACGTTGAGCCCAGAGGGCTAAAAACAGATGAACCATTTCCAGAACAGGGACCTTTTCTGTCTCCTTCTTGGTGCTAACGAGACTATAATATGGGTCTTAATGGTAAAAGAAAATGTTAGAATAAAAGATCACCCAGTCCCCAGGGTGATCTTGCCTGGGGATTATGCTGGCCTGGAGGTATGGCTGGTTCAGAGGCCACAAACGTGGGCCAAGTTTGAATCTGACATTCAGACAGTTTTGTTTGGGATGTCGGGTATTTGCATTTCCTTTTAAAGTAGCTGTCAGCATTTAAGAATTGTGAAGTTCTATATTAAAATCTCTGTTCCGGCTTGTCTTGAACAAACAGGGAAACCTGGCTGCGAGGAGCCCACTCTCCCATGTGGCAGCAGGCAGCTTTTCCTAAGTAGCAGTGACCCCTTCGAATGGGACTCACCCTCCCCAGTTCACCACAATCCCCACCACTCCCTATTGTCTCCCCTCCCAGCCTGTCTGTGTTTGTGACCAGCTCCTTCCCCACCAGTGAGGTTTTGCCATCTGCATGAACTGGAACAGGAATTACAGACTCTAAGAATGTCTTATATACACAGGAAATTTACAGATAATCTAGGTTAAGTTTGTTTCATAGAAGGGGAAGCCCAAAGAAGATAACTTGCCCAGGATTTTAGAATCATCAATGAGCTGCAAGGAAATGAGAACTCAGGTCCCCAAGACCCCATTCCTAATCTCTAGCCATTCTCATGGCCTTAAAAGACATGCATGTGCACCCACGCATGCACACATGCACACGGCCACTACCTTTGGCAACAAAAATAATAACAGCGGTGAATGTTTACTGATGGCTTGCTACGAACCCAGGAGCCACCAGGCAGGCCTCCCTGCACAGTGCTGCTATGCTGTAGACACTACCCTTATCCCGTTGAGATGACAAGGGGATAGAGCCTTAGCTGGCGAAGTGAAGCATTCTCCCTGAGCAATGCTGCTTGGAGGAGGGTGAGCTGGGGTTTCCGCATGGGTCTGTCCAGTTACCCGAGGCTTAACCAGAACTGCAAATTCTACCCCATTAAATGCAACAGTTACCATCTCACCCTCTAAAAATTACATCAACCCCAGGCGTTTAATAACTTTGAGCTGGGGAGACAATGGGACTTGATGATATTGAGCTCAGATGGAACATCTGGCTTCTCCACATACACAAGGATCAGAATGAGGCTGTGGGAACCCATTCGATGGCCTCATTACAGTGTTGTCACCATCAATTGATTCCATAACTAAGAGTCCATGTTCTACCCAAAGCAACAGTGAGTCTTCCGTGTAATTTCTGATGGCCTAAGTGTCCCCAGCGACACCATGGGACTTATTTTTATTCCTAAATACGTTTGCAAATGGTTGTTTCTCAGCCTCAAATCAATATATCAAGAATAGGAAAAGCCAGAGTCACAGAAGCCTCAATGAATGCTTTCTGCAGCAATGCATATATCTTGGTATTGAACCAGCCGCGGAGGAACAGTGGACGTAAAAGTCATAGAAACTTTGAATTTGGGTTCCAATTCCTGCTCTGGTCTTTTGAATCTGTGTGACCCTGGGCCAGGTACTCGACCTCTCTGGCCCTTGGCATCCTTATCCATGAGAGTGGAGTGATACACCCGTATCAGAGACCTCCCAGATCACCTAAGACTGAACTACATAGTGCAAGTTAGTAAATTATAAGGCTTCATGCAGGTGTCGGCTACTGTTCATGTTTGTCGAGCGTGAAAAATATTCTGGCAATATTTGACAGTTTGGACCTCCTGCTTTTTAATCTAGGTTTACCCTGTCTCAAGTTCAAATGCTTTTCCTTAAATAATTAATTTCTCTGCATACTTTAATCTTCAAACCTGTCGACACCTGCAGTCAGTGTAAGACGGTACAACCGAAAGCAACTCAATTCCTACCACAGAGAAATGAAATTCTACCCTCGCCGCCTGGAGAACAGAACCTGATGGTATCAAAGTGATTGCTGACCCTCTGGAAGGAGTTCCAAGTGACAGAGAGGACAGGCTGGCCACCGGGGTTCAAGACTTAAGGCAGTGCCTCTCCGCTGCCCTTTAGCCTCCTCGGCACCCCTGGGCTGTTGGAGCCTGGACTCTGAACGCACTTGAGCCAGGTCTGGGAGAGAAATGATCAGGTCCTCTGCACTTATCAGCCAGCTGTCATCCTCACCTTTGCCCATTAAAAAAATGAATTTACCTTTGAAATCACAAAAAAATACATTTGCAAATTAATTTGCTATATTATGTTTGCAAGGACAGAGCAGTACAGGAGGATGTTTAAGGGCATGGACTCAGATGTCAGGTCCTCCACCCCCCTCATTGCTGTGTGACCTCAGACGAGTTGCTTAACCTCTCTGAGCTTCTGTTTTCATATCTGTAAAAAGACAATATGAAAAGCCTTCATCTGAAAGTTGCTGTTGGGGTGGTGGCTAACTGAGGCCACGAAGAAGAGCGTGCAGCAAGCCCTCAAGCATATAATACAAAATGCATCGAAAAGGGTCCGGAAATAGGCACAACAAGATAAAAACAGTGATTCTTTGCTAAGAGGAGAATGTGCATCTGCCTTCTTTGTACATAGTCATAAATTTTGTATGAATATATGAAAACAACACATGCTCATTCTAGAAAATGTGGGAAATTATTTGGAATAAAATAAATCTTGTTTTCTGCAACCCCAGCACCACATCCCTTAGGGACAGATGGTTGGGCTTTAATAAATATTCTTATCGTTAGCCAGGTAAACCTCACATGGAATGCAGAAAAAGGACCAAAATGTGTCCTTTCCTTTGGATTCTGGTCATAGCTCCCAAGCAGAGCTTGGGAGTCCCCAGACGCTCAGGGGTCAGCAAAGTGTCTCCAACTCCACTTAATTCCTCTATTTATCCACCCATCCAATGCTACTCATCTGTAAAATGGGGCTATCAATAGGACAATAGCACCGACCTCAGAGGTAGGATGGTTGTAGGATTAAATAAGACAATGCATGTAAAGCACTTACCATAGTATCCAGGATTAAGTAAGCAGTCTAGGTTCGGGATTATTCTTAGTGATATTATTACTAATAACTATGTCCATTCCATGCCAGCTGTTATGCCAGGAGCAAAACTGACAGACTTCCAGCTCTGGCCCAACTTTACCCTCTGCAACAGTGTAAGATGTGATCCCATCTCATCAGACCCAGGCCGGCCCTGCTCCTGAGACACAGTGCTGCCAGGGGATTCGTCTTCCACCATGGCTGGATGAGGGGACCATCACACCACCTCCCCACCACTGTCTGCTCCTCCAGACTTGCTCTAAATGCACAACTGATAATCTGTCTGTCCTTCCTATTTATTTAGTTAGAAAGGGTATTGGGTGCAAAAGCAGTCAAAGAAACATTTCTTTTTAGGATAACAAATGTTTTTGTGTTCCAGCAGAGAAAGAACAAAGCTTCTGCATTTTAAAAAAAATTAAGGTCAATGATTTCATTGCTTTTAGCTTCTCAGCCTTGCCCGATTGAGGGCTTGCTCTAGAATACTGAGGATCCACGGATAGCACACTTTTCTGTGACCTTCTCGCTCCCCTCTAAGGAAAATAACTGCCCTAGATTTTCAAAGTCTTCAGGAAGGTGGAATACATCTGGAGCAATCAGCTCTTAAAAGGTGTGAGAGCAAATTATGAGGTATTTTTCCAGCAATAAAACTGGCTTTAGGCTCCTGATAAAACACACATACACACACACACACACACACACACACACACACACACACAAACACTAACATGAGATGCTGTTGTCAGGACATTAGAAACAGTTAAGACCCAGTTATTTTTTTTAAGGGTTCTCTGTAATTCTATAATTTGCCTTTTTTTTGTATAATTGTACAACCTTTGCTTGGTTATCTTTTATAAAAAGTTGTTAGTAATAATACCACTAAGAATAATCCCGAACCTAGACTGCTTACTTAATCCTGGATACTATGATAAGTGCTTTACATGCATTGTCTTATTTAATCCTACAACCATCCTACCTCCTCTGAGGTAGGTGCCATTGTCCTATTGATAGCCCCATTTTACAGATGAGGAAACTGAGTTTCAGAGAATCAAAGTAATTTGCCCAAGCTAGAAATTGAAATAACTGAGATGTGAAGCCAGATGATCTGACTCCAGAGCCTGCAAGCTTGATCTCCACATGATACTTGAAATTTGTACAGAAAGAAAAACACCTATTCGTGACAACAAAATAGAAATCATGTCTAAACCTTCCATTCGGAGATAACCACTTAGCACCTTGGTAGACAGTCTTCCATTTTATTTTTCCTTTGCCTCTTTCACTTACCAAGTGTACAATGAATATTCTCTTATGTCAATAGGCATATTTTCCACCCTCATGATCAGAAAACCAAGAGAAAGGAGATACCATGACTGGATAAAAACCCCAAGGACAAAAGTCAGAACTGGGAACAAAGATTAAACCTGGAGGTCTGCTCTTCCCTTGGCTCTGACAAAGCCTCATGGTTTATTATGATACATGGGAGGTTACAAGTCATCAAATGACCAAAAAGGAAAGAAATTTAAAGAAGCAGTAGCAGCTTTAACACGACCACAGAGTCTTTGACGCCCCTCCCATTGAGGGGCAGGGCTGTGACCCCTCCTTTGAGTATAGGCAGGCTTGTGACGGCTTTGACCAATAGAGGACAGCAGAAGTGACACCATGTGACTTTTTAGGTTGAGTCATAAAAGACCATGTAGCTCCCCTTTGGCCCACAGGAGCACTGAGCTGCCATGATAGAGGTCCAACCACCTGCTGAGGCCACCGTGCTGGAGAGGCCACCAGGAGATGCTCCGGCCAACGGTCCCAACGGAGCCCAGCTTCCGGCCACCCCTGCCAAGATGCCAGCCCCAGACGCTGAAGCCACACCGGCTGCCGAGTCTCCCGGCCGACATCACAGAGGAGACACTAGCCTTTTTTTACTGCAACCAAATTCCTGACCCGCAGAATCCACGATTCTTTTTTATGCGTAATAAAGTGCTCGTTATTTTACGACACTAAGTTCACGATGGTTTGTTTTACAGCAACAGATTCCTAGAACAAGATTTGGTACCTGGAAACACAGACTGACTTAAACAAACGGAGCCGAACTCTGTGCTACTCCACGTGCATCTAGGCACCACGAGACCAAAAATCCTCTAAAAGGTCCCGACAGCCCCCTGGGCCTGCCCTGCCTGGGCCTCTAGCAGGCATCAAAATATAACTTTCAAAAAGTTAAAAAAAAAAATGCCTCTTGTAGGATGAACACGTGTGGAAAATCTATTTTGCTCACGAACGAGGGGGCCGATGGGATGGCAAAGCTGGTCCAAGAAGCACACGAGCACCGAGTGTTTATAGGCACCTGACAGTGTCGGGACGAGATTGCTGAGCGAGATTCAAAACCAGTGAGAACTTCTGCAGGGCAAGGCAACCATATCCCTGGGGGTTTCTTTGCTAACAGAGAGAGATCATATTCATCTCTACCAGACACAAATTTGCCACTTAGCATGTTCACTTCAGAATCCGGACCCTAATGAATAGTAATCAGTGAGTCGAACAAAGGCACGGTTCCTTGGAGAATTAAACATAAATTACTCCCGGGCTGGCCTGTTAGTTGAGGCTGCAGTGTGACATTGAAAGGACGGAGAGGCATCCATCTGCCTTACTCTCAAGTTTTTCGTCACCTTCCTGCTTAGTCCTGGTGGCACCTTGCCACGTTGACCTCACACCACCAGCTGCCCTTGGGACTTTGGAACCCCTCCTTTACAACTCTCCTGTCCTCCTGAACTTGGACATGAGTCTTTGCCTCTGCTTGGCCACTGTCCTCCTGGAGACCCAGCCCTTCTCCTAGGCCCCTGGTCCCTCCCCAGCGCCCCTTCCCCCTCCTCCCTTGCCCCCATTAGGGCCCCTCTGGCCAAGACCCCTGGACCCTCAAGCTTCTCAGAGACCGACTAAAAGATGCACGATTCTAAAAACAAAGCTTCCAAATCATGAGAAAAAATACAAGTGCTATTAATGTAGATTTTGATGGTTAACCTATGTATCTGTTCACTGGCCAATGACATCCAAAGTATTTCATTACATCCGAACCAATCTGTCGCTTTCTTGTCTCATTTTGAAAAGGCTTGTCTGCAACAGGAACAGAGCACGCTGAGGAGTTGGACCAATCCTGAGTTCAGCCAGCTCCTTGCAGCCAAAAGACTGCAAAAGCACGATACTCAAGAAACATGTCCCCACATCTTTGATGAGGGGTCGGGGCACATTTCAGAAGCTGGATGTTCCGTGAGGAGAGACCTCCAACGGTAAGAACACCTGGCTGTGGGCCTGCTTCTCTCCCTCCCTGTGCCCACCTGGAGGCTCCCAACTGCCAACAGGGGTGTCCTGGGCTCCAGAGTTCACATCTCCTGCCATTGGGCATTTTCGCCCCCTGCCAGCTCCGCCCCTGCAGAGACTCCGCCCCTGCAGAGACTCCGCCCCTGCAGAGACTCCGCCCCTGCAGAGACTCCGCCCCTGCAGAGACTCCGCCCCTGCAGAATGACACTGGAGAGAACCGTCCACCATCACGGACCCTGCTGAAACTCCAGCCCATCCCCCGTGGCGGTGCTGCCTCGCTGTCCTGCCAGGGATCCTGCCAAGCCCAGTGGGTACCAGGCTGAGCTACCCAACAACGGAGGGTGGAGAGCCGGCCTGTCGAAAAGGGGGACCCTGGGGAGCAAGAAGTCGGGGGGATCACAGGCGACAGCCAGCCAGCCCCTGGTCTAGGAGAGGCACTTCTCACATCGGATTGGTCAGGTTGCTGGTCAGCAGATCCCCGGGGGGAAAACGCTTGGCCCCAAACTCACCTGGAACAGCATCCTTCTCCTCGAGGGCCTTGGAGCACGCGTCTTCAGGGGCAGCCGTGCAAGTTCAAATGCTTCCTGGGGGTGGGGGAGGGGAGTTAGAGAGGTAGCGCGTACAGGCGAGGCCCTCTAAGACCCTCTTTCACCCCTTTACAGGAACTAATCTGCAGCCTGACGAGGTGTGGTGACCCCCGTGGCGGCTTAGTTCGCCGGACCAGATGGACTCAGCCAGGCTGTCGTTCAGAATACCTGGGAAACGCTGAAAGGCCCTCTGTCCCACCTGAGGCCCTCAGGGGGCTCCTCAAGGCTCTCTGGGGGGTTCTCTTGGCACGAGGAGAATCCTGCCAGGCCCCCCATGACCAGGCAGGGGGTTCGCGGTTCCAGGACACACCCGGATCAGCCCGTTTCCGCTCCCTTCAAGCCCAGATCCCCACTCACTTCCTGCCTCTCATCTGGGACCTGGCCTGGGGGGAAATCCTTTCCCTCAAGTGGTCTCCAGGCCTCCCAGGACCTGGAGCTGCTCCGGCCTCCCTCTCGCCTCCTGGGACGCAGAGGAAATTCCGCACAGGATCCCTTCCGGGTCACCCATCATTTGCCTCCCTTCTCTCCGCCCCGCCCCCTCAGCCGCACCTCCCCGAGGGTGATTCCGCTTCCGGAAGGGGGTCTGAGGAGACTCACGCCTGAGCTTGCAGCCCGGAGGTCTTCTCTGGGCTCTGAACGCAATTGCCCAAACACTTGCACCTGGGCGCCCTTAACCTAACGAGCTCCACCAGGCTGACATCTTTTCCCCCTAAACTTCTTCTCCTCCATTGCTTCCTAGGTGGGTTACTGGCTCCCCCATCCACTCTGCCACACAGACTGGAGATCTCGGGGTCACGTAGCCTCCTCCACCCTCCGTCCGCCAGTCCCCACGAGCATCCTGCCGACACTCGTCCTGAATCTCGTCTGCATCCCTCCTGCTGCCTCTGCCTCTTCTGCTCCCTGCTGTCTGCCTCACACCCTCTTTTCATGGTGTCGTAACTGGGGTCCCTGTCTTGTCTTTTCATCTGGTCTTTGCATCCCCCCCTAGACATACCTTCCCTAAGGTAGGTCAGATCTGGTCATATTCTTTCTGAGTTCTTTTGACGACTCTGTAATGCCTTTCAAATTAAGATCCAAGGGCTTTCCTAGCAGTGGTTGAGAGTCCGCCTGCCAATGCAGGGGCACGGGTTCGTGCCCCGGTCCGGGAGGATCCCGCATGCGGAGCGGCTGGGCCCGTGAGCCATGGCCCCCGAGCCTGTGCATCTGGAGCCTGTGCTCCGCAACGGGAGAGGCCACAACAGCGAGAGGCCCGCGTACCGCAAAAAAAAAAAAAAAAAAAAAATCCAAGTGTTCAATCCAACAGTCAAAGCCATGTTCTCTCTGACTCCTATCTCCCTTTCTGACCTAATCTCTGACTGTCCTCCCAAGCTGGCCACAAATCTCACTTCCCAGACATGCCTCACTCTGCACACTTTCTCTCACTCCTGTACTCCCCTTAGCCCCAAAGGCCTTTGTCAGTGTCACTGCTCAGACTCCTACTCATACCTCCACACCCAGCTCAAATGGCCCTTCCTGTAAAAATCTTCCTTGGATTCTCCCAGTTAGAACCAATCTCAGATTTCCCTGTCCTCCCCAAACGCAGTGTTTTGTCCCATTAACGTTTCTCTAAATCTTGGCTGCAGGCAGTTGTGAGCCCATCTCCCCAACATGCAGCCCTAAAGTCCAGGGCTGGGTCTTACTCACCCCTGATCACCCCGCAGGCTCCACCCTTAAGCTCTGTCTGTGGCAGAACCCGGCAGGGAGTGTAACTCCAGCGGGAACCAAGCACTTTCAACATGATCTGCGTGGACCCCTTTGTAACAGGCCCCATAAACTAGCCAACTGTCTTGAACATCAAAAAATAAAATTAATAGAATAATAATAACTTTATGATAGTTACCAATATCTGTTGTATTAAGTCATTATGATCATACGTAGGTTTCAAAATGATACATGCATGTTCAAAATAGGTTAAATGGAAAGTAAAATTCAGGATCTTCGTAACCTTAAGGTTACCGATGGCAGCTTAATCTGTACCTGGTCTCATCTCGCATTTCTTACTCAACCTTCAACCCTTCTCCCAGCCTCCGTTACCTCCTGAGGCAGGGACACAGCCCCAGAAATTTGGTCTTGGAATTTGAAGGGTTGGTGCAATGTAGCAGAGAGTTAGCAGTAGACAGACCCGGTTTTGAATCCTGGATGCCTGCGGACAAATTCCTTAACTTCTCTAAGCCTCGGTGTCTCCATCTCTAAACTGAGAGAATAATTGAATCTACCACCAATCATCAGGCTGTTGTAAGGGTTAAAATATTTATTTCGTTCAGCGCATGGTACACAGAACGAGCTCAGCGATTCATAGTAGTGATCGAAGTGAACAAAGACCCAACGCAGGCAAAAAAAAAAAAAAAGAGTAAAGAAATATAATCCATCAATCTAATTGAGAGAATCTAATCTAATTGGGAGAATCATATGTGACCCTTAACTGGATGTTGGTCTGAAAAACAACTACACAAGACATTTTGGAGACACGGAAATTTGATTATAGACTATTAGATGATGTTAGGGAATTTTTATTAATTATTGTTCATCGAGTTTGGTGTGATAATGGTTTTTTGGTTATGTAGAAATTATTTTTCCAGATGTCCATGCTGAAGAATTCAGTGCCTGTACAGTGCCTGTAGTTTACCTTGAAATATCTCAGAAAAAAATATACATATAGTCATATATAAAGTCAATATGACAAAATGCTAGCAGTTATGAGCCTAGGCAGGGAATGCTCATTGTACTAGTCTTGCAATTTTTCTGCTTGCTTGAAAAATGTCATAATAAAAAGCGACAGGCACCTGGAGGGTGGCGGGAGCTGAGCCCCTAGCATGTGTTCCACTCTGTAATCGCCCAACCAGAATATAGAACATCTGATCTCCTTGGAGGGCGATTCGTCCTCCAATAGAAAGGACTCAGCTGCCTGGCATTCAGAAGCAGTGGCACATGCCTCCTTTGAAGCAGAGACTTGTCCCTGACAACCCACAACTTCTGCAAACTGCCTGAGGACAGCCTCGCTTTTGGGAAGCGCTTGCATCTTTCACTGGGGATAATTACATCTTGAGCAATATATATATATATATATATATATATATATTTTTTTTTTTTTTTTTTTTTTTTTTTTTTTTTTTTTTTGCTGTACGCGGGCCTCTCACTGTTGCGGCCTCTCCCATCGCGGAGCACAGGCTCCGGACGCGCAGGCTCAGCGGCCATGGCTCACGGGCTCAGCCTCTCCGCGGGATGGGGGATCTTCCCGGACCAGGGCACGAACCCATATCCCCGGCATCAGCAGGTGGACTCTCAACCACTGCGCCACCAGGGAAGCCCGTTGAGCAATATTTTTAAACAGAAAGCTGAAGCAGCTGTCATTGGTCCAGCCATCTCTCTCCTTCCTTCCAGAAAAGGAAGGTAGAAGGGAGGTAGGAGGTGAGAGGGCAAACCTCCACTGCTGAGTTTTCTCTAGGACATCAGAATTCCAGGAGGATGCAACGGAGGGAAGGCAGGCATGGTCCATGTAGAGACAGAGCTGGGCGTAACTGCAGGATTCACGGGTGACTGACAAAAAATAGAGGTTCCGGGGCTGGAGTAGCTCTGAAAGCCTAGCCGCTTCAAAGACATTCACTGTGACAATCTAGTTCTAACTGGGGAGCCCAAGACTGAATCCAGCCCACTGACATGGCTTATTTGGTCCTCCACGTCAGTGGTAGTTTAAAAAAACCAACCCACTTTCAAAGATTAAACACAACATACATACTAAGGTACACACATCCCTTGCACGGATTTAAAACCCTGTGTACTCAGCCTCCAGAACCCTCTATGCCCCCACAAAGGCAATCGCTCTCCAGGCTTTTATCACCATGGATTCGTGTTGCCTGTTTTTGAATGTTCTATCGATGGAGTCACGCTGTAGCTGCTCTTTTATGTCCGGCTCCACGCACTTACCAGGATGGCGATGAGATGCTTCTGTGTTGTCGCACATGGTTGTGGCGTGTGCATCCTCGTTGCCGTATGGTATTCCGCCGTGAGGACACACGTGATTTACTTACCCACTCTCCTGTTAGTGGGTGTTCCAGTTTTCCACTGTTACGACAGCGCGGTGACAAGCCTCCTAACGCGTGCCTCTGGCGAGCATCTGTGTGCGTTTCTCGTGGGTGTACACCTAGGAGAGGAATTGCTAGGTCAGCAGATGTGCACGTGTTCAGCTCCATGGCGATTTATACATTTCTTATTAGTTGGCAACATTTAGGATTTGAGAGACGTAGCATACAAATCAGGCTCACAGCTCTCCTTTCAAACTGTGAAGGTCCCACAATATGGTACCCACATTCCCTCTCTGTGAGCTGGGGTTTGGGTTCCCCCACCACCCCTGCCCAGCCTGCCTGAGGCCATCCTCCTGGCTCCTGGAGGCACCTTGACTTTGGGACTCTCAGTGGGAAACGAGCCGGTGTGCTTTCACTGCGAGTCCATAATGAAGATTACTGGGCTGCCTCAGTTTCACCCGTGAGGTCATGCTGAATGACCCCAGTGGCCCAAGGACCTTGATCAGGTCACTGCAGTGAGGGTGCTGATAAATGATCTCCTTGTTCCCGGATGGTGCCTCCTCTCACCCTGGCACCAAGATGCCTTTTCAGTTAACTTTAAAAAGAAGTTTTTCAATCAATACATGTCCATGGTTTTTAAAAATAAAATAGTACACAATGATAGAGAGAAAAGGAAATTTCCCTCTCCCTCCCACCTCTTCCCCAAACTCCTGGGTTTCCCTCCCCAGAGGCAACCCCAATTTCTAGAGTTTACCCATTTTCAGAAATAACTGTTCTCTGCACACACACACACACACACACACACACACACCCCTCTTGTCTATTTTCAAACAAACTAGTGCCTTCAGGGTGATCTGTTCTGCACCCTGAACTTTAAGCATCGTGCTGGTCCTTCCACGTCAGTACATACAGATTCTCCTGTTTCTTTTTCACAGCAGAGTTAAAGCAAGAGTTTTCTCTTGCCTTTATGACTACGAGTTATTTAGTCATAAATAAATGACCAGCCCCCTACTGAGAGATATTTCAGTCATTTCCAATCCACTGTTATCCCAGACTATGCTGCAATGAATATCTTTATACAATTGTCTTTGCATACATATACAAGCATATCTGCTGAATAAATCGTTAGACATGTGATTGTGGGTCAGAGGGCACCCACATTTCTTGTTTTGGTCAATAGTGCCAAACTACCCTTTAAAAGGGTGGTACCAGGGGAGTGGTCCAGTGGTCAGGACTCTGAGCTTCCACGGCAGGGGGCATGGGTTCGATCCCCGGTCGGGGAGCTAAGATCCCGCGAGCCATGCAGCCAAAAAAAAAACGAAACAAAAAACCAAAACGGATCGTGCCAATTTACACTGCTTCCAGCAGTATCTGAGTGAGTTACAGTGGGCTCTGAAAAACACATACAATTGATCAGATTTCACTGATCTGGATGTGGCCCAGTCTCTGGGGCTTTTTATAAGCTCCCCAGGGTGATGCTAGAATGTTCCAGGGTGGAGAACCGCAGCTTTCATCACCAAAGGCTCCCCCAGGCCAGCGTAAAGTCTGTAGTCCTCGGCAAGGTAGAGAAGCACATCGTTTTGGATTCCCACCTGCCTCTCTGCTCTCTGGCATCACGTACTCGCTGCCTGCCCATTGAGGCTTAACGGGGGGGTGGGGGGGTCCTGCTTGGGGAGTGTTACCCTGGTCGCCTGGTGAGCTGCATGTGCTGTGATACACAGAGCCGAGGGGCACGGGCTTGCAAGAGCCGAGATGTTTTGTTGTCAGCACGAAGTCTCGTGATAGGAGTATTTACACCACAGTAATTGGCAAATGCTACAAATCAGCATTCTCCCCCCCAGAAAGCCAGTTATTACCATTGAACAGCCCGCCACCGTTTATTTGCCTCGTCTGCTCACTCATAACACGCTGGCATCTGCTCTTCTCATGCTCTGTTATCAGGAGGCTTGAGCTCCTGTAATAATACACGACGGTGACGATGGAAATAATAATTTCTTACGGAGCATTTACTATGTGCCAGGCTCTGAAGTCGTGCTTCCCGTGCATTTACTCATTCATGCCTTATACTCACCCTGTGAGGTAAGGACTATCATTACCCCATCTCTGCCGAGGCACAGAGAGGAAAGGTGACTTGCCCAAAGTCACACAGCCAGGGAGCGACAGCTGCAGCAGAGTAGATCTCAGTAAGTGTTTGTTGCATGGATCGACGGATCTTAACTTCTGGAAGCAGGTGCTGGCAGGCCTGGCTGTGCAGACAAGGCAGGACCTTCTCCTCGACGAATTGCCAGTCTCTCTGATGACCGGTTTGGGACCTGCCTGCCCCTCCCCCAGTCAGGGTTTCTATTAGTTCGCTCTCGCTACTGTAGTAAACGCCACAAGACTAACAGCTTGGAACGGCACACATTTATTATTTCACAGTTCTGGAGGTCAAAAGTCCAACATGGGTCTCACCGGGCTTAAAGATATCCACATCTTAATCCCCAGGACCTGCAAATATGTTACTGATGGGGCAAAAGGAACTCTGCAGATGTGATTAAGGATCTTAAAATTCAGAGTATCCTGGATTACCCAGCAGGCTCAGTGTAATCACAAGGGTCCTTATAAGAGGGAGGCAGGAGAGTCAGGGAAGGAGACGTGAGGACGGAAGCAGAGGTCAGAGTAATGCAGCCACCAGCCAAGGAGTGTGGGCAGCCCCTAGGGACTGGAAACAGATTCTCTCTCCAAGAGTCTCCAGCAGGAGTGCAGCCCTGACAATGCATTGCTTTTAGCCCCTAAGATCCACTTGGCACTTCTGGCCTCCAGAACTACAAGATAATACATGTGTTCTTTTCAGCCACTACATTTGTGTGTTTTGTTACAGCAGCCCTAGGAGACTCATTCGTGGTCACAGGTCATCCCTTTATCAGAAAAATACGGCAGGTGGCAGTCGTTCAGAAGAGAACGAGGATGGGCTGGCTTAGGCTGTCCTGTATCCCAGACTTAGAAGAGGGTAGAAAGGGATGGGGGCCTGGCTATATTCTCTGATTAGCTGAGGTCAAGTGTACACAACGGGGGAAATATTGTGGGCAGGAAGGCAGTAGCATTAAGTTAAAAGGGAATTAGGACTTTACCAAGCCCTGTGGAAGGACTCATTTGAATACCCTGGGCCAGGATGCCTGGACAAAGTGACAGTGCTGATAGAAGGCACTGAGGCTGTGGAAAGCACACTGGCCTGCCATTGGCTGGCCCTGCGAGCTCAGACTCTTTCCTCCCTTTTCTGGGTCTCTTGTGGGTGACTTCTTAAGATAATAATCATGATAACAGCAAGCACTTAAATGGGACTTGCTTGCCTTATGAATGTAAATTGACATGTTCAGTACCCATAACAAACCAATAGGTAGGTTCTATCATCTTTATTTCACAGATGAGGGAATTGAGGCCCAGAGAGGTTAAGAAGCTTGCTGAAGGTCACCCAGCAGGGACGTGGTAAATTCTTGATTGGAACCCATGCACTCCAGATCCAAAGAGAGTTGAGAGGTAGGGGAACAGGTTGGGGGAGATTTGGCCAGAGATGTTAAATCGAGATAAGTAATAAAGAGCTGGGGGAGGTGGGGAGACAGAGAGAGAGAGGAGGGGAAAAAGCCAGCAGGAGCTTGAAAGGTGATTTTGGTATCTCGTCTATGAGAGGTGCTGGAGCAGCTGTGAGGTCTGAGAGAGCTGGGGAGTCAGGTAAAGGGGGCAGAGGGTCTCCATCACTAGCAGGCGCCCTGGGGTCTCTTGGAGTGGGCGGAGTGTGGTGACTGGGCCTTGCGGGGCCACAGCAATTATTTGGGTTACACTTATAGACGCACTATGGGAAACTGATCTGATTGAAGCTGCCATGGTGAGGCAGAATCTCATCCCTCCCTGCCATCTTCTTTGTCTCCCGCCCCCCAATTCCAGCCCCCTTAATCATTCATGCAGAGCCCTCAGGTTTCAGGCAATACCCTTTGCAAAGTGCTACCCTAGACCGGCTCCATTCCATCAGCCCCTCTGCTCCTGCCTGGATTCCTCCCACTGCCCGGGCTGCAGAAAGCCCACAGAGGTCCCCCCACTCCTGCCACCCGCCTCCAGGTAGCTTCAGAAGACTCAAGCTCGGACTTCCTCACAGATCCTTGCACCAGAACCCGGAGTCTCTGTTAACTGCACATTCCAACCAGCAAGGTGACTTGAGCAAGCCTCTTCCCTAGACCTCCAGGCCTCATCTGCAAAATGCAGCTGATAATAATAACTCCATTCTGGAAGCCAAGAGATTGGGCCTCAGAACCTCTTAAGAAAATTAGGAAGAGCCAGCGCACACTGAGCGCCTACTTGAGAAGATGCTTCTGCAATTTTCGCCGTCACCGCTTTCACTGTACTCATTTGACCAGGGAGAAAACTGAGGCCCAGAGAGGTGAAGTGACTGCCCAAGGACACACAGCAAGGCAGTGCAGAGCTGAAGCCAGGACGCAGGCCCTAGAACTGGGCCTCTTCCTCTTTATCCCGACCATGCTGTCAAACCCACAGAAGGAGGCTGCCCTGTGCCTTCCGGCGGGCGTGACTCTCCCCCAACCCCCTCTCCTTCTCATATATTTTACAAACAAGGAAACTGAGGCTCAGAGGCACAAAGTCACCTGTCCAAGGCCACCCATCCACTTACATGGGAACCAGAGATCCAGGTGTGTACGACTCCAAGCTCACACCACTTCCGGGTCCGTCACAGAGCCTCCGGGACTCCCACCCAGCGCTCGGATGCTGGGTTTCTCTGCACCTGTCCCAGGCCTGGGCTAGTTCAAAGCAGTTCCTCCTGCAGCCTCAACGTGAGCACCCCCCACCCCCCATCATCAGCACATCCCGAGGAGCTTCCGGGATGCCTGGGACAGGTAGCCGCAGATGCCCCAGCCCTAAGGTGCCCTCCGCTCCTTCCGAGTTTTGCTCCTCCTTGGAAGGGAGGGAGGACAGCTGTCCTTGCCTTCCAGGCGGTTGGCAGAGCGGCGGCTGCTCCTGCCTGCTGTCTGGCTGATGGAGAGATTATTTCTAAGCCCTTCCCATCCTCCCACCCCCTTCTCTTGCAGGACCACACTGGCTTTCCCGGTGGGACTCAGAGTGCAGAGCCCACCGCTGAAGCAGGACAGCTGGCCCGGCTCCCTCCCAGCACGAATCCCTCAGACCCTCACCTCTCATGGGGAAAAGGGATTCTGGGAAAGGGGATTGGAAAAAAAAAAAACCACCCCACTCCTCCTGGGCTTTTCTGCAGCTGCTGGAGAGAGAGCTGCAGAATGAACGGACTTCTGGTTTCTGAAGGAGGCGAGGAAAGGAAGGTTGAAAACTAACTCGGCCAGAAACTGCTGTGTTCGGGCTTTCTCTTTTCTCCTCCTTCATCCTCACCACAAACCTGTCTCTTCCCTGGGCATCGAGACATGGGCTCCCCTTGCCCGGCAGAGAAACAGCTGGAAAGAGGCTCCCTGAGACAGGAGGGTGAGTTAAACTTCGGGGGAAGAAGTTAGTGTTTGCTGCAGTGGTGGGGGCTGCGGATCGCACGGTGCTCTTAAACATCCTTTGTCAAAGCACCGTGTTGAGTGAACACCTTTCCCATGCTCTGGAAGGACATTCGTGTGCTGGCTACTTCTGGGGGGCAGTGGGTTACAAAGTTGGGTTTGTGCAGTGAATTCAGAAAGAGCACTTTGGGGGGTTCTAGAAAGAGCCTCCGGCTGGGAGACAGAGTCCCTGGTTGCACTAGGACTCGCTGTGTGACCTTGGATGAGTCACTTCAGCTCTCTGGCTCTGCGTCTTTTCACTCGGAAAACAAGAACGTTTGGGAAGCTACTCCCCTGATCTCAAAATACCCTTCTTTCTGCAGGTTGCTCATCGTTCTCTGGCCGTACATTGTAAAGGAAGTAACGCACGCAGAATAACAGACGATTGTGTGGCGAGCAAGTGTGAAATGCATCGGCTGTGATGCAACTCTTCGCTGTCTGCTGGAACCCAACTGCCTCTGAAATTGAGAGGAACTTTTATTTCCATTCAGCTGATGAGTTTTTCTCGTGATTGGAGTGCATCTTGGAATGTAAGGTTATGGACGCTTTGGAAACAGCTCTGGCTAGAATGAATAGCACAGGAAACCGTTGCGGGAGGCTGAGGATGTGAAATATTGTGGCGATGATTTTTTTTTAATGCATGGGCTAAATCTAAAACCCTTCCCTGTAAGTCAAGCATCCCAAATAGGTCTGAAATGAAGAAAGCTTTAGAGGCCCCTTCATTTCACAGATAACAAGACCGAGGCCCAGAGAGGGGGAGTAACTGACTCAAGGTCACACAGCAAGGTGGCTGAGGAAAGCACCCAATGAACACGGAGGAGTGCTCTCATTGATAGCAAAGTCCTCTAAGTGGGAAAGCAAATAAGAGGGCTCAGGTGATTGTTGTGGAGCTTCTCCTGGGAGTCAGACACTGTGCCACATACAGTTCCTCGTTACTTAACTTTTCTGGGCCTCAATTTCCTCATCTGTAGAATGGGTATACTAATGTCTACCTCATGGGGTTGTTGAGATGAGTTAACATAGGAGAGGCATGTGGGTCAGTGCCTGCCATGTCAGAAGCATCTAGAAGTGTTCTTAATATACACTTCACGTGTGTTACTGCACGTAACCCTCACTGTGTCCAGTGAGGTGGGCACTCAAACTGCCCTAGCTGTGCAGATGAAGCAAAGGGCTCAGAGAGGCTGAGAAACCTACCTGGGGTGGCAGTCCGTAAGGGATCGCAGTTCACCTGGCAATGATCTTGACAAAGTTTTACACCCTAAGCTCTATTTTCAACAACCGTACTTTGCAAAGTTGGGACGAGTCTTGTCATTGCCATAATGATGCTGAGATCAGAGAGGTTAAGCTACATACCCAAGACCACACAGCCTGAAAGTGACACAGCTGTTCCAGGGAGATTCTTCTGAGATATAAATAAATGCTCTTCAGGGAAGGGATGTCATCATCATCTCTTTTTGTTCACTGATAGATCCCAAGCGCATAGTGGTAGGTGCTCGGTAAATCTGTGTTGGATGGAAGATTAAGAGAATAAATGATGCAGGTGCAGTTGCAGGGAAGCAGACATGAGGAGATGCTGTCTAGGACTCTGCCCTGAGACTGATGTCTCCCCATTCTCTTGCTCTTGTCCCTTTTGGGTGCCAGGACGTCTTCGGTGATACCCATGCCTTCCAGAGACAGGGGCCTGCATCCCAGACACCATCACCTCGGCCCCTGCGGCCCTTTGAGTCAGTTCTTGCCACGGCCCGTGGAGCCCCCGTCCATCAAGGGCATTTACTACCGCAGGGCCCGGAAGCTGGGAGCGCAGGACGCCTCCTGGACGGCGGACCTGAAGAAGGAGATGCTGGTCAACGTGGGGGGCAAGCGGTACCTCCTCCCGTGGAGCACGCTGGACGAGTTTCCACTGAGCCGCCTGAGCAAACTCCGCTTCTGCCGGAGCCACGAAGAGATCGCTCAGCTCTGCGACGATTACGACGAGGATAACCAAGAGTTCTTCTTTGACCGGAGCCCCAGCGCTTTCGGGGTGATCGCAAGCTTCCTGGCGGCAGGCAAGCTTGTCCTCCTCCAGGAGATGTGCGTGCTGTCCTTCCAGGAGGAGCTGACCTACTGGGGGATCGAAGAAGCCAATCTGGAGACGTGCTGCCTGCAGACACTGCTGAGGAAGCTGGACGAAGTGGCCGAGCTGCGCACGGAGGAGACGCTGCAGCGTCGGGCAGCCGGCCGCCCCACCGTGCACACGTCCCGCTGGGCGCTCTTCATGAACCGGCTGCAGGAGATGGTGGAGAACCCGCAGTCGGGGCTCCCGGGAAAGATCTTTGCTTGTCTGTCCATCCTCTTCGTGGCCACCATGGCCGTCAGCCTGTGCGTTAGCACCATGCCGGACCTGAGGGCAGAAGAGGACAAGGTGAGTGTTCCGTCTCTCTATCGGGCGTGGTGCCCGGGACCCGCGGCACTGAGGGCCCACGAAAACGTTTAATATCGTTGCAAACAAGAAGGAAAGAGGGACTTCCCTGGCGGTCCAGTGGTTAAGACTCTGCCCTTCCAATGCAGGGGGCGTGGGTTCGATCTCCGGTCAGGGAACTAAGATCCCACACGCCACACAGCCAAAAAAAAGAAAGAAAGAAAGAAATGAATATGATCCAGTGTGAACTGTACTCATTTTCACACCGATGCAGTAGTAAAAGATAATTTTATACATTCTTTTTTGAAGAAGGAAGCACATAAAGGGCACCCATGAAAGTCATGAGGGGCCCTGCCTCTGATAGAGAGCCCCAGGCACTGACAAAGCCACCGTGGTCTTAGTGGGCTGAGCTGGCCCAGCCCAGCCTCTCCTGGTTCTGTGACCACTGGCGAATTGCTCCGCCTCTCTGAGCCTCAGTTTCCTCCTCTGTAAGACGGCTCACATCACTATGAAGGTGCACACAGTCCATGCACCCATCGCATGTTAACTGAGCAGCTACTCTGTGCCAGGCACTAGATCAGAGCCAGATTCCCTACCTCCTTAAGCCAACCTTCTCGTGGGCATCTCAGCTCCATTGTCAGATGAATAAACAGAGTCTCAGGCCACTTAGCTTCCTAGGAGTAACCAAGTGAAGATGCCGATGATGACAGAGACTCTCGGCCCTTGTCCCTGAGCCTCCCGATCAGTCCCACCGGATGGGGAACTCACAGATGAGTTGATTTGGAAGTGACCCTGACCCAGGAGGCCAGGGCAGAAACGTTTGCTTGCCCACTCCTGCCCTGTCTTTCTGGGAAGCTGTGGGAGACTGCCCACACCCCCCAGGGGGCCAGATGGTCTGAGAAATGAGATAAGAATCTAACATTTTGTTGGGAAGGTTATTGGAGAGCTTCAAACTGAGAACTGGATTGTTTCCTAAGTTAAAATGTTGCTCTATAATCCTCATGGCTCCACAGCACCTAACTTATGGAGCTTACATTATAGCAGAGAGAGAGCCGATAAAGAAAACATATACATACAGGCAGTGCAGGCTGTATATGGTTTATAACTGGTGTCGGTTGACCTAAGTTCCCTTCTCTTAAACATATATCCCAGGGCTTCCCTGGTGGCGCAGTGGTTGAGAGTCTGCCTGCCGATGCAGGGGACACGGGTTCGTGCCCCGGTCCGGGAGGATCCCACATGCCACGGAGCGGCTGGGCCCATGAGCCATGGCCGCTGAGCCTCCGCGTCCGGAGCCTGTGCTCCACAACGGGAGAGGCCACAGCAGTGAGAGGCCCGTGTACCGCAAAAAAAAACAAAAAAAAAACATATCCCAGGGAGGATCAGAGAACTTTCCAGATAGAGAGGACTTAGATGGAGAACTAGCCAGTGCTTCACACCCGGAGTAGGCTGTCAATAAATTTTTGCTGAATAAAATGTATCTTGTTCAACCTATTAATATTTTGTCCTAAAGGAAACCAACCAAAACGTTTCGAGTTTCAAACAGCTTTTTTCCCCATAGAGAGGACTGTAGCTCTGATTGTAGGCATTTCTTTCATTCTTTGGAACGAAATCATGTAATTTAATAGCCTGGTTGTTCACAGAAATATTTACATGTGGACGCTGTAGTAAAAAGATTAGGACAAAGTAAGGGGCCTCCGTCCCCTGTCCCCTAAGGGTGCCCTTGATCCCCGTTGCTGAGGAAGGACCCCTGGATTTTTCACAAGCCTGTTCCTCTTAGGGATGGATTTTCAGGGAGCCGGGATTTAGATTGTGCAGAGGGACAAGCTCTTTTCAAAGCCTAATGCTTTGAAAATTACACAGGGTACGAACACAGGTTGGTGTAACAGGGACTTGGAAAATTAAATTAGAGGTGGGTAAGAGGCCCGCAGAACCGGGGAATCAGGCAGCCATTTCTACTCGTGGGTCAAGGGAGGTGATGCCCCCGGTCCAGCTGCAACCTCTGTGCAACTGTGAAGCCACCCCTGGGTGTTCTGCCCAGAGAGGGGTTGGGAGATGCAGCCCTCCAAAAAAATGTGTGTCTATTTCGATGGTGATTCAGAGAGCCTGGAGGCTGAGGACCAGGCGGGCTTCGTTCTTTCAAACTGTGCCCTTACATTCACGTAAAAAGATGATGTCCTTTCCCGGCCACACGTGCCTGGTATTTCGTATTTGTCCTCTGGGACATCAGTCTGAAAGCAGCGATTCAGCACCGACTGCAAAGCTGGACAGCTACTTCTGGGGACAGGAAGTGCCCAAGAGGTGTGAGGGTTCAAGTCATCCTGAGGGGATGTGACTTGCAGAACACCTCCATCAGACACGGAAGAGGTGTCACGCAGGGTTGGAGAATCAGCACACCTGTGAAGAAAGCATTTTCCTTGCCCTTAATTCTTCTAGCTTCTTACAGCAACATCCCTTGAGTAAACTTGGCAGTTGGGGTGCAAGGTCTGTGCCCGAGATTGCAAAGTAAGATGGAGGAGGCAGGAGGCATTGTGGACAGGAAAGACCAAGCCAAGTGCCTAAGCACCTCCAGGAGCATTCAGCCTCTGCTGGGTTCCCTGGGGGAGCTCTGCCCAGAAGGGATGAGAGAACTGATGCTTATTAAGTGCCCTTCTGGAGGCTGGCATTTCACAGGATGGACTTAATCCTTGTAACAGCTTTGGGAAGTGAATACCACTTCTACCCCCATTTTACAGATGAGGAAACTGAGGCTCAGGGAAGCTTTTTATCACTTTCCTAAGCTCAAAGTTAGTAAGTGGCAGAGCCAAGATTTGAGCTCACCTCTGCCTGGCTCTAAAACCTGACCCCTTACACCCCTTCTTCCAATGCTCGGCCCTCTACCTGTAGGCTAGACCCTCAGTCTCAACGGCACTTAGCATTGCTAAGGCATCTGGACTTTGTGAAGTGCTTCTCTGTCCAGGGTAATGGTTCTGAGTGCCGACGCCCTGGGTTTGAATCTGGCCTCACCCCTCATGAACTCAATGATCTCAGAAAAGTCACTTAACTTCTTTGAGCCTCAGTTTCCTTATCTGTAAAATGGGGATGCTATTAGCCCTTTCCTCAGGGGGTTATGGTGAGGATTAAAAGAGTAATTTGTGTAAAGTGATCGGAACAAAGCCGACACACGGGAAGTGCTCAAAAAATGTTAGTCGTCATCATTATTCACTTATCAGGTACTAGTTAACAGGAAGTCACCACATTTGTCCTTTTATCCATTCATCAACAGTCACGCAGTACCTACTAAGTCTATTCTTCTAGATGCTGCAGATAAGACAAATTTCTCACTTTCCTGGAGCTTATATCCTGAGCATCCCAGCTCCGGTTTTTAAATTGAGGTGAAATTCACATGACATAAAATTAACCATCTTAAAGTGAACAATTCAGTGGCAGTTAGCACATTCTTAAGGTTGTGCAGCCAACACCTCTATCAAGTTCCAATACATTTCTAAAAGAAAACCCTGGACCAATCAGGCAGCCGCTCCCCACCCCCACCCTCAGCCCCTGGCAACCAGCAGTCTGCTTTCCGTCTCTGTGTCCCTATTCCAGACACTTCACATAATGGAATCATACAATATGTGGCCTTCTGTTTCTGGCTTCATTCACTCCACATAACGTGTTCAAGGTTCATCTGTGTTGTAGCCTATGTCAGTACTTCATTCCTTTTCAGGGCTGAGTCATATTCCACTGTCTGTAAATGCCACAATGTGTTTATCCATCCAGCCAGTGATGGATTCCTCAGGTTCTTTGCTTCCCTCCGCCCAAGTCCTCTACCGGGGCTGTCACCCCTGCCATTTAGCCCTAGCGCCCTTTCCTTGTAGCCCTTGCCTGGCCTCTCTGCTGCTCAGAGCACCTTGTCCGCCCTCTGGGGGAGTCAGAAGGTCACCAGGCTGCTACAGCTGAACACATGGTCCTTTTCTCTTGACCTTTTTCTTCCTCCTTACTGCTGCTACCTGGCTCTGCCCTCGGACGAGTCACTCTGTTTCTCTATGCCCCCATTTCCTCTCCCATAAATGAGGATAATGCCAGCACCTGCTCAGAAGGAGGCAACAGGACCGACGGTCTATTCACGATGTGCCGGCACAGAGCCAGCACTGGCTATGTTTACCCACCTTTGGGATTCGCTCATGCCCCTCCCGCCCGCGCATCTGCTTTGTCCCTCAAACTCTCTCCCAGCTCCGTGGGACCCCTGGGGACAAGCACAGGCACATGCTCGCACATCCCCTCCTGTTCTAGCTTCTACTTCTGCCCAGAGGTTTGCTTGGGACTTCGGGGATGTTGCAAAGGGACACACTCTGGATTGCATCTGTGCAAAGTGCACTGGATGGGAGCAGAGCCTCGGTGCGGCTGGGGGTGGGATGGCGGGGCTCTGCTTCCCCCGCCCCCTTGTGCCCTGTGCTGTGCTTTCTGCGTCTCGCTGGGATGGGGAAGGAAGGAAGGCACAGACAGATTTTTTTTTTTTTTTTTTTGCGGAACGCGGTCCTCTCACTGTTGTGGCCTCTCCCGTTGCGGAGCACAGGCTCACGGACGCGCAGGCTCAGCAGCCATGGCTCACGGGCTCAGCCGCTCCGCGGCACGTAGGATCCTCCCGGACCGGGGCACGAACCCGCGTCCCCTGCATGGCAGGTGGACTCTCAACCACTGCGCTACCAGGGAAGCCCGGCAGGTGGATTCTTAACCACTGCGCTACCAGGGAAGCCCGAGAGATTTGTTTTTTTTTTTTACAGAGAGCTTTTTAAAGACCAGGTGGAACCACTGGGGGCCCTGATGGAACAATTCCCTCCTGGCGCTGGTGCAGCTCACCTTCGGGGCTGCAATATCCTCCCCCTCCTCCCCGCCTTTGATAAAAAGTCTCGTGCCGGAGCCAGTGTCTCCTCCTACCTGGCCCCTTCTTGGATCATGGATCAGCTCCAGAGAGAACTGCCCGCTCTGTAGCTTCTCTGTGTTCAGTGACATTTGGTAATGGCTTTACGGAATTCTTCTTAACCTGTTTTGGGAGTTGTGTGTGTGTGTGTTGGGGGGGTGTTCCCTGCCCCCTGCTGAGTCTCCCTATATCCCAGCCAACAAGCACTATTCCCCATTTCCTGTATGAGCCCCCGTTTCCTGAGTATACATACTTCATGCTGTCCCTCCTGCCTCACCACGCTCCCCTGGTCTCTGTGCATTTAATTCCTAGCCCCTCCCACTCAGAGCCCCCATGTGCCAGGGTTGGGGAGTCTGGGCGGCTAGGACAAGGGAGCCAAGGGTAGGGGCAGGGCTGGGGAGGAGGGACGGCGGCTCAAGGCGAGGGCGACAAGGGAGAGGATCGTGGAAGGGGCCTGCATGAGGGGAGGAGGGCAGAGAGACCTGGCTCTCGGGGAGAGGCAAGAGTCAGCACCACCGGGTACCGGGACGGGGAGGACCGACGCCAGCACCAGAGGCACAAATGATGGATTTCACAGCCAGGAGGAAGGAAAGGGAGGGAACTGGGTGGAACTGCTGAATGGGGCAGTGGGACCAGCACTGAGCTAAGCGGGTAAGACGTGGCCGATTCTGGCCTCATTCCCAAAGAGGAGATGGCAGGCATTGCTGTGAGAGAGACAGAGGGTGCAGGGGAGGCTCCAAGGTCAAGACTTTGGCCCCGAGTCCCTCCCAGATGGAACTTCTAGAACTGGCCCTAGCTGTACCTGCAGCCATCTGCTGGTCAGCCTGTCCAGATGGTCCCTCATGGACAATGGCTTTGTCCTCAGAAAGCCCTGGCCTCCCTCTGACCCCAGAGCCCTTCAGAGTAGCTCTGCTACGGAGCTTCAGGAAAGGATGGGGCAAGGCTGTGGACCTCACTCCCTGCCTCACCCAGACTGACTTGGCCACTCAGACTCAAACTCGAGGTTCTTTTTTATTAAGATATAATTCATACCCTCAAATATTCAAGTGCACAAATCAGTGATTTTTAGTATGTAGTAATGCAACCATCCCCACTAATTCCATAACGTTTTCATCACCCTAAAAAGCAACACTGCTCACACTTCCAATTATTCCCCATCCCCTCCCCGCCCCCATTCCACCAGCCCCAGGCAACTGCGAACATACTTTCTATCTTCATGAATTTGCCTTTTCTGGGAATTTTATAGATATGGAATCATACAATATATGGTCTTTATGTTGGCTTCTTTCACTGAGCATAAGGCTTTCAAGGCTCATCTGCTTTGTAGCACGTGTCGGGACTTCCTTTTTTTTTTTTTTTGCGGTATGCGGGCCTCTCACCGTTGTGGCCTCTCCCGTTGCAGAGCACAGGCTCCGGACGCGCAGGCTCAGCGGCCATGGCTCACGGGCCCAGCCGCTCCGCGGCATGTGGGATCTTCCCGGACCGGGGCACGAACCCACGTCTCCTGCATCAGCAGGCGGACTCTCAACCACTGTGCCACCAGGGAAGCCCAGGACTTCCTTTTTATGGCTGAATAATATTCCAACATATAGAGAGATCATATTTTGTTTTATTCATTCATCCGTTGGCGGGCATTTAGCTTGTTTCCACTTGTTGGCTGTTATCAATCACACTGCTGCGGACCTTCATGGACAAGTTTTTGTGTGGATGTGTGCTTTCAGTTCCTTCGGGTATATACCTAGGAGCGGAATTGCTTGGTCATATAGCAAATGTATGTTTAAGTTTTCTGAGGGACCACCCACCTGTTTTCCACAGCAGCTGTACCACTTTACATTCCCACCAGCAATGACTGGGAGGTTCCAATTTCTCGACATCCTCACCAACACTTGTTTTTCTTATTGTTGGTTTACTATATCGTATTAGTTTCAGGTATACAACAGAGTGATTCGATATTTTTGTATCTTATACTCTATTTAAAGATATTATAAAATACTGGCTGTACTCCCTGTGCTGTACATCACATCCTTGTATCTTATTTATTCTATACCTAGTAGTCTATACCACTTAATCCCCTTTTCCTAAAACTTGTTATTTTTTGTCCTTATAATCACAGCCATCTTAGTGAGCGTGGAGTGGTATCTCATTGTGGTGTTGATTTCCAACTCTGATTTAAAAAAAAACAACCAACTTTTCTGGATGGAAAATTTGGAGCATTTACAAAGTAAATAGAATAATCTAATGACCCCCCAGTAAGTACCCATGTCTCAGCTTTCACGATTGTCCACAGTCTGCCGTTCTGGTTCTCTCTCTCTCTCCACCCCCTCCCACCCACAATCATTTAGCACCACGATCATTCATTTTATTTTTATTTTACAGTTTTATGGGTGACATTTACGTACACTGAAATGCACAAGTCTTAGCTGTCCAATGTAACAAATGGGGCACACCCACAGCCCTGTTTAATATGGAATATTCCCATCACCCCAGAATGTTCTTCCAGATCTGTTTGTGGTCTTCTCTACCCCATCCAGAGGCAGCCACTCTTTTGGTGATTCTGTCCACCTCAGGGGAGTTTTGCCCGCTCTTGGACTTCACCTGGATGGAAACATAGTCCCACATCCATCTGTGACATTCGTCCATGCTCTCACACCGTTCACCCCTCTGGCCTACGTGGGGCTGGTCATGTTTCTCTTCATTGCAGGAAGGAATCAGAGCACGCCTCATTCGTGGTGACAAGCCCCTCAGGGGGGTGACCAAGCATCCCCGTTTGTCCAGGACTGAGGGGAAGTTCTGGTGACCTGGGACTGTCGCTCAACCTGGAAAGTTCTGGGCAAACCAGGATGAGTTGTTCATCCTACCTACAGAATACAACCAGAAACTTCCTCAGAGAGAGGGTGACTTTTTTCTCTCCTTCCATTCTAGTTTTCTTCAAATACTGCCTGGCCTGGGAATTATTTTCTCAGCTCAAACCCCATAAACCCCTGCCATTCCAATGCCGGCCGCTAACAGGGCATTTGTCTGAGGGCCAGTGCTGGGAGGTTGGTTTAGGCTGCAGAGCGGAGCAGCCATGCAGGGGGTGACTCGGCAGAGCACTTGTTGCAGGGCAGGGAGGTGGCCGGTGGGAGGTGGGCGGTGCATGCTTGGAACATCCAAAAGCCAGCACCAGAGGCAAAGGGAGGAAGGACCCAAAGGGCCTCCTCTGCCTCCCAGGAGTCACCTTCCTGAGCTATTGGGTCGCTGGTCTGGGAAGACTATTCCCAGGCCACATAAGGCTCTTACGCAAAAGAAAAAAACTCCCAGAATGTCAGTGATGAAAGAGGCCTTATCGAGAGGATCTGGCCCAGAGGCTGAAAAACTTCCAGGTGCCTCTGAGTCAACAGGAGGCCTCGCCAAAATGCAGATTCCTGGGCCGCACTCCAGGGCTTTGATTTTGTGATGAGGCCCCCAGAATCCACATTGGTAACAAGCACTCTAGGGCACTCTGATGCAGGGCTTATGAATCAGCTTTGAGAAATCCTGATTCTGTTCCACCCTCTCCATCAGAAACTAAAGCACAGAGAGTGGCAGTGACCCCAGAAAAGTCACACAGCAAGTTTGTAGCAGGACTGGGGAATCAGGACCCAAAACTCCTGAGCCTTCCAGAGTCCTGAAGCAAACCCCAGGCAGTCATGGCAAAGACCTCTAGTGTGTTGGAGAATTTCCTCAGCCTCCTGTAAAATCCAGGATAGGAGAAGGATAGTTCCCCTTAAACAGACCAGGCAGGCTACGTCTGCAACCAGTGAATCATCTCATCTGGGTAGCTACAATGTTTCACGTACCTTCGGAGGCAGCAGCCTGCTAACTTCTTTACCTGCGTCATTTCCATTTGTCTCAACCCTCCCGAGGCAGTGAACCGGGAGAGAGAGCTACCCAGCACTGGACCGGCGAATATTTTCTTCAAAGGCCAAACAAAAAGATTATTTCAGTTTAGTATTCCTGTGAGCCCAGGCACTGGAAATAATTTCTTTTTCCACATCAGAGGTTTTTAATCCAAAGAAAACTGTGCTTGTCAGCATCTTGCTTTTCACTCAATCAACTGGCTTTGGTCATTGGTTCACTCATCTATCATAAGATACAGATGATAGAGATATAGACACAGATGGAGACAATATAGAGATAGATGCAGATAGAGATGAAGATGTAGATGTAATATTTAGAGTCAGGTTCTCAACTCTAGCTCCACATGAGAATCATTGATGGGGCTTCTGGAAAATTCTACTGCTCAGGCTAAAACCTAGATCAAGTAAATTAGAATCTCTGGCATCCTGGACATCAGGATTGTTTCAAAGCCCCCCCAGGTGATTCTAACACGTGCGGTCAAGGCTGAGAACCACTGCACTAGAGCAGAGCTTCTCCAAGCTTATTGAGCACACAAATCATTGTTGAAATGCAGATTCTAGCTCCGCAGGGATGCCGTGGAGCCCAAGATTCCATGTTTCTAACAAGCTCCCAGGGGAGGCTGATGCTTTAGGTTCCAGGGCGCACTTGGAGTAGCAGAGGGGCTAGCGGAAGTCTCTGTTGGGGGCAGGGGTAGGGGTGTGAATGACACAGTGAGGAACCCACTGGAGCCCCACCTGGCTGGGATCTCAGGAGGGACATAGCTGCAATCCGCCTCACAGGGTTGCCGGTGTCCTCTCTGCCTGCCCCAGGCTCCAAGCCCCCAGAAACCATGTCTGCTTCTCTAGTCCTTTACCTCTGGAGTCTAGCATGGCACCTGGCACAAGGTGAGTCCTCCGTGCAATTTTGTTGGATGAATGAATGAGGGACGGCGGGCAAAGTAGTTACAAAACAGCGCATAATCTCTGGGAGGCCATCTACTATGAATGCGAGCTCAGACAATTTATCTCAGCGCTCGGGACCATTTCCTGGGCCATAACTGAAGCCGGCTGCCTGCTCACGGCATCACCGTGGGGCTTAAGTGACAGCACCAGAGCAGTGCCTGGTACACAAGAGGTGCTTATGTCATAAAGGAGAAACTTGGCTGCTCTAACCAAGAGGCCTCACGATACAACAGCTTTCAACACAGTAGAAGTTGGTTTCTCTCATACACAGGGACCGAGGTGAGTGGGCAGCTCTCATTCTGACACCTGGATTTTTCCCACCATGATGCTCATCCTTCCCAGGGCGTTGGTCCAATCTGCTTGTTCTAAGCTGGGGAGCCCTGGCTCACAGGAAGGGGAGAAAGAGTGTGCAGGAACTCGCGCCAACACTAAACTCCTGGAACTGGAGGTGGCATGCATCCCCTCTGTTTATATTCTGTGGGTGAGGGCTTAGTTATGTGGCCATGCTTAGCTGCAAGGGAGGCTGGAAAAGCGGTCTCTGATCTAGCTGACTGGCCATGCGCACAGCCACAACTTGAGAACTATGTAAAAAGGGGGTTTTGGTAGATGACTAAGAGTCTACAACAGGGCTCCATCGATGTACAGCTAAATGATAGATAGATAGATAATATATAGCATATAGAGACCATATACTATACAAAGAATATATATAGAATGTTTAATATATGCTATACTTAATATATCAGTATATTGTGATATGTATTATATAATATATATTACAGTAACATATTATGTATATTATAAATATTAATATATTATAGAATATATTAGTACGTGTTAATATATTAATATATATTTAATATATAAAATATAGAGAGAATATACCTTTAGTATAGAGACTCTGCATACGGAATCGATATCGGTGTCATTACAGATCTATGGAATTGCTTTTCAGTGTGGTTAGTTCGCCATTTCCGTCCCCTCTCTACCCCGCGTTTTGTCGCCTCTCCAGGGCGAGTGCTCGCAGAAGTGCTACTATATTTTCATCGTGGAGACCGTCTGCGTGGCCTGGTTCTCCCTGGAGTTCTGCTTGAGGTTTGTCCAGGCCCAGAACAAGTGCCAGTTCTTCCAAGGGCCCCTCAACATCATCGACATCCTGGCCATCTCCCCCTACTACGTGTCCCTCGCGGTGTCCGACGAGCCCCAGGGGGACGGCGAGAGGCCGAGCCGGAGCTCGTACGTGGAGAAGGTGGGGCTGGCGCTGCGCGTGCTGCGGGCACTGCGCATCCTCTACGTGATGCGCCTCGCCCGCCACTCGCTAGGGCTGCAGACGCTGGGCCTCACGGTGCGCCGCTGCACGCGCGAGTTCGCCCTGCTCCTCCTCTTCCTCTGCGTAGCCATCACCCTCTTCTCTCCTCTGGTCTACGTGGCCGAGAACGAGTCCGGGCGAGTTCTGGAGTTCACCAGCATCCCGGCCTCCTATTGGTGGGCCGTCATCTCCATGACGACCGTGGGCTACGGAGACATGGTCCCGAGCAGCGTGCCGGGCCAGATGGTGGCCCTCAGCGGCATCCTGAGCGGGATCCTCATCATGGCCTTCCCGGCCACGTCCATCTTTCACATTTTCTCGCTCTCGTACCTGGAGCTCAAGAAACAGCAGGAGCAGCTGGAGGCTCGCTTCCGCCGCCTGCGGAGCGCGGCCCCGGCCAGTGAACGCGAACTCTTAAACGACGTCAAAGACCTGATCCTGGAGGGCCCTGCCTTGCCCATGGCATACATTTAACTCCAAATCCCCCCTGAATATTCCAGATCTTCAGCCCATCGCCCTCGGCTCACATGAACTGCAGAGCACCAGCACCTACGTCATCCAGTGGTGTGTTCCTAGAGCTTGGGGGTCACTCCCAGGGCTAGGAGGGGCTCGAGGCCAGAGATGTTTGGTTGGGTGATTCTTGACCCTCCTGGCCACGACGTTCACGTCACTTGCCGTTTCCTCTCTCCCTGCTCCTCGCTGAGCACAAGCAGGTTCGCTTGCTGGGTTAGGTCTGTCTCCCTTTAATCTCGTTTCCTTTCCTGCAGAGTCTTCAACAACCCAGGCTAGCTTCCAGACACCTAGAGAACCAAGCCTACAGAATTCTATTCCTCCCCGAAGACCCTCTTTCCTGGGCCAACCCACCACCAGGACCTGGAGGGTTCAGTCACTGCAAACCCTTCTGATCAGATCTCTCCACCCAGCTCTACTGGGGGTTCTAGCCGGGGTCAGTTTTGCTATTGTTCACACCACCAATGGCATTTTTCTAATGCAGCTGCCTTCCCCCAGCTCTGGAAGCTCTTAGCCGAGAAGGCAGAACTGGCCTCCACGTTAAGTCCCACAGTGGGGGATGGTGGCCTGCCACCCCTCCTGACGCACTTGGGACCTGGACAGGAGCGGCACTTGTCAGCACAGCGGGTCCTTCTTGGCCACCTGGGCTCTTGGTGAGACATCGTCCAATTATCCGGTCCTTGGCCTTGACAGAGGCTAACTCTCACAGGGCACTGCATTGTCGCTTGAGAGAACCATTCCTGCTGCTGGTTCCCCCAGCACTGCGGGGACCTCGGCCTTCCACTCTCAGCTAAGCCACCACAGATGCAGCGCAGAAACGAGGGCAGACCTAGGATCTGCCCCTTGCCTGCTCCCCCGCTCCCCCGACCCCTTGATGCCAGAGAATAGACGTCCTTGGCTGATATTTCAATGAATTCATTTGCTCATCCATTCATTCATTAAGAGACCCGGCCCTTTGCATCCAGAGTAGGAGGCAGAGGTAGGACCAGGTCCTTAGAGATAAAAGCAGTGCGCCCTGAGCAGAGGGGAAAGAGCAGTGCATTCTGGGCAGTCGGCTCCCGGAGGGCTTCACAGAGACACAGGAAGGGGTTGAATGCGGAGGGCTGTTTGGGCTGTTTGGGGAGATGGAGCTGGAAAGGTGGGCTAGGATGAGATGCTGTGTAGCGGACTTGGACATTTCGGTAGATGGAGAGGAGATATTGCAGATGCTGGAGAAAGGGGTGATGTGAACGGACTGCAGGTGTGAATGATGATGATGATGGGATGGGTTGCAGGAGGACCAGCTGGGAACAGGGAACAGTCGAGCAGGTCAGGCAAGCTATGAGGGCCTGCCTCCTCCACGTCATTAATCGTACAAGGTGGTGGCACCCCTGGAGTCTCATCTTTTGTTCCCCAGCTGAGCACACCTGGGAGGGGCCTCGATAGCACCTCCCACCAGTGATTCGGCCGTGCACAGCTGCACACCGTCGGCTGTAAATCCGCTAAGAGCACGGGGTTGCAAATGGATGATGGAGAGAAGATCGTGGACCTGTGGATCTGATGTAGTTCATGTGTAAGCGTGTTAGCATTTCATCAGCGGGGACAACTTAACGTGCTGTTTATTCGTTCCACTAGTGTTTAGTGCAGGCCTACTATGTGCTGGGCACACGCCTTCCCCAGACCTCAACGCCAGGGTCAGTGTGGCCTCGGCCTCTGGCACAGGGGGCACCCACATCAACATCTAGCTTCAAGCTGGCCTTGATCTCGCGGGGAGCCCTTGTTCCCTTTGACTTCTCCGGGTGCACTCCCAGCTGACAGACACACATGTCCCCGTCCCTCTAACTCCCCCAAAGTCAGCGGGGCACCCCCCAGTCCTTCCCATGCTATTCCACCAAATAGGCGCTTTGCATAGTGGCGAGGTGGCCAGTCTCACAAGGAAAAGCCCTACCCCCTGGAAAAGCCTCCTGTGACTTTAGCCCCTTTCTGTCAGTTTCACGCATGGGGCTAGGTCTGTGGTTTTCCAGCTGGGGTCTCACGAAGACCCTCAGGGCGGCTGTGTGGGTGGAGAGCACTGAATCCGGAGGTGCAGCACTTGCAAATCATGATTTTTAAAAGAATGTGCACATTTCTAGATACCTTCCCCCATTTCAGTCATGGCCCCCACTGGGGGCAAGCTCACCCCAGATCAGGCCCCATATCGGTCCTTCTTCTTCTCATTGGAGACTTTTCTGTGCTGCGTGCCTGAGGCAATCACTCCCCACTCTGGCTCAGCCCATCCTGTGACTGGCTCCCACCCAGGCCTCTCCGTTTTCCTCTGTTTCCCATGCCAGTCATCTGAACAAAATGTGCCAGGACTAAAAGAAAACTAGGGGAGCCCATCCCCAACATTATAAGGCTCTATAACGTCTCAGTACACGCCCGGTGGAAATTCTTTACTAAATTAGAAGTGGAAAATTGGAATTGATCGCTTACATGTGGGGCTTAATTAAAGGCTCTATTTTTTTCCCTTCCCTGCAATGTCCCGGGGGATTGGTCTCCTTGTGTTTAGTCTAGCCTGGCAGAGCAGCCTTTCCTTCATGCTGATTGGGTGGGATGGGGATGACCGGCGAGTTGCTAGGCGGTCTCTTCATCCCCATTGGCTGAAAGGAGTCTTGCGATTCCCAGAAGGGCTTGTTTTTCTCGGAGGCCAATGGGCATGACTGCAGCCAAAAGTCAAAATTTTCCAGCTGAAGGCAAAAGAGCAAAGGCCCCTTTACTTCAAGCTTATTTTCACGCGGCTCCCAGAGGCAACTTTAAAGTGTTGGTTCAACACCTCTCTAGCCAGAGTTGAGCCCAAGTGAATTGAGGATGGATGGGTTAATTCTAAAACGCAATGCAAGTGGGGCTCGACCCACTGACTCTATTTTCATAGCTTTTAGGACTGGAGAAATTGACACCTGGAAGGCCCATCAGAAGACAACCTAAGCAGATGGTTTCCATGAGGTATCCCTGAACGTCTGGTGATTAAGTGTGTCTCAAAATACACAGCTTTGAGAAAGGGTTCAATGATCTTATCAACCCTCAGGGAACCCATGATCCCTGAAAAAGGACAAGAAGTTAAGTAAATCAACTTCTGCATTTTAAGATGGAGAGACCAAGGCTCAGAGAGGGAAAGCCACCTACCCAAGGCCACACAGCATGTTCGTTTAGTTAGATCCGAGCAGCCTGATTCCCAGCAGGACACTCTTTCTAGTATATCAGCTCTTAGGTTCATCTGAAACACTGCCCAAGACCTCAAAGAAAATATTCAAGACAAGATTCTAACACTTCGCCATGCCACCCTGAACAGAGTAAGGAGGGTGGTCTTGGGGTCCCTGGGTACCAACACTTAACCCTTTGTATAACACAGGCATGGAAATTGATTTCACTGGGCCTTCCTTTTCTCATTGATCCCGTGGAGAAGGTGGATGAGGTAGTTGTTAAATTCTCTCCAGCGTGGACAGTCTGGGATTCTGGAAGTTCCTTGCTACAACTTATACAATGGAGAGAGAGGGGCAGGTAAGAAACAGGGAGAGAGGTGAGAAAGAAAAGCTGACCACAGTCCCTGACTATCTGCAGAATTTCTCCCATAGCAACAATCAGCAAGTAGTTCAAGTTTGAATAGGAGTTCATGAAGATCTCTGTCCACCAGCTGCCCGCCACACGCCTACCCACCCACCTGGGTGCCTCGCCCCGGTGCCTGGCTGCACAGCTCTACATGCCCCCTGCCCACCTCCCTCCAGCGGCGTTAAACTCCCTCCCTCCTCTCGTTCTTGTCGAAATGCTCATAACGGGCATCACTTGTTGAACGATTACTAGGCACCCTGCAATTGATTTTTTAACATTTTATTTGGGAAACACGTCAAACTGACCAAAAGTTGCAAAGAGCAAAAACAGTACATAGACAACTCCAATACACCTTTTAAGAAACACTTGGCCCCATTTGTTTTATCGTTTGCTCTATTTTTTTATTCCCTATATAGTATGCTTTTCTGGACCATTTGAGAATAGATGACTATATCACGGCACTCTGCTTTCAGAACTTTAGAAGGTAGTAACTGGAAAGCGTATCAGAAGACCATGGGTCCAAGGATTCCCAGCCAAGAGCTTCCACAAGGGGTTTGGGAATCTCTGGAGATGACGTGAAACAAAGCACGTGTACGTTATGTGCATTTCAGAGTGCAGTGTTCGATGATTTCATCAGGTTCTCAAAGGAACCTATGACTCCTCCCCCAAGTGAAAGGATAGAAGCTCTAAGGTAAACCAACTCCTTCATTTTAAGATGGAGAGCCCAAGGAGACCCGAAACGCTTTGGTACGTAGATCGTAAGAATAAGGATATTCTCGTACAAAGCCATAATGCAGTTACCGACGTCAGCACATTCAACTTGGATGCACTATTTTAATCTAATCTACTGCCTGGTCCACTTCTGTCAGCTGCCCTAATAATATCCTTTATAGGCTTTTCCGTCTGGGACAGGGTCCAGCACAGGCTTGGGTGTTGCATTTCCTTGTCCTATCTCTTTAGCCTCCCGTGATCTGGATCTTTCCACAGCCTTTCTTCGACATAGATGACATGGAAATTTGGGGTGAGTATGGACCTCTCCTTATTTAGTAAAACACACCTCATTTTGTGCCCATCCCATCTCCTTGTGCTGAGATTGAGGCTGTGCCTTCCTGGCCACACACTATATCCGTGAGGTTGTGTCCCTCTCAGGGTATCACATCTGGGGGTGCCATCACCGGTGACGTAAAAGCCCTTTATTTGCAAGGTGACCCCAGGAAATGCTGGCAAGGGAGTGGAGAGTGAGAAAGAGAAAGAGAGCAGGGGAGTGGTGGCCGGGCCCAAGGCATTCAAATAAGAAACAAAATTAACCCCTGCTCCCATGCAGGCCGGATAGAACATGCCAGATGGCCGGCAGTGCATGGACCATTGGCACCTCGGTGAGGAGGAGAGAGGGTCCGCCTGGCAGGTGACCCCATCCCCGAGGCTCAGAGCAGGTCCTCACTCTCCAGCTGCCACGAGAAGGGGACTGTCCCTTGCCCTCCTGACCCCGCCAGCCCGGGAACCAACCGCCTGCCTCACAGATTCTCAGAGCTAAACGGTCCCTTACGGTCACGGGGCCCAACCCGGCCCTTTTATGGGTGTGGACCCGGAGGCCCAGGAAGGGGAAGTGATGGGGCAGGTCACACGGTCAGAGGCGGCAAAGCCAGGACTAGCAGGCAGCGCCCGCAGCTCTGAGCCTCCGGACCCTCGCCCAGCGCTGGGCTCATCCACCATTTGACATCTAACCAAGGGGCACCTCCGGGAACACAATGTCAGTTAAAACAAAGGGACGCTGCTGTCCCCACCAGTCCTGTGGCTCTGGGGCCGTCCAGAGCAGCCCGGCTGAGGCCGCAGGAGCCCAGCCTCCCTGGCCGCCAGCTCCAGGTGACGCGCAGAGAAGGCACATGACTTTCATAAATCACCTTTCCTGCGAGAGGAACAAAGGGAAAAAAGCATGAAATTGGGCGCCCTGAGCTAAAATGAGCCAATCTTGCTGTTCCAAAGGCTTCCATTGTACTCAGTCAATGACTGGCTGGAAATATGATCCCCTGGGAAACTCAGCAATTTCACCTGGCGCCTTCCTAACTAAGCTTTCCGGGGCTCGCCCCACCCCACCCCTGCTTGCAACTCCTAGAGAAACATTAAACTGTACTAAGAAGCGATAAGTGGCTGCTCTGGTGTATTGGGGCAGGTCTAGCCTCGGGGACTGCTGGGGCTGACCTAGGGATGTCGGAGGAGGTGGGAGGGTCCCCCAGGTGATGGGTGGCAGGGGTCAGGGCTCACCAACCCCTGGGCTGTGGCCAAGTCAGAAGTTGGAAGGGCAATGGTTAGTTTCTGGGGCAGTGTTTCTTAAATGCCTGCCACGTGCCAGGCGTTGTTCTGTCAGCAAGACAGATGCTCCTGTAGACCTGGGTAGAGGGGAAGAGTGGGGTAGAGAGGGAGACCCAGGATAAGTCAAGAAGGAAATAAACAGGACAAGCAGAGCCTGTGATAAGCCCTAGAAGGGAAGAGGGCAGAGTGGTGACGGGACTAACGTTACATACGTGGCACGGGCCCTGAGGAGGTCTGCCCTGGTTCTCCCAGATGTTTGGGTCCCCCCGGAAGCCGACCCCGCGGCCAGGATTTACATGCAGGCAGTTTGGGAGATGAACTGAACCAACACTTTACATCTTTAGGACACACCCACAAATATCAGTGAGAAATATTTTGTTTCCAAGGACAGGAAACTCTAATCAGACTTCATTTAACAAGCAGACAAACTAAAGGAGACTTATTGGTTCTTATAACTGACAAGACACAAGGAGTTCAGGTGTGGTGTAATCACATTCTTTAGGTCTTTCTGAATGCTTCTACAGCTCAGCAAAAAAGAGCTCACAATAAAATGGAAATTTTCAAAATGTCTTCTAGAGCCGTATTTTAGAACAGGGATTTTGTTCCTTCCCTCTAACCCACTCCTGTAAAGAGAAGATACTATCATTCATTCATTTTACATTCAACGCTTGTTTGCTGGGCATGTTCTTTGTGGGAGACCTCAAGGAAGGGATGGAGAGAAACAGACAACAGGCTGACCTCCGGGAGCTGGGAGCAGCCAGGCCCTATGACAGCCACCAACGATGACTGCTAACATCGGGAACAGTGCTCGGCACACTTCTCAGTTCATCCCACCATGACCCTGCAGGCCACGCGTTTGTGACCGATTTCCCAGGTGGGGAAACTGAGGCTTGGAAAGGTGGAGCAGCCCCTCAGCCGCTGGGTCCACACCTGTGCTCAGTGGTGAAGACCACACACGGGGAGGGGCAGCGCAGTGCTGGGGTCCAGGGCAGACCCCCGGAGCGTGGAGCTGCAGGGAAGGGAAGGTGGGCATGATGGCAAAGGCGTCGTGGAGGAAGCGGTGTTTGAGCTGTGCCCGGCTGGGTTACGTCACCTCCCTGCTCAAATATGCTGTTGTTGGCAAAACCTCACTCAGAGGGGATCGGGCCAAGAAGACATTAACAGGCTCTCCGTTTCAGAAGCAGCCTTCATCGTCACCCTGCAATCATAAGCTGAGTCAAAGGAACTGAGCGAATATTGTGTAATGAGGACTGTCTTGGGAGGGGAGGATTGGCCAGGCAGGTTTATGCAACATGGGGACAAATATTACTAACTGGGCAGAACGCTGCAGAGTTAATGTCATTCTGAACAACTTGTTTACCCACTGATTATGTGATTAATGAATATCAAAAGGCTCGCTGCACAGAACTGCCATTTGGAATGGCTGGTATATTTCTGGATCTGGTTGTAGTCACCATCGCAGGACAAAAAGGAAATCAATTTAAATGCTCTCCGGGGGAAAAACATGTGTAGTAAATGTGCTAATTAATAGGCTTGGCTGTTTTAAAAATCCTCTCCATCCCTGAAAAAAATAACCATGAGAGATCATTATTTCAAAGCTGGCCTAAGTTTGTTTTCTTTTAAATAACAACACGGGTAAATAACCTCGCTGTTTTCTCAGTTAAAGAAGAAGAAAAAAAAATCAGCGCTTACCTGGCTTTGGAGACCCTCCATCCGGGTCCAAACTTCCCTCTGCCCTTCTTTTGCACATGCACGTTCCTGGACACCTGTCCTGCCTTTGGCGGCTACTCCCACCTCCCCCAGCCCCTTTCCGGCCCTCTCCCAAGCCCGCCAGCCCGCAGCTCTTTCTCTCAATGGCAAAGGCTGCGTCTCCCACCCTCATGGCCGTTAGGAGAGCCGAGGAGCGATGGTCGGAGCCAGGAGGAAGCTCCTGGAGCCATAGGGTCCAGTCACGTTATAAAAGATGTCGGGGGTTCTGTCCAAGGTCACAGAAGCAACTCCAGTGGCAGCCCAGGCGGTGAGTGGGATTGAGGGGCTTGGAAGTCAGGTGCCTGGACGGGAACCGCAGCTCCATCCTGACCCCGCGTGCTCTTGTGGAGGTTACCCAACTTCACCTTGAGAGTTTTCTCACCAGTAAATGGGGCAGCGATAGCATCTACCTCTTCCATATGACAGCATCTGTAAAGCCTCGGGTGCAGGGCCTCCAGAGCCTCTAGCCTCTCAGCTATTTTCTCTGCCCCCACGTCCCTCCCAGGTCCCCTCGTTGACAGCGGCACTGGTTGAAAGGGAGGGAGCACGGGCCCAGTGGACAGGCAGAGGGAAAGCCCAGCCTGAGGCCGGATGGGCTGGAGGAGAACAGGCCACCTGGGCCGGCCTTCCAGTTATTTCTCCAGATGAGTCGACCCAAGTGCACCGAGGTTAAGCGGCAGCCGGGGCCGGGAGGTGGCTTGGAGGGAGGGGATGCGATTCCAGGGCTCCATCATCTGCTCCGGCCTGGCCCAGCTTCCCAGCCCACCAGGGAGAGCAGTCTGTAGTTCTAAACCCTAGAACTGCTGAGGGAGCAGGGAGCGTCCGGCCACAGGGTGTGGAGCTGCGGGCTGGTGTGGTCCTCAAGCCCCCCTGGCCCCAGGTCCCCAGACCTCAAAGCTGCCTGTACTCCCGCTCAACAGGCCCTGCCCAGGCTGGGGTGGCGCCCAGGCCTGCAGACCTGTGCGTGGGTGTGTGTGCACGTGTGCGTGTGGGCACATGTGGCATGTACAGCATTTCCCTCCACACCCAAGGTCCTTGGAGAGCCCGGTAGTCCCCACAGACTCACTGCAGCCCCCGAGGAGAAGGAAGGAGACCCGCCCACCTGGCCTGAGAGGCAGGCTAGGCAGCCCCCATCCAGCGGGCACAGGGGCTCGGGCCGGTCACAGCCTCAGCCGCTGTGACAGCTGGGGCGGCCGGAGAGAGCCCGGGCTCAGCTCTGCGTGAGCCTCCTGCTGGCGCCCAGCGCTGCCCCACCCACTCGCGGGAACCCAGAGGACGCAGAGGGCAGGAACTGGGGCTGCCGCCCGCCCAGGCCGCCTCTTCTCCCAAAGCCACCCTTCCCGGCAGCGGCTGGCCGGACCCAGCTGGCTCTATGGGCCTCGTGGCTGCCTCCTCTGGCCAGGTGCCACCCTTCTCCCCCCACCCTGCCGGGCGAGTCCTGGGAAAGGAAGGAGACCAGGGAGGACAGGCTCCCACACCCGCCGCCCGAGACACCACACTGCCGCCCCCAGGCGCGAAGGCTGGGCGACGACGCAGTGATTCTGTGAGGAGGCTCCAGCCGAGCCCCGGCCACCACGGGGGCTTCTCCCTTCACAAACCGAGGGGCTACGACTCCCCTCTTCCCCGCCAGAAAGCCAACAACACACAGAACTACCAGAAACAGCTTCTTTATGCAAGCCCCGAATATGCAGCCGCCCCACCTCTCCAGCACTCCAGGCCCTCCCTCCACCCCCAGCTTCACCCTGTGTCCCCGTGCGCCACCCTCCCCCGCCCCGTGCCCCCGCCCAGAAACGGCCCTCCTCCAGCAAGCTCCGCCTGGGCTCAGGGACCTCGGGCCGGACGTCTGTTTCAGTTTCTGAACTTGCCCACCAGTGGTTTCGAGGGCCAGGCCCCCAGGCCCTGCTGGTCCAGGAGGAGAGACAGCTGCTGGCGAGCCTCCTGGTAGGGCCCAGCCTAGGGCAGGAGATGAGACGGTGGAGAGAGGGTGCCTGCTGGGGGTGCAGGAGAAAGGGGGCTGCGGGCAGGGAAGCAGCTGACCTTGGCTGCCTCGTAGGTCTTCAAGGCCAGGAGGTGGGACTTCCCGAGAGCACGGGCAGCCTGGCGGAAGGCCCAGAGAAAGGCAGCCTTGCAGAGACGGGATGGAGGCCCCAGGGCAGCGCTGGGGATGGAGAGAAAGGGACCGAACGTCGGGGGAGGGCAAGGGAGGACAAAACTAACAGGCCCACTCCATGCCCCGCACACCACCCACGCCGTGACAATCCGGGGGGTGGGTCACGGGGTGGGTCACATTACCGGTAAGAGGCTGGCAGCTAGATGCGATCTCTTTCCCCACGGGCAGGGGGCCGGGGACCCCCACCACCAGGCGCCCGTCCCGCTGCCCCCCCTCCCGGGCCTCGCTCACTCGGCCTTCACACGCCCGGTGGCCACATCCACCACCTCGACGTCAGGATCCCCCAGGCTCCAGTTGAGGCTCAGGCCCTGGCAGGTGTTGGAGGGGAGGTCGGAGGGGGCCACCGAGGGCCCCGCAAACAGGTGCAGCATGGTCCGGGTGTAGGGGGGCGGCAGGCATGGCCCCAAGGCGCCGTCGAGGTCAGGCCGGGCGTGGATGGCCCTGCCCAGGGCCGGGGTGTTCTGGCAGGGGTCGGCTGGGGGGACAGAAGGCCCAGGACGAGACCTGAGTCTCCGCCACGCTCCCCCGCACCCGCACCCCCCCACCCCACCCCCCAGCTCGCCCCAGCCCGCCTCAGCCCTCCCGCCCTCGGGCCTCACCCAGGACCAGGCTGCTGGCATAGACGGGGGGCAGGAAGTGGGCCAGCAGTGCACCGCCCAGCCCCAGCACGGCCCAGCGAGCCAACTTGTCGCTGGCTGACAGGCAGCCCACGTGGGTGTCGCGGAGCGCAGGGGCCACGTAGCACACGGGCATCAGCCGCCCCTGGATGTGGGCCTGCAGGCGGAGGTGGCAGCTGTGCGGGAGGAGGACGCGGGGCTCAGGGCCGCTCTCCCCACCCCCGCCCACACGGCCCTCCCCGGGCGCGCCACATACTAGATGTCGTGGGCAGCTCCCTTGGGGGTGTTGCTGACGTACAGGTGCAGGAAGATCCGGGGCTTGAGGGCGAAGGGGGGCCCGGACCCCGGCTGGGGGACCACCACAGACTGCTCCTTGCCCTTGGGGCCCCCCTGCGTGGCCAGCAAGAGCTGCCGGAACAGGAACCTGGGGGCGGAGGGAGCAGCAGCTGGGGCGGCCCGGCCCACCCGGAGCGGCCGCAGAGGGCCCCCCGACCCCTCACCTCAGCAGGGCCCGGCGGGCCACCACCAGCCCGTGGCCGTCGTGGAGCTGTCGGCCCGAGAAGTCCAGCCACCCGGCACAGCTGCCACTGCCGGTGCCCAGCGCCACCAGCTGGTAGATCTCCTTGGCGTGGCCCTGGGCGCCCGGGACCTCTGCGGGGAAGGGGGCCGAGATGACTAGACTGGGGCGAGAGGCCCAGAGGCCTTCCGAGGCGAGGGGCAGGGCCAGCCCTACCTCTCTCCAGGATGACTGCGGCCACAGTCCCCTTGCAGGCCCAGTACTGCGAGCTCGCGTCCACCAGGCGGTCAAAGCCGGCGCTGACCACGGCCGCGCAGCGCTGCTCGTGGGTCAGGATGTTCTCTGCGGGTGAGGGAGAGGGCGGCGGTGGGGGGCCCACAGGCCACGCCCCTCCCGTGCCAGGGGTCAGGTCAATGGGGGCCCACCTACCAATGCTCAGGGGGGCGAGTGGAGGCCAGCTGGGGGTCTTTGGGGTCTCTGGAAGACAGACAAGGGGCGGGCTGCCGTAGGTGCTGGGGTCTGCCCTCCTGTCCTGTGTCCTTCAGGAATCCCAGAAGTCCCACTGGCAAGCAGTGTGTGTGTGTGTGTGGGGGGGCTCATCCTCCAGAAGCCCAAAGTTCCTGGGCTGCCCCCAGCAGTCCCTGTCCTCAGGGACTGCTAACATCCTTCAAAGGACGTTAGGGCCAGGTCAGCTCCCTGCGGGCCGGGTCCTGATGCCCAGATGGTCTCCGCGGCGACTCCCCCCTCCCCACACACGTGCATCTGCCCCCCGCCGGGGCTCAGGGCCCTGGGTCCCCGCCCCCTGTACCTGGGCTCTCCAGCCGATGCTGGATGTAATGGAGGGCAGCCAGCGCTGCCTGCTGCTCGGCCTCTGCCTTACTGTAGGCGGTGCCCGCAGGGCAGACCACCCCATCCAGCTCCACGGACATGGAGAAGGGCAAGCAGGGGTCTGGGGAAGGAGGGGCTGAGAAGTAGCACCACGCACCTTATCCGCATCATGGGCCCTTCTAGGGGGGCCATGACACCTGCCAGTGAGGAGGACACGAATGACAAGGTGACAGGCCTGCGGACCTCCACCCAGGCCACGCCCACTCAGAATCCTCACTAGGCCCTCTGAAACAGCGCCCTATGACCCCACTTTACAGAGGGGGCACACAAGGGGCAGGTAGCGTGCCCAGGTGGTGCCAGGACCCACATCCAGGGCTGCACTGTTCCCAGGATGAAGGTCCCCTGTCTTCCCCCAAACACACAGCTCTATTTCTTTTCTACATTTGAAAGGGTCATCTTCCAAACCCTGCCACTTCAGGTGTTACTTATGACACAACAGAGACAGATGAAAAATCCTAGAACTGGGATCATTTGGTCAAAGGGCATAAATTTAGTTCCGTTCGTGGTATTTGCTGGTACCTGCTGCTAAACTGCTTGCCCAAAGGTCTCCCTTTTAGAAGAGAACCCACATTTCAGTACCCCTCCCTAGCACAGAGATTCACCTACTTTAAAAGGGCATCAAAAATGCCAACTAGGGGCTTCCCTGGTGGCGCAGTGGCTGAGAGTCCGCCTGCCGATGCGGAGGACATGGGTTCGTGCCCCAGTCCGGGAGGATCCCACATGCTGCGGAGCGGCTGGGCCCGTGAGCCATGGCCGCTGGGCCTGCGCGCCTGGAGCCTGTGCTCTGCAGCGGGAGAGGCCACAACAGTGAGAAGCCCGCGTACCGCAAAAAAAAAAAAAAAAAAAAAATGCCAACTAGTAGATGCAGAAGGAAGGCTAGCATCAGGAATCCACGGCAGCCAGCGGGGTGACAATTAAATCTGGCAACAATTATCAAAGGCTGCTACAGCCACGAGGTGATGGTGTTCTGGGGAACAGGATAGTCACGCCATCTGGAGATGCCCCCCTCGGATGACTGATGACGCACCCAGGGGGAAGTGAAGACACCTGGCAGACGCCACCCTAGTGAGGCCCTCCCAGCTGACATCCCAGGGATAGGACAAACAGGTCTCAGGTCTGCTGGTGGGATGCACAGCCAGGGCCACGAGGTTCCTACAGGCGCTCCTGCCGGGTATGCATCACCTGAACCCAATCCTGCGGAAACAGACCCAAGTGAACGGAATTTCTACAGAACAACCGGCCCTTACTTTGCAAAAACATCAATGTCCTGAAGCCAAAGACACTCCGAGGAATTGTTTCAGATGAAAGGAGATTAAAGAGGTGTAAGAGCTAATGTGATAGGCCCTGCTGGGTTGGGAAAAAATGGCCCTTATTGTGACCAGTGGCAAAAATTGAATGTGAATGGTAATTAGCTAATAGGATCATATCAATGTCCAACTTCCAGAATTCGATCACTGGACTGCCATTATATAAGACGATGTCCTTGTTCTTAGGAAATACATACTGAAGTGTTTAAGGAGCAGTAAATCAGTGTTCAGATTGAGCACGACAAATTAATGTGGATATTCATATATAAATATATAGAAGGGAGGGAGGGAGAGAGACATACACAAAGTAAGTGTGGCAAATGTGAACTGCAGAAACTGGATGAAGAGTTTATGGGAACTCTTTTATACTAGTCTTTGAAATTTTACCAAAATAAAAAATAAAAATGACTGAAAATATGCCTATGCATGTAAACGGTGGAAAGGGGGACCTTAGGCAGAAGGGAGGGGCCGATATTACCCAGTGGTTCAGCACAGGCTCTGAATGCAGAGTGCCCCCTCTGGGCTACAGCCCCTCTGGCCTCAGTCTGTAAAGTGGTGGTAACGGTATTGTGCTCCCTCGAGGAATACTTGTGAGGACTCCAGGAGTTACTGTCTGAAGGCCTTCGAACAACACCGGGCCCATCTCCAGAACTCGTGAACGTTAGCTAGCATCACTGCTGTTGAATCGAGGTCCTTACTTCTGTGTTCCCGATGCTCTGGCATTTGGGGATTTGATCCTGGAGAGATCGACCCTCCCAGGGCTAGCTAATTCCTGGACATAGCAGATGAGTCCCCTGCAAGCACGCCCTTTCATATAGAAACCAACCAATCCAGAGCTCGTGCCCCAACCATCAAACTCTCACACAAGCCAACACTCCCCACACCCTAAATCACCCCCCCACCAGGCCAGGCACTAGACAACTAGGAACCAACCCCTAACCCCTAAACTTACTGTCTTGCCTTCCTCAATCCTAAACTTACTCAGCGTCCCTACGCTGCCTCAACCGTTCTGTCCCAAGAAAACCCCATAAAGGCTGTGGGTTGGGCTCTGCCCTCTCCTCTACCTCCGGACCACCCCCATCCTTTCCCACATGGTCCGGCATGGCAAGCTGTGCTTCCTGTTTCTAGGGATCTGTATTTCCTTTTTCCTTCATGGCAATCATTCTCACGTCTGCTGTTCTTGCCATACCTGATTAAAACAAATCCCGGATAGATTTTGAACACATTATCTCGTTTTGAGCTGTTCCGTTGGGGTTCTCCTAGGAGGTTTTACAAATGCTCCCAAAAGCTTAAGCGATGATTCTCTTGCTGCCTCATGAGAAGCAGGGAATGTCCTGGCTTAAAGTTGGGAACCTGAATTTAGGACCTGGTGTATTGCTCTTGGGGAGGGCAGGGGGAGGACTGTAATGATTACATCTCTTTGCGGTGTTGCCATCATCACGCTGTGTTTGATAATGTCTTTGACTTTGGGGCTGGCCCTCGCTCAGGTATCTCCTCTCCAGTGCTGGCATGGCAACTCTAACTGTATGTAACTGGCCCTCAGAAAAGCCTGCTGAAAGGCTGGGGTAGCTTGAGGCAGGTCCTTTAAGCAACCCAAGCTTCAGATGTGGCCATGACCTGCCAGTTAGAAATCTGACGTACCTGGTGCTCCTGGCACCGCGCTGCTCACAGCAGGGCCTACCCTCGGGCCCCAGGCTCAGGCCCAACTCACAGTCCTCCTCCCTTCATCTGGGGTCGGCCCAGGGCACGCGGCCGTCCCAGCCCCCTGGGCCTCACCTGCTGTTTGGTTCTCTCGGAAGATCAGGGAGACTCCCAGAGTGGCCGCGCACTGAGTAAGCAAGGCCACGGCCTGGCCCGGTGGCGGGTCTTTGATCTGTAGGCCCAGCTGTCTGGCCGCCGTCGGGAACTCTCCGGCGGGCCCGGCGGACGGAAAGGAGACCCTGTGGGACCTCCGCATCCTTCCCCTCGAGTCTTCCTGTGCCCTGGCTGCCCCCAGTTCCCAGACACGGGCCCCCACCCCGGGCCCACCATGCCCCGTCGCCGAGGCCTGGAGCTGCCCGCCCTGCTCGGCGTCCTCTGAGTTCGGAGCGGGCACGATCTCCCAGGGGTCTTGGCCCAGGTTGGCCGAAGGCCTCCTGGGGCTGGGACCAGGGCTGATCTGCAATGACGCCGCCAGGCGGGTCTTCCTGCGGGCACCGGCGTTCGCGCCCAGGGCTGCGCTGGCCTGTGAAGCCATGGCCGGACGCGAGGACCCGAGAGGACAGTGGGCACGTTCTCACGCCACCCGGGCCCTTTTACACGCGAAAGCGAGCTCGCGCGTGGGGAGCACGTGACACGACAGACAGCGCATGGAGAGCTCCGCCTCCTACCTCTCTCCTAGCCAATGAGAGCCCATAAAGCTGTGGCCGACAGTGTGCCCAGCCAATGGAAAGGCCAGTCTCCCAAACCGTTGGATGTGGACTGAGCGGCCACCTGACCAATATCCTACATCCGGGGGGCGGGGCTTCAGGTGTGAGGTGGGGATGGGGCACTGGGAACTCCCATTAGCTTCTTCTCCGCCCTTGCCTGGTATTGGGGAGGCAAAGACCAGGGGAGGGGTCTGGGGACACAAGTCCAGCACCTCACCCCTGCTCCCATCCTAGGATGCCTCCCAAATCACGCCATATCATGCCAGCCTGCCCCCAGCTGCTTAATTGAGGCTGGCGGGGGCAGAGGGGCGGGGGGAGGTGGAAAGTCAGGCCTCTTTTGATAAATGAAGGTGTTTTCAATTGCAGCAACCCCACAGAATCTTTAGGACCTACATTTAAAAACTGTTCACCGTAGGCCTTCCTGAAACCAACTGTAAATGCTCGATGTGTGCTCTAGCTAAAATTACTCATCTGGTACCCTGTCCACCCATCCACCCCCCGATTTTTTTTTTTTTTTTTCCAGAAGGGATTTTGGGTTGGTTCCTAAAAATATCGCAAGACAACAGTGCTTTAAGATGAGGGACTAGGGATGAAGGAGATAAAACAAAAATAAAATGAAGTTAGGGATGAAGACAATTTACATATGGACTGCTACGATGCAACGCAGTTGCTTGAAGGGGTTGGAAATTTTAACAGTCTTCGAGCCAGTGAATGGGAAAACGTGACCAATGATTCAGTTTACCGTCTGTAAGCTTTGTCACTGTTGCCGCGGCTGCTGATTGCTACCTTCGGGTCTGAGAACACTAGCCAGGATTGGGGCAGTGTGGATACAGAGGCATAGGAGGAGCAGTTGGTAGAACCAGTAACATTTGACTCGGGAAGAGCAGCTGCGGGGAGCGGCATAGATGCAAACTCCCAAACGTTTCAAGGATTGGCATCAGGAATTATGGTTTTTCTTTCGTGTGTAGCCCAGAGAGCAGGATTATACCTAGTAGAGGAACAGCATAGCAGGTGTTCAGTAGTGGAATGAGGACTACACAAATCCACAAAGACTTCACCAGAGTCACCAAACCCAGAAACGTCACCAGCAGGAAACTACACAAACAAATGGTGATATATTCAGACAATGGACTATTACTCAGTAATAATTTTTTAAAAAAATAAACAAGCTAACTTTGTGCTAACAATCACATATGCGTGTTGAGTGAAAGAAGCCAGACTAAAAAGACTATCTTCCACATGATGCTATTTATATAAAGTTCTGGAGCTGCCAAAATTCATCTGTGGTGATGAGTCAGAATCGTGGTAACTTCTTCAAGGAGGTATTGACTGGCAAGAGGCACCAGGGAATTTTCTGCAGTGATGGAAATGTTCTCTGTCTTGATCTGGGTGGTAGTTATGTGGGTTTATATGTATGTAAGAACTTGATGAGTGTACACTTAAGACTTGTACACTTTACTGCATGTTAAGTATATATCAGTAACAGGAGGAAATCTAACAGCTTGTTTATAGAAAGGGAAGAAGGAAGGAGGAAATGGAATTGGCCTCCCCGAGCAGAAGCTGGATGGGTGATGTGAATAGTGATGTGGTAGGCAAAATAATGGTACCCCCAAGATGTCCACATCATGATCGCCTCAGCCTATGACTCTGTTACATCATATGGCAAGGGAAAATTACGATTGCACATGGAATTAAGGCTTCTAATCAGCTGAGTTTAAGAGAGGGAGATTAGCTGGGTGGGCCCAATGTAATCACAAGGGTCCTTAAACCAGAAAGAGACCGAAGAGTCAAAATCAGAGATGGCCTGTGAGAAAGATTCAACTGGTCATTGCTGCCTTTGAAGATGGAAGGGGACCATGAGCCCAGGTGTGTAGGCAGCTTTCAGAGCTGAAAAAGGCGAAAAAAAAAAAAAAAAAGATAAGTCTTCCCACAGCCTTCGGAAAGGAACACAGCCCTACTGACACCCTGATTTTAGCCCAGTGAGACCCATTTCAGGCTTCTGACCTCCAGAACTGTATGATGTTTTGTTGTCTAAAGCCACTAAGTTTGTGGTAATTTGTTACAACAGCAATAGGAAACTAGTATAAAAGGCCTTCAATATTTTTGGCATATATACCCCTAAAATAATTTTGAAAGACTATGTATCCCCCAATTATTTAGTCACACGGAGTTATGAAAGGTGCAATTTCTAGTTTATTGTATATTGTAATCATCTTTCCAATATGTTTTCACCAAAACCACGGAGATGCAGACTTAGCTTATTCCATTTAGGAAAAACACCCTCCAAATGATTTAATCGTCAAAGCTTACTCTCATAGACAAAGCACTCAGCTAAAATGGAATTACTTCTCATCAGAAATAGTCTGACTTAGCTTTTTCAATTGAAGTAAATGTGTTGATACTTTCTCAGAAGAGCGATCTCATTCATACCCTCTTCCGTTGATTCAAATATGCATGAAGCATCTTCTAGCTGTTTGGGATATGTCAGGGACCAACACAGACAGAAGAATCCCTGCCCTCGTAGAGGGACTTCTGGACTCTATTTCTAAGGTAGCTGAGAAGGCTGACCTAGAGGTTGAAGTCTCAGTAATATCAAGTGTCACAGCCAGCAGTTTTCTTCCTTTTTCCTTTTCTTTTTAAAAAAGATTCTTTACTGAAGTATAACATACACGCAGAAAAGTGCACGGATCATTCAATGAATTTTCACACACGGCACAGAGCCATGTAACCAGGACTCAGATGAACGAACATAACACTGTGAGCCCCTGGGACTTCCCCGGCGGTCCAGTTGTGAAGACTCTGCTTCCACTACAGGGGTCATGGGTTCGATCCCTGGTTGGGGAACTGAGATCCCGCATGCTGCAGCCAAAAATAATAATAACAATAATAAAAATAATAAAGAATTGAAAAAATATAATATATAAACAGACCCTCTCCTGAACCCTTCCATCACTACTTCTTACTGAGCCTGCTTTTCTTAGTCTTATGTGAACTTTCTCCTGCAGGGACTCTGCTTTTTGGAATAGCCCCCTTGTTCTGCGCTCATCTCAGGCAACACTCCACGGAGGAGAAAAAAGCTCGAAGCTTCCGAAGCCAAGCACCTCCCAGATAAAATCTATATAGATGGAAGCCAAGAATTTGGAAACTGACTCTTGAAAGTAATGGTTCTCAAAGTGTAGTGCCCAGACCAGCAGCATCAGCATCACTGGAAACTCATTAGAAATGCAAATTTTGGGGGGGAAGGGGAGGGTGGGACGAATTGGGAGATTAGGTTTGACATAAATACACTACCATGTGTAAAATAGATAGCTAGTGGGAACCTGCGGTATAGCACAGGGAGTGCAGGTCGGTGCTCTGTGACGACTTAGATGGGTGGGTTGGGGGTGGGGGTGGGAGGGAGGTCCAAGAGGGAGAGGATATAGGTACACAGACAGCTGATTCACTTCATTGTACAGAAGAAACTAACACAACATTGTAAAGCAATTTTACTCCAATTAAAAAAAAATGGAATTAAATTTAAAATAAGTAATATGTGGAATTCTTAAAAAAAAAAAGAAGTAGCAAAAAGTTTGTAAGAAGAAAAATTTTTTCTGGGACTAAATTCTAAGAGGAATTCATTTAAATGAAAAAAAAGTTGAATAAAAAAAAAAAGAAATGCAAATTCCTGGATCACATCCCAGACCTACTGAACCAGAAAACGCTGGGGATGTGGCCCAGCAAAAGGTTATAACAAGCCCTCCAGGGGATTCTGATGCATGCTCAGGTCTGAAAACTACTGGGCTGGATAAGGGTAATATTTATGATCGCACAGTAGCTCTTAAAGCTTGGCCCCCAGACAAGCAGTATCAGCGTCACCTGGGAACTCAGGAATACAAATTATCAGGCCCCACCCCGGGCTCACTGAATCAGAAACTCTGTTGTTGTTGTTTGTTTGTTTTTTTGCGGTAAGCAGGCCTCTCACTGTTGTGGCCTCTCCCATTGCGGAGCCTGTGCTCCGGACGCGCCGGCTCAGCGGCCATGGCTCACGGGCCCAGCCGCTCCGCGGCATAAGGAGATCTTCGCGGACCGGGGCACGAACCCGTGTCCCCTGCATCGGCAGGTGGACTCTCAACCACTGCGCCACCAGGGAAGCCCAGAAACTCTGTTTTAACACACCCTCCAGTTGATGCTGATGCATGCTAGAATCTGGGAACCAGTGCCTAAAGCTGTATTTGCCTGACTACTGGGAAAGCCTCATGCATTCCCAGCAGTACCTGTACTCCTATTTGGAAAGCCTGCTTCACAGGATATAAAGACAGTCAGTAGGATTCCTACTGACCAATAAAGTGCCTGGCTTATAGTAGGTGCTCAGTGTTTGTTGAGTGAATTAATGCAACAATTCTGTAAAGTAGGAAGTTAGTTAAGCAGAGGTGAGTTTCGCACGCCCGTCAACCTGGACTTCACTATTGGGATTTGAAGGCATTTGATTTCTACGGCCCACAGCGTCGCCTGCACTCGCATTCCCCCTCCGCCCGGGAGGTGGCGCTCTGGAGCGCCCGTGAGGCCAGGCTGGGAGGCGGGACTTCCTGCCTTTCAGGGAGCACTTCCGGCCCAGCCCAAGCGACGGGTAAACGCCGTTGCGGGGCGGTCCTGTCGAGGGCGCCGGAGCGAGGTTGGCGCTCTCGGGCTCCCTCGTGGCTCGAGGGTCAGGCGAGCGTCACGCGGAGGTTCGTTTCCCAGACGAGCACGGAACGGCCGGGGCCACGTAAGTACGCGCGCCGCCCGGACGGGACGGAGAGGCAGGTCGCTCTGCTCAAGTCCACGGGCGCCAAGCTTTGTGGCTTTGGGACAAGTCGCCCAGGGTTTACAAAGTGGGGTATTAGCAGCCGCTGGCTCATGGAGTGGGGAACATCCCACCGATGTAAAGCGTGGTAGCAACAGCTGTCTGGCGCACGGCGCTTGATGGGAGACCTCTGTTATTGTTGTTGGGTTGAAATTCTGGGGCCTGGAGGTGGAGTGGGAAGAGGTGGATAGGGAGGGAGTGGGCGAGTAGATGTCTGAGGGGAAGAGCCGCCCGGATCCCCTCTCCCATCCCATTGCAGGCGCACTTTTTGTCGTGCCCGGCCTGGCATGAATGCAGACCCGACTGACTTTGCAGCCTTGGCAGTCTAAACGGGCCGAGAGAGCCCAGGGCGAGGGCGGGAAGTCGAGGCTGTCTTGTCTCGGGGCTTCTCTGAGGTCGTGGGCTCCACCAGCGCCTTCAGCCTGCCTGCGTTTGTTTGGCTCCTTTTTCCTCTCCTTCATTCATTCCTGGATTTGTTCCTTCAGTTTTTGGTTTTTTTTGTTTTTTAAAAAAAAATTTTAGGGCTTACCTGGTGGCGCAGTGGTTAAGAATCCACCTGCCAATGCACGGGACACAGGTTCAAGTCCTGGTCCGGGAAGATCCCACATGCCGTGGAACAAGTAAGTCAGTGCTCCACAACTACTGAGCCTGCGCTCTAGAGCCCGCGAGCCACAACTACTGAAGCCCGCGTGCCTAGAGCCCGTGCTCTGCAACAAGAGAAGCCACTGCAATGAGAAGCCCGCGCATCGCCACGAAGAGTAGCCCCCGCTCGCCACAACTAGAGAAAGCCCGCGCGCAGCAACGAAGACCCAATGCAGCCAAAAATAAATAAATAAAATAAATAAAATTTTAAAAAAAGAACAATGAGTAACATTTGTTTAAAATTTTTTTAATTTATTTATTTAAATTTTAATTTAATTTAAATTTTTTCATTTTTAATTTATTTAATTTTTGGCTGCGTTGGGTCTTCGTTGCTGCGCACGGGTTTTTCTCTAGTTGTGGCGAGCGGGGGCTGCTCATTGCGGTGGCTTCTCTGTTGCAGAGCACGGGCTCTAGGCGCGCGGGTTTCAGTACTTGTGGTGCACGGGCTTCAGTAGTTGTGGCTCACGGGCTCTAGAGCACGGGCTCAGTAGTTGCGGCCCACGGGCTTAGCTGCTCCATGGCATGTGGGATCTTCCCGGACCAGGGCTCGAATGTGTGTCCCCTGCATTGGCAGGCAGACCCTTAACCACTGCACCACCAGGGAAGCCCTGTTCCTTCAGTTTTTATGTACTGATTGTTACCATGTAGTAAGTACCAAGGCACTGGGGATAAAGGCTCTTCCCCATGGGGACTCAGAGCAGTTTGGAATTAAACGGCTTTACCTTTAAATATCTAATCCCACATTGCAATGTGTGCTCTGGAGAAGGGATGCAGGGTGTTGTGGGATAGTATTGGGAGAACTGGGAGAGGCTTCCTGACTGAAAATCTGAAGGATGAGGAGGATTTTGTAGGTGGGTAGGAAGGGCAATGGTGTTCCTTTTAAGCGGAGAGATAGCGTGAAAGGGTCCTGCAGTGAAAAGACGCATTCCCGCCACTGTCCTCTCCTGCTGCGGAGGAGAATGGCCGCAACAGCCAGATGCCAGGAACTCAGAAATGAATCAGATACAGTTCCTGCCCCTGGAGAGCAGTCTCGAAGAAGAAATAAGGCTGTACCTATAAACCACAGTTAGAATGAGGCTGACACATGCCCTAAGAAACACACATTCATTCAGTTGGCAAGTATTTCCTGGCATGTACTGTGTGGTGGGCACTTTGCCAGGTGCTGAGGGTACATGGATGTCCGGAGGTTACAGACTGAACGGATACGATGCAGCTGCAGTTCCGAGGGGAACAGTTTTTGCTTCTGAGACTCTAAGACTGGTGTTTGCTTCTGGTGCGTGGGAGAGTGGTGGTGCAGAACTTGGATTTGGAATCAGGGCGGGGATCAGGCTGCTGGCCTCGGGCAAGTTGCTCTTTCCCGAGCCTCAGTTTCCTGAACTCCATAATCGGGGCAGAAGAGTACAACCCGTAGTGCCGTGTCTGGCAGGTGCTGGCGCTCAGTGAGTGAGCTCTGCTCTTATTTTTGCAGGTAATAAAAAAGAGGGATGATGGCTGTTTATCCTTCTGGAGCACTTTGTACTGACCAAAGCCCTTTGACATAAGTTAATTATTCTTCAACACACAGTCAGTTCCTTTTTCTGGAAGGTACTGTACTTGACAGTGGGAAGGCAGACAGATAAGACTCGTCTCTGGCTTTGGGGAACTTGAGTTTGTCTTGGGAGCGTAGCGTAGAGTGTGGGGTGTGTAGTCTATGAACGTGTAATTATAATTAATACATACGAGCATGCTGGAAGCGGACCCCTCGCCACCTGTCTGACTTCGGCCTGTCACTCACCTCCTAGTTCGGTCCATGGCTGCCCAGTTGTTTCTCACACGCTTCCTGCCCCAGAACTTCTGCACTTGCTGTACCCTCTTCCCAGCGGCCTTGTCATTAGCTCAGGGTATGCCTAGCGCCACCTTCTTACGATGCTAAGACCACACCCCTCGGCCACCGCCATCCCCTCCCTCCTGGCTGGTTGGTTGGTTTTAACGTAGCGCTTATTACTATCAGGCGTTAGGCGACATAGTCATTTGTTCTTTGTTATCTGCTTCCCCAGAGAAATTGTACTCCTCTTAGGGTGCTCTTCGCCCTCCAGGAACCCCGGAAGTGGCTGTCAGGTTCAGGTCTCCGAGGAAGGCCAGGGTGGTTCCTGTTTTCCAGGATGGACTTCCCCAGCTCCCTCCCGCCCTCGTTGTTTACGACTGGCCCCCTTGGTCTGAGCGATGTCCCTGACGTGTCCTTCATGTGCAGCTGGAGAGACGCGCTGACCCTGCCGGAGTCCCTGCCCCAAGGTTCTGAGGTGAGGTTGGCAGGGAGAGCCTTGGTGGCTGCAGGGTGGGTGCCGTCCCTTGGCCCCCCATCCTAGCATTCACACCAGTTGGCAGGAGTGCAGAGTGGGGTGGCATTGGCACAAATCTGCTGAGACACAGGCTGAGCCAGAATCCCGTCCTTTGGGGACCTGGGATGCCCTGCCATCCGCAGAGGGTTTACTGAGCGGGAGCTGTTGGCCCCCATCTTTTTTTCCTCTATTTGTCCAACAGATACTCACTGAACAGCCCTTACTATGTGCCAGGTGCCTTACCAGGCCCTGGGAATCCAGAATGAGTAAGGCAGATGCGCTCCCAGCCCCATGGAACAGAGTTAGGTTGAGTGAGAATAGACAAATGGATAAAATCATTACAAAGTGAGAACAGCTCTGAGCGAAACCAGAAGGGTGCCGAAACCGTACAGTAGGGGTGAGGTGGGGAGGGGAGGGGAGATCTGGGACACGAAGGACGCCAGCTCTTTCCCCGGAAGCCTAAGCCATCCGGCTGCCACTTGGAGACAGGCTGGTTAAGGATTACGCCCGGCAGAGGCAAGTGGGCGAGAAATTTAAAAGAGACGCTGGCATTGGGCGGGAGGGGCTCCCTTGACAAGGAAGGGCTTACGTCAGATCCGCCCCTGCGGGAGCCTTGCTCGCCTGCCTGCTGCTCTTCCGTCCCCAGGTGTGGAGCTGAGCTGTCTCAGGCCAGCCCCGCAGTGGGATGGAGCAGCCTGTGGGCGTCCCAAGTAAGTGACCACAAGGTCTCCTGAGTGTAAGTGAGACTCAAAGGCCAGGGGCGCCTGCGAGAGCCTGTGCAGCCTGGAGGTCGAGAGCACAGACTGAAGTCAGACTGCCTGGGTTCAAATCCCAGGCCTTCTCTTTAGTGGCTGCTGCCTGGGACAAGGGACGGCCTCGCTGTGCCTCCATTGTCTTCACCATTAAAGTGACGATGGGGCTTCCCTGTGGCGCAGTGGTTGAGAGTCCGCCTGCCGATGCAGGGGAGTACCAGTTTGGCCGGTGCCTTGGGGGGATTAAATGAGTTAATAAAAGACAAGAGTGGGTGACGGCGCCTGGCCCGGCACACACTCACTGTTCTCTCGTGGCCACGGTTGTGTTTCCTCAGAACACGGCGCCGCACGTGGCCAAGGGCCTGCTCTGGGAGCCGGACACCCCTGGGCCGCTGCCCTTGCTGCCTCCTGGTGCCGGTAAGAATCTCGGCCTTGGGGCCCCCTCCCAAGCTGCTCCCCGCTGCCCCTCTCCCCCAACTCCCGCGCGAGGCCTTTCCTCTCCCTGCTAATTCTGCCCTACAGGGCCCTTGGCACCTCTAGGCACCTAGGGCACCTGGTTCCATTTCCGGGCCCTTCCGCAGCCTCACTCTCCCCTCAGATCCCTGGGACCCCGGTGTGACTGCCCAGGATCTGCTTTTCCGGGGAGGTTACCAGTTCCGTAGACAGCCCCAAGCCGTGCTGGACGTTACTGAGCAGGTAAGCGGCCCCACGGCGGACAGTGCCACGCGGCCAGGGCTGTGCCTAGTGACCTGGCCTCCTTTCCTCCTGCAGCTCAGCCGGTTCTTGTGGGACCATGGGGACATAGCCTTTGCACCCCTGGGGAAGCTGATGCTGGAGAATTTCAAACTGGAGGGAGCACGGGTGAGTAACCCCTGGCCAGCCAGGAGAGGGGGCTCCCCACTTCCCGTCGGGGTAAGCCCTAGGGCATGTGAGCTTGACGAGGCCTTTCCACACAGAGCCGCTCTAAGAAGAAGACAGTGGTCAGCGTGAAGAGGCTACTCCAGGACCTCGGTGGACACCAGCCCTGGGGGCAAGTGGCTAGTGAGAAAGGATGGGATGGGTGTGCCTAGCTGGTGGTGGGGCTATGGAGGGAACCAGGGCCTGGATGCTGGTCCCCATCAAACTGCTTCCACACCCCCCGTGCAGCCATGAGCCACGCCGCCCCATACAGAGCTCCCAGCTGCAGCAGCCACGTAAGGGAGAGAGAATGGGAGTTCATGCGCTGCAGGCACGGCTGCATCCAGGTGCTCAGATGCTAACAGGGCTCTGCCTCTTTATTTCCTCATCCTCCTGCCTCTGCTTGGCTCAATTCCTAGACAGACTGTTTGCAAGCGGCAGCAGGATGGTTTATGAGTCCAGGGAAAGGGCTAGTGTCCTTCCTGAGGCACCAGCAGAAGTCCCGGGAACGGTGCGGTCGGCTTGCCTCGGCTTGGGTGTCATGCCCGCCGTGAGCCGATCCCTGTGGCCGGGCCTGGATCGTGTGACTGCAGCACAGGAATCGGGCGGGCTGGTTTCCCAGAGGAAGAAGTTCTAGGGTGACCGAGAATGCGTCTGCTACACCTGGCCTCCCTCGGGATGGTACCCGCCCTCTTCCCCATCACCCACAGCCTGACCCTCCTCCTCTCGCCCCCAGCTGTCCCTGGGCTTACCTCAGCCACCGCCAGCGCCGGTTCTCCATCCTTGGGGGCCCGATCCTCAGCACGTCGGTGGCGAGCCTCCTGGGGGAGCTGCTGCATGAGGAGCTGGCCCTGCGGTGGGAGCAGCTGCTCCTGGATGACGCCTTCACTGGGGGCGCGCTGGCCTGGGTGCCCGGCAGGACGCCCGGGGCTGGGCAGCTGGTCTATCCTGCAGGAGGCGCCCTGGACAGGCTGTGTATCCTCCCTCGCTGGGCATGCTCTAGGGACAGGTGGGAAGTTGGGAGCCTTGAGTGGCCATAACGCATGAACATATCCTTAGCGAGATGCCCAGACTTCCAGAAGGTCAACCTGACCCCAGGCAGTGAGCCCTGGGTTCTCGGAGACCCTGGCCATATCCGGCTCCGGGGACCTGTCCGGCAGGTGGTGACCCGCACCGTGCAGGGAGAAGGTAAGGCCCATAGACACCTCCCCCGTCCACTCACTGACCTGTTGCCTGACTCTACCCTGACCCTGACCCTCTCCATCCCTCAGCTCTGCTGGCTGTCCGCTCTGACTACCACTGTGCCCTGTGGAAGGTCAGTAAGCAGGGGCAGCCGGCCCCTCTCCAGGTGTTGCAGGTCGAGAAGGGGGCCACAGGGATCAGCCTCAGGTGAGGGGCTCACTGAGGCTGGTCTCTGTGGAGATGGGCGTGGGAGAAGGGCGTGGCCCGGCATTCATCACATGTGTGCCCTGTAGCCCTCACCTGCCTGGAGAGCTGGCCATCTGCAGCCGTTCCGGAGCCATCTGTCTGTGGACTCCCCAGGACGGGTAACGCCCCTTCCCCATAAAAACCCTCCACCCCAACCAACGGCTCCCGCAGAACCCGGCCCATGTCCTGGACACCAGGCCAGGTCACCCCAGCCTCCCCCCATCAGCCGGTCTCCCCACCATGGCTGGCCTGTCTCCCCAAGGCTGCAGCAAATCTACAAGGACCCCGAGACCCTTGTGTTCCGGGACCCCTCTCCCTGGCGTTGGGCAGACTTCACCGCCCACCCTCGAGTGCTGACTGTGGGTGATCGCACCGGAGTGAAGATGGTGGACACTCAGGTGAGGGGACAAAGCAGGTCCTTGGTGGGGGTGGGGGGGCTTCCCCCTTGAGGTCGTGATGAGCTGCAGGGCCAGCGAGCCCCGGGCCAGCTGCAGCAGGTGGCACCAGAGATGGTGGACTGTGGGCTGGCTGACCTGGCCGTGTCCCCCAGGGCCCGCAAGGCTGTGGTCTGCTGCTTTTTCGTGGAGGGGCAGAAGCGTCATGCCAGAAAGGGGAACGGGTCCTGCTCACCCAGTACCTGGGGGAGTGCGGCCCCGAGTGTCTGCACCCCACGCTCCACCTCATCTGCACCCAGGTGAGCGACACCTTCCCCTTCTCTCCGTCCTGCACCATCGCAGGCGGTCACTGGAGACGGTCCTGGACAGCTGCTGGGGAAGGGGGAAGGGCGTGGGCATGGGGGCAATGGCCAGAGCTGGACAGTCCCCCCGTGTCCGGAAGGGGAGAGGAGGTCTGGCTCCACCCCGCCCCCTCAGGACCCTGGGTGTTAGTGGGTGTGTCTCAGGCGTATGTGCCAGGGTCAGGTGAGGTTGGGGGAGGCTGGGTGAAAGCCTCTCTCGAGAACCCTTCTCCCAGCAAGGCCATCAGGACAGGGGACAGTGCCACCTGCTCGGGGGTGCCTCCTGTGCGGGGCTGGGCAGCTGACGCTGCAGAGGTGGTCAGGGCCGGTCCTGGAGTGCTGAGACTTAGCCTGAGAGCCACATGGGGCTCCAGAGGGGGCCACCCAGGGGGACCTGTCCCGTCCCTCTCTCCCACTCCTCAGTCACGGCCCCTCTGTCTTCTTCCTGGGCCTCCAGTTCTCGCTCTACCTGGTGGATGAGCGCCTCCCCTTGGTGCCCCTGCTGAAGTGGAACCACGGCCTCCCCTCCGCGCCCCTGCTGGCCCGGCTGCTGCCCCCGCCCCGCACAGGCCTCCCGCGGCCGCTGCTCCTGGCAGGCCAGGGTGGGGAGCTGCAGCTGCTGCACATCGCAGGTGAGGGGCGGCGCAGGCGGGGGGCGGGCAGGAGGGCGGGCGGGGCCGGGCCTGGGCAGGGCCTCAGCTGTCTGTCCCTCCTCCAGGAGAGGGGGCCTCCACACCCCGGCTGGCAGGGCCCCCCCAGTCTCTCCCTTCCAGGAGCGACTCCCTCTCTGCCTTCCCCCCACTGGAGCCCAAGAGTCAGTGGCGGCTGCAGGAACGTCTGACAGCACCAGCCATAGGTGCGCTGGGGCAGGGGAGTGGGTTTGAGGAGCCGCACCCGCACCAGGCCGTAGGGTCATGGTCCTTCCACCTCCAGGTCTGGCCGCCGCCATCCCACCCTCCGCTAACACACCGGTGCTGTCGCTCTTCCAACTTTCGGCGGCTGGAGACGTCTTCCACCAGGGCCTCCACCTCCAGGCAGACCCCGGGCCTGACTCTTCTGCCCCCACGGCTTCCTGGACCCCCCAGGCCACTGCCTCCTGCAGCCGGTGGCTGAAGGCCCTGCTGGAGGTGCCCCCGGCTCCCCCCGTGTGGGCTGCACCCACCTTCTCCCACCGCCGCCTGCTGGGCTGCTTTGAGCCCCAGAAGGCAGAGGGCAAAGCGCCAGAGGGTCTCCGCACGGCCATGGCCAAAGGGCGTCTCCTGCAGCTGAGGGACCTGGGCTTGCTCCCCACGGAAGAGCGGGCCCCAGCCCCCGAGCCAGGCCCCGAGGACGAGCTCAGCGAGCGTTTGGAGGCAGCCTGGGAGGGCCAGGCGGCGGCCTGGTGGGAGAGGCGGCGGGGCAGCAGCCTGGGGCCCGGCAAACAGCCCAAGCGGCACAAGCGCCGGACTCAGCTGTCCAACACCTTCTCCTCGCTCAGCGGCCGCTTAGACCTCTCAGACGCCGCCAGCCCCCCTCCCAGCCCAGAGCGGACACTCCCTGCGGCCAGGCCTCAGCCTCCAGTGACCCCGCCCTCCCAGGAGTCCACCCAGGAGCTGTGGGCCCGGGCCGTCCCCTCGGAGCGGCAGCAGACCCTCCGGGACTACATGGCTGAGCTGCCGCTCCGGGGGGACGCCCCGGGGGGTGCCTCTGTGCCTTCCTCCCAGACCTCCAGTGTCCGGGCCACCCCCTCCCGGCAGCGGGCAGCCGTCCGCTCCGGCTCGCAGCCACACTGCAAGAAGCCCCGCATGGGCTTCTGAGGCCCGGGGAAGCTGCCCCCCACCTCCGGGGAGCCCTTTGTCCTGGATAAGCTGTGCCTTTTGTGGTTGAAACGGGAAACAGAACAGTCGCCAGGGTGCAGACCTTCCTGCTTTCCGAAGGCCTTCGTGACTGCGGGAGACATTCAGAAGCGATTTGAATCCACGTTGGAGGAAGAAGGACAAGGTAGTCGTTTCTCCTGCAGCTCGTGCTCCCAGGGGCACGTTGAGAAGTCCTGGGAGCCCCGTCCTGAAGGTCAGTGTCGCCGGGATCCCCTCCAGCCGACAGTGTTGTGCCGGAAAGCAGGGGCTCCAGGCGGCCGAGGGCTCCGCCACGCACGGGCCCCTGGGGACGTGGCGGGTGATGGTGAAGTGAGCTGCCCAGCCTGCCGGTGCTCCGCTGCTGGGTGTCGGCAGCTCGCTGCTGGTGGTTAGGTGTGTGTGTGTGAAGCGGTTTCTAGCACCATCTAATGTTTTATAGAGGGAGGCACTTTGGACCCACGTTTAGGGGTTGAATAAACTGTCAGCTGAGCCTGGTTTTGAACGATCAAGTTTCTCAGGCCGGGCTGCGTCCCCTTACTTGGCTTTTGACATAGTGCGTCAGGTTCGCTTTCTTCGCAGCTCTGTGGCTCCGGTGAAGAGTCTTGTGGGGAACACACCCCCTGGGAATGACACAGGGCCCTGGGGCGGGACCTAGGTTTCGGATCACACGTGAAGAGAGGAATGGTCCTTGTCTCGGGTACCTGATGAAGTGAATCACGTGTGACTCACTGGACATCGAATAATCCAATAACATAGGGACTTGCGTGGGTGCTAAAATGTTTACAGTGCTCAGGGGAGACATTTACAGTTACATGGTTTATACTGCAAATAACCGGGGGTTGTGTTAGGCTTTGAGAGCAGGGAGCACAGTGCCATCCATGTCCAGGGCCCTGCACGCCCGCAGTAACTGCAGCTCTTTGAAGGGAAGGGGAGCCCAGCCAAGGGGGTGACGTGCCCCTGCTGGGGGGGTCAGGCCAGGGCCTGTCCCTGTTAGTCCAAGAGCAGAGGGGCTGCCTTTGTGGCTGAGTCCCAGTCTTCTCTGGCCCTGGGCTCCGGGCGCTCCTCAGCCTCCACCTCAGACTGGGCTTCACCCTTTTCGGGGCTGTTTCCTAAAGAGCCAGGAAATGGGTAAGTCGGTATCCTTGGGAAGTGCGGCCAGCCCTCACCCCTTCCCGCGTGCAGGCTCGGTGTCCTCGGGAAGTGCGGCCAGCCCTCACCCCTTCCCGCGTGCAGGCCTCGGGGCGGCCACGCGAGCTGGTGTTCAGCAAGAAGCCTGGCTGCCATCCAGCATGGATTTCAGCGGGAGTCGTCTGTGTTCAACAGGCTCCCCGAGTTGGATACCCGGAGGCACAAAGCTGAACACAGAGCTACCCCCGGTGCACTTGCGCTTGTGACCAGCAAGCACTAGCCAGCTTCCCCCAAAGTGCCTCTCCCTGGTCATGGGCACAGGCCCCAGCGCCAGGCCGGCGGGCACGTCAGGGTGTGGCTTTACCGGTCCCACCCAGCCGGGCACTGTGGGCGCCGTCCCCGCCTGCTTCCCGGCCAGCAGCATCTCACAGTCATTCATCCCGGTCCTGGGCCTGCATGTGGACGACCCACACCCTCCGGCCAGCTGTCACCCTCATTTTGTCCCATATTCCCAGCTGCGGTATCACCAGTCCCCTCCTTCCCTCAGCAGCCTTGGTCTGGAAGGGCCAAGGATGGGGAAGGTTGGGGAGGGGGTCACTCTGGCAGCTCCTTGGCCCCGGCCGGCGACTTACGAACATGCTCTAGCGATCTCCGTGGTCTCTGGAGAGGTCGTGAGTGACCCGCTCTGAGAACACGGGATTCCTAGGGCAAAGGCCCAGGTGGCCACCTGCTCTGGGTTTGGGTGGTCCACAGTCCATTTCCCCCTGAGAAGCTTTTGGCCCCTGTAGCCTTGAAAGTTGGGTGACAGTACCTGGAGGGGAGGCCAGAAGCAGGTCCCCATGCCTGTCCTCACTGCACGGGGCTGGCGCGGCTTCCCTTTTGCAGGCTGGGGGCCAGGGTGGTTGCCCTGAAGGCTCGTCATCGTCCAGCTCCTGAATCAGTGGGCGAGGGGCCTTGGTGTCTCTGCTGTGGGTTGCCAAGTCCCTCTCTGCTGCTGCTTTGAATATGCCTGTAAAGGGCGTCTCCGTCTCGGCCTTCCTGGAGGTGTCCTTGGAGACTGCAAATATACTGGAAAGGGGGTCTGTGGATGCGTTTTCCAGCACTGGGAGTGAGGTGTAGTCTAGTTCAGGGTCACTGTCGTCACCCAGGCTCGAGATGGCTGTAATCTTTGGAAAGCACATCTTCTGTTAAAAGAAAAAATGTATTTGAACATTTCTGTTTCCACAATAGTCTCCAAAATGCGCAATGCTAACTCGGCTTTTTTAATCTATCACACTGTGGGCCCGACGGAGCACAGCACTCGCTGCTTGAAAGTCGGGCCTCAGGATGGACACTCCTTGGCAGCCGTCTGTGAGCCCTGGAGGCCATGGTGAGCTCTGCAGCCAGGTCTCCACTCCCTCCGGTCCTCGTCAGGTCTCCGTGTGGCACGGCCCTCGCCCACTCTGTTCCTGCTGCACCAGCACCCTCCTGGGTCCCTGAATGGTTCATCTGTGAGCCTTGGCTTCTGACGGGCTCCACCTTCACCCGGCCACCTAGTCGTGCTTTGGAGGTCAGGCCCCCATGGAACTGTGGTCCCCTGTCTGTGTCCCTCCTTCGATGACGAGCTCCTGCCCTGAGATTACACCTTAGGCTTCCCTCTCCTTGGGGCTCCCGGGGCTGGCCCACACTGGCTCTCAGTACGGCCAGAGGGAGGAGGGTCGGGTCACCTTGGGAGAGGTCCCCATAGGGCCTTCTATGCTCTCCTCCCTCTCTTCCCCCCTGCCCATGTGTCGCTGTGGTACAGACATTCACTAGATGAACATACGGATACATCAAAAGGATAGAAAAAATGTTCAGATAATTACATACAGAACATGATTATTAAAAATCAGTGATAAAAGATCCGTTCAAAAAACCCGAAGTGGGTAGTTGTGAAACCTCAGAGAGGGGAGCAGCAGTAAACAGCCGCCTTTCCTTAGGTGAGGTGAGGAGGCTTCAGGCACAAAGGGCATGCAGCTTTCCCAGACACCTGGTCAGTGACAGGGCTGGAAGGGAAGGTGGGACTGGGGGGATGTGTGAGAGGTCACCTTGTGCTGGTCTCCCGGAGATCCGCCTGCATCCACGTCTTCCAAGTCAGGCAGGTCCTGGAAGAGAAAACCATCCCCGTCAGCAGGAGGGCACGCTCCCAACGCCCAGTCCACGGGACAGACGTGGCCGCACAGCCAACCAAGCCTGCACTACGTGCTCGGAGTGTGGAGGGGCCCGCGGAGTGACCCAGACCACTCAGGCCACATGCACGCTCGAAACACACGCACGAGGCAACATCGGGTACCTGGATCTGATCAGTGAAAGAGATTTGCAAGGTGTGACGTGTCAGAAATTTCCACCTCTTTCTCCACTTCACTTTGGTGTTACTCACCCCGTTCATCTGTGGGGAGACGTACCTCCTACACACAAATTTGTCTTAGGACTCTGTGGCATAAAACGAGTCTATTTTGGACCTCCCCCAAACTAGGGGGGGTCTTCTGTTTTGTGTTGTGTATCGGGGTGTCTTCATCTAGAGCACCCCGTCCAGCGTGTGAGGCAGGCGCGGGCTGTGTTAGCTGTGTGGGCTCTGGAGCCACGCTGCCTGGCTGTGGAGCCTCGGGCAAGTTGCTTAACCTCTGTGTTTCTCAGTTTCCTCATCTGTAAAATGGGGATGACAATGGTACCTATGTCTTAGAGTTATTGGAAGGGTTAAATGAATCGATAACAAGATGTGTTTAAAATAGTGCCGGACAAAGAGGAAGGTCAGTGCCAGCTTAGTGTTGGGGTCCTGTATATAGTCAGTTATCAAATGTTAGGGAAGAATTGCCCACTTTTGTTTTTGTCATTTGTATATGCAGGCCCAGAAAACCAGAAACCCACTCTGAATATTGGCTGTACTCAGTTGAACACTTGTTGAGCCACGTGAAATTGTGAGGTTGGGAATGAAACACCCGTGTAGGAGTTTATAGAAGAAGCGGGCGGGGCAGGCGAAGCTGCGCACAGTCTCGAACAGAAGGAGCTCACTCGTGGGCGGAGAGGCGGGCCGTCCTCCGGGCGGGCAGGGTGTGAGGCTACAGGGTGGGGCGCCGGCCCCCACCCCTCGCCCCACCAAAGCACCGTTCCCGGGGGTCATGGCAAAGTGTGTACGTCCCCAGAGACCCATTCCTGTGGGCACAGCATGTCAGACTGTTATCAGAGCGGAAGGGCTTCAGGGAGGAGGGCCGTGCTCCGGGCCGTGATCAGTCCCAAGGTCAGGCGGCCCCTCACTGAACAAGCCCCAGGGGGCGGGCCGCTGGACAGTCAGGCCAGGAAGACGGGCAGCTGTCCACAGAGGGAGAGGCTCGCCAGACGGAGCTGCGCTCAGTGTAGCTTCCTCGGGGAAAACACGGCAGGAGGTTTGTAGATGTAGTTCAAGGGGACTCAGCCTGGGCCATCACTTCTCAGTCTTGAAGGGGCACAGGCACGGACGCCTCTGGGGGAGGGCTTATTAACTGCAGGTCCTGAGCAGTGGGTCTGGGGTGGGGCCCGGGGTTCCGCCTTCTGAGCAGCCCTCAGGGGAGACCATGCCTGCTGGCCCAAGGGCCACACTCTGGGCAGCAAGGATTTGGAAGTTTTGTGCCTGATCTGATACCGGCTGTACCACAGATACTTCTCTGCAGATGCACCAATTACGTACATCGATGAAGAGCTTCTCCTTCGTCTCCAGTCTGATGGCTTCCAAATCTTCAGCTCCACAGAGCTCTGTACCTGATGCACTTTCAGTGGCCACTGTCTGGGGAGCTGATTCTAAGGAACAACAAAGAGTTATATTAGTCTTGGAGTTAGTTTCATACACGGTGGACAGACGGGTAAACCTGAGGTTAAGGCGATTCCAAGAGGAAGGACAAAGCCCTCAGGTCCGAAAGCCTCCAGCCCTGTGACAGGAGCTGCAAGAATCCCAGGTTAGGACAAGATTATGTCTGAAAGGAAAGGGAGACAGCCGCCCCCTTTCTGGAGCCTGGAGATGGAAGCACCAGCCAGGAATCTGTGAAGAATACGCAGGAACCTTGGAAAAGGCATGATTGATGGGCCAGGAGATGAAGAAAGAAAGGCCGTGGTGCCAAAGGCCAACTTTCACAGCCCCTCCTGCCGCACGAGCGTCAGGGAGACCTGTGAAGTCACCGCAGGGTTGCCTGTGGAACGTGGAGTCCAGACAGGGCTTGTCTTCCTCCCCCAGGGCCCTCCTATCCTGCCCTCTGCTTCCTCTCCAGTCTCCGTGATTAAAGATGAATGGCCCCGCTCTGCTCACAACATGCTGGTCCGCTGTCCACCCTGAGGACTGGCCATGCCTAGTTTGACTCGAGAGCTGCATTGGGGCACCCGTTTAGAATGAAACAAGGGGGACTTCCCTGGTGGCGCATTGGTTAAGAATCCACCTGCCAGTGCAGGGGACACGGGTTCTGTCCCTGGTCCGGGAAGATCCCACGTGTTGCAGAGCATCTAAGCCCATGCACCACAACTACTGACCCTGCTCTCTAGAGCCCGCAAGCCTCAGCTACTGAACCCGCATGCCACAACTACTGAAGCCCGTGCACCTAGAGCCCGTGCTCCGTGACAAGAGAAGCCACCGCAATGAGAAGCCCGCGCACTGCAACGAAGAGTAGCCCCCGCTCGCCACAACTGGAGAAAGCCCGCGTGCAGCAATGAAGACCCAAAGCAGCCGAAAATAAATAAAATAAAATAGGCAAAGTAGATAAATAGACGTTTAAAAAAAGAATGATATAAGGAAGTGGGCAGGGGCTTTCGGGGCTGCTGTGGACGATCCCAGGCCCACCTCCCAGGCCCGGTTTGTCGTGGTCTCTTCCACTTGGCTGTGCCCGTGGCTTTGCAGCTTCTAATTACGACAGTAGTCTGCTTCCCCTCCAACCAGCCCTTCCCCCGGACCCCTGTGTCCTGCTCGTGGCGCCGTGGCGTCCAGCTTCCCAGCCAGCAGAAGCTTCTAGTCCAGGCAGCTGCCGAGACCCTTTGTTTCCTAAAACCTACCTGCCTAGGCTTTGTGTGCCGGGAAAAGGCGAGGCAGGGAAGAGTAGTTGTTGGGTGTGTTCCTCACGTTGCCTCATGCGATCCACGGCAGAGACTGTTCCCACTTCGCAGGGGCTAGAACGGGCTCCGAGAGGTTTTGTGGCTTGCCTGAGGTGTCCCAGCTGGTTAAGGGGCTGGACTTGGGTTTGACCTCAGGGTGTCTGTCTAGAAAATTCGCTGCCTCGCCTGTTCACAGAGTGTTTTAGTGAAATGCGTGAGTCATCCTCTGTGCCGTTTTGGTGACCACTGGAAGGAAGCTAAGGCTCCCCTAGACCGAGTGTCATCAGTTAGAGGTGGGAAACGTGTGTCTCCGTGACGGTATGCGCTCACGTCACGTCTCCCCTGGTCCTGTTTAGACTCAACGTCGGGATGGGGAGCTATTCAAGCCTCCGAGCCCTGACTCGGTCCCCAGGCCGCCTTCCCTGGCTCCTGACTCCATGATGAGAGAGGATGAGCCCAGGGAACGCAGCAAAGCTGCTCGTACCGTTTATCTCCTAATTTCCTGCTCCTTCACTAGGCCTCGTGACTTGTAAGGGAAGACTGTGTGCCATGCAAGAAAGGTAAATGGAAAAGTGATTTTTTAAAAACAGATGGCTTTTATATTTAGATTTGCTTTTCTTGGGGTTGAGTAACTTGCGTGGAAGAGGGACCTCCTTGTTCTGACAGCCCAGCTCCCCTCTTGGGACTCAGGACACCCAGAGGGTTTAGCTCAGTAGGGAGGGGACTATGGGGGAGGGGTGGGCTGCAAAGGCCGTGGGGGCTTAAAAGCAGGGAGGATGGCAGTGAATCGAGGTGGAGACCAGCTTGGTCTGTGCGGGCAGATCTGGCTTCAGTTCTGCCCCACTATCACTCGCTCTGTGACGTGAAGCAGGTTACTTCACCTCTCTGAGCCCCAGTTGCCAACTCAGTAACATGGGTTACTAGTGAGAGCACCTGATCGTGGGATTTTGGGGAGGCTAAGCTGGAAGTCATGGCCTTGGCTGACACGTTAGATAAACATCTGGCTGCGCCTCCCTCTTCCGACCTGCCGCAGGTTGCCAGCTCCTCGTTAAATGTGCCCTTCGTTCAGGAAGGCAATTGATGGTTTCACTCATAGAAAACTCTGCTTCTAGGCTAGGTGCAGTTTCAAGGCAAAAAACTTACGGGAGGGGGAGTGAGGATGCAGGCAAAACCTTGTATCTGGGTCTCAGAATACACGTGCCAACACCTACATCAGTAGTTCAGAGGATGCTCTTTTCCCCGTGTGTTTAATACATGATTAGTGCCCCTTTTAAATAACAAAACCTATAACATCGCCGTCTGTGGGAAGCTTGAGGGAAAACGTGACCCTTGTCTAGTAGAAATTCTCTCCCAGAAACCAAGGAGTGACCAGGTCTTGGAGGGTCTACAATCCCATCCAGCAAAGTGGAGCCAGGAGCCACAGAAAGCAGGGCTTCAGTGCCTCCCAGGGGAAGTTAAATCAAGACAAGTCACGCTTCTCACAGATGCCTTCCAGCCGCAGTCTCATGGCAAAGTCAGAAGAGGAGTGGCACAGCCACCCGACAAGTGTGAGGAGGGCGTCAGAGGGACGGGCGGGGCGGGGCGGGAGCCTATTCTCCCCGCGGCGGTGGCTGCGGTGGCTGTTTAGATCCCACGCACTTTCCTGCTCCTTCCCTGCTCTCCGCCCACTGCTCCTGCCTCACCTGCTGGAACCCCTGGGGACTTCATGAGCTCCAGCATCCCAGATGGGGGCCAGGGCCATGGATGTCAGCACAGTCACAGGTCACCTCACTCCCTACACCACCCCTCCTTCCTAAGGTGCGTTTCTATTTCCCACAGACGTCTTGTTAAAGACTGTAGGCTACACGATACATTTTTCAGATGTTACTGAACAAAAGCGGGGTGAGTAGTAAATCCCAGTGAATAATGGAGCACTGATTGTTTGGGGCTATGGAGTGGCCAGTAAGGTTTTGAAAAGAATAATTAAAATAGAGCTCAGTTGAGTTAAGCTTTGAGGACAGTCTGCCCTGCCATTATCTTCAGCTGGAAAGATAATTCACCCATCTCTGGTGCCCTGGGGTGTGGCCTTTGCCCCCTCGGCAGATCTAGAGGCTAGGCTTACTTCGAGGTCTCTCCCAGACAGTGGGGGCCAGACCAGCTGACCTCCCCAGATGGACCTCAAATCCTGCTCAGGCTGGGAACAGAAGGTTCGGGTCCCCCAGGGCTGCACAGACACAGCAGTAATGGGCAGTGTCCAGGGCCGAGTCCTGGGTTTATCTGTTAGTCAGCAGAACCCCAGGAGCTTGGCGAGAACCTGCTAGTGGGCTTCCGTTCTAGATCACCATCATTCACTGTGGTAGCTGTGGCCATGTGCCGGCAGTGTGGCCAGTACTCCTGAGGGGCTGGATTTTACATTTTATTTAATTGTATCTACTTTTAATTCATTTCAATTGAAAAAATGAAGCAGCCCAAAACAACTTGCTTCTTTTCATAGAGCTGCATTTCACCTTAACCATTCAAAAGTGAGCGTGTGAACTGAGAAGTGCTGTAAGTGGCATATACAGGCTGGATTTTGGAGACTTGGTGTCAAGAGAGGGCAAGTGTCTCATGAATAACTTTATGATGATGTCAGTTATTATATCAGTTATATTTTAGATGTACTGGGTTAGATAAAATACAGTTAGCGTCTCACCCATTTCTTTGCACCTTGTTGAAGCTGATACTAGAAATGCAGTCCGGGCTCCCCTTGTGGTTCTAGATAACTCGCAGACTCAGCAGTCAGAAGTGGAAACCCGAGGCCCGCAGACGGGTGCTGGCCCATCTGCACCCCTGTTGTTCTCAACCACCTACCTTCCCAGGCAGCTCCGGGGCTCGGTGGCGGGGCCTTGGCAGGGAGCGCCGCCCCTGGCTCCCCGTCAGCATCCACAGGCAGCTCCTCTGGGAGACTCGACTCTTCTGACTTTTCTGGGAATAGCTCGTCCTTGGCCTCGAAGCTCTCCTTGACAAACAGCTCCGTCTTCTGCCACCTTTCTCTGTCCTTTTCAGGCGCTTCCTCCCCTTCCACAGTGGCACCCAAGTCCCTGGCACTGTCTGGCGCGAGCATCTCCCCTGAGCAGAAGTCCACAGTGAGCTGGGAACATCCTGGGAGGACAAGGGGGACCTGCAGTGAACTGCCAGGATGGTCATCAGAGTGCTGTTTAGGTGCTAAATACACGGGCTGAAAGTCCACCAGGGGGATGCCTAGCGCGTGCACTGCCGGCACAGGACACAGCCACTAGAAAACTGTGCAGGGGGCTCTTAGGAGACGCAGGCTGAGGTATTTGGGGTTAAGGGCCACGATGTCTGCCTTTGCTTTCAAATGGGTCAGCGGAACAGGAAAGACTGTGTGTGTGTGTGCCAAAATATTAACAACCATCCGATCTAAACAGACAATTAAGCTGTTCATTTTAACTATTCTTTAAGCTTTTCTTAAAACTTGAAAAATATCAGAATTAAAAGTTGGGAAAAGGGAAATAAAACCATGCTACAGGGGAACATCGATTTTATGGGACTGTACTATTATGCTGATTCAAAAGAGTAGGCAAAAAGCAATATAGCTATGCCAGGGGCTTCCCTGGTGGCACAGTGGTTAACAATCCACCTGCCAATGCAGGGGACATGGGTTCAAGCCCTGGTCCGGGAAGATCCCACATGCCGCAGAGCAACAAAGCCCATGTGCCACAGCTACTGCACTCTAGAGCCTGTGAGCCACAACTACTGAGCCCATGCACCACAACTATTGAGCCCGCGCGCCTAGAGCCCGTGCTCTGCAACAAGAGAAGCCACCGCAATGAGAAGTCAGTGCACTGCAAAGAAGAGTAGCCCCCGCTCACCAACAACTAGAGAAAGCCTGCGTGCAGCAACGAAGACCCAATGTGGCCAAAATAAATACGTTAAATAAATAAATTTATATATATAAAAAAGAAAGCCATAGAGCTATGCCATTTTTTTCTATTAAAAAAAATACATATGTTTTACATGCGTGGGGAAAAGCCAGGAAATACCCACACTGAATACTGAGTGGTTCTTGCTATGATACTGTTATTACTCTTGCCTTTCTATGTTTTCTATGTGTAGCGTATTTACATTTTGTAATTAGGTGAAAAACACTAAATGTCATTTAAAAGCACACATAGAGACTCTGGCTCTTCTACTGGGTGTAAGAGGAGGAAGGGGGTTCCTACTTAATAAGGTGCCCTGAGCACCGTCCTTGAGGTCAAGGGCAGATGGATCTGCAGGTACGTGAACGAATGGTCCCCACCCCCCACCCCCAATCCCTGAGATGAAAGGCTGAGTTCCACAGCCCAGCTCTTTAATCTGAACAGAGCTCGGGGTCCTCCTTGCGTCTCAAGCACGCACCTTGCTCCTGGCTTGCTTTCTGCTGTTTCCTCTCCTCGGCCTGGCGCTTGATTGCGGCTAAGGCCTCAATGCTGTCTGTGATCTTCTTCCGCTCTCTGCTCTCCCACTGCTGTCTCTCCTCCTGCTCAGCTTTGTACCCTCCTTGTGCCCAGGCCTCTGCACAAGCTCTGTTTAGGAGTATTAAAAACAAAAAACAAAGAAACAAGAACACCCCAGAAATCGCGGAGGTTTGAATTGTCACAGGTTCGAAGTAAATCCAAAACATACACTATCTGACCAAACTTGCGCATCTTCCCCAAAATCAAACTAAAGGCACAGGACATATGACTGCAAGGATACGTATTAACATGTGCACATTTTTAATCTGTAAAGTCTAATGGTTTGCAAAGCCAGCTAGATACGAGGCCAAGAGCACAAGTGACAAAGAAAAAAATAGAGAAATTGGACTCCACCAAAGTTAAAAATGTGTGTCATGCAAAGAATACCATAAATGAAAGGCAACCCACAGAATGGGTATGCAAATCATATACCTGATCAGGGGGTTGTATCTCGAATATATAAAGACCTATTGCAACTCATTAATACAAAGATGACTTAAAAACGGGAAGAGGTTAAAAGAATGAGAAGGCAAACGTAGTGGGAGAAAATATCTGCAAGAAAGATAACTGAAACGTGGCTTGTATCCAAAACATACAAAGAACTATTAAAACTCAAAAATGAAAAAACACACATTTTAAAAAGTGGGCAAAAGAACTGGACACCTCACCAAAGAAGATAGGCAGGTGGCAAGTAAGCTCATCATCATAGGACATCAGGAAAGTGCAAATTAAACCAATGAGATGCCACTTGACACTCAACAGAACGGCTAAAATCCAGAACACTGACAACACCAACTGCCGGGAAGGATGTGCAGCGACAGGAATGCTCCTTCATTGCTGGTGGGAATGCAAAATGGCGCAGCCCCATGGAAGACAGCTTGGCAATTACAAAGCAAACAATCTTACATATAATCCAGCAATCGTGCTCCTAAGTATTTACCCAAATGAGTTGAAAACAAATGTCCACACACAAAACCCTGCACACGAACATTGATAGCAGCACTGTTCACAACAGCCAAAAAGTGGAAGCAACCCAAATGTCCATCAACTGATAGATAAAGAAAATGTGGGCTGAGATAGCCTCATCCACCAGAGGGCGGACAGCAGAATCAAGAACTACAATTCTGCAGACTGTGGAATGCAAACCACATTCACAGAAAGACAAGATGAAAAGGCAGAGGGCTATGTACCAGATGAAGGAACAAGATAAAACCCCAGAAAAACAACTAAATGAAGTGGAGATAGGCAACCTTCCAGAAAAAGAATTCAGAAAAATGATAGTGAAGATGATCCAGGACCTCAGAAAAAGAATGGAGGCAAAGATTGAGAAGATGCGAGAAATGTTTAACAAAGACCTAGAAGAATTAAAGAACAAATACCTAGAATAATTAAAGAACAAACAGAGATGAACAATACAATAACTGAAATGAAAAATACAGTAGAAGGAATGAAGAGCAGAATAACTGAGGCAGGAGAACGGTTAAGTGACCTGGAAGACAGAATGGTGGAATTCACTGTCACAGAACACAATAAAGAAAAAAGAATGGAAATAAATGAAGACAGCCTAAGAGACCTCTGGGACAACATTAAACGCGCCAACATTCACATTATAGGGGTCCCAGAAGGAGACGAGAGAGAGAGAAAGGACCCAAGAAAATACCTGAAGAGATTATAGTCGAAAACGGCCCTAACATGGGAAAGGAAATAGCCACCCAAGTCCAGGAAGTGCAGAGAGTCCCAGGCAGGATAAACCCAAGGAGAAACATACTGAGACACACAGTAATCAAACTGACAAAAATTAAAAACAAAGAAAAATTATTAAAAGCAACAAGGGAAAAATGACATTTAACATACAAGGGAACTCCCACAAGGTTAACAGCTGATTTCTCAGCAGAAACTCTACGAGCCAGAAGGGAGTGGCATGATATATTTAAAGTGATGAAAGGGAAGAACCTACAATCAAGATTACTCTACCCGGCAAGCATCTCATTCAGATTTGATGGAGAAATCAAAAACTTTACAGACAAGCAAAAGCTAAGAGAATTCAGCCCCACCAAACCAGCTCTACAACAAATGCTAAAGGAACTTCTCTAAGTGGGAAACACAACAGAAGACAAGAACCTACAAAAACAACACCAAAACAATTAAGAAAATGGTAATAGGAACCTACATATCGATAATTACCTTAAATGTGAATGGATTAAATACTCCAACCAAAAGACACAGGCTTGCTTAATGATACAAAAACAAGACCCATATGTATGCTGTTTACAAGAAACCCACTTCAGACCTAGGGACACATACAGACTGAAAATGAGGGGATGGAAAAAGATATTACATGCAAATGGAAATCAAAAGAAGGCTGGAGTAGCAATACTCATTTCAGATAAGATAGACTTTAAAATAAAGAATGTTACAGGAGACAAGGAAGGACACTATATAATGATCAAGGGATCAACCCAAGAAGAAGATATAACAATTATAAATATATATGCACCCAACCTAGGAGCACCTCAATACATAAGGCAACTGCTAACAGCTTTAGAGAGGAAATCGACAGTAACACACTAATAGTGGGGGACTTTAACACCTCACTTACACCAATGGACAGATCATCCTGACAGAAAATTAATAAGGAAACACAAGCTTTAAAAGACACAATAGACCAGATAGGTTTAATTGACATTTACAGGACATTCCATTGGGAAACAGCAGATTACACTTTCTTCTCAAGTGCACGCGGGACATTCTCCAGGATAGATCACATCTTGGGTCACAAATCAAGCCTCAGTAGATTTAAGAAAATTGAAATCATATCAAGGATCTTTTCTGACCACAATGCTATGAGATTAGAAATGAATCACAGGGGAAAAATGTAAAAAATACAAACACATGGAGGCTAAACTATACGTTACTAAATACACAAGAGATCACTGAAGAAATCAAAGAGGAAATCAAAAAATACCGAGAGACAAATGACAATGAAAATACATGATCCGAAACCTATGGGATGCAGCAAAAGCAGTTCTAAGAGGGAAGTTTATAGCAATACAATCCTACCTCAAGAAACAAGAAAAATCTCAAATAAACAATCTAACCTTACACCTAAAGGAACTAGAGAAGGAAGAACAAACAAAACCCAAAGTTACTAGAAGGAAAGAAATCATAAAGATCAGAGCAGAAATAAATAAAATAGAAACAAAGAAAACAATAGCAAAGATCAATGAAACTAAAAGCTGGCTCTTTGAGAAGATAAACAAAATTGATAAACCATTAGCCAGACTCATCAAGAAAAAGAGGGAGAGGACTCAAATTAATAAAATTAGAAATGAAAAAGGAGAAGTTACAAGAGACACCGCAGAAACACAAAGCATCCTAAGAGACTACTGCAAGCAACTGTATGCCAATAAAATGGACAACCTGGAAGAAATGGACAAATTCTTAGAAAGGTATAACCTTCCAAGACCGAACCAGGAAGAAATAGAAAATATGAACAGACCAGTCACAAGTAATGAAATTGAAACTGTGATTAAAAATCTTCCAACAAACAAAAGTCCAGGACCAGATGGTTTCACAGGTGAATTCTATCAAATATTTAGAAAAGAGCTAACACCCATCCTTCTGAAACTCTTCCAAAAAATTGCAGAGGAAGGAACACTCCCAAACTCATTCTATGAGGCCACCATCACCCTGATACCAAAACCAGACAAAGATACTACAAAAAAAGAAAATTGCAGACCAATATCACTGATGAATATAGAGGCAAAAATCCTCAACAAAATACTAGCAAACAGAATCCAACAGCACATTAAAAGGATCATACACCATGATCAAGTGGGATTTATCACAGGGATGCAAGGATTCTTCAGTATATGCAAATCAATCACTGTGATACACCATATTAACAAATTGAAGAAGAAAAACTGTATGATCATCTCAATAGATGCAGAAAAAGCTTTTGACAAAATTCAACACCCATTTATGATAAAAACTCTCCAGAAAGTGGGCATAGAGGGAACGTACCTCAACATAATAAAGGCCATATACGACAAACCCACAGCAAACATTCTCGATGGTGAAAAACTGAAATCATTTCCTCTAAGATCAGGAACAAGACAAGGATGTCCACTCTCACCACTATTATTCAACATAGTTTTGGAAGTCCTAGCCACGGCAATCAGAGAAGAAAAAGAAATAAAAGGAATACAAATTGGAAAAGAAGAAGTAAAACTGTCACTCTTTGCAGGTGACATGTTACTATACATAGAAAATCCTAAAGATGCCACCAGAAAACTACTAGAGCTAATCAATGAATTTGGTAAAGTAGCAGGATACAAAATTAATGCACAGAAATCTCTTGAATTCCTATATACTAATGATGAAAAATCTGAAAGAGAATTTAAGGAAACACTCCCATTTACCATTGTAACAAAAAGAATAAAATGCCTAGGAATAAACCTACCTAGGGAGACAAAAGCCCTGTATGCAGAAAACCATAAGACACTGATGGAAGAAATTAAAGATGATACCAACAGATGGAGACATATACCATGTTCTTGGATTGGAAGGATCAATATTGTGAAAATGACTATACTACCCAAAGCAATCTATAGATTCAATGCAATCCCTATCAAATTACCAATGGCATTTTTTACAGAACTAGAACAAAAAATCTTAAAATCTGTATGGAGACACAAAAGACCCTGAATAGCCAAAGCAGTCTTGAGAGAGAAAAACGGAGCTGGAGGAATCAGATTCCCTGACTTCAGACTATATTACAGAGCTACAGTAATCAAGACAATGTGGTACTGGCACAAAAACAGAAACATAGATCAATGGAACAAGATAGAAAGCCCAGAGATAAACGCACGCACCTATGGTCAACTAATCTATGACAAAGGAGGCAAGGATATACAATGGAGAAAAGACAGTCTCTTCAGTAAGTGGTGCCTGGAAAACTGGACAGCTACGTGCAAAAGAATGAAATTAGAACACCCCCTAACACCATACACAAAAATAAACTCAAAATGGATTCGAGACCTAAATGTAAGACCGGACACTGTAAAACTCTTAGAGGAAAACATAGGAAGAACATTCTTTGACATAAATCAAAGCAAGATCTTTTTTGATCCACCTCCTACAGTAATGGAAGTAAAAACAAAAATAAATGGGACCTAATGAAATTTAAAAGCTTTTGCACAGCAAAGGAAACCATAAACAAGACGAGAAGACAATCCTCAGAATGGGAGAAAACATTTGCAAACGAATGAACAGACAAAGAATTAATCTCCAAAATATATAAACAGCTCATGCAGCTCAATATTTAAAAAAAAAAACCCAATCCAAAAATGGTCCGAAGACCTAAATAGACATTTCTCCAAAGAAGACATACAGATGGCCAAGAGGCACATGAAAACGTGCTCAACATAACTAATTATTAGAGAAATGCAAATCAAAACTACAATGAGGTATCACCTCACACCAGTTAGAATGGGCTTCATCAGAAAATCTACAAAGAACAAATGCTGGAGAGGGTGTGGAGAAAAGGGAACGCTCTTGCACTGTTGGTGGGAATGTAAACTGATACAGCCACTATGGAGAACAGTATGAATGTTCCTTAAAAAACGAAAAATCGAACTACCATATGACCCAGCAATCCCACTACTGGGCATATACCCAGAGAAAACCATAATTCAAAAAGACACATGCACCCCAATATTCATTGCAGCAGTATTTACAACAGCGGGGTCATGGAAGCAACCTAAATGCCCATCGACAGACAAATGGATAAAGAAGATGTGGTACATATATACAATGGAATATTATTCAGCCATAAAAGTGAACGAAATTGGGTCATTTGTAGAGATGTGGATGGACCTAGAGACTGTCATACAGAGTGAAGAGTCAGTCAGAAAGAGAAAAACAGAAAAACAAATATCGTATATTAATGCATATATGTGGAATCTAGAAAAGCGGTACAGACGAACCAGTTTGCAGGGCAGAGATAGAGACACAGATGTAGACAACAAACATATGGACACCAAGGGGGGAAGCGGCGGGGGGCGGTGGGGGGATGAATTGGGAGATGGGGATCGACATATACACACTAATATGTATAAAATGGATAACTAGTAAGAGCCTGCTGTATAAAAAAATAAAATAAAATAAAATGTGGGCTTTCCAAATGGAATGTTATTTCACAGCATTATTTTGGAAGTATTTACTGACACTGGCTGCAATGTGGGTGAACCTTAAAAATCTGCTTAAAAATCAGTGGGCTTCCCTGGTGGCGCAGGGGTTGAGAGTCCGCCTGCCGATGCAGGGGACACGGGTTCGTGCCCTGGTCCGGGAGGATCCCACATGCTGCGGAGCGGCTGGGCCCGTGAGCCATGGCCGCTGAGCCTGCGCGTCCGGAGACTGTGCTCCGCAATGGGAGAGGCCACAGCAGTAAGAGGCCCGCGTACCGCAAAAAAAAAAAAAAAAAAAAAAAAGCAGTGATGATATACATGGCAGTCCCAGGTTCGATATTCTTGATATGCAAAGAGCTCTTATGAATCAGTAAGAAAAAGCATCCCCCCAAAAGGAAACTAGGAAGAAGTCATGAATGCAATACTTATAGAGAAGGAAACACAAATGCCCAACAAAGGTAGTAAAAATGACCAACTTCATCAGTTACCCAAAAATGCAAATTTAAAACGAGGTACTGGGACTTCCCTGGTGGCGCAGTGGTTAAGAATCTGCCTGCCAATGCAGGGGACACGGGTTCGAGCCCTGGTCTGGGAAGATCCCACGTGCCGTGGAGCAACTAAGCCCATGCGCCACAACTACTGAAGCCCTTGTGCTAGAGCCCGTGCTCTGCAACAAGAGAAGACGCTGCAATGAGAAGCCCACACACCGCAATGAAGAGTAGCCCCTGCTCACCGCAACTAGAGAAAGCCCGCACGCAGCAACAAAGACCCAATGCAGCCAAAAAATAAATAAATAAATGAATAAAAATTAAATAAATAAATAAAGCGAGGTACCACCTTCACTCATCAATTGGCCTGGCAAAGGTTTTGTTTTGTTTTTTTACATGGCTGTGTCTGCGGAAGTTATAAGTTGATACAAACATTCTAGAAAACAATTAGAAAATATTTAAAAACACCTTTTAAAAGTCTCAAACCACAGTCTTTATCTTTAATCCAATAATACAACTCAGGGTTCCATCCTAAGGAAATAACCGGCCATGAGATCAGAGGCTTATATAGAAGGATAATTATCAAAGGATTATGAAAAATCTATGAATAAGTGCTCAAAAACAGGGAATTTCCTATTAAAAACAATCATGTAAGCCATTAAACCTATTTAACTGAAATATTTAATGATGTGTGGAAATGCTCAAAAATCAGAAAATTTTAAAAGTTTAATATTGAGTATGCTCAACTATTAAGTATGATCAAAAGGCTTTTTGTCTCCTTACCTGTCCTTTGGAAAAACTGGTCTGTCATCCAGGTATGTTAAATGTTTTAGTCGTACAGTGAGTGTCCGTCGATAATTCGGGATGTTCCTAATCACTGGGTTTCCCATCAAATTCAGTACACGCTGGAAGCACACAGGCAGAACCACATTAATCACTGAAAAATGGATGCGATTAAAACATTTAATATGTGCAGTGCTCTGAAAATAAATAAACAGGGAGTGTTTACATCAAATCACGAAGACCATATCAGAGAAGGCAGAGGCTTTCGTTGTTTCTGTGCCATCAGAACTGTCCCGAGAACTGGGCAGCCCTTTCTTCTATTACACTTGAACTTCAGATCCTAAATCTCATTGTCCTTCCAGAACAATACTGGAAAACACTTCCTGAGGCCTTTACCCGAGGGCAGTGATTGCATTAGTTTTGCTGGCCCAATCTCTTTTACTGAAATTAATCTCCAATTGATCATTTTCTGTCCTTCCCAGCCAGGACCCATTTTAAGAAAATGTACACAGCAGCTAGACAGATAAGAAGTGGTGACTGAGGGCATAGGATGCAAAGTGCCTGCTTATCTACTGCCAAGCTTATAGGTCTTCTGGATGTCAAGTCGGGACCAGGAAAGGGAAAGCGACACAGCAGTGCCAGTGCGCCGTCCCCACCCCTCTTTAAATACTGTCACCTCCCCTCCTGCCGATGAAACTCAAGAAGGTGAATGGTCAAGGTGACATGTGGGTGAAACATTTAACATCAGTTTGCCTGAACTGGTGAAATGTTTTTCATATCCAAAGTGATTTTTCTTGTTCAGGAAAATAAATATACTGGTTCAAGTGACCTGTTCTGTGGGGCTGAGTCGGGGGAGCGATGTGCCCCAGGGGCAGGGACTAAAGGGCTGCGTGTGTAGGGAGAATGTAAAAGCCATCACAAAACCACCACGAGGCTGACTGTTCTTGTTATGGGTTGAATTGCTTCCCCCCAGCAAACTTATATGCTAAAGTCCTAACCCCCAGCGCCTCAGAATGTGACTGTATTTGGAGACAGAGTCTTTGAAGAGGTGATTAAGATTAAATGATGTCATTAGGGTGGGGCATGATCCAATAGGTCCTTGTAAGAAGAGATTAGGACACAGAGACACACACCGAGAAGGCCATATGAGGACCCAGGGAGAAGATGGCCACCTACATGCCAAGGAGAGAGGCCTCAGGAGAAACCAACCCTGCTGACACCTTGATCTCGGACTTCTAGCCTCCAGAATCATGAGAAAATAAATTTCTGTTGTTTAAGCCACTCAGTCTGGTACTTTGTTACGGCAGCCAGGCCAAACAATGGTATCATGATACAGCTCTATATCATCACCATGTACTGGTGACGATATAGATTCTAAAGTCGTCCTTGGTGACAGTCTGCTCTACAGACTGGTTTTTTGGGGTTTTTTTGTTGTTTTTTTTTTTGCGGTACGCGGGCCTCTCACTGCTGTGGCCTCTCCCGTTGCGGAGCACAGGCTCCGGACGCGCAGGCTCAGCGGCCATGGCTCACGGGCCCAGCCGCTCCGCGGCATGTGGGATCTTCCCAGACTGGGGCACGGACCCGTGTCCCCTGCATCAGCAGGCGGACTCTCAACCATTGCGCCACCAGGGAAGCCCTACAGATTGTTCCTGAACTATGGTTTGCTCACTGTTTTTCTTTAAATGGACTTACTTTTTCCTTCTTATCCATACCCTAAGCAGTAAACAGTGAACTCAAGTTTGTTGTGTGCTATTTGGAATATTTTTTCCTAGTTCACATGACAACACATATACACTAAAAAGCAAGGAAGTCATCAAAGGCTGCTGGAGTGGAGTCCAAAGGACACAGGAGCTGCCTGGAGGGGTTGCCACAGGCCAGAAGATGGGACCATTCAATCACCCCAAATTAAAATGACAGCAAGGGTTAAGTCATATCAAATACTGTATCTATAAATCTTTGTGTTCACGATGATAACGTGAACCTTTAGAGGTTCAACCTCATTGTCACCTTTACAGGTTCCTACGTTCTTGACACATTTCTCTGAAAAGGAATACATAAAAAGAAAAAAAAAACAAGCATTTATCCTAGCTTTTTCTTCTTTTTTTAAAAATATTTATTTATTCGGTTGCACTGGGTCTTAGTTGTGGCAGGTGGCTGTGGCTCACGGGCTCCTTAGTTGCAGCTCACTGGCTCCTTAGCTGTGGCATGTGAACTCTTAGTTGCGGCATGCATGTGGGATCCAGTTCCCTGACCAGGGATCGAACCCAGGCCCCCTGCATTGGGAGCACGGAGTCTTACCCACTGCGCCACCAGGGAAGTCCCTATCCCAGCCTTTTCTATATGGACTTTATATTAGGGAGGCATGAATGGATGAGCAAAACTGCTCTTTGTGGAAGCATTCCAGCTAATAGGTGCAGAAGGAATAAGAGACTTAGAATACGGTCACTGTGTGACTCCTAATGAAATCACACATGGAGGCAACATGCTTCGGGAGCTGCAGAAACGATCAGGGGAAGGGGGTGAGGGACTTCATGAAGGCTGGATCTGGTTGCCAGCAGCCAAACCCACGAATCAAGCTGAAAGTTACAAAACGAGAGGCGACCAGACTTACAGGTGCCCTGACTGATGCAACAGCAAACCTCAAAGTTAGATTCTGAGCCTATATCTGATCAGGTCTCTGGCTCCACCATCATTTTACAAGAGATACTGGGGACAGCAGAACACGTTAAACCACACCATGAGGATGCAGTCAGCTGAATCCAGGATGTGGCTGACAACCAGAGGAGGGACCCGGTTTCTTCGACAGATTTATGGTGTGTGTGTGTGTGTGTGTGTGTGTGTGTGTGTGTGTGTGTGTGAACAGCCAAGGGGAGACTGTGATAGATCAAGAGATTTGAGAGATGCGTAATCCAAACGTGATGTGTGGATCTGGTTTGGATTTGCAAAACCCAACAGTCAAAGCACATTTTTGAGACAAATGGGGAACACTGAATATGGACTGGTTATTAACCGTCCTTCTGATAATATTTTAGATATAATAATAGTATTGTCATGATGCTTTTAAAAAGTCCTTATCTGTCAAGAATACGCACTGAAATATTTGTGGGTGAAACGATACAGCATCTGGCATTGAAAACACTCCAGCTAAAAATACAGAGAAGAAAAAAAAGTGTGATGGGTGTGAAGAAAGCAGGGAGAAAGGAAGGGGGAAGGGAGGGAGGGGAAAGAGAAAAGAGATCTGCTGTCTACAGAACACAAGATAACGCAAGTTGTGTGCGTGTGTGTGTTTTACCAGGTTGGGCATGCTCTCGAGAATGCTCAGGATCTCTGGGTCACTCAGCTGGTTGTGGGAAAGGTCAAGGACACAGAGTTTCAAACATTCCTTGAGATGCTGAACGTCTTCCACGGTCTCTAAGTGGTTGTGGGCCATCTGGAGTGTGTTGAGGACCGGCAGGCAGGCTGGAAGGGGAGGTGGGCAGAAGTAAGCGACACAGGTGGAAAAGAATGTTAAGAACCTCCGCTAGGAAACGGTGGTGGATGTGGGTGCCTAGTGGACGCCCCACCCCATCCCGCCCCGCCACGTCAGGGCCTTCTTACAGAGGTTTTCAATGGTCTTGATGTAATTGTTGCTGATGTTGAGAGCATCCAGTTTCTGCAGAGGTTCTAGGTTCTCGATCTTATGGAGCAAGTTCACTTGCAAGAAGAGGCATCGCAGTTCCGTTTGGGCCTCTAGGTTCTCGATTTTCTGTATTCCGTTGCACTCCAGCCAGAGACAACGCAGCCCTGTGTACTCTTCCAAGTTCTCGATGCGGTCAAAGCCTAGTGGGGAGGAAGGGGGAGTCGGTTAAGCTTCTACACACTCAGAGGCACAGGGGTCACCCTCTTTTCTGCCTATCTGCCCAGCATCCACATGTCCTTCCTCAGTTACACCACTGCCTCTTTGGAGGGACATCCCTGTCCTGATACTACCCCATGGCTCTCTGCAGGGAGCTGGTCACGCTTAGCCGAGTGGAGCCAACCTTCATGAATCCCGGGGAACTTTGCTGGCTCCATTGGAAAGAGGTAACTTTCTGCTAGAATTGCCAGCCTGGAAGGGTGGAGCCTAACACTGAAGGAGCCACCTTCCCTTCTCGCCTGGGAGTGGGGAGAAGTGAGGGGCGACCTGCCTGAAATGAATGAGCACAAGGGAAAGCAGGGCCAAGGAAAGGGGAGAAACAGCCTCGTGAAGAGATGCGGTGAGCACCAGGATGGATACAGCTGTGCCTGAAGCCAGTCCAAACTTCGGGTCTGGTTTGACGGTATTTTTCAGTTTTATGAGCCACATGTAAGGTGAGGAGAACAAACATTTTTGTTTCCTTGAGTGACTCATTATAGATTTGTAATTCACAGTGCACCTGCTATTACCAAAACTTTTTCAAAGTCATTTGTTTTGTTGCCTGAAAAGTTTTAACCAAAAGTTTTTATTAAAAAAGGGTAATAGCAACGATGAGGCAGAACCACCCAGCTAAGTCATTCCCAGATTCCTGACCCTCAGAAACAGTATCAAATAATGATAATTTTTTAAGTTGGTAAGTTTGGGGGTAATTTGTTAGGCAGCAGTAGATAATATAGGCATATCTCTCTCCTAATTCTTCTACCTCTCTGATTCTTTCTACTTGGTCTAACCCACTGGGTCTTCTTCTTCTTCCCACCTCTTAAATATTGGTCCTCTGGGGTCTGCCCCCCTAAGTCATCTCATCACTGTTACACCAAGATATTGGGTGGAGGATTTTGGGGGGGCAATGTGGAGGTGAGGAGACCAGTTAGGGGTCGTTCCACACCTTTAGAGTAGTTGTGCTGCTGGAGCCCTCCGTGAATCTCCCAGGCACAGCGTGAACCTTCTCACAGTGGCCGCCCTGTCCCCCAAGACACCAAAGCATCTTTACCGTATCCGTCTCTGTATCTTCAGCACTTGCCAGGCACACAGAAGGCTCTCAGTAAACATTTACTGAACAAATGAACATAAAGATGGTCTGATGAAGCAGGGTGGCCATCCCAAGTTCAGCACGAGGTTGGGAGTTCTCACTCTGGTTCCTCATTGCTAGAATAGCCCTGTCTATGAACCTGAACTTAAGTTTATGTGTGATACGGGACACCGACACAGTCCTTCACAACGTAACCCTCCCAGGCCCAAAGTATTTACAAGTAGCTACTGGCTCGAAAAAGTATGAGTCCTTTAGCAAATATAAATAAAAGATACCAATGTGTTTCCCTTGAACCCGTATTAACTCCAGTCACGTAAGACTTTTTCTTCAAAGAAATATTATTGCTTTTCCATGCATCTCCACTAAACTCTGAAATTTCTACTTAAATATAAGTTAAGAACACCAGATGATCCCTGCAAGTAATTCTTAACACCACTGGAGTCTTTCCACCTGACATGAGGTCGCGCCTCCACCAGACGCTTACCTTTATAGTGTAGGTACAGCGCATCGTTCAGCGCTGGGGTGATATAAAGCTTATGCTGCTTGCATAGTTTTCGCAGAAAATTTTTAGTCATTCTGTGGAATGAAAAACATGAACAAGAAAGTTATTTCAATTTGTCAGCTGTAAAATATATCCCATAAATTCTTTGCCACACCCATTCCGTCCACAAATTCCAGAATATTCTATATGCCCGATGACTTTGTTTATAGCTTTCAGGGCCTCGTCCAGTATTGTGACTTTCGGCCTTCTCAAAAACTGCAAAGTGTGTTCTAATAGAAATACCTTTGTGTCATCAAGAACTACTAATGTTTCTCTCTCTCCAGGTCCAGCATTCAAGTTGTATAGATTGTGGTTAGTTAAGCCACAGAGCGACGCCCTCCTGCCTCTGCCACTAATCCTCAGACGTGGGGCCGACTATTTAATCTCTGTGAGCCTCAACTTCCTTATCTGGACAAAGGGGTGATTGTAACATCCACCTTAGTGGGTAAACGCGTCGTGCTGAGTGGCAAGAGCACACCCACGTACCTGGGGCCACGATCCTCTTTGTCATCTCTTTGCTGTGCTAAGTGACCCTCTGACCAGCTATCACCACTGTGTTTCTGCTCGCTGAGGTAGGAAGTGTCCGAAGGACCTACGCATGTTTCCTTAGGGTCATTAATTTCTGTAAAATAAAGAGATTGGTTCTATAGAGATCGAGAAATGTATAAAAAATGTCCCCCAATTTCAACTTGATGAATAACTGTCTGCTTTTAGCATGGAACTGGTACTCTTTAAATGTATCACGGTGATTTTTAAAGCACTGATAAGGACTATGAAAATTTCACTTCTAGGCATATCTTTGATGAAACCTCTTGTACAGGTGGACACGGAGACGTGTGCGAAGATATTCACTTCTGCATTACTTGTAACAGCCAAAACCTATTAATGCAAATGTCCATCCATAGGGACTGGTTCAATAAAGCAACAGATTATTATTCTGCCTTGGAATAGAATGCACTGGAGCTATGTCAATCAATATGGATAATTCTCAGAAACACATACGGAGTGAAAAAAGCAAGTTTCGTAATGAGCACAGGATATCATTTACATAAATCAAACCCACACAAACCTATGCAGTGCATTGTTTAAGGACACATTTTAGATAGACAGGTAGATAGGTAGATAGATAGGATAGGAAGAGAGAGAGGCAGATGAGATTGAAAGAACCCACACAAAATTCTGGAGGTGGGGAGAAGGGAATGGGGCTAGGAGTAGAGGTGGGGTAAGGCAAAAAACATCAAATTTATCTGAAATGCTTTATTTCTTTAAAAAAAGACTTGAGGGGGCTTCCCTGGTGGCGCAGTGATAGAGAGTCCGCCTGCCGATGCAGGGGACATGGGTTCGTGCCCCGGTCCGGGAAGATCCCACATGCCACGGAGCGGCTGGGCCCGTGAGCCATGGCCGCTGAGCCTGCGCATCCGGAGCCTGTGCTCCGCAACGGGAGAGGCCGCAGCAGTGAGAGGCCCGCGTACCGCAAAAAAAAAAAAAAAAAAAAAAAAAGACTTGAAGTACATATGATTAACATGCTAATCATTTTCAATTCTTGGTGGTGATACATGGGTGTTTGTTATAATGTTCTCTGTTCTTTTAAAAAAGTTCTCCAAACAGGAGGGAGGAGCAAGATAGAGGTAGGGGATTAAGAAATATAAACTACCATCTATAAAATAAATAAGCTACAAGGGTGTATTGTACAGCAAAGGGAATACAGCCAATATTTTATAGTAACTGTAAATGGAATATAATCTATAAAAATTTTGACTCATTACGTTGTACACCTAAACTAATATTATAAGTCAACTATACTTCAATTTAAAAAAAGCTCTCAAAAAACACACAAGAAGAAACAAAAATTATGGGAATATCTTTGGTAGAAAGAAAATGAACACGCTCAAATGCACTTATTTTTTTTTAAAGGTCAATTAAAATTGGCTGATTCAAATGCACTTGATCTTAAGGGCTGTTTGCTGCTGCTCTCTGGGTGTCCCTGTGGACTACCGAATGAGATTAAACACTCCGTGTATGGGACTGTATCTTATAATTTCCTATTTCCCACTGCATATACTGCCTAGCCACCAGAGGCACCAGATAAAGGTTTGCGGAATAAAGACTAGATGCTCAATATACATAATAATTGATTGGTTTTATTAATAACAAGAACTGCTATTTATTACTGGCCCAATGTATGCCAGACACTCTAATTATAACTATCTCGCTTGCAAAAGAGGAGACTGCCCTATAGAGAGCTTAAGCTCTGGGCAAACAGCCATAAAACCGGCAAGTTGCAGAACGGTAGCGTGAACCCAGCAGGAGTGGCTTCAAACCTGTGTCTGTGCTCAGAGCAACATGGCTTCCCTACAGCAACTCTTACAGGGCTTGCCTGGACAGTCAATGCTCACGATATATTTGTTGGCTGGGTTCAAAACATGAGACACACATCAAGTAGTTTCTTTACCAGCTCCTAAAAAGTTTCCCTTACAGTCCAAGCCAAGCAGGAGGGGAGGCTGTTTTCTAAGCCCATTCCGGAAAACTTTGGTGAGGAGTCACCTCAGAAGAACCAGCTCGTCATTCACTCTGTCTACCACAGATCAGACACTGGACCGGACACTGCCAGTTCAATCAGGATGTCCTGCCCTGACATAGCTTGCCATCTAGAGGGGGAGAGAGCCTTTGATCTTGCATGGTGACGGCAATAAAGGGAAACATTCAAAACATTAAAAAGTTGGGCGGTGGGGAGAATGGTGTGTTCAGTGAGGGCTTGGGCTCTGGAGTCAGACTGTCCAGGCGTGAGTCTGTTCTGTCATTGACTGGCTGAGGGTAATCTGTTTGGAGAAAGTTCTATAACCTCTTTAAGTTCCAGGTTCCTCATCTGTATGAAACGGGGAGAGGAGTGCCTACCGCAGAGGGAGGGTGTATGGTTCGAATGCAGTGAGCGCACGGCACGCATCGTTTAGTAAGTGTCGGCCGCCATTATTATTATTACTATTACTGCTGGCTGTGAAGACTAGGGGTGTGGTGCTGGGCGCAGGCCGTCGCCCCCCTCGCCTCCCTGGGGCGGCTGTCTGCACCTTCCTTGCGGCCCCCTTGGCCTGCGTTCCCGTGGTCACCCGCCGACTCCTCCACGGCTGGCTCCAAGCCCGGCTCCCGCGCGCAGTCCTGTTCCGCTCCCCCGTCCGCCACGGGCTCCGAGGCGTCGCGGTTCATGTTTATTCCTGAAACACTGAACACCCCGTAGCAGTGGGGAAGCCCGGTTGTGTGGGATCACTACGTGACCCAGCCCGCCAGGGCACTCTGCGTCTGCGTGTGCGTCGTTGGCAGGCATACGCTTCCCTGGTCCCCACGGCAACCACTGCGCACGCGCACTCGGGACGCCGGGGGGCGGGTCCCGCAACGGTCCCGCCCACAGCGCGTGCGCGGGTCACGTGGGCGCGCGGCTCGTTGTAGCTGCGGCGGCGGCGACGGGGTGGTGGCCGAGCGTCTTTGGTGGGACCGGCTCCGAGACTGCGTCGCCTCTGCAGGTACCGCGCCCCCCACGCCAGGCCCTGGGCCCCAGACCCTCCTGGTTTCCCTCGGCGCCCACTGGGACTTCGGCCCGGCGCCTCCTTCTGCGCCCCACCACGCCCCCCTGGACTAGTGCCCTCAGCGCCGAGACACCCAGGCCTCCCGGACCCTTTCGTCCCTCCCTTCCCTCGGACCCCGCCCCCAGCTTCCCTCCTTCCAGAGTGTCCCCCAAGAGCGCCCCTTCCACAGCTCCATCCCGGCGTTGCACCCACACAGGACTCCCTTTTCTGGGCCCGCCCCTCCCCCAGGACCCGGCCGACCTGGGGCCCCAGCCACCCCGAGCGCGGGTCCCACTCTTTCCCAGACCTGACCCAGGTGCTCCGCACGAGGCTCTGAAGATCACCCCTTTGTGCTTCTTTATTGTCGTTTCCAAAGGACTTGGTCTGAGTGGGATTCGTTGTCGTCGTCTTTGTTCTGAAGTAGAAGTAATTCAGAATAAGGGAGCTCTTGGAAAAAGGGCCCCACCAGTTCCCCAGCGGCGGTCATTTGTTCGGCCCTGCCCGGTGCTGGAGGGGAAGGGTTCTGGAGACCAGTGAGGCTGTCGCTGTTCCAAATGAACGTGCAGCCCAGACACAGACCGGCGCTTGAAGCCAAACTCAGCGGCCCTCTCGGTGATGCTAGCAAGATGCCTGCCTGGGGGTCTTACAGTGGGCGTCGCCAGCCAGGGCTCAGGACTTTGGTAGACCTTGATCTGAATTCCCACAGCCCAATTCTTCTCTTTACCTCGGCAAGCCTCAGTTTCCCCGTCTGTAAACTGGGAACGATTAAAACTCTGCCTCGTAAGGTTGATGAGAGGGCAAGTACGATGGTGGGAATAAAGCACTTAGTGGAGTCTTTTGCATAAAGCCAGCTCTCAGTTTTAACCCTGAGCACTACAAATAGACAAGAGCTGACGTTGAACACTGAATTATAGTGGCTAATAGCCAAGGTTTATGGAGCAGTTATGTTCTGGACTCTGTTCTGAGTGCTTTTTACATATGATCTACTTTAATTCTCATTATAATCTTAGGCAGGAACTATTAGCCCCGTGTTTACAGGTGATGTAAGGAAAGCTCAGGTGAAGTAATGTCACCTTCACCCAAGACACACAGCTCTTATATGGGGAGCGTGGATTCGAATCCAGGATGTCTATATTCAAAGTCTGTGGTTGTAATCACTACAGTAATGTTCCAGGGGCATAGAGTTCAACAAATTGGTATTTTTTTTAGCAGATTTTTTCTTTTTGAGATAAAATTCACATAACATAAAATTCACCATTTTAGCCATTTAAACAGGTACTGCTCATAGCAGCATATTCATGGTGTACAGTCCTCACCACTATTTAATTCCAGAACATTCTTATCATCCCCCAAAGAAATCCCACCCCATTAGCAGTCGCTCCCCATTTCCCACTCCCCCTGTGGCAGCCCTAATCTACTTTCTGTCTCTGGATTTGCCTTTTCTGGACGTTTCATATACGTAGAATCCCATGATGTGTCTCCTTTTGTCTGGCTTCTTTTGCTCAGCATACTGTTCTCAAGGTTTGTCCATGGCATAGCATGTATCCATACTTCATTCTTTTTATTGCTGAATAGTATTCCATTATGTGGATAGACCACATTTGTTTATCCATTCCTCTGTTGTTGGACATTTGGGTTGTTTCCACTTTTTAGCTCGTGAATAATGCTGCTATGAACACAGCTGTACAAGTTTTTGTGTGAGCCTAAGTCTTCGGTTATCTTGGGTCTATATCTAGGAGAAGATGCTATTATTATTTTAATTCCCACTGCACAAAGGGAGACCTGAACCTGAGGGTTATCGGATCTTGGATGAGAACTCCCGTGTTCTGCTCTTTCCATGCAATTCATGGTAGTGGTATACTGAAACTTGGCAAAGGAAGGTAAGGAAATTCCAGAAAGTCATGATACACCAATAATAACTTCGTCAAAGTGCTGATGCAAAGTTTGAGAAGCTTCTCAAGTTTTCTCTCCCCGAGAGGGAGGTTTGAACTTCGAACACAAAGCATTATTTGCTTCTGTTTGTTAAATAAATGTCATATACCTGGCACCATGCCAGGTGCTGAGGCGGAATAGTAAAGATGGATGCGATCCCAGCCTCACACCATCACAAGGCTGTGGGAGGATTAAAGAGTTAAATCTGAAAAACAAAACTGTAAAAAAAAATTTGGAAAATAATATGGGAAAATATCTTTATGACTTGGGACTAGGATGGGATTTCTGAAATAAAACATGACAAGCACAAACGATGCAGGGAAAAGATAGATAAATTTGACTACATTAATATTAAGACATTCAGTTCATCAAAGGCACTATAAAGAGACAAAGCATACAGAGAGCTAGTATCTACAATATGGAAAGAATTCTTATAACTCTGAAAGAAAAAGAAGACAACACGTCAAAAGCTAGGAACAGGCATTTCATAGATGAGAAAACACAAACAGCACATAAACATCAAAGGAGTGCCAGTCAGCCTTATTAGTAGTCAGGAAATGCCAGTGAAAACCATGGTGAGATCCCATTTCACAGCCAGCCTTTGGCAGGAAGTGAACTGGTGGACGTTGCCAGCCACCGAGAGGAGACAGCATGCGCTCACACTTGCTGCTGGTGGGCGTGTAAATCGGTGCAGCCGCTTTGGCAACATCTCGCTGGATGCCTGGATGCCCTGTGGCCCAGCAGTTCGACTCATAGGCCTATCCCTTTGAGGAACTCTTGTACACGTGCCTAGGAGACATGCACGAGAAGGTTCATGGCAGTGCCATTCATAATTGTAAAGTGGAAACCAACGAGAACAACCCATCAGCAGTAGAATGGTTATATGCATTGTGTGTCTGTACCGTGAGGTAGCGCGGCAGTGAGCGTATATGGCCTACAGCTACGGAGGCGTGGGTGAGTCTCAAAGACAGCGCTGAGTGAAAGAAGGCACCAAAGCATACCGAAGGGGTTTGATTCCTTTATGTAAAGGTCAGAACCAGGGAAAACGGAATATTTCAGAATCCACGCTGCAGTAATAGTACAACTATTAAAAAAAAAAAAAAAGGGAATATTACATCAGAATTTAGGAGATTGATTACCCCCCCCCCCCGACCCCAGGTGGCAGAAGGGGATGTGACCAGGGAGGAAGCATCGGGGCTTCCAAGACTGCTTTGATTTGTGAAGTAGGGTGTCTGTGCGGGTGTTTTGTTCATTACTCTTTGAACTGTGCATAATAGGTTTTACAACTTTTGTGTACATTTTCCAGTTTTCTTAAATTACAGAAAAATTAGTTTTAGATATATTTCCTGCCCTCGAGAGGCCTGTGTTCTAGTTGAGGAACCAAGATAGAGTCCAGTTACTGCACTGCTCCGCATTCTGTTTAAGTGTTTAAGTGTCACGTGGGGGAGAGAGACGGAGGGGAACTCATGCTGGTGGGTGTGGAGACCTGGGAAGGGAAAGGAAGAGGGGCGTGGGCCTCCCGTCCATGGGTCCATCCCCAGGGCTGGCGTGTCGTGGTGCTTGTCTGCGGGTCCTGGGACTGAGCTGGGGAGAAGGGATGGGACTTGAGCTGGGCTTGCGAGGAGAGACAGGATGGGAGTGCTGAGAGCAAGGGTCTGAGTGAAGTGAGATTTCTATTAAAAAAAGGTTTAAAGTCCTAACCCTGCAGCCTTACTGGAAAGTGCCGGCTGTTGACGGGGGTGGTGAGGACGGCCTCAGCCAGTCGAAGATCTGAGGAGCCTCTGAGGATACTTTCTGCTTCCTGAATACACTGGAAGGTTTTGGTTTGAGGGATGTTTCAGGATTTGCAACTTGTCTCTATACTGTCTTAAAAACTAGACTGGCAGTCTGTCCGTCCCTCCATCGTAATTTCCTATGACTGCTGTAACAAAGCGCTACAAGCTCAGTGCCTTAAAACAAGGCATAGTTACTCTCTTACAGCTCTGGAGGTCAGAAGTCTCAAGTCAGTCCCACTGGACTAAAGCCAGGGTGTCAGCACGGTTGTGTCGCTCGGGGAGGCTCTGGGGAGAGTCCGTATCCTGGCCTTTGTCAGATTCTGGAGGTGCCTGCCTTCCTTGACCTGTGACCCCTCTCTGCATCTTCAGTCCAGCAGCCTCTGGTCTTCAAATCTCCCTCGCGCTCTCTGACCTCTGCTTCTTGGTCACAACTCCTTCTCTGATTCTGACCCTTCTGCCTCCATCTAATAAGGACACGTGTGATCACGTTGGACCCACCTGGATAATGCAGGAGCTTCTCCCCATCTCAAGATCCTTAATCTTCAAAGTCCCCTTGCTACACGAGGTGACATGTTTACGAGTTTTGAGGATTAGGGTGTGGGCGTATGGGAGGGCCATTATCTACCCACCCCACTACCTTTTGTTCGGTGGTGTTTTAATTGTCTTTTTTCCATCATACTTGCTTTATTTTCTTTGAAAACATTTTGGACAATCTGTCTTATGTTCTTGTAGCATCACCCCCAGGTAGCATTCATTTGGATAGCCTGGGGATGCCTGTGTTTCAGCCAAGACACTGCTCCCAGAGCTCTTTGATTCCCGAAGGGTTTTGTATTAGGTCTGATCGCCTTTTTCACGGTGATGTCGAGTCAGCTAAACTGTAGGTCAGGATAATGTTACAGGCACAGCAGCCGCGCTTTGAAGACGTGACTTTGCTCCTGGAGTCTCGACCATAGTTTTCCCATGATGCCTTCATAGTTGTGATGTTACCTCAAAGGGGTTTTTTAGGCTCTTTTGGAGCAGTTTTGGGTTTATAATAAAATCGATAGGAAGGTACGGAGACCCCATGTGCCCTCTACTCCGGCACATGCAGAGGCTCCCCTGTATCAGCGTCACTGGCCAGTGGTGCCATTTCTGCCGAGCATGCGTCTACCCTGACACGTCATAATCACTCAGACTCCGTAGCTTACCTAAGGGTCCTTTAGCCCTGATGAGTATTGCCCTGGAGAAGTAGAAAATGCCTAGAAGACAGTAGGGAATTGCACTGCGTTTCCTATTTCGGGGACAGTTCTGACTGTTTGCCTCTGTTGTTCACCGATGTCTTAGTTTTCGTAGAGGCAAGAAAACAAAGCTTTATAATAACTTGTCCAGGTAGGGTGTACAGGGACCAGGATTTTACTGTGTTGCAGTGTTGCTTTCTAAGTAATGGATTTCTCTAGGTTTTAGACTAGTACCTATCCACAGAACAATGAACTAGTCAAAGCCCCAAAGCAAGTGAAGAGCAGCCTGCTATCTGTGCGTACCTTGGTAGGCTTCTCGGCCTAAGTGTGTAGGAAACCCCTTTAAAACTGCTTCCACGAGCTTTCCTAGAACTGAATGGCTTTGGGGGGGAGTCCTGATTTCTTCCTCCATTAGAAAGACATTATTTTCCATCAGCTACTTACCGATGGGGAGAGGATTAAGAGGATGTCGGGCATGTAGAATTTCCAATCCTTTGCCATTTATGGTCCATCGAGGTGTGAGCAAATGGGGGAAAATGTCTGGCGTGTCTGAGGAGCGGCAGGGAGTCGGTCACAAAGCTGCGTGCTCTCCGTCTAGCTTTGCTTCGTCCCCGTCTGGATGGACCAGGGCCCAGGCCGCCTGACTTCCTGCCCGCAAGGCCACTGCCCCTCCACCGCCGCCAACTGCCTTTTGCGCTAAACTTGATGAGCGCCTGCCTTTGGCCCAACGTTTCTGTGTGGCATAAAGGCATCTCACAGCCTGGACTCCCCTCCCGGCCCTGTTTCCACCCCTGGGTGCGCATCCCGTGCTGTGAGCTCGTTGCTGTTGTCACCGTTTCCCGGCAGGCTGGGCTGTTCCTGGGCACGTCTCGCCCCTGCCCTCCTCCCTGGGGAATCGCTCTGTTGAGAGACCCAGCACGGGTCCTCGGCGTCTGACACTTACTGCTTTCTTCATTGCTGTTCTAGTAGTTTGTAGACTTTCCTACAGCCTAGTGACCGTGCGTGTTTAGGCTTCTTGGCTGCATCGTTTATTATTCATAACTAAATTGGCTTTTGAATTTATCAGTCTTTTGTGAGTTTGGTTGGCGTGAGTCAGGTCTGTCCACGTTGAGCTGCCTCTGGGGAACGATGAGATGCATCTCAGACCTAGAATGCTGTCAGCCCTCTGATGATCCGCGATTAAAAAAAAAAATCCAGCAATGATAATCAACGTGTAAGGTAGCTGTCTGTGACGGAATTGCAATTTAAAATACCGTGACGGTCCCCCCTGACTGGTGGTGCAGGGTATCCAGTGGGTGGAGTTGAGAAGCGGGGTTGGAGGCCCTGGCACCACTGGTCTCTGCTCCCCTCCGATGCCTGTACAGCTCCTGCTGGGCCTGCGCAGGACGGCCCTGGGGGCCTTGCCCACGAGGGGTTTCTCTTTGTAAAGGATCGCAGGTGTTGGTGGTCCCCTCCCCGCGGGACGGGACTGAGCTGAGCTAGGCTGGGTGGTGCGATTTCATGCAGCAGCTGGTCTGGGCCCTCCTGTCCGTCCGCGCCAGGGGTTGTGTGAGGTGCTGGAGGGGTGTGTGGGGAGATGCGGCCCCCCAGGGAACGCAGCCTTGGGTGGGGGGTTTCAAAACCGAAACAGGCACCAGGCGGTGTCTAGGGCGGAGGGAGAAGGGAGAGGTGGCACTGGCGTTTCCTTCCGTCTCCTTATCCGTAAGCCCCCGGCCCCAGGCAGGCTGGAAGGGGCCATTCCTCCCTGCCGTTGCCGCCAGCCCAGGACCCACGTGCTCAGGTGGGCAGCCGGGATCTGCCGGGAGTGTGGAACAGGTGCTGCGGCCGAGCGGAGGGTCTAGTGCTCTGTGGCTGGAGTGAGCACAGTGTTTGCAGAGAGGAGGATGAGGCCGGGGGAAGCCCAGCAGATGCCCGGGACAGGTCGGGGGCAGGGTGTCTGCTCGCCGTCCTGGGTCTCCCTCCAAGCGGTCCGGACAGATTTTGTCCTGTGTGACGAAATGTTCCTTAAGGAACAAGGTGCAGGAGCCGGGATGCCTCCCCGCCCAGCCTTCCACCAGACGGGCACTGGCGGCGCCTGCCTTTTTCCCAGACCAGGGGATGCGTCGCTGCCTGTGCAGGGAATCACGGCATGAGAGTTGTTCCGTTTCCTTAACTTTTAAAACGCTTTGGTCGTAGTTTTATATAAACTTATCCCAGCTGAGCTGTGAAGGAGAGGCATTTGTTTCCTGTTGGTTTTTGTTCACAGCTTGTCCTGAGGAGAAGACAGAGCAGTGTATTCCTGAAGGCCCAGGGCTGGCAGAGGAGGTAAGAGGAAACCACGGGTACTTAATGACTTGAGCAGAAAAATCGGGGAACTCGGTCGCAGTCAGGCTTCTTTTGCTGAAGTTTTTCCTTCTGAGATGTTCAATTCTTGAAAAAAATGGTGTTTGAGAGGGTCGAAGTTCCCTTTACACAGCTTCCCCTTGGGGTGAGTCATTCTCTGAGGCATACCTGACCTTTTTAGCTGGAACCCTATTACAGACACTCCTGCAATTCATTTTCTCACAAGTATTTCTTTGGCTACGATCCATTAGTCCTTGATATATGGTTTGCAATTTTTCATTGAAAACACTGTTTTAACATTTTAGTTGTATGCCCACCTGTTATTTTGAAGAATAGATTTAATGTTCCAAGTATCTAGTTTCTTGGTCATAGTTTTGTTATTTCGAATTTTATCACATTTTGTTTGAAAAGTACTGGTGCATACAAGTATTATGTTTCACATTTGCTTTCTTCATGGCCTAGTATTTGATTAATTATGACAAAAGGCACGTGTCCACTTTAAAAAGTTATCTCAGGAACTCCTAACTTAGGGTGGTTGGGTTTGGATTCTCAGTTTTTATAAAGTTCTTCCTGGTAAGAAGCTAATGTTTTGGCTGTTGCTCTGGGAATCGAATTAGCGCCATTCGGGGACGGCAGCCAGTGTGAGTGTGCTCAGTGCCCGGCAGGGGCCTCTGCAGCCGGCGCCTGCCTCCTCAGGAGGGGGCTGTGTGTTGAGATGGTGCAGCAGCGGGGACCCTTGGAGGGGGTGACACGTCACTACCTCATCGCTAGCATCCGGAAGCTTTGAGAGGCGCTCATGCACAGCAGTAAAGGGGTGAACACGTTTAAGGTGGATGACCGTGACTGTGAGCGTCTTTCAGAGGATTTGGAGCAGTGCCCGGAGCGTACGGCCTTAGTGGGGCGGACGGACCAGAAAAAGAAAAGCATCGTCAGCCCAGACTGCATTGATCTTGATAGTTCATGTTTTAGGGGATCTCAGCCAGTGTGGTCCATGGAGAAGCATTACCCCAGAGGAGCATGTAATTGTTTTTATCTTATTAAGTAATTGGTTTGTGTGCTTAATCAAGTTTATAATGTTTTCTTTTCTTGACCAATCTTGGCATCCTTGTCGTAGGAGGTAAGTTTCTCTGAACAGAACCCCAAAGTGTACAGCACTTTACTTACTGGAAATAAGGTGGCCCCTTCAGTCATTTCCTGTATTGCTATTTGAGAAGGACGTTTCTTTAACTTACTTAATGCCACACCCATTTAGAGTTACGGTAGGAGTGGAAATTTTAACGTTTGAGGGGTTATATCCTCATCGTGAGGCATTTAGGAATCTTGCTGCCTGTTTCTTTCAGTTTTCTGTCATATTTCTTTTGTGTGTTTTGTTGGTTTGTAATTTGGACTGCACACTCAGGTGCACACTCAGCACACAGATAGATATCGATATATACATATTTATATTCAGTAGTTTTTTCGTTATTTTATGTGCCTGTTACCACAGTGTGATATCATTCTTACATTGTGTTCCATTCCAGAGGTTAATTTGTTTTCTCCACTCTGCAAACCTTGGTTGAGCTCAAATTGCATTGCGGTCGAGTGGGAAGGAATTCACTTATTCTTCCTTAAGCTTATGCCAACTTTTGCTGCTATTGTCAGGGATTTTTCTTAGTTTCAGGATTTATTTTTTTCCTATTCTAATGCAGTTTCTATGAAAGGGGCCACTTCCAGAAGTTTTATATAAATGTTTGTTTGGCTTAAATCTATTTTCTTTTATTAATATACAATAAATGCTGTATCCTTGTGTTTGTGCATATCAGAGCTCCCTGAAATTTAATTGTGGTCTGTTCTGATCTTTTTGATGTTTGACCCTCACTTGATAGCACACAGTTGGCTCAGGCCTCAGTGGCTTCCTGGGTCTAGTCCAGGATGAAGTTCATCAGCCTTGGTCGTGCCCGGGCTTTCTCTGCCTTTCTGAGCACAGGCGTACATACACCAGTTCGTATGACATTTAAAGTTGTTTTGTTAAATGTTCGTCTCTTCTTCTAGGTAGTTATTTACTTCATCTTTGAGTCCTTAGCATCTGTCACGGTACATGGCACATAATAGGTGCGTCGCGATGCTTGCTGTGTGAATACTCACAAGAATTGAATTGGGCTTTTCTTTCCCCAAACGTTAAGGGGCCAGGGAAGGGTAGTGGTGTGCCAGTGACATCAGCACAGTGGAGCGTGCTTATGCACTGTCGTTTGAGAAAACAATTCTTCAAGTTTGGGGAGTATCTCTTTTTAAATATACATTTATGAATATTATTTATACATAATCTAATTTATGTTTATTTGATGTTAAAGTTTATTAGAGCTTAGTTTTGTCACAAATGGGTTGTAAGGTCTTTGAGGCCAAGGCCCTGTCTTAATATTTCCTCTGTTTCTTCTCCTCTGTCTCTCCAGGGATAGTAGGCCCTCTGCGCTTGCCGGTTTTGAATACATACAAATTCAGTAAAAGAAAGAAACATACCTCTCAGCTGTTACGTGAATTAAAAGCTCTGTGTCTGTCGCTGTGCTGGACCAGGAGCTTTTTCTGGCATAGGGCATGTTGTGTTTATCTCCATAGCCACAACATTTAGCGCCGCAGTGCCTGGATTTTAGTAGGAATTTGGTAACTCTTGATAACTATGTTGACTAATCTTCTTGGAAGGAAAGAACTTTATAAGCTACAGATGTTAAATAATGAGATCATAAATTGTCTGGATCCATGGGCTATGTGCATCTGAACGGTTAGTGTTATTGAATGCAAAATTGTTAAGCTCTGATGTCCTCGGATTCCTTTCTTCCCGCGCACTGTGCATGTTCCTTTAACTTACTAAGCAGAGGCCACCTCTCTCTCGCTGCCCTCCCTTGCAGGCTGCCATGGCTGCCGTCGACAGCTTCTACCTCTTGTACAGGGAAATCGCCAGGTCCTGCAACTGCTACATGGAAGCCCTCGCCTTGGTTGGAGCCTGGTACACGGCCAGAAAGAGCATCACCGTCGTCTGTGACTTCTACAGCCTCATCAGGCTGCATTTCATCCCGCGCCTGGTGAGCAGAGCAGACCTGATCAAGCAGTATGGAAGATGGGCAGTCGTGAGTGGTAAGAGATGAGTTTTCAGTTCTTGCCCAATCTAAAAATGAAATCATCTTTCCTGTTTAATCTGTGTTTTAAGTTGGATGCATCATTCCTGGAGTTACTGAATTTGATGTAATGTTTTCATGGGATAAAGAAATAAAACTACTCTGTTACGATTATGGGCGCATTTCTTACCGCCCTCGTCCTGGAAGAATTTCCCTGTGATTTCTGTGCTTCTCATTCTGCCCCTCCTGTTGCCAGTCCAGCTCCAGCCCCACCTTCCTAGCCTTTGCTTTTCCTTCTTGCTCTCTGTTTTCAAAGTGTCCTTACAAACTGGTACCACTTTCAGAAACACTTCCCTTATTTTAAATTTCATCTTAATTTACCATTGTTTCCCAGGAAAGTACCCCCTGGCACTCATTCAAGCCAGATGAGAGTTTGAAAACAGTTTCCCACTGTGTCTCACAGTCAACTTGGTGAATGTAAAACGCTCTTCCTCTGCCTGTCAGAGTGTCTGGGCGAGTATTTGACTAGCTTGTGTCATGGATTTGACCTTGTGCTTGACTGATCACTTACAGAACTCGGTTTATTTCTAGTGTGAATCCTTCTCTGATTAAACCCGGACACAGTGTATTTAAAGTCCATTTTAAAGGTCACACTGAGAAACGAGTTTGCTCTCTTGTCCCTGCTTGTACTGTAGGCGCAACAGATGGGATCGGAAGGGCCTACGCAGAGGAGTTGGCCAGCCGTGGGCTCAACATCGTCCTGATCAGTCGGAACCAAGAGAAGCTGCAGACGGTCGCTAAAGACATAGCTGACACCTACAAAGTGGAGACTGACGTCATTGTCGCGGACTTCAGCAATGGCCGCGAGATCTACGGCCTGATTCGGGAAGCCCTGAAGGACAGAGACGTTGGCATCCTGGTGAACAACGTGGGCGTGTTCTACCCCTACCCGCAGTACTTCACACAGGTCTCGGAGGACACGCTCTGGGACATCGTCAACGTGAACGTTGCCGCCGCCAGTCTGATGGTGCACATAGTGTTACCCGGGATGGTGGAGAGGAAGAAAGGGGCCATCGTCACCATCTCCTCCGGCTCCTGCTGCAAGCCAACCCCGCAGCTGGCGGCGTTTTCTGCGTCTAAGGTAACGCGTCCCCAGTTGGAAAGTGAAATCACCATGCTGGACAGTGTTTATCACGATGGTTTGGTCCAGTTTGTTGAGCTCTTTGTCAGCAGCTCGTGTTTGCTTGTGCTGTATTTTTTTCCCTGAAATGACCATTAAACCTTTTTTTTCTCCTGAATTTCTTCCGAGTTCCTGAAAAATTAGGTCTTTTCCCCTCCTGTTTCAACAGGCTTACTTAGACCACTTCAGCAGAGCATTGCAGTATGAATATGCTTCCAAAGGAATTTTCGTACAGAGTCTAATCCCGTTCTACGTAGCTACCAACGTGTCCACCCCTGGCAGCTTTCTGCACAAGTGCCCGTGGTTGGTGCCTTCGCCACAAGTGTACGCACATCACGCTGTTTCTACCCTTGGCATTTCAAAAAGGACCACAGGATACTGGTCCCATTCCATCCAGGTAACAGTGTGCGCTCAGCTCTCGTAATTAGGTTAATGCATCCTAAACCTTTTTAAAATGACACTTGGGAATCTGATTGGAGCATGATGCTGAAAGATGAGGATTGTGAATTCTGATTCTCAACCTTAGAGTGCTCCGGTTTAAGGATCCAGCTCGCGTTCTTTGAGTTCCTTTCCATCTTCTCCATTCCCGTTTGTTTCTTACCTTTTTAAGTCCCGCCTGTCTCAGTCTCTGGGGAGCGCATGGCATTTGTGTTTTCAGCACTGTGCACTTTTCCGATGAGCTGGATGTGTACCCTCGCTGTGGACGTCCTCCCCTCAGCTCGTTGTTCCCAAGTCCTACTGAGCCGGGTCCCCGGGGAGGCTACTCTGTATCACATTGGTCAGGAGCAGGCCTGGACACACGGGTCAGGATCCCCGAAGGCGCCCAGAGCCTTGCAGAACCCGACCCCCCCCACCCCGGCTTTTCCGCAGTTCCCGGTGCCTGGACACTTGGCATCCCTTTCCTGTTACTGCTGTTATCTCAACAGGCCGATGAGTCAGCCTCCGGAGTTGATCCGTCAGTACCCAGAGGATGAAATTCTCTCCTCTTCCATTAGCTCTTTCCCTCCCACTGCCCAGTGTGCTGAAACCTCCCTGGGACAAGCCAATGAGTCTCCGCCTGCCCGTCCTTAGGAAACGGGCAGAATCCATCTTGATGCTGGTCCCCCTGTAGTGGACAAGTGGTCATGAGAGGAGATTTAAAACAAACAGATTTCTAGATGCTGCTTCACTCTCCACTCAATAAACAATGAAAATAAAATGCCCTTTGGAGGGGCATCCGATTACCTAGCCTGTGTCAGGCGCCCCCATGTTTCAATGTGACCCTCCTTACAGAGTCCTCCTAAGGGACCATATATTGCCTTCTTTCATCTCCTTGGATTTTAGAGCCTTTTGCTTTAGGACAGTGGCCCCAAGGAGGAGTATTTGGGTATTTTTTTCCATGAAATCCTGACTCTTTAAAGAGGTCCAAAGAGACCTTGGTCATTTTCACAGGTAGTTACTTACGGCTCCAGGCCAAACACGGGACCCTTGTCTCCAAGGTGGCTAAGCTGAAGCTTCTGTGGAACCTGCTGGGAACACCTGCACCTCTGGGACCCTCACCCCACAGTTCATCGTGCTGGGACCCCCTCCTTGTTCACTGTGGTTCCTGGAATAGCAGAGTGACCTGGGTCTGTTTCTTAAGGAGTGACCTGTATTATTACACCTCTGGTCAAGGCTAGAACATCAGCACCTGCCAGGGGCCCATCATCTCCCCTCCTTCACACACAAGGTGTTAAACTTTTGCTCGGTCTCGGACAGATCCGTCAGTGTTGCGCAGGGCTTCTCCACCTGAGCACTAGTGGCGTAGAGGTTGGTTCGTTCCTTGTTGTGGGACCTTCCTGTGTGCTGTACGATGCTCACAGCATCCTGGACCTCTGCCCACGAGATGCCGGTAGCACCACCACCCCACTTGTGACAGCTAATACTGTTTCTGAACCTTGCCGAATGTCCCCTGTGGGGACGTGGCCCTGGAGACCCCCTGGAGCAGAGCAGCATCAGCGGACATCCTCCCTGTATCCCCGAGGCTTCCACATCACACCTCAAGACACTCTCTCAGGGTCCTGGTGTTTTTGACTCAGTGCGTTTGTTTAACTTAGCACCACTCTGCCCCTCAGTCCCCAGTTTTCTCACACAGTACTAAGCACGTATGCAGTTTTCTCTTTCACCTGCCTTTTATTCCTGGGCTGATTTGTAATTCTTATCCACATTCCATACTATTCATGTCACGTTAAGTAAAGATGAAATCGTATCACTGCGTGTAGGTCTGTCCCGCCTCATTAGAGAAAGGGGGCGGGTGGGCGGTGATCACATTTCTGTTCCCCAGAGAGTCTAGCATAGGGTCTTATACAAAAGTAGGTGCTCAGTGCAGTAGCACCTAAGGTTTTTCCCTTTTTTGTATTTAATGGGATTGGTGATGTTTGTTGGTTTAAACGATTGCTGATCTGTGCGTTCTGTTGTCGATGACTTCGGGTTCTAACCTTACAGTCTTTTTCTCTTTCATTTTTAGTTTCTTTTTGCACAGTATATGCCTGAATGGCTCTGGGTGTGGGGAGCAAATATTCTCAATCGTTCCCTACGTAAGGAGGCCTTATCCTGCAAAGCGTGAAGCTGGCTGATGGTTGGGAAGTGTTGCCAACTCGGGGAGCCTGCAGCATTCTACATTTGGAAGAACACATGTAATTTATCTTCTGCATTTTCTTTCTACCGATCATTTAGCATACTGTTGACTCATCGTTTGCAAAATAAACATAACACTTTTAAGAATGCTGTGGAAAAGCCTCAAGGGCCGCTTGGAAGGCACAGGGTAAACAACGACCACCACACAAGAACCATGAGGCAACCTAAATTTTGATGCTTTTTTTTTTTTTTTTTAAGCTGTTCGAAAGCTGTGTGATTTATGTTGTTCTAAGAGCTACTCGCAGTCTGATATTGAAATATGATGTGACTTGTCAGCTCTTACAGTTTCGCGTGTTGTTTCTTAAGGGAAATTATTTCAGTAGATGAATTATAGTATTGGTTTTCAAATGTTCATCAGGAAAAACTATTTAAAAGTGTTGTTTTCTAGGTCAGATTGCTGGTATAATTAGTGGAACTCTGTATTATATTGTGTAACTCTAGTTGTTCGGCTCTCTGTGTATGAAATGCTGCTCTTCAGCTGATGCTTCGTTAGAGAACCATATACGTGTGTATGTTGTGTGCATCTAGGCAACTTTATGTATGGGTAAGTTACTTTAAGAAAGATTTCTCGTCAAGATGGCTTAATGTGGAATCTTAAGGGTATTAAAATTCTAGATTTTTCCTTTTCATACTAAACAAGGCTACCCAATTTTGTGCTATAGATTTGCCAAGTATAATATTACTTACGACATTCTGTTTTTTTTAATCTACTAAGGAGTTAATTCATTCCTAGATTTGGACATGTAGTAATTGACCCTCAGTCATCCTCTGATTTATAATTACTGTGGATGAGTAATGACTTCTCAGCCTATGACCCATTTTATAACAAATTTAACCCTTTAGAGCTTGTTTTACCTTGTCAAACACTTTGCTATGTAATATTAGTCCATTCCAGTGGCATTATTGGTGTAAACATCAAAGATTTATAGAATAGTAGTTAAAATATGGACAGATTATGTGTGTGTGATATGACATATTGTGTCTGTTGAAATAAGTTAGAAGCTCATTCTTGGTTCGTGTAAAGGATTTATGCGTTACAGTGAATACTTCTATTGGTATGAAGATAATTACGCACAACCCACCACAATACGGGTTTGCACTGAAACCTACTGTGAAGTCTTTTTGGTTCAGGTCCTGTAAAGCCAAACATTTTTGAGAGTCACATACGTAGTGCTTTGACAGTTGTAAATCACTATACGAATATGATCGTATGTGCAGATTTGAAATTCACAGTTTAATATTGCAACATCGATGCAGAAACCGGTAAATTGAAATCAGGACTTTGATGAAATTGCTTTCTCCTGAGATAATATTCCATTACGAGTAGGCCTAAAGCATGCTTTGATGTTATGCCCACAGTTTTGCCAGTGACATTGCCTTAGTATTTCCAGATCTGACTTGGACTCAAGATCAGAAGTTCAGTTCAGAGCTCTTCAACTTACAGATCAGGCCTTCATCACATAAGAGGAGGAACTTCAGGTGTGAAAATTTACACACTAGTGATACTACGTAGAACTGACCTTTCTACGATACTACTACGTAGAACTGTTTTGCTTCCAAGTTGGCTTGGAAACCTTTATTTTGTCATATTTGGCATTTCCCTACCCGACCATTTATGGTCATTAAGACTAGCGAAAATTTGACTTCATGCCACAGTGACTTGAACTTTAATTGACATATAATAAGAAGCAGCAACTTGATGTAAAAATACCGTATTTATATCTAAGGTGTTATGTGGTACAGCAGTGTCTTATATTTATAGATTAGGTGTTGATCATTGTTATATGATGAGACTAAGTAAACCATGTCAGTGATGTTTTAAAATTCTCTCCTTGGCAGGACATATGTAAATATGCTGATTGGTGCAAAGTTCATGAAAGATCAAAACCAAGACTCTTCTTAGGTTTTACCTTTCCCAGAGCTCATTTGAGAGTCATAATCGGACCACTGTAGATGGGATTTCTTATTAAGAATGTGGGAAGTAAGAACCTTTGAAAGAGTCTGTGACCTGAAAACAACAATAAAAGCAGTTGCTTCTGCTTCCTTTGGAAGAGGTTTTGCTCCATATGTTTGTAAATTGGTTGTTTGGAAAGAGAGACACATTTTTTCCCCGTAGGAACAGTTAATTTAAAAGTTACAAAAAATTAATCTCTAAACACCTGTGATAGTAACTCATTAAAAGCTGGTAACTCAGTAAGAAAATTGCGCGTGTAACCACGTGTCTCATAAATCTTGTGAAACTATAGAGTTGATTTCTTGCTCTCATTCTCCTGATAGGTTGAATAAGATGAAGGCTGATTTTGCTCACTGACATTGGCGATGTGGAGGTCACTGGTGCTTTTGTCATGATCCATTTTCATCGAGTGGTGGGGATGAAAGTCGTGGTGGGGATGAAAAGTAGTGGGTTCAAGAAAGAGTGGGAAGAAAAAGGGAGTCAGTGAGTAGAGACAGCTCTTTGGAGGAGTCTGTTTTGTTTTACCCTCAGTTACTTAAAATCTTGGCACATTTGGGAACCAGAGGGTTAAGTGGTGTCCTCAGTGTTGACATTGTTTGCCCTGGGAAACTAGTCTCTCTGTGTGTCTCTGTCTCAGTATCGGCTCAGGCTGTTACTCTTTAAAATAGCACTCAGTGTTAATAAAGATTTACCTTCCCATGGAATTGTGAATTCTTTATTATATACGTGAAGGGTTAGTTTAGGAAGTTAGTAGAACCTGGAGTGGTGGAAAACCGGTAGACCAGGATTCTGGGGCTCTCAGCCTTACTTGGTCAATTTCCAGGCCGCCTCCTGTCATGCCCCAGGCCCCCTGCAGTTTCTAGGGTTTTCAGGAGCTGGCAGCTGTCTCTCTTCCCCCGCTTCCGACTTCACTATCACGTGACAAGGATGTTTGCAATTCATCAGCCTACCTCTGTTCCTAACAGTTGGGCTTTGTATTCAATGGCATAGTGACCTAAAGGGCTGTTAAAAGAACCCTGAGTAGAACAAACACAGTTAAGTTTAAGATCAGGTACCTTATGTGGTGGCAGCAGGGAGTGCTTAATTTTGAGGATCTGCAAGTGCGAGGGTCAAGAATTCTCTGAAAGTTCCTAACATTGATGCGACCTGGGGCGGGGCGGGGGTGGGGGGAGAACTTAATCAGGTGTGGGTTGATCTAGTGTAACGACCGCATTTATTGAATGTGTGTCAAGCTCTGTATGTGTATGTTTCATTTAACCCTCATCCTATTAGGTAGGTATTCATATCTCTTTTTTGGATGAGGAAGGTGAGGTACAGAAGAGCTGAGGTACAACTTGCTGAAGATCACAAAGCCAGTCGGGGATTCTGTATTTAGCCACTTATGTCAAATGAGTTTGGTTAAATATTCTTAAAGGGAAGATGCAGTGCTGTGGTTTCTAATATTGGGGCCATGCAGTATCTTCATGGTGCCGTGGAAAGTTCAAACAAGATGCAAGCAGTTTTGTCTCACTATATAGCACATCATTTGTCATCAGCATTACGTAAAACAGGCTTTCAGTCCCCCAGTTGTGTCCAACGTCAAGTGTGGACCGGCTCAACATTTAGACACAAAACAGCCCGTGATCTCAATCACCCGGACATTTTGGGGGGGGGGCGCACTTCTAGAGTTCAACACATTAATCCTTGTTTCTTCAAAAGGGGTAGCCGCTTGGCGTCCGTGCTCCAGGCGAGGCCGCGAGGGGTTAGGAGTGGAGCGGACCGACTTGGGGCAGGGGTCTCGCCGGTCAGGGTGGGAGTCAGGGGAGGACTCGCATCCTCACGCCCTGAGCAAGCACTTCACCCGCCCGCGTCCCAGGTGCCGCGCGGGTAAAACGGGTAGCGGTTTGCAGGGGGCGCGCGCTGAACCCGGCTCTTGCTCCGGACACCAAAAGGCCCCAGGAGGAGAGCGCTGGAGTAGAAGCTTTCAGGGGCCGTTTCGCCATGGCTGTCCTCTGCAGGACCGAGCCCGGCCCGGGCCAGTGCAGGTTCCATGAGCTCCTGCCCTAAATCCCTACGCATCCCTCGCCGGCCCATTCTAACAGTCCTTTACCCGGACTCCGACCCGGTCCCGCCCCAGGGCCGCAAACTTCGCGAGACCTTCGTCTGTCCTCCCGGCCCGGCCCCGCGGCCCCCGGCGTCCAGAGCGCGCACGCAGGGCACGCACGGCCGCCGGGGCCGGCGCTCCAGGCCGTCGGTTTCTCCGCCCGGATCGCGCAGTATCGCGAGCGTTGGGAGTAAACACCCCGCATGGAGATCCGAGGCGTGTTCGCCGCGGAGGCGCCGTTATCCCGGGCCGGGCGGACCCGAGCTTGAGGCCGCCGCAGGTACGTCAGGCGGCCCGCTCCCCGGAGCCGCCGCCTCTCCGGACCCGCGCGGCCGCCCGCGCTCTCCGGCGTGCTCGAGGCTCCGAGGGCGGGGGTCTGCGCTGGCGGGGGCGGCGGGCGGCGGCGGGGCCTCGTTGCGCCCCGGGAACCTCTGGGCGCCGACTGGGCGGTGCGGGGGCGACGGTGCGGGGAGCGGGGAGGACGGGCGGCTTGACGCGCCGGTGCACTGCATGCCTGCCCGTGGGAGCCTCGCGGTCCCCTCCACTCGCCTTAGACCGGCCCGGCTCCCGGCTGGTGTCCCCGCCTGGCCCTCTCTGCGTGTTGACACTCTTCGGTAGCTTGCTCCATTTCACCGTTTTCTTTATCTGAAATACACTTTAACGGAGTCAAACCATATGCCTGGCCCTGGCCCTCCGCCTCCGAACAGACCGCAGTTTTCGGGTCTGTTCCCAGAGGGAGCTGGTATCAGATCTTAAGGGACCTCGGTTCTCTTCCCCGTCTCGGTCTGTACGCATTGCTCCACTGATTTTTCAAAAATGCGGGGTAAGAAGCTCGTCGGCAAGTTGGGTTCGGGAGGCTCTGGTTGACTCTCAGAACAAGAATGCCTTTCAGACCTGTAGAATCTTAAAATCTTGCCTTGCCCTGTCCTGAATGTGCTGCGTGAGACGGTTATACACCGTCTACATGTGTTCATTAAGATGTTTACCCCTTGTTTGGGTTAGAGCCCCTGAGACTTATGGCCTGTTTGCCTATGCAGATTAAGTTAAATATTTACAGTTACTTTAGATTCTGAAGGACACTTCCAAGTGTCCTTTGCGAGTGGCTTAAGATTTGAGTTGAACTGGAGAATTTCGTTTCCTATGGCCCTTTAGTCTCGATTGTGCTGGTAAGTAGCGCTCTCACTTCGAGGTCTCAGTTTGCCTGAGTATAAAAATGAGGGGTTTGGAGAACAGTGACTCTTCCCAACCTTTAATCTGCAGCACCCATTTTATTTATGTATTTTTTAACGTGAGAGCTTTGTTAAGGTAAAGTTACATACCATAAAATTCAGCTGCTTTAAGTGTACTTATTCAGTATTTGTTGGTAGTTGTTGTTTTAGTAAATTTGCAGAGTTCTGCAACCACCATAACCCAGTTTAAGGTGACATCCCCCAAAGATGGCTGGTGCCCATCTGCAGTCACTGCCTATTTCTTACGCCAGCTCCAGGCAACCACTAATCTATTTCCTGTCTCCTGAGATTTGTCTTTTCTGAATATTTCGTGTATTCAGGTGAGATCGTATGTGGCCATCGTGTCTGGCTTCTTTTGTTTCGCGTACTCTTTTCAGAGTTCATGTACATTGTACCCTGTATCAGGAAGTCATTCCTTTGTTTTAAACTGAAGTAGAGTTGATTTACAATGTTGTATTAGTTTCAGGTGCACAGCAAAGTGATTCATTTATACATATATATATTCTTTTTCAGATTCTTTTCCACTACAGGTGATTCCAAGATATTGAATATAGTTCCCTGTGCTATACAATGGGTCCTTGTTTATCTATTTTATATATAGTAGAGTGTATCTGATAATCCTAAACTCCTAGTTTATGCCTTCCCCCAATACTTCATTCCTTCTTATGGCCCAGGAATATCCCAGTGTATGGATATAACACATTTTGTTTATCCATTCATGCAGGACACTTTTTTGGGGGTGAGGGTGGGGCTGTGTGGCATGTGGGATCTTAGTTCCCGACCAGGGATCTTACCCGAGCCCCGTGCAGTGGAAGCGCGGAGTCTTAACGACTGGACGGCCAGGGCAGTCCCCTGGACACTTTTCTCAAATAAAATGTTACGTTTCCACGTATGATGCAGATGGCCAGAGCCCTTTTTGTTAGAGGTGGCAGCAGGGGTGGCGGGTGGAACTCTTGCCCATAAGCTGTCTCAATGGTGCTCCCCAAGTATCCTTTATATCCCTTATATTATAAGGCTTATAGTTATAATTGATTATAAGGCTTATAATCAAGAGTTGGTTGCGTCTATAAATAAAGAAATTCTGGTTCAGTGCTTGCAGAGCCTTAGAAGCACCTAGGGTCCTATGGGATCAAGCAGGCTCTCTTCTGAAGAGTCAGGAGGTTTTAGCGTTCCCTTCCCATCCACGTGTTGTTTGATCGCATTTTCTGTCGGTCTGGTGGTAGATAGTTCTTGCCCCGCCTGCTGCCTCTTTCATTTGTGTGGCAGCCACAGTAAGTGCCACAGATAGTGAGAGGCCGCAGGCCTGGGCAGACCACACATGGCTCCTAGCGTAGCGCTTTAAGTGGAGCTGGGGTGGGCGTGTGTTGGCATCTGCCCCCTGACACCAGGGGAGAGTTAAGGTACTGGTTATATTTTGGAACAACTTGGCAACTCCAGCCCTCGGTGACTTGAAATATTAAGAACGGGAGGCTGGACCTTGGTTTCTCAGTGTTTGGCCTGAGTCAGGTTAGGGAGACTGATTTCCTCCTCCCTGTGGCCTGATCGGTTTTGACACGCTGAGAAATCTGTTAACTTGGTTTATTAATATTGAGAATGTCTTTTTGCTTAAGAAAATGAGTTTCAAGTAAAATGAGGAAAGTACTAGCCTTCTACGGGGCTGGCCAGTACTGGATGGCTGAAGGGTCAAGAGAATAAGGAGACAGGAGCCACATCTGAGAAAGAATAGGCAATAAAAGCAGTGTGGACCATGATGGTCCTTCACTTGGGCACTCTTGACTCTTGGGGCTGAATTGCTTGTGTTTTTTCCCCCTACGAAACCTACTAATGGACAGAATGTGCCAGAATGAATGGTTCAGTCAGGCTTAAGAATACACCTTTGTTTTGGCATGGTCTGGCATCTCTTAAATGTTAGCCTGCTAAACAATGGTAATACAGTCAAGTATGCAGTTAGTTACAAAAGCGGTATTTTTACAGTCAAATTTTAATTGAACTGAGTGGTATCCTTCCATAGCCTAAACAGTTCAATTTTCTCTGGATCTATTTCAGTAAAGGGTCATTAAAAAGCAAGGCACATCTTCATAATTAGACGACTATCAGGTGATACAAGTCATTTCCTCTCATCTGAATTGTGTTCTTTAATTATTTGCAAAGAAATCCTTTTGGATGTACTTGAGCTCTACGGGGCATCATAATCCTAGTGATACCCTTTTATAATGCAAAGTAGAAGATTCTCAGAGCTGTAAGGAATGTTAGCTGTCACTTGCCCAAGTAATACATCTCCTCTACCTTGTCTCCCTTTTATACACGTCTCATTAAATATTATTCCTGGCATTGTATTTTTTGAGCTGTTCATTTTACATTTAGTATTTAATGTCAAATGTTTTTTGATTGTACCTTTATTGGAGGCATAATTATACTTATTTATGGAAAATCCATAATTTTGTAAATACCATCTTCTAGGGTGTACCTTTGTATGCAAAGATAACCAGGTCTTCTACGTTAAGAATTTATAGAAATTAAAACCAGTAAACACTTAGTGGATCCAGTAACAGCCCTAACCAGGCCCTATGAGTAAGTGATATTACAGATGATAAACTCGTTCAGAATGTACTAGCTAAAAGCATAGCCTTAAGCTAGAAGGTAGACACAGAGATTTTTGAAAACAATTCCTAGGAAATAGATCCCTTTTAAGCGCTGCTATATGTACAAATAAAATTACATTTTTAACATATTTTGACTTTGTGCCGCTGTCTTACCAGAAAATTTGTTTTTCTATAAAATTTATTTTAAAAGATTTATTAAAGTATTTAAATAATATGTTTTATCTAATTTAAAAGTGTAACATGTGCTCTTTGTGAAAAGGTATGAATAGAATTAAGAACATAACTACCTGTAATCATAGTATCGGAAAGTAATAGAATCATTGGTACCATTTTGGTGGATAGTTTTTCGTGTTCTTTTTTCCTTGTGCACATAGATACATATTTAAAAATCAAGATTTGGGGGCTTCCCTGGTGGCGCAGTGGTTGAGAGTCCACCTGCCGATGCAGGGGACACGGGTTCGTGCCCCGGTCCGGGAAGATCCCACATGCCACGGAGCGGCTGGGCCCGTGAGCCATGGCTGTTGAGCCTGTGCGTCCGGAGCCTGTGCTCCACAATGGGAGAGGCCACAACAGTGAGAGGCCCGCATACGGAAAAAAAAAAAAAAAAAAAAAAAAAAAATCAAGATTTGGATCACACTGTACATGAACTGTTTTCCTTAATATTTCATTAACATTTCCCCCATATTCTTCGGGAAATATATTAGTTTCCTATGGCTGCTGTGTCAAATTTCTATAAACTTGGTGGCCTAAAACAACACAGATTTATTCTCTGGCAGTTCTGGGGGTCGGTAGTCTGAAGTCAGTCTCACGGGGCTGAAGTCCAGGTGTCAGCTTCATTCTTTCTGGAAGTTCCAGGGGAGAATGTGTTTCCTTCCCTTTTCCAGCATCCAGAGGCACCTGCATTCTTTAGCTCCTGACCTCCTCCTGTATCACTTCAGCCTCATGTTTCCGTCATCAGTTCCCTGCCTCCCTCTTATAAAGACTCTTGTAATTACATTGGACCCACCTGGATCGTCCAGGACACTAGACATCCTTAGTTTAGTTACACCTGCAAAGTCCCTTTGGCCATATAAAGTAACATTTATAGGTTCTGGGGATGAGAATGTGGACATCTTTTGGGGACCATTATTCAGCCTTCCAAAGGACCATAGTTTGAAATTGCTGCACTGCATTCCATAGTATGGGTGCACTAATTATTTAGCTAGTCCCCTATTGCATTTAGGTGGTCTGTAATTTTTCCCAGTTAAAATCCTTGGACGTAAATTATTGTATGCTTTCAGGTTTATACTTATATGGATTTTAGGAAAGCAGGGTAACCTACCTCGTAAGAGTGTGGCCTCTGGAGCCAGACCACCCAAGTTCCCAGCCCAGCTTCCCCACTTACTGGCGGGGTGACTCCAGGGAAGGTGCTGAGCCACCGTGGGCCTCAGTTTTCTCATCTGAAAATGGGGGGATGGGTAGGAACAGGTTGTCGTGGGATTAAGTGAGTTAATACATGCACGCTACTAGGATAACACCTGCCACATGATAAATGCTCAGTAAGTGTTAGTTGTTGTTATTACTGAAGTTATTAGACTAAAAGTTTTTTACGTCCATATATTGGCAAATTACTCTAAAAGGTCATAAGAGTTTTTTGCATTCACTAGCAACCTATGAGAGTACTCATTTTATTGGGTGGGATTCTTAAACATGATTTTATTTTATACTCAATTTTTGTCTCAATTTTTGTCAAAATGTTACTTGGTTTTCATCCTGTAGATTATAGAGGCACTGGGGTTAATCTTAGCAGCTGTTTACTATCTCAGTTCCTTAATTCCTTGGAATGAGAAATACTTTTAATTTCTCTTTGACTGGCTCAGTCCATCTCTTGGTGTGTTCAGATATCATTCTGTGTGACAGGTGGTGGGTGTAAACCTATTTGATAAGGTCCATGGTCTGGTTGTGCACACATGGGTCTGTGCAGAGTGAGTCTCACAGAAGAGGCTTAAAGTTGCCCCCACCCGTCCACCACATTGTATTTTTATAAATTATTTTATTTATTTATTTATGGCTGCGTTGGGTCTTCGTTGCTGCCCGCGGGTTTTCTCTAGTTGCGGCGAGCGGGGGCTACTCTTCGTTGCGGTGCGCGGGCTTCTCTCATTGCGGTGGCCTCTCTTGTTGCGGAGCATGGGCTCTAGGCGCACGGGATTCAGTAGTTGTGTCACATGGGCTCAGTAGTTGTGGCTCGCGGGCTCTAGAGTGCAGGCTCAGTAGTTGTGGCGCACGGGCTTAGTTGCTCCGCGGCATGTGGGATCTTCCTGGACCAGGGCTCGAACCCGTGTCCCCTGCATTGGCAGGCGGATTGTTAACCACTGCACTTCCAGGGAAGTCCTCCACCACATTTTCAAATTCATACTCCCACCCTCCTGAGGGCAGCGCTAGCAACTGAGACTAAATGTAGGACCTTTTTTTTGCATATTTTGGAAACCATTCAACCTGCCAGAAAGGGTCCAAGAACAATAGAAGCCCTTTTTTCCCTCTGAACAATTTGAAAGTAAGTTGCAGACCTGATGTCCATTACCCCTGGATACTTCAGTGGGCATTTCCTGCAAGCAAGGACCTTTTTATGCAGTCACGGCACAGCCTTCAAAATCCAGCAGTTAGTCTTGATACGCCACTGCTAGCTGATCACAGGTTGGCCCCATTCAGGTTTTGCCAGTTGTTCATTCCGGTAATGTACTTACAGTAAAGGGATCCAGTTCAGAGTCTTGAGTTGCAGTTAGCGGTCATGTCTCTTGAGTCGCCTTCAATCTCAGCCATTCCTTGACTTTCATTACCTCAGTACTTATGGAATTTCTATGCGAGTTGTTTTGAAAAATGTCCCTCGATTGGGGTCCTGATGTTTCCTTAGGATCTGATTCAGGTTGTGCTTCTTTGGCAGGAGCCCCTCAGGTGACGCCAGGCTCTTCCAGTGCGTCTGCCCGGCGGACCTGGGTCCATTTGTCCCATCGCTGGTTAACCTGATGAAGCGTCTCCATTGTAGGGTTACCCTATTTCCTTTCGTAAATCAGGATTTTGCTGGGAGCCATTCTGAGCCCATGTGAATAACTTATTCCTCTTCACAGTTTAAGTTTATTTTACGTATATATGCTACAGTGGACTCATGCTTTCCTGTTGTATTCAGTGGGTCAGGATCTGTTACGTTCATTATTTGCTTCGATGCTCAGATTGTCCTGTGCTGGCCTCTGTGTCCCTTTGACACGTCCCCACCATTCTTTGAGCTTTTCCTTACTTTCTGGCGCAAGAAGATGTTCCAGACGCATGTCTGTTCACCCTGCCCAGCCTGGAACTAGCTCTCTCTCCAAGGAGCCTGGTTTCTTTTAGTGGAGAATAGTTATTTAGAAAACCAGTTCTGGCTTCCCTCCTGTTGGGATATCACTGCCCCTGTGTCCTTTCAGCAGACAGAGCTAGGAAATACATGTATGTGTGTTTGTGTGAGTGTATTTTTCTACATCTGTCTGTATATTGAAAACCTTGAGTTCACACCACTACTTCCAGTTTTATTGTGATCCTGCATGGTTCATTCCAGTTTTTCCCCTTTCATATTTGAGACTTCCTTCCCTGTCAGTGAGAAATCTGCCTCCCATCATCCACAAAATATTTATTTGATCAAATCAGTGTCCCTTCGTCACTGCCGGCGCCTCACGCAGGCTCTGATACCCCTCGCCAGGGGCCTCTCCCCTCAGCCTCCGTCACTCCGCGCCAGGCCGCTGCAGCTCTCCCACCGCTGCCTCCTCCTTATCCTCGGCCGATTATTTTTACAGAAAGTGTTTTCTTTTCCTGTTGTGTCTGTGCTCCTCTTCTCTGTGCTCACCTTACGCTTGTTGCTGCGTACGTGTTGGCCACTAGATGGTGAGCCCGTCTTGGGGACACACTCTCCAGGGCTGAACTGTGGAGTGAGAGCGGAACGCAGCCGTTGTGCACGCGGTCGCGGGGTGCCTTCAGAGCGCTGCGGAGGAGTCGGGGGAGCCGTATCTTTAAAACAAACAGGCCAAGGGCGCAGAGGTCGGTAGGCGGTGGCGGGTCTTCCCTCCCCAGCGCCCACGCCGTCACTCACCCGCCTCTAGGTCCCCCGTGGCATTTTTCTTTTCCTCAGTGCAAATTTATGTTTTGAAGCTCTCTCTTTCTGGGACTGGGAAACGTAGAAACCTCCGTATCTGTTGTCACTCTTGAAAAAGAGTGTCTTCCTAGAACCAGATTTTAGTTCACCTTTAAAGAACAGAAGCAGGTCAGCCAGGTCCAGATAGGGAGTGTCTCCTTGTTCCCGTCCTTCCCAGCCTTCTCCTTCCTCCCCCTCCATGGGGATTGTCCTCATGAGGGTGTCTGCTTTCCAGCCCCTGTGGTTTGGAGACTCCTCTAGTGTGGCCCTCTGGTGAGAGGTTCAGTGACCTTTCAATTACTAAACCAGTGACCGCTGTTCATTATGGAAATGTTTCCCCTAATTTGGGGGTTTTGACCTCCCTCTTCCCCTCTGCCCTGAGCCATGCCGCACCCCCCCCCCCCCCCTCAGGCTCGCCGGACAGCACTCAGGTCCTGCCCGTGTTTCCTGAGCCGGCTTTTCCTGCAGCCTTCGCCATCCCGTTTGGGGCAGACGCCCTGGGCGTTGGGCCGGAGGCCTTGGTGCCGTCCCTGCCTCCTCACGGGCGCGCCCCACATCTGGTCGTCAGCGGAGCCTTTCGGCTCTGCCTTCGCCACCCCTGCCCCTCCCTGGCCCAAGCCAGCCTCTTCACAGGGGCCTTCCAGGGGTTCCCCGCTTCCGCCTGTGTCCGCTCCACACGGAGCTCCAGCCGGCCGGTGAGGCTCCTTTGCTCTGCTCATGCTTTCCCTGCCCGTTCAGCGCTAGGGCACGGGCCTCTCATCTCCCCCCCGAGGTCCCCTTCCCTCGCCCCTGGCCTCTGCTCTTCCTGGCACACACCAGGCGTGCCCTCGCTCGGGCTCCTGCCCTTGTCTCCCCAGCGCCCGCGGCACCCTTCCCCAGGGGGCTTGGTGAGCGCCCCGCTTCCATCGGGTCTTCACTCAGAAGTCCCCTTCCAGAAGCTTCTGCAGCACTCTGTCTCAGCTTCACCCCTCTGCCTGACTTGTCACATCCCCCTTCTTTCTTTTTTCTGCTTTCAAAATTCAGCATTTATCACCAGCTAAATGCCACGTCTTCTCCTCATCGTGCGTGATACCTGTCTTCCCCCGAAAGGGCCGCTCCACGAGGCAGAGATTTCGGTTGTCTTGTGCTCACTGCTCTGCGGGGCGGCCGGAGCAGTGCCTGGCTCTGGGGCTCCGGGGAAATGGGTCGGAGGAGGGAACTGAGCCGCTCGCCCCCCCCCCCCCCCCCGCCCCGCCGCGGGGTTCTCGTTCTGCAGGGCGCTCCGCTGGCGCTCTGAGCGGCTGTTTCCGCCTGTCGCTGGCCCTGCTGTTCAGACCCGTGCCTGCCTCAGCGCCCGCCCTGTCACCCTCTCCATCCTGGCACCGCTCACTGGCTGCTCCTGCGCGCACCCAGCGTTTCCTCGCCGGGACGTAGCTCTGCTCAGGATGCCCCGCTTCTCCTTCCGTATTTCCACGCTTCCAGCCCTGCGGGGGTAGAGTCGGCCAGAGCCAGCTGCGCCCCCTCTCCCGAAGGCTCCTCCTTCCGTCCCCCGTCCCCACGCGGGCCCTGTGCCTCTCCTTTGCTGTCGTCCTTTCCTGCGCTTGGCTTGGCCGTTGGCGTTTGTGCTCGGCCTCCTTGCAGGCTCCCACCTGGAGGCCTGTGTCCCTCACCTACTAACAACACGTGTTTCCTCTGTAACCCCTGGCAATGTCTGAAACTTGGTTAGCACTTCATAAATTTGTACGATGTAGTGAGTAAATTAAGGTAGACTGTCTTACGATCGTGCAGTGTCCTGTTTTCCAAAGACCTAAAAAGTTTCCTGTTTCTGTTTGGAAGAGAACTGATTACTTTAGTCATTTTAAAATTTCAGAATCCCTGACCTTTTCTTTCCGTTTCTCTTTCTTTTCAAGTCAGGCCCCTGCCCTCAGCTGTGAGAGAACATCAGCCATCTCTCCCCCACAGGCTGATTGTAAGTTCACTGTCTTTACCTGTGTGTGAATTATTTTGGAACAGGTTTAATTGAAGTTGATGTAACTCAACTTGTTAGGTCTAATATTTGCTCACTAGTATGGCTCACTAATATTTGCGTTATATCCAGTCCAAATGTGTCATAGATTCTTTTTTTTTAAAGCTATCTATTTTACGTTTGGTAGTGTAAAGATGTGTCATAGATTCTTTAGCATTCTGTTTTTATTTTATTTTTTTAATTGCCTTAATTGAGACCCATTTAAATCTTTTCACTGTAAGTTCATTTCCTATGAACATAAGAGCTCTTATCACCAGTGATTAGCTTTCTCTACTTTGACCCGTAATACTATAATTAAGTCAGCTATATACTTCAGATAGTTGTATTCTGTGATACTGCTGCAGGTATCAAGTATGAACAAGGACTTGGGCCTCACTCCCAAGCGGCTTTGCTGTAAAATAGGTCGGAGTGACTGTTGGTGTCCCCTGTTGCTTTTCTTCCATCTTTCTGTTCTGGTCTTTGTTTTCAATTTCTTTGTTTATATGACTGGCATTCTCATTGTTCTTCATGTTGCTATGGAAATAAGTTTTAATATTTCATTTCTATCTGATTAACTCTGTTCCACCAACCTTGGTCTCCAGTTGCAGAGATAGGCCTGCTTTTCAGGTTCGTTTGTTATTATAACAATGAATGTCCTAATTTTTGAACTTCAAAGATTGTTTAGATACTCTTAACCCTTTACTTTTCTTTTCCTTTAATAAATTTATTTATTTGTTTATTTTTTGGCTGCGTTGGCTCTTTGTTGCTGCGCGCGGGCTTTCTCTAGTTGCGGTGAGCGGGGCTACTCTTCGTTGTGGTGTCTGGGCTTCTCATTGCAGTGGCTTCTCTTGTTGCGGAGCGTGGGCTCTAGGCATGTGGGCTGCGGTAGTTGTGGCTCATGGACTCTAGAGCGCAGGCTCAGTAGTTGTGGCTCACGGGCTCTAGAGCACAGGCTCAGTAGTTGTGGCGCACGGGCTTAGTTGCTTCGCGGCATGTGGGACCTTCCCAGACCAGGGCTCGAACCCGTGGCCCCTGCATTGGCAGGCGGATTCTTAACCACTGCGCCACCAGGGAAGCCCAAACCCTTACTTTTCTTTATCAGTGCTTTCCTGTTTATAGAAGCACACATGAATAGTTCCAGAAACCACAGACTCCTTGTTGCTCTCAGGTACCAGTTTCTGCCGGAAGAATAGGTTTAACACCCTGACATCCCTCTCTTGAAAGGGGGCTAACTCCTTGTCCTGCGTGTTTTCTTTTTAGAAACAAGTAGGAATGGAAGGCCTGTCTGTCTCACTGGTCTGTCTTCCCCCTGCTGGATTATTTATGTTTCTGGTGTGAGCTGTGCAACGGATTTTTCTGGGCGTGCTGCAGCCTGTGTTGTTGTTTTATCACTGCTCTGTTCTTCATTGTGAAGAATTATGATTTTCCTTACCATTCAGATACTTTGAAAGGTATTCGTGCTCACGTGCAGTTTAATACTCAGCAGTTTTCTTTGGCAACAGCTTTTACCTCACGAACTGTCCTCTCATGTCACTCCCAGTAAAGAGGTAATTTGATTTTATAACATATTCAGCAGGTTGAAAATCTTTTAAGTTGAGGCTTCAGGTAAAATACACTTAGTGACAATAAAAACTCTTCTGTGCTCTCTTCATAGAATTGGCAGAAAGTATTTCAAAATCTGAAGAGGCATAGTTTGAGTAATTTTAGACCATTTATGTCGTCTCTTAAAGAAGGTGGTAAGTACATGACTTGCATGGAAATTAGTTTGCTCTCAGGTGTTAATTTTAAAGCAGAAAGTAAGGGTGTATACCAAGCTTTTGCCTGAAAAATTGGTAAAATTTATCGGGAATTAAAGTGCTGACTGGGGAAACGCCCTGGAAATGAAGAGCTGCAAATGATGGGAAAATACAGCATCTGAAATAGAGGCGTAGTAAGGACCATAGGCAGAGGGTCATGGTTCCTCCTCCTCCGTGGTGCTGGGTGCTCAGGGCCAGTGTGCTTAATATTCCCGGGGTTATTTGTCATCCTTATTTTTCTCATTTATTTTATCCTATTTTATTTTTGAAGCTGTCTTAAAACATTTTTTCCCCCTGAAAGAAGTGAGGAGTAACTAAATGAAAGTGAAATAATAAGATGTTCCATGGTTGTGTCATACATTTATTTCGTCTTGTAGCTGGTGTGTCTTTTTGACCCTCTTATCTAAATTGCAGGGATCACTAACCCTCCCGGCTCTGTCAGCGCACTGCTCATGTCTCTGTGCGCTTGCTTTGTTTTATAGACTGGCTCACGGAGTGATCACTCATCCCTGTTGGACTTTGGTTCTGTGGTGCAGATGGAGCGTAGGACTCAGGTGTCTGGGCCAGAGTGAGCGAAGCCTGAGGCCCAAGATGGAGAAGAAACGAAGAAAGAAATGAAAGCCTCTTTTCAGGCCAAACCACAAAAGGCCATGAAATTTAACTTTTATTTACCTTGGACTAGACTGTAAAATGGCCGATCAGTAATGTTTCAGCTTTTAGCTGAAACAAAAATTAACTTATAATCAAGGAAGAAAAAAGTGCGATTTGAATTTATGCGATTTTATGACCATATTCACTCATGACCATGAAGCTTGTCCACATCTGGCTGCTTCTGCTGGTGGTTTTGCTCTGTGGGAAGAAACATCTGGGTGACAGACTGGAAAAGAAATCTTTTGAAAAGGCCCCATGCCCTGGCTGTTCCCACCTGACCTTGAAGGTGGAGTTCTCCTCAACAGTTGTGGAATATGGTAATGATATTATTTTAAATGTCAGGGACTTTCCCCCACCCCCAATGCGGTTTTTTTCAGATTTATTGTAAACATCAGCTTTTGCCAAAAACAATAAATTTCGAATGGGCTGAGTGCATAGTGTTTGGATATTAGTTCTGCTGAAGTTTGTTTTTCCCGTATAATCAGCTTATATGAAGGAAGTAAATTGACGTTCTGAATTATTTCCCTAAAACTGGATTCCATGGAACAGATGTCATTGTAGCTGGTGAGGGTGGGGACTTTGGAGGGGCTGAAAGTTTATGTGACCAGTTGTGGATAACTAAGCAATTAGTCTGACATAATCTGCTCTACATTTTGTTACTGTTTTCAGTAAAATAAAACTGAGCCTTCGCTTCTCTGAATTCCTTCTTCCTGTTTGAAAACCTTGCATGCATTTCTCTGCCGTACACTCAAATTTCTGTTAATGTTTGGTTTTTGAAAAATAGCCCAGGTATCTGATTCGAAGTGATGTGTCCTGTGATCAGTGGGGGTTCATCCACATCGTTTTAACTCAGAGCTCTGGAAGCTGCCATCCAGGGTGTTTAAAGCAGTCTGTTCGTTTACTCCTCTTTCTACTAGGTTTTATGATATGTAAGCTTTCTTTTACCAGGGAAGTTTTAGATTAAGTATAATCTTATGTCATAATATAAGTACGTAAATTCTCACTTTTATTTTGTGGTCATTGATTGCAGAGTATATCGTGGCTTTCAATGGGTACTTTACAGCCAAAGCTAGAAATTCATTTATTTCAAGCGCCCTGAAGAGCAGTGCAATCGACAACTGGAGAATTATACCTCGAAACAATCCATCCAGTGACTACCCTAGTGATTTTGAGGTGATTCAGATAAAAGAAAAACAGAAAGCGGGGCTGCTAACACTTGAAGACCATCCAAACATCAAACGGGTAACACCCCAACGGAAAGTCTTTCGTTCCCTCAAGTATACGGAGTGTGAGTACTGTGACCTTGGGCTGGTCTGTATCCATTTCTGCTGCGCTGGGAATAGGGGGAGGATGTGCGTATTCACACGTGGCAGAATTTGAAAAGCAGTACAGTGAATATTCCTGTCCCTCCATCCAGTTTCGTCAGTCGTGAACGTTTTCCTGGCAGGAATTTAAAAAACCAAAAAGAGACTTTGTGCTTCTGATAGAAACAAATAATGCAGGTTTGCAGTAGAGGGTGATGGTTGTGTCTGTCGTGTGGGAAGTGATTTTCACCAGGTTCCTCTCAAAGCGTTCAGGCTTTGAGGCCCTGACGCCCCTTCACACTCTGAAACGAGGACGGTGTCTTTGAGTCTCCTTTTTATTTGCATTTTGCTTCTTTCAGCGCATGTTTTTATTTTTGAAGGCATCTCGCAAAACACCTCTTCCTTGGGTTTCATTTTGCTTTTCTCAGACCCTCCCGACCGCGCACCATCGCGCCTCTGCTGGGCTTGTTTAAGCTGGGAGCTGGGCAGGGGCAGTGATGGAAGGAATTTGCTGAGTCCCTTTCAGCTCCAGGGCTTACTCTCCTATAGTCCTTACAACTCGGGCCTGTCGAGATAAGTTTATCCTTAGATAACAAGTTGCATATTATTGCATAATATTTTCCAAAGCAAACGTATTACCAAAGGAAAGCGGTTTTTTCCCCCATTTGACGTAAACTGGGGCAACAGAGTGCTAGTTCCATTACCGTTTATTGTCATTTCTTTCATTAGATGGAAAAAGAAAATTTTGCTCTTCTTTTTTTGTCTGTCGTATACTAGGCCTGAGAGCCTCTGAGGTTTCAAAAACACCCAGGGGACAAGCCTGACTAATTTGCATCCTGTGACAGCCAGTTGGAGCGTCAGCTGTGGAATTCAGGTGTCTGGCTTCGCAGAGCTCTCTCTGCTAGTCCACGTTTCGTGGTGCCTTTTCTCTTTGAAAAGCAATAACCTCAGAGCAATCCAGGAAGATAAAAGCAACCCAAAACTTGTACACTTAGCCAAATATATAAATTCGGCCTTTTTTATTTTTTAATCTTATCTTAAAGAGCTGCAGAATATTTTAGGAAACATAGAAGGGCTGATCTTAGCACAGGAAGCGTAGGGCTCATGGTGGGGGTTCCCTTCTGTATCCTCTCCACCACGGTCGTCAGATGCTGTGCTCGGCAGCCCGTAAGGAAATAGTATGTATCTCCTTGTTAGCCGTGGCCTTCTGTGGTAAGCAAGGCCTCTTTAAGCTTCAGTGCTTCTCATCCAGAAAATGGAGATAATACCACCTACCTCGGAGTTCTTACAAAGGTAAAAGGAAGTAGTGCGTGTGAAGAGAGCTTAGCAGATTTCTTAGGCTGTTGTGAGCAGGCATTAAATGTTCATTTTTGGGGAATTCCCTGGTGGTCCAGTGGATAGGACTCCGTACTTTTCACTGCTGGGGCCCGGGTTCAATCCCTGGTCAGGGAACTAAGATCCCGAATACCACGTGGCACGGCCAAAAAAAAAAAAAAGTTCATTTTTTTCTGTGGCTCTGTTGTTCAAAGGCTTTGCTTTATTTTGGGTTGGAATCTGTTACGCTCTGGATCCCATCCCTGGTCTCTCCATGGGCCATAAGACAGAGCTAACCTGAGTTCCCCAAGACAGCACTGCAGGGTATTTCAAGGCTATCCTGGTGTCCCCCTTAACAGTTCCTTCTCTCCAGGATAATAAAAATATCCAGTTCCTCCAGGGGTTACTAATATGACCTGGCGTCAAGTCCCCTCACCACTTTAATTGCTTTTCTTTGAATGCTTCCTGTTTTCTCTTAACGACTGAAGCCGGAGTTGAATGCAGTCCTTTGGTTGCAGTCCAGTCTGCTGAAAGGAGAGCACAGCAGACCCGTCCTTAGTTCGAATACTGTCCTTCAGTTAGTGCCCAGGCTGTTGACCGAAGGAACAGAATCAACGTGGGAGGTTCAGTATAGAATAATTTCAGTTGCACTGGGCACATAATTACTTAATAGAATTGACATGACTGTATATTTTTCCCGGTCCCTGTGCTTTCATGGGTGTAGCCTGGTGAGACTGGAAGGAAAGCTAAAGTAATTGGCTTTAGAAACAGAACCTCAGTGGTATTACAGATTTGCCCTTTAGAAACGGATGTGACATATGGTTTTTTCTTCATTATAGCATGGTTTTTGAAAGGTAAAGGGACAACCCTTGTGGTATTTCTTCTACTTTTTTCTTCCACTAAGAAAAAAAAAAGTATTTACAGATAGTAAAATCCATGCTTTTTAGTGCAGTTAGGCGAGTCGTGGTAAAAGTGTGCAGTCAGGTGCCCACCAGCAAAATCAACATACAAGACAGTTCCTTCACCCCCAGCAATCCCCCGAGCCCTCTGTTCTGCTTTTTGAAGGGTGACGTTCTAGCAGATACGCACGCTACGCACACTGAGGACGTTGGGCGGGTCACAGTAGGAAAAGGTCAGAGCGAGGTGTCCTGGGATCACACGGCTTTTTCCTGTCCCAGGGATCACACTGTAAACGGTGAAGTGTCACCATTGCTTAGTGGACATTTTCTTATACTCCGCCCTCCCCACCCGACACACACACACTTCTGGTTCAGTGGGAACAAGTGGTTGATGAAAAACCAGGCATTTCTTCAGTTTTATTATCACAGTTGACTTTGTTTCTTCAGAAATGATTATCTTATCAGTCTTTCCCTGCCTTACATTGGTTAGAAAATTCCAGGTAAAGACCTATTTGGGAATAACGTGATGGCTAAGTAATATCCTCTGACTCTAGCCACGTGGAGAAGCTCCTTCTGGCCGAGGGGAGGGAATATCACCACCCTGCAGAAGGGATTTCAGACGGGAGTCATTGCACTGGGGGAGTGGCTGTTTCCCTGACAGGTACGTGTCCCCTGCGTTTCTGATCTTTCTCTCCCGTGGCTGCAGCTGACCCCGCCGCGCCCTGCAACGAGACCCGCTGGAGCCAGAAGTGGCAGTCGTCCCGCCCCCTGCGCAGGGCCAGCCTCTCCCTGGGCTCGGGTTTCTGGCACGCCACCGGGAGACACTCGAGCAGACGGCTGCTCAGGGCCATCCCGCGCCAGGTCGCCCAGACACTGCAGGCCGACGTGCTGTGGCAGATGGGCTACACAGGTGGGCCTGTCAGCCGGGGTGGCCTCCCCTCCAGGGCCTCACGGGTCTGTCCTTCTGCGGGTTAAGCTGGACGCAGTCAGCTGCCCCTCGTCTCTGGCTCCTGTTGTGGGGGGCATCTGTTTCTGTGGCTTTTCTAATTGTTTAGTCCTGTTCACTTTTTGTGTCTTATTTCCCTGTACTGTTTCTGAGGTGACAAGGAGTAGATTGTGGAGTGTTTCTTTCCTGTTGACACACGTGAACAGACACAGCACTGCCCCTGCCAGAGCTGACTGGCAGTCCAGCAGAGTTCTGTAATTTCCCAGGGAATGAGATCAAATCCAGAGATAGTTACCTTGATTTGGGCAGTCTCGTGAAATGGAGCACGTCCCTCCTGTGTGGTGCCCTGTGTTCGGCATGGCTAAGTGATTGACTGTCAAGGTGGTTACCTTTTGTTTCAGAACAGGAAACGATAGTAACGACCATACCCTGGGAAATAAAACTCACAACCCATCAGATTTTTTTTCTTGCTGATACATCAGGGCAGAAGATTCCTGTTTTAACGAATGTGGAGGTTTGGACCCTAAATATCAAGCCCATGTCTCTGGCGCCTCATACATCACAGTTTGTCTCAGTGTCTTTCCATTTCTCCTTGGCTTAGAGACCCTTACCTTAGAGAACCAAAGACCTTCCCTAACCGCGCCTCAGACTTAAAACCTGGGGGGCTGACATTTTATTAAATTATTGTCTCTTCTTGGTTTATCCTTTTAGGGGGAAAACTTCACAAAACAGAAGTTCTCTAATCATCAGAAAAGCATTTTTCCTTCCCCCCAAACCAGCTGGTTTCCAGTATTGTGTCTGCATTTTTAAAAAGTAAACAATACACTTTGTTGGTTATCTCAGTGTAATTGATTATTTAATGTAGTACTGATACATAAATACAACCCTCATACCAAAAAGACATTACCTTTGTTACTTCTGTTAGCCTTTCAGTGAGTATCTTGTATTTTTTCCTACGTGTTTTCTAGAATTCCTTGATCTAACAGCATGAGTCATGTTTCCCATCGCAACAGATGGCTTTTGGCCAGTATCTGAAGTAGACTTGTTATCATAGAAAAGTGTACAATACAGTGGTCCTCCTTAAAGTGTGCTTTTCCCTGCGTGTGGTGGACAGCCCCTCTCTGCAGAGTCGCTGTCCGTTAGTGAGCAGCACCGAGTCCTGGTCGGGAGTAGAAGCGGCCCCCGCCCTCCCGGAAGTGAGTGCTTTGTGGTGCCCTTCGCCCCATGGGCCTCTCTAAGGAGATGAGGACGTAGAGACTTGGAGAAAGTTGCCCAGAGGGGAAAGTCAGTCATTGGTGGAGGATCGGGAGAGGTGGTCCCCCCGCCCCCCTGAGAGCCGGTGACGTTGAGGGGCGTCCGGAGGGACTTTCTGTGTGTCCTCAGGTCTCATTTAGCGGCAGGTGATGGTATTCCCCTGCTGTCCCCTCCTCTCCTTCGCACCTGGCCTACTGTGTGCCCTCTGGGCAGGCTTTGGCCCTGGGTCGCCTGTCATTCTCTCTGGGTCCCAAAGAGGGATGTATTTCATAAACGAGGATTTCTCAAACACCATTGTGCTTTCTTTTTGGCATAAGGTGCTAACGTAAGGGTTGCCGTTTTTGACACCGGGCTGAGTGAGAAGCATCCCCACTTCAAAAACGTGAAGGAGAGAACCAACTGGACCAACGAGCGAACCCTGGACGACGGTGGGTGGCTGATGTCCTGAGAACCTGAGGGGGTGTTTTCTGGTCACCGGCGGGCTTCGCATCACTCCCATCCTCCGTTTTATCAGCTGAGAGGGTATTTTTCAGTGTAGATGCTTAAACAGTCCATGTACAACAGTTACTCAGGCAGACCCAAGTTGTTTTGTGCCTTTTGGCAGAAGCTTTTCAGAGTAGGTCGGGAGGTGAGTGAGGAGAGAGGGACGCCTGGTGGAAGGGAACCTCCTTTTTGGGGGGAGAGCAGGAGTGGCTGCCCCCCGAGGTGGGGCTGGCGAGGCCGGAGAGGTGCTGGGGAGTCTGTGTCTCGGGCTCGGAGAATGAGCTCGTTTGAAATGCTGCATCTTGGCACACGTTGTATCAGCTGTGTTTCGTGCCTTTTTCCTTTTGGACAACAGGGCTGGGCCACGGCACGTTCGTGGCGGGTGTGATAGCCAGCATGAGGGAGTGCCAGGGGTTTGCTCCGGATGCAGAACTTCATATTTTCAGGGTCTTTACCAACAACCAGGTAGGTGTTTTGAGGACCCCTGAAACGTAAAGGGTTGATATTAAAATGTGAAAAGTCAAAACTCTAGAAAACGCGCTGCTTCAAAAGCAGCGCACGTCTGCGATGCTGAGCTGCGGCTGGCGTCCCCCGTGTGCCGTGCTGTCCCTCGCGTCCCTCCGCGGGGCGGCTTTGCCCTGCTCCCACCGCCCCCTTCATCGGCCTCACTGGAACCCCAAAGACCCTGCTCCGAGGGGATTCCTTGACCTCCCATTTCTCCTGTCCCGCCGGCCGGCCCAGGGTTCCTGTCCACCATGTCTCGGGCACACTTCTTGTGCTGGAGAGAACAACCCCGTGTCTGTGTGTTCGCTGCCCCTGCTGGACTGACCGCCTTGAGGGTAGCCTCTGTGCCCAGCACCCAGTGTCATGTTGGGTAACGTGGATTTGGAAGCTTGTTCCCTCACTCTGCATTTGGAAACGTTACTGAAAAAAGGGAGGGTCCTAGTATTTATTAACTGTTAAAATTTAATTTTTGCATAGGTAATGCATAGTTCAAAAACATCAAAAGGCAACACAGGGATACTTCTCCCAACCCTGTCCCCGTCCGACGGGTTCTCACCTTTACTTCCCCATGTTCCCTATGTGGTAGTTTCTTTTTTTCACATACCCACTCCTAGAATTTCTTTTGCACATTCAAGCAAATATAATGTTTTATTTTTAAAAGCCTTTAAAAAACATAATTCTTAATCATTATGTTGATTCTTTTTCCACTGTAAGGTTTTTTTTTTAACATTTTGTATTTATTCACATATTTTCAATTTCCAGTGCTCTTTATTTCTACCTGTAGATCTAAGTTTCCACATCACGTAATTTCCTTTCAGCATGAAGAGATGCTTTTAGTATTGCTTGTAATGCAGTCTAGTAGCTATGACTTCTCCCAGCTTTAGTTATCTGCAAATATCTTTATTTCATCTTTATTCTCAAAAAACTATTTTCACTGAATATAGAATTCTGGATTGAAAGTCTTTTCATTCCCTCCAGCGCTTATTTTATTGTTTTCTGTCATCTATTGTTTTTTACTCTAAGTTTAATTTTGTACCTTACAAAACACGTGAATGGCGATACACAAAGAAATTTAACTTTTGTAAGGAAACTATGAGAGAAATAATAACTATCAGAAGTAATTCTGTGAAATAACTTTCATTGATACCATTTATTCTTCAGTCTATTTAGGAATAAAGAATATTAGACAAATACATCAAACTATTTAGAAACACTTAACTGAATAGACGTGTCTTAGGACAAGTCCTTTTATAAGAGGGGCAGTTAGAAGTTTGAGGTCTTCCCTGGGCAGGCAGGCTGTAAGGTCAGGAAGGCGCTGGACGTGAGGCCGGGCGGGACGGGACCCTGGGAACCTTGCCTCTCCCCAGAGTCCAGCCCCGAGGATTGGAAGCTCTGGGTGTAGTGGTTTACATCGCAGGGCATTTGTTGTTCTTGGGATCTGTTTCTGAAGTTTAAGTGAATACTTCATGCTGCTGAGAATCTAGCATTTGGAGACTTCCACTGAAACATCTAAAGGACTGTTTTAAAAATGGGCCAGGTCTCCTACACGTCCTGGTTCCTGGACGCCTTCAACTACGCCATCCTGAAGAAGATCGATGTGCTGAACCTGAGCATCGGGGGCCCCGACTTCATGGACCACCCGTTCGTCGACAAGGTTGGTCCTGCCGCTGTGCGGAGGACGAGGCGTTTGGTGACGACTCCTGCTCTGCCTCGCGCCCCGCTTTGCTTCGTGTCTAGTGTGCTGGTGGCTACTCGCCCACATGGTGACCACTCTGTGAGGACGTGAGCCATGGTGACTTGTGTGGGAAGCAGCACAGGGTGCTGTGTTGCTTCCTCTCACCTGAGCACACGGCCTGTCTTTTCTGGGCGTGCCTGGAAAGCCCGGGTCTGCTCTGTGTGCGTGGATCTGTGTCCTGGAGTCTATCGTCTCTGGAAATTCTGACTGCCAGCCATACCACGTCTGTACTGGCCTGGTGTTGCGCTTTCAGGAGGTATCAGGGGGATACCTTCTTTTTTTAGTTCTGTTTTTGGAAGTTGTGGTTATTTTTGAACAATTATATATTGATTAAGAGTGGTGGGGCTTCCCTGGTGGTGCAGTGATTGAGAGTCCGCCTGCCAAGGCAGGGGACGCAGGTTCTTGCCCCGGTCTGGGAAGATCCCACATGCCGCGGAGCGGCTGGGCCCGTGAGCCATGGCCGCTGAGCCTGCGCGTCCGGAGCCTGTGCTCCACAACGGGAGGGGCCACAGCAGTGAGAGGCCCGCGTACCGCAAAAAAAAAAAAAAAGAGTGGTGTACTTTCATAAATAAATGCTTGTTAATTTTGTAGGTGTGGGAATTAACAGCTAACAACGTCATCATGGTTTCTGCTATCGGCAATGACGGGCCTCTTTATGGGTAAGTACCCCTGATAGGAATAACCTTAGAGGTATTTTTTTCCTTGAAATAACTGAAAACCTGTTGTTTGTCTGTCTCTTGCTATACCTGTTTATATCTGTCTAAAACTTTGTATTGTGGATATTTTCAGCACATACAAAAGACTTTGTAATGAATCTCATGTGCCCACTCACTCCAGCAGTTGCCAACTCAAGGCCGATTTTGTTTTATTTTTTGTGTTTTTAACTTTGCTGGAAATAGCAATTTGGAGGCCTAAAGTTTTTATTCTACTCTTTTTACCCCCAACCCAAAATCAATCAGGAAAGTAAATCTGTTAGAAATAAATGGATTCTACCGTATTTATTGAGACCCAGTGTGCACAAGGCACAGGGTAAAGAGGTAGGTAAGTTGAGGTGCCTGCCTTTTAGGAAAAATAAGGTACAGGTACGATGAGACTAATATGAGGAGAAAGTGCAGGGGGGCGTAACAGACACCGTGTTTGGGGGACTGAGGAGAAGGATCAGATAGGGAGGGAGCAGAGAACAGTGTCACAGAAATGTCCCTTTGTGCCGGGTTATGGTGTATTAAAGTGGCTTGAGATGCGGGACATCAGTCACTGAATCACAGGCAGTCGTAAGCGTTTGTCTGGTTAGTGATCCCAATTTTCCTTCTGCTTACACCTCCAGTTTTTATTCTGTAGATAATATAAATAACCTCTTGTGCTGAATCACTTCTGCGGTGGGATGTCTGTCACCCCACTTTACCAGGCTCCCGGGACGTGTGTGGTTCAGTGCCGTGGCAGAGGGCTTAAAGTAACTGCACAGGAAGGAGAGAACATACGGAGCCTGCCCGGCGTGCCCTGATCCAGGAGAGCCGCCTGGCATGGCCGTTTGCTCGTGCCTTCAGGAGCACGTGCCCTGTCTTCAGGGACACCCTGGCCGTGCTGCTGGGGCAGAGCAGGCCGTCTTGAGCGCTGACTGAGCTCATCCAGGGTGGGGATTAGGCTGGACTCTGTGAAATTACGATTCTATAAGTCACAACCCGTGCACATGCGCAGTCGTGGTTCCAGCCTAAGAGCTGTTCTGTCAGCGATCCCATCTCCTTGTAGGGCTCCACGGTTGGGGATCTGGCTGGGTCCTCAGTCACGTGTGTTGTGACTCACAGGCGTGAGTGGTGTAAACACGTCCCAGCTGTAGTTCTGCCACGAAGAGCACCAGTTACTTAGTGACCTCACCCAGTTTCCATGTCTTCTCTTTCTAACGCTTCTCCATTTGTCCCTCCCCCCACTTCTGACGTCCCCGCTCCAGGCCAGCCCACCGCAGCTCAGCATCCCCAGGTTATCTGTTAGTTCCCCCGCCCATCCTCTTGCCTCCAGTCTTCCCCAGCCCAGCTCTCCCTTCATGGGGGATGTGGGGTGGCGGGGAGGGTGCGGGGACGGAGCCAGGCAAGTTTGACCTGCCCTTGGGCTGTGGGACCTTTGCTTCTCCGAGCCCTGGCCCCCTCGCCTGGCTCTGGAGGGCACGAGACCTGCCCGGGTTGGTGGCTGTGAGGATGAGGATAAAATGAGCCAGCCGAGGGAGAGCACCGCGAACACGGAGCCTCTGTGAGTGGTAGCTGTTCCTTTCTCTTCCGTTTCTCTGTGTTTCTGTTGTTAAAACAGAGTCTAGCAGTTTCTTTAACTAAGGATCTGCAGTGGATCGTTATTGCCTGATCAGATCTAAACTTTTCTCCTTGGTTTTCAAGGTCTTCAGTAGTCTAGCCTGGAGCTGGCAAACATTTTCTGTAAAGGATCAGGTAGTAACTAGTGGAGTCGTTGTGGGCCACATGGTATGTTGCCCCTACTCGCCTGCCCTTGTAGTGCGAAGGCAGCATGGATGTGTAGACGAATGGGCGTGGCTGTGTCCCGGTAAACACTTCCCACTCCCTCGTGCACTCTTCCTCAGAGCAGGCTCCTCCTCGGGTCTCCCTGGGGAAACCGTGTTCCTCTCGGTCTCCGTCACCTGATCCTGCTGCTGACCGCCCCCCCCCTCCCCCGCTGCCGCAAGCCTGCCTTTCCGTTCACACCAGCTCTTCCACGTGCCATCCTGACTGCTTTGCACACACTGGTCACTCTTCTGAAATCCTGTGACTTCTGTGGGCGGTCCACGTGAGGGCTTCTAATCAAAGAGCTGCTCGTGTTTAGTGTGTCAGGGGCATCTCGGGAGAGGAAGCCCCGGTGTCGGACTCATGTCTGCCCACAGAGCCTCACAGCATCTGGTGTCCGCCAGCTGCTGGGTAGGCTGGGGGTGGCACGCGGTCACGGTGCCACAGCCTGAACGGGTGTGGCTTACTGCAGGGCCTCGGATAGGGCTGGTCACGTGACAGTCATGCACTTGAAGAGCCCGGTTATTTATCGGAGGCGTGACGCTGCCCGACATGTCCCCACGGGTACCCCTTCTGGGAGCTCTCTGGGTCCGGCACCCTCGATGCTTAGATTTCATGGTGCCAAGGAGTCTGCAGCTGCACTTCCCCCTTCTCAGCACCAACAAAGATTTTCTGATGCTTTCCCCTGATTTTAAGGGTGTAAAGTATAGGGATTGGCAGGTAGAGGCAGGGTGGGAAGCTGGTGTTTTTTGCTATCAACTTCAGTGGGAAATACTGCCAGTGACTTCTGTTCTAGTCTCTGCTCTTTGATGTCATAGAAATTTGTAAACTTTTACTGTCAGCCGATTAACAAATCACTGTTGGTGCTTCTGAACAACCAGCTGGTAGCATGCTGGTGGTGGGTAAGCTAAGGAGGTGATGCTAGGGTCGGCCCCGTGTGGTTGAAACAGTAGTATCTTGCTGCTGCTGTCGCTTCAGCTGCTCGGATTCACTTGTGGTTCAGGAGTTCATGTTGTGGTGGTGGAGCGGAAATAGATAAAGCTGGGAAGTGCAGTTCCGTAAGTGGTTGTTTCATACTGTCAAATAGTTCATCTTGACTTACATCTTGACTCCGTAGTTTAAGTGTTCGTGTCATTGCGGATCTAGCGCCCTTGAAGTGCAGGGGAGAACCGCGTGCTTTTTCACGCGCATCCGTGCCTTCCCGCTGAGGAGCCCGGGGTTACGGAGAGATGAGTGGTCCCCACGGTTCCCATGAGGAAGGGAGACACCTACCCGAGACCCAGGGAGAACTTTCACTTTCTGACGGTGGCAGGTGCACGTGTGTGGCTGTAGTTCCTTCCCAGAGGAGCCAGGGACCGAGCTCGGGGGGGCTGCGCTCGCAGCAGTTGGGAAGTGGTGTACGGACGTGTACGCAGGTGACGGGGCTGGTCGTGGCCAGTCTTGTGAAGCTCGGAGGAAGGGGACTGCTGCACGCCTGGCAGTAGTGAGGGCAGAAGAGAGTCTTGGGCCGGAGGGCGATAAGTTGACAGGGAGGAGGGAGGGAGGGGAGGAGAGAGGGAGAGGAGGAGAGGGCGTCTCAGGTGTGGGGAGACCACCGGGCCGGCAGAGGTGGCAGTGCCGGGCCGGGCCCTCCCAGCCGCACGCACCTCGCCACGGGAGAGCTGCTGTGGGCTCCGACCGTCCCGGGGCTGCTTGCCCTTGTTTGACTCTCTCACTTAGAGTGATTCCTCTCCCCCCGCCTTTTGTGTCTTTTTCTTGCCTCGCTGCAGCACTCTGAATAACCCTGCTGACCAGATGGATGTGATCGGAGTGGGCGGCATTGACTTTGAGGACAACATCGCCCGCTTCTCATCGCGGGGAATGACCACCTGGGTAGGCGCTGCTCCTTTTGTCCGGCGTGCCCGCGGGAGCCGCGTGCAAGGGCCTCGGGGCTGTCTGTGAGCACGGAGAGAAAAGCAGCCTGGAGGCAGCCCGCCACGAGGACACGCTCTAGCGCCTTCCCTGCCGTGTCCCTGTGGCCCAGCGGGCAGGTGCCGGTTCTCACTGTTTCCCGGGTCCACTTCTTTTTAACTTGTTTCTGAGTAACTCGTCATTTAGGTCGGTTGGATTCATGTGCACTGGTCCTAACTGGTAGGAGGAGGGCCAGCAGTCCTCCGTGCTGGGTGGGATGATTTTTTTTGGCCTTGGGAAGCAGGAGAAGCCAGTGAGCACGGCTTAATATCAGCTCCCTAACGTGGGAATGATTGCATTTAGCTGGACAAAATTGAAACGACTCTAGCAAGGTAATTAGTTCAGCTGCGTGAGCTGTAATTATGTGGCCGACTCCTCCCATCTGAGCAGAGCTGGGGTCGCTCCCTCGGGCGGCACTTGGGGACCCTGACCTGCCCTCCGCGTCCCCCTGCTGCTCCGACCCCCCTGCCATGTCCTCGGCCTTTATCGAGGCCTGTGTTTTGACGGCATTTTGAGAAACGTTCCTGAATTATCTGTGGGGCTGCAGGTGAAGACGTCTTTGCTCAGTGTCCCGCGTGTGAGGCTCCAGGGTCCATTTATGCTTGGTTGCCGGGAAGGATTTTGTCACTTCAGATTGGTGTACTTCTTTCTTACAGAATATAACTCCTATTGTAATTCTCACTTTGCCCCAGTTTCTGGGAAGCTTAAGAGAGTTCTCAGTTAAACTCTTATCCCAGGTTACTTGTATGGTTATATACTCACTCTTCTAAGTCATTCTTTCCCCTCTGGTGAAAGATTGAAATATCCAGTCATATCACGTACTTTTTTTCTTGTAAAGGAAAATGTTTCTTTTTTTTTTTCCTAATTTCTAATTTTTATTTTCTGATTTTTCTAGCATATTTCTAATTTTAAAATTATCTAGAAATACATCAGTTTCCAGTTTCCAGCCTTGCATGTAGCAAAATTTAAAAGATTCACTTTTAAAACGCTTGATGGCATTACTGTCGTGCTGGTCATTACAAAACGCACCAAAAATAATTTTATTTTGTATACTGTCATTTAAGCTTCTTCTGAATTGCAGTGAATTTCAGATGAAAACCAGCATCGTACTGAGGTTACAGTGTGTTTAGCTGACCCACATTTCTGTTCTGGTTTTATCCACTCATAACTGCGCGTGGCCATGTGCCAGTGTATGTGCCGTGGTAGAGACCACCCTGCTTTTGTTTACAGGAGCTTCCAGGAGGCTATGGCCGCGTGAAGCCTGACATTGTCACCTACGGCGCTGGAGTGAGGGGCTCCGGCGTGAAAGGCGGGTGCCGGGCGCTCTCGGGGACCAGCGTGGCTTCCCCAGTGGTGGCAGGTGCTGTCACCTTGCTGGTGAGGTGAGTGTGGCCCAGCTGGGAGGAGGTGGCGTCAGGGGACCAGGAGCTGAGTCTTGCTTGTCACCAGCTTGGCTGTATGTAGAGCACATCCCGGGGCCTCACCCCATCTCTACAGAAGAGGCAGGAGTCCGTTCTTTCTTAGATGGTTCTTGTGGGCGTTAGATGAGCCCGTCAAGCCTCCTGCTGTCAGAGGAGTGAGGAGGGGAGGCCATTGTGTCTTCCGTGCCCAGCCAAGCGGCTTCTCTACGTACAGATGTTTTCAGTGGTGAGGAAGCTTTTGCTTTCCTCTTCTCCCTGCAGCAGGTAAAATGCCTCTGTGGTGGGTCAGAAGTGCTTTTATGGTGTGAGGAGGAGCTCATAACAGATGCCGAGCGACAGAGAAGCGCTTCTTCGTTTCCAGCCTTAGAGCCCGGCGAGGAGCCAGAGCCTGAGCCTGGTCTTGCACTGTCGGCGGGAGGGGGGCTGAGCTGTGAGCAATTCTTTTTTTCTGCCAGTAAGACTTGATGCCACTTTCCTCCCCTCACTCCTCCTGAAGTCAGATCTCCTGTCTAGACCTATTAGAAAAGGTCCACCTACACTCCACGACCACCCATCATCGTAGAAAAATATTTAGCAACTTAGTAGAGTCAGGTTTTCCTTACTGTTTACTGGATTTTCTCCCCTGCATTTAGGGGCGTAAAATTGACTTGTATTTATAATACGTAGATACGCAGAAATGCGTGTTTTAATGCTGGTGTTCTAAAGCAAGTGGGAATGTCTGGGCGCCGCTGCCCGAGTCCAGCTGCGTTCCAGTGATGAACCCTCTACCAGGCCTGTCCCACCGGGGTGACGCGTCACACACAGGCCTCCAAACAAAACAAGCACTTGGACGCAGTGGGCCTCACTCCAAGGCCGGGCCTCTTGGCCACGCTGCCTCGAGTCCCCGCAGGACCCACCTCGATCCTTCCCTTCTCCCGGCCGGGCTGCGTCCACGTGTCCGGAGCCTGTAACTCCTACCTGTTCTTGTCTCCTGCAACCTCTGAGGTCGACTGTTAAGTTAGTGGGAAGATGTGTTTTCCCGATCGATTTAGTAAAAACAGGCACTAGCCCAAGAGTCCGTGTTCTCACAAGCCACACGGAAGGCTGATGAGTGGTCAGTCCCTAGGCAGGTGCAGAAACGAGTACGTTCGTTTGCATCTTGCATGAGTTTTACCGAAGAAGCTCCTGTTAGATACAGATCAAGATTGGAGGTCACATGACTGCGCACGAACAGGGTAGGGATAGTCTGGTTTTCATTCTGTTGCTGAGAGAAAATGAGCGAATATGGTATTTGCCCCCAGCACAGTCCAGAGACGGGAGCTGGTGAATCCGGCCAGCATGAAGCAGGCCCTGATTGCAGCAGCCCGGAGGCTGCCCGGCGTGAATATGTTTGAACAAGGCCACGGCAAGCTGGACCTCCTCAGAGCCTACCAGATCCTCAGCAGCTACAAGCCACAGGCCAGGTCGGTGCGCTTTCCTTTTGAACAGGCCTGCCTTCTCTGCACCGGCCTCCTCGGCACAGAGTATTAGCCTCCACGTGGAACCAGCCCCAGTCACACAGCGCTCGGGGGCCTCGGGGAGAGCTTTGCCGTGCTGCTTCTGCTGGGGCGCTGCCGACAGGATTGCTCCCCACTTCCTCATGTTCTGCTGTTTGTAACGTCAGGGGTTCCCTTTCCTTTGAAATCATCTTAGGTTTACAAAAATCTGCACAAATCGTACGGACGTTCTCATATACCCTCTCCTCGGCTTCCCCTCAGGCCAACACCTTGGTAGTCTGTGATTCCTCTGCTAGAGCCAACAGGTGCACCCTGATGCTGTGCTGGGGTTAGTCTGCAGACAGACGCGCAGTGGCCGGCTCCCCTCATGTTCTTTGGTCCAGGGTCCAGGCCCCACGTTGCGTGCAGTTGCCATGTCTCCCTGGGCTCCCCGGACCCCTGACAGTTCATCTGTCTCGTCATTCATGACTCTGAGTCCTCTGATGCTTTCTCGTGATTAGTGAGGTGCTGTATTTTTGGCAAGAATTCTTTTTCACTTCTTATTTTGAAATGATTTTAGATTTACAACAAAGTTTTAAAAATTGGTGCACGAGGACTCATAAACCCTTCGCTACCTTTCCCTGATGCTAGCAACTTACATAACCATAGTAGAAGCCTCAGAGCCTGGAAGTTGGCACTGATACGTTACCATCTCCCAAGCTGCAGACCGTATTTGGATTTCACCCAGATTTTTCCCACCCACATCCTTGGCCTGGTCCAGGATCCAGGCCAGCATCCACGTTGCGTTCAGTCGCCGCGTGTCCTTGGTCTCCTCCAGTTGGGACAGTTGTCTCAGTGTCCTTCCTTTTGTTCTGGGTGGTGCTCACCTGCATCATGAAGTTTAGGTGATGTGTCAGGCTGGACCCTCCAGGAAGCAGGTGTCAACGTAGACTCAGACGGCCAAGAGACTTCCTGGGGGAGGGGCCTATGAAGGATGAAGGGGCGAGGAGGGAGGAGGACCCTCACACCCAGCACAGGTCTGAACTTTTCCCGGTCACCGAGATTCCCTGAACCGCAGTCGCCTGGTAGAGGCACCTGTGTCCCCCAGGGCTGGGCCTACCCTGGTGCCCTCTGTGCTCAGTCCTTGGCACAGATGTAGTGGAGGGTCCACTGGCGTCCGTCAGCTGGGCTCCGCAGCAGGAGATCTGGTGCGGTGAGTATCTCTGCCAGGTGTCCACTGCAGTGACTGTCCCTTTGTGACTGCGAAGTGTCTTGTGGGGACGCCCTTGAAGGTGATCTTGTTTCTTATAGCACAGGGAACCGTACTCAGTGCTCTGTGGTGAGCTAAATGGGAAGGAAATCCAAAAAAGAGGGGATGTATGTATACGTATAGCTGATTCACTTTGCTATGCAGTAGAAACTAACAACATTGTAAAGCAACTATGCTCCAATAAAAATTTAAAAAAAGCAGATGATCTTGTTTCTTAACATACTTTCCATCGCTAAGTTTAGCATCCTTTGATGGTTCCTCCCTGTAACAGTTCTTACTGTAGAGATTGTCCCATGGTGATTTTCTGTTTCTCTCATTCCCTTCTGCATATATTAAATGAAATTCTGCTGTAAGGAAGAGCTGTCCTCCTGTCTTATTTATTCAGTGGTATCAGCGTGGACACATAGGTACTTATCTGACTGTGGGTCATGATCCATTAGTGTCATTGTTTATTGCTCATTTGTCCCAGGTTTGGCTCTCTAGGGCTCCCGCTGGTTGGCTCCCGTGTCTTTTCAGCACGTCTCCATCAGTTGGGGGCACTTTCTCACTTTATGGCAGCATTTCTGTGCCCAGTGTTGGTATCGCTTCTTTGCCCGAGCAGCCCTGGTCCTTTAATTGGAGGGTGGGTTTAGAAACGGACACCTGGGCACCAGGCGTGCTCTTGGCAGCTGTGCCCATAGCCCCTTTCAGCAGACAGAGCTGGTGAGTGTCTGCACACACACACACCTGTACCTGTTTCTATGTCTGTCCGTGAAGTCGTCTGTCTCCTGATCCCACCTGACGCCACGGCCCTCATCTTGAGTCTTCCTTCTTGCTGGCTGTCCTTCCCCAGCAGCCAGAAACCTGGCTGTCACTCGCCACGATGTTTATTTGCTCAGTCCTAGTACACGCTTGTGGACAAGTTTTAGAACTGCTAGCTCGTACCGTGCTGAAAACAGATACGCTAACCAGAGGATTGTGTTTGTGTGTAGTTCTTTTTATCTTTAGCTTTATAGCATGTAGTCTACTGTTTGTCACAGTGATTTAGGTTAATATCTTCCTCCTCACCACACCCCTTTCAGTCTGGTTTTGCTGTTTATTTTCAATGCAGTTGAGTTCATTTGTCAGCATTTCTATTTCTTTTCGGATTCCTCCCACATCCTGGTTGATTTCAACTAGTTATGTATCGGGTTATGACTCTAAGGTTGGAACTGGACAGAGTGCACCGGGCCAGGTATGGCTCCCCTCAACCCTTCTGTGCCACTCCCCCTGCCCCTTTCCCTCCACCCCCTAGGTAACCACGCCATTAGTTTTTGCTTTATCCTTGCATTTCTTTTTTCACATGCGAGCAGATACATACCTACCATCCATATCCCCTTTCTTACGTGAAGGACAGCATTACTATAAATACTCTCTTGTACTTTTTTCACTTAACAGTATCCTGGAAATCACCTTGTGTCGGTTCACAGAGATCTTTCTCCTCCCTTTTCTTTTACAGCTCCATAGTGTAGATACCTCTGTTTATTCAAGCACATATCTATATATGGGCGTTGAAACTTTTTCCAGTATTTTGTAATTTTAAGCTGCTTGTGCCTGTGCATTTTAGTTTTGTTGGAGGTGCGTCTCCAGGGAAGATTCCTAGAAGTGGGGTTGCTGGGTCCAAGCTGAGAACAGAGGGCACTCTTCCAGGTCTCTCCCTTGCCCTCCAGAAGGGCTGTGCCGTGGGAGCTCGCCTGTCTGCCCGGAGCCTCACCTGCAGTGTCCGGCCATGCTCTCCTTTCTGCCAATCTGACACGTGAGAAGTGCTATCTCAGTGTTGTTCTAATTTGCCTTTCTCAGGTTATGAGTGAGTTTGAACACTTTGTCTAGAGTTAAGAGCTGTTTTTATATCTTTCTTGTGAAGTGTTTGTTCATTTCTTTCACCATTTTTCTTTTCTGGGGTTTTTGTCCCTTGGTTTTTACGTGTTCTTATGTTAGGGTAAGCAACCCTTTATTGCAAGTATTTCTCCCAGTTTGTTGGTGGCCTTTAGACTTTGTGAAAGTGTTTTCGGCCATGTGTTTTTTTTCTTTTTCAACAGCCGAATTTGTTAGCCTGTCGTTGCTGTTGCCCCTGGATTTTGAGGCACAGGAAGCCTTTCCCTGCACTGAGGTGAAGGAGGGACTCGCCCATGTTTCCTTCTAATGCCTGTGGGCTTTCTTTTATTTACTTGAGAGGATCTGATCCATTTGGAGTTTATTCTTGTGTATGGTCTGAGGTGGGGATCTGATTTTATCTTTTGCCGAATGACCACCCATTTGTCCCCGCTCCAGTTATTTAAAAGTCCATCTTTGCTCCAGTGTCTTGAGACTGAGTCCTGCGTCTGCTCTGGGGCTGGTCACATACTCGTTCTCCACCAGCCGCAGCCACCAGATTCCAGGCTCGCAGAGGGGAGAGGTGATGCCCACGCATCCCGCTGTGCTGCTGGTGAGGCAGGTTGGCCGGGAGGCCTCCGCAACACAGGGCGTGTTCTGAAGCCAGGTTCCCAGACCTCAGCCGAGGGCAGCCCTGGAGGCAGGCCCTTCCGAGGCTCAGGGCCGCCCCGTTGACGCTTTCCAACGCCGTCTACGGTAACACTGGATTTTTTTTTTTTTTTTTTTTTTGCGGTACGCGGGCCTCTCCTTGCTGTGGCCTCTGCTGCTGCGGAGCACAGGCTCCGGACGCGCAGGCTCAGCGACCATGGCTCGCGGGCCCAGCCGCTCCGCGGCATGTGGGATCCTCCCGGACCGGGGCACGAACCCGCGTCCCCTGCATCGGCAGGTGGACTCTCAACCACTGCACCACCAGGGAAGCCCTGTAACACTGGATTTTTTGTTTCAGTCTGAGCCCCAGCTACATCGATCTGACCGAGTGTCCCTACATGTGGCCCTACTGCTCCCAGCCCATCTACTACGGAGGGATGCCAACGATCGTCAACGTCACCATCCTCAACGGCATGGGTGTCACAGGAAGAATCGTAGACAAGGTGAGACTGCCGTCTGGCCAGCGGTGAGCTTAGACGTGACCCAGATTTACTCCTGCAGTTAAAAGGGACGGGTCCTCCTCCTGCCTGGGTGCCGGGGGATTGGAAGTAGTGGTTTGTTCTCCCCTGAGTGCTTTGTATATAAGTCAGGGATACAGTAATGAGGCCAGTGTGCCACTCTTCTACTTTGGCATCTTGCGTTTGACTCCTGAATCAGCTAATTGCATTTGAATCTTCATTTTTACAGTTTCCTGTCTGTAATTAAAGGCTCACTTACAATTATTTTATTGTTTAATGAGGACACATGGGCCTTCATGTTTAGAAGGCATGGTCTTTATCTGAATTTTGTGTTTATAATTTGTTTTACACTTACTACATAAACATTATCACAAAAATAAAGGATTGGGAAAGAGAGCAGAAAAGCGACTTCAGCCCTACACACTCTAGAGCCACGATTTGAAAGAAAAAGTTCAAATCATATTTTCTAACAAAGCACTGTAGTTGTTTAAATAGGTGTGTTTAAATTGATTCAATGCCCCCCAACACTTCCTGTGTTCGTCCTTGCTTTTTCATTTCCAGGTGCCTCATTTCATCTATTTCTTGACTGCAGGATTTCACTTTTCATCAAGCTGTCACAGAAAGTACATTTCTTATGATTTCGTGAGATTAATAAAGTCAGTTGCCTGCAGGAAAGAAAAAAAAGAATCTTTTCCAGCCCTTATCTGAAATAGATATTTTTAGTTATCTTTGTGTGGCAGACAAAAATTTAGTCTTTTTTCTTTTTCAGTTCTCACGTTATAAACATTTAAAAATGTTACTATATATAAGCACCGATGTTCTTTCTAATGGTTGTTTAATACTCTGTAGAATTGTTGAATCGTTACGTGCTTACTGTTTCTTCTTGCTTGAACGGTTAGGTGGTTTTCAACTGTAAACATCTCACTGAATATCTTTGTATATATCGTTTTCTTTTGTTCTGAATTATTAACATAAACTCCCTGGATTAGAATCCCAAGTAAGAGGGTGTGAACATTATTAATGGCTCTTGGTACGTAATACCAGATTCTTTTCAAAAGAGGTGCATCAGCTCAGACTGCCGCTGATGGTGTACAGAGGGGTAGTGTCTCTGCTCTGGTGGTACGTCCTTTTTTTCCCAGTTGCATGAGGTTTTAAAACATTGTGATAAAATTCACATGCCATAAAGTGCACCCTTTTACATTGTGCAGTTCAGTGGTTATTAGTATATTCACAAGTAGTGATGCAGCAACCATCCTACTGGATAATTCCAGAACATTTTCATCACTTGAAGGAGAAACCCCTGTTAACACTTTCCATTCCCCTTCCCCCAGACCGTGGCATTTCCTAATCCCCTTCTGTCTCCACGGAGTTCCCTTTTCTGGACATTTCCTATAAATGGAGTGGTATGTTACGTGGTCTCTGTGACTGGCCCCTTTCACTGAGCGTAATGTCTTTAAAGGGGCTCATCTGCATTGCAGTGTATATAGTGCTTCACTCCTTTTCATGGCTGAAACGTGGTTCATTGTGTGGATAAGACCCCGCTTTGTCAGTCGGTGGACATTTGGTTTGTTTCTGCATGGTTCATCTTTTAACTTTAAATCTGCAGGGGGTAGTCGGTACCTTGTTTAACGATTCGTAAGGTGCGTGTCTGCACGTTTGTTTGCTGATTATATTTCCTCTTGTGTGAATTCGTGTTTCATTTCCTTGGCCCATTTTTCGCTAGGATTTAGGTTGTCCCTGTCAATCCGACCAAGATCTTCACTTCATAGAGAGATTAACCACTGTTGTGTGTCATGCAAAAAGATTGCCCAGATTATTGTTGTCTCTTTAATGTTAGAGGTGGTTTAAAAACTTGGGGGGGTGGGTGCTGTAAAAGTTTCACTTTTACATGTAGTTGAATTTTCATCTTTTGTGAGTTCTTCTGTTTCAAAAATTAGAAGCTTATCCCTCCAGAAATATAAGAAAAATCTCAATTTTATTTTCTACTCACTTTCCTTTTATGCTTGTTAAATATTTAATGTTTTCACCTGTGTTAACTTGATATGTGTTACAAGCGATGGATAAAAGTTAATTTTCTTCTCTGTTGTTAACCAGTGGTCTTGTGCCCTACGAATGTTTTTCTTCTTTTTCACAGTTTTTTTTAACATGCCGACTCGCCTGGGGGGAGTATGTCGTTGCACTCTGGCTTGTGAGGGAAATGAGTAGTTCAGGTTAGCTTGAAACGTTGGTTCGCTGTGCGAGCTGATGTGCGTTTCCCGTCTCGTGCTTCCCTTTCACCTGCCCCCAAGCCTGGAGAGGCCTCCTCCGGGCGCCGCGCACACTCCGCCTGCCCGGTCGCTGGCCCAGAACCTGACTGGTGACACTTTGCAGCCGTGTCATTTTATTATTTTATTCCTTTCAAGCAATGTGATTCGTTAAGTGTACAGCCAGTTGAGATCTAACCCCAAACCTGGGAATATTCTTTTCTGTAAGTTCTCTGCAGGTGCAGGCTCTTCGTCAAGCCGTGTGTGTCCACACTCCCTGCCTCCTTTTAAGCTTGCGGGGAACTTGTCTTTAAAGGCGGGGTTGGTCAGCGGCGGTGTCCCTAGGCCCCTCCGGTGGGTGACGGCCTGGTGCTGCACGGCGGCCTTGGGCATGGGCTCCGTGGTACCGGCTGAGCGGGCAGTGACCCGGACGGAGCTTCTCACCCGAGCCTCTGCCACTTTCCTCCCGCAGCCCGAGTGGCAGCCCTACTTACCGCAGAATGGAGACAGCATCGAGGTGGCTTTCTCTTACTCCTCAGTGCTGTGGCCTTGGTCGGGCTACCTGGCCATTTCCATCTCTGTCACCAAGCAGGCCGCCTCCTGGGAAGGCGTCGCGCAGGGGCACGTCACAGTCACCGTGGCTTCCCCGGCGGAGGTGGACGTAAGTGCGCGCGCGGGGGCTCATGTGCAAAGGGGGACGGGCTGAGCGCCAGGCGCTGGGCTGTGAGGCGCCGTCCATGGGGTCCCGGCCCGGCGAGCAGGGGGGTCACAACCCACTTGGTGAAGGGGGCGTGGGTGGGCTGTTCTGTGCCAAATTTCAGGCTTAAAATGATTGTAAAATGTAAGGCTCATGCTATGCAGTCTAGTCGTTTTTAGAAACCAGGTGCCTTAAATTTGAATTCTGAAACCATCATAATTGAATTCATAATTCTGAATGGAATTAATTATGATACACGAATGTCCTCTCCTACCGTTGTTGTGAGAAATTCTTGTGTTCTGTTTGGGTTAAATTGATAAATAGAAGTGAGGTTTCCAACCTGAAAACCTGAAAGTTTCTTCTGAGCCAAAGGGACGTTTCAAATTTATTTTTTTCAGTCAAACAGTGGTGCAGAACAGACTTCAACAGTGAAGCTCCCAATTAAGGTGAAGATAATCCCCGCTCCTCCTCGAAGCAAGAGGGTTCTCTGGGACCAGTACCACAACCTGCGCTACCCGCCCGGCTACTTCCCCAGGGATAACCTGAGGATGAAGAACGACCCTTTGGACTGGTAAGTGGCCGCCAGACCCGGCGTCCGTCCCCGCCACTGCCCCTGTCCTTCCTCCGCGGGGCTGGGACAGGAGGAAGGGTGATCAGTGGCAGTGATGTAAGGTCACCTGTGTGTGGCCACCCTGGTTCACTCCCAGCATGCCTGCGTTGCCATGCTGGACTTGTCCAGTGCAGGTGGCTGTTGGCCTTCACTCCCGCGCCACCGCTAGAGTGACGCTTCAGGGCCCTTCACGAAACGTTTCTTTGGCCACATCTTCTCGTCATCTTACCTCCTTCGTGCTTGTGCCGCGCAGGTGATTTCCTGTTATCACCCACTTTATGTGCAGCCCGGAGAGAGCTGCTCTGAAAGGCTGACTTTCTTGCCAGTGGACTGGCTCCCAGACCTCTGTGGGCGGTGGAGCTGCTCCTTCAGAAATGCGCCCTGTGGCCACGTGGCTTTTATTCCGAGTAAGGACTGTTGGTTTTAGTGCCGGGCTTCCTGTGTTTCAGGAATGGTGACCACATCCACACCAACTTCAGGGACATGTATCAGCACTTGAGAAGCATGGGCTACTTCGTCGAAGTCCTCGGCTCCCCCTTCACGTGCTTTGACGCCAGTCAGTATGGTGAGGGACACGAGGTGCCGGCGCGGCGGTCCCGCTCAGCTGGGGAAGGGTGGAGGCAGGGTAGGCTCTCCCGTTCCCAGTGGCGGCCAGGACCAGAGAGAGTGGCCCATGTTCCTAGCGTTCAGCTGAAATGAGAAGCTCTCAGAATCACTGGGCACAAGGATGTTTGTACACTTCCGTTGTATTTTTTATTTTAATTAAAAGAAACTCTAGCACAGAATTTTGCTTCTCTTCAGGTGAGTGAATATCCTTCACGTAGAGCATCAGCAGTGAAACAGGCCGCAGCTGGCTGGTGTCTGCGTACTGTTGGACCCTGATCCTTTCTTTTTCACCCCCTTGTAAAGCGGAACAGGGCACAGGCCAAAGTACTAGAGGCCAGTGACTGGAGTTGCTGAGGCCAGTGAAGTACCGTGCTCCTGAAACGGTGATGTCCTGTGGGTGCGGCCCTGTGGGCGCAGTGGCCGCTGCTCTCACCCTGGGCTCTCTCCCTCAGGAACGCTGCTCATGGTGGACAGCGAGGAGGAGTACTTCCCCGAGGAGGTGGCCAAGCTCCGGAGGGACGTGGGCAACGGCCTCTCGCTCATCGTCTTCAGCGACTGGTACAACACGTCCGTGATGAGGAAGGTCAAGTTTTACGACGAAAACACAAGGTACTGATACCAACTGGTGTTTGGGTAAGAAAGTTGACTCTCTGGGAATTAAATTCCACCCAGCAAAGACGTAGATTGTTTGGCCTGTCGGTGGTCCTTTCGGATGTCAGGTTCCGACAAGCTCTCTCTTCGTTGGCAGAGATGTTCTTGAAAGTTGCTTGGGAAGGAAGTAAACTGCTCACTGACCCAAGTCGTGACTGAAAGGGTTCCTCGTCCTTGTTGATCTAAGACCCTTCGGCTTTAAATTTCTGTTGAGTTCTTTTCCGCTCTCCCACCTCTCCTGTACCGAATCTGTGTACATTTAAATGCACCGAGAAGACAGTTATTTAAAGAAACCTTTCAGTAGGTTGGTTCTCGCTGAAGAATTCCCGGCGTGTTATGAATATCTCATCCTTACGATGTGCGTTCTTTCTTCAGAGTCTGTGCCTTGAACTTCATGAGCTTCTTTCTGCGTTTACTCATCCTCTCAAGGTCTAGGCTCTACGTGCAGCGCGCTTATGTTAAATGTGGCGCATTTCATGAAATAAGTTGGGCTTTGCTTTATTCTGCACGCTGGCGGCAGCATTTACATTGCAGTGTTAGTGAAACCCAGGCAGTTAGGCTCGTTTTTAGCCGAAACCTAGTGTGGAGGGGCTGGACTCTGGTGGGAGAAGTCAGCTTTGTGACAAAAATATCAGGCGTTTGTGGGACGCTTCAGTCCTTCATGAAGTCCCTGTCATTTTCACAGGCAGTGGTGGATGCCAGACACCGGAGGAGCCAACATCCCAGCCCTGAATGAGCTGCTGTCGGTCTGGAACATGGGATTCAGCGATGGCCTGTACGAGGGGGACTTCACCTTGGCAAACCATGACAGTAAGGTTTTGTGTTTGCTTTTAGTAGGGCTCATCATTCCCAGAGATGGGCAAGCAGAAGCCGTGCGTCTTTGAAGTCTTAAGTTTCAGAGAGAGAGAATGATGTGATATCACCTGAGTAAGCAGGGTCTGTGGAAAGAACGGCGCGGTGTCTTCACAACGGGCACCTGTAACACTGGGTGTTGACCCTAGTTTTTGTCCAGACTTTTAAAATGAAAATACTTCCTGTGAGCATTCCTAACCCACCTATAAGGTTCTTTGTGTCCTGGGTGTTCCCAAATATGTCATGCCCCGCCAGGCCCCTGATAATGTATAAATTCTGTTTATGAAATAATGGCGTATCTCATTTAAGAAGTCCCCCCCTTTCATTTTGGTGACTAGTTTCTAAAACAATATCTTGAACGTTGCTGTCACTAACTCTGCTCATCCTGACTTAGGTTGTCCCCAAGCCTGACAGCTCCGACTTCTAAAATCTACCCAGAAACCTTAGATTAATAGAATAATTCAGCTTGAATTTTGACGTAATTACTTGCAGTTTGTGTGACCAGGCAATAATAGCAGCTCCTCTCTTAAGATGAGAAGCGATTTTAGCAAATACATGACATGCCTGAAGATTGCATCTGCCGTAGATGTGTAGCTGCTGCTGGAAGCGTTCAGTGTTCCTACGTTCTAACTTTGAACGACTGTTCTCTAGTGTATTACGCGTCGGGGTGCAGCATTGCTAAATTTCCAGAAGATGGCATAGTGATAACACAGACATTTAAGGACCAAGGTAAGGAATGCTATTCGTATACTTTCTGGTTTCCCTTTTTCTTTCTTTCACTTTTTTTTTTTTTTTTGCGATACGCGGGCCTCTCACTGCTGTGGCCTCTCCCGTTGCGTAGCACAGGCTCCAGACGCGCAGGCTCAGGGGCCATGGCTCACGGGCCCAGCCGCTCCGCGGCATGTGGGATCCTCCCGGACCGGGGCACGAACCCGTGTCCCCTGCATCGGCAGGCGGACTCTCAACCACTGCGCCACCAGGGAAGCCCTCTTTCACATTTTTAAATCACAGGGTTTTTTTTGTTTTTTTTTAATTTAACTTATTTATTTTTGGCGACGTTGGGTTTTCGTTGTGGTGCATGGGCCTCTCACTGCGGTGGCTTCTCTTGTGTTGCAGAGCCCAGGCTCTAAGCCCATGGGCTTCAGTAGTTGTGACCTGCAGGGTCTAGAGTGCAGGCTCAGTAGTTGTGGTGCACGGGCTTAGTTGCAGCACGGCATGTGGGATCTTCCCGGACCAGGGATCGAACCCGTGTCCCCTGCATTGGCAGGCGGATCCTTAACCACTGCGCCACTAGGGAAGCCCAATCACAGTTTTATTACATGCAATTCACCTACCATAACATTCACCCTTTTAAAGTGTGCAGGTCAGTGATTTGTAGTGTTTTCACAAGTTGTACGGTCATCACCACCATCTAATTCCAGAACATTTTCATCACCAGAAAAGAAACCCCGTACCCATTAGCAGTTTGGATTTTTAAAAAATTCTTTGCAGTATGTGTATGGTACTTCAGGTGAGACGTCTTGTGTAATACGTTCTGGGGGATACGTAGAAAGATAAGACAGTCTCTTGCTACTAGTTGGAATATGTGTGTAGTGACCACTGCAAAATAAGTTGAGTTTCCTACAGGAGAAGAGGGGCTTTTGAATATTTGTAGGGTCTTTTTTTAAGACTGTCTTCAAAGTTGCTTGAAATTTTTGTTACTGTTTATGAATTGTTCTGCTCTGTGATTGCCAGATTACTAAAATTTTAGAAAAATGTTGACTGTGCTTTGAACTTAACTGTGTAAACATAAAGAATACTACAGTCATCTAAAATTCCCTGAAGAATTAGAAGGGAAGAAAGGTCTTTACTTTCAGTTTTGCCTTTTTACTACAGACAGCCATCACCTAGGAAGGCAAACGATGCCATGTCCCCTGGCATCAGTACCTGTGACACTGCTGAGCGCGCTGAGCAAACCGGGGTGCGGGAGGAGCGGGGTGCCCCGGGCTGCCTCTGCCCTTCCCGAAGGTGGCAGCCGCCCCCGTGCTGCCCAGGGTGGTCTTCCCCCAGCCCCGCCCCTCCAGAGCCAGGGTTCCGCACCGTGTGTCCCTCTCACCTGTACAAGGCTGTGAGAGAGTATTCCGTGACCGATGTGATGGGCTCATGGAAACTCATAGGATGGATCCGTTTCCTCCTGCACGTTGATATTTTCTGTTTCAAAAGGGAAGGCCCCCTTCCTTGTGAACTTTGTCATTTTCTGTAACTGGAAGTCGGGGACAGTTTCCCTAGTTGAAAATGACAAGAAGTCAGGATTTCTCACTCATCGGTTTGTGTCTGCAACGTATAATTTACTTCTGTGTTGCCTGGAAGGGGCTCTTTCCTTCCGGTCAGGGCAGAGTCAGTCAGTAAGTAGTTCTGTGTTCATAAGGGTATATATTAACTTTTAGAACATAAATGATCCTGTCTTCCCAGTCCCCTGGCACAGTTTACCGTGGCTTAGTAATTCTTTCTGAGATCCGTTGCTCACAGGGCAGTGTTGCTTCTGGAAACTCCCCTGGGGTGAAGGCCGTGGTCTCCTTGTCACCTTGTTGCCATCTGGTAGCTCCTTTTTTTGTGGGGGGGAGAGGAATCAAAAGGTTTAAGGGTGCGTACTTTATTTTGGTGTTCTGCTAGCCTGAAAATGAAAATTAATTACCTGGGAATCCTTTTTAAGGGACTTTTTATTTCCAAAGAGGCTTTAAGTTGAGTAATCTTTTGGGTACAAAATAGGAATTTGAAAATCTGGGTTATGCTGGATCAACATTTTGTTTCTATTGTCAGAAACAAAACTCTGTCAAACCACGAGGCCAAGTGGCAATGCTGTGTGCACTTTCCCCACGTCATCTGTTTTACTGATGTGGCTCTCCCTCCCAACAAAGAAAATCTTGTTTTCCCTTCCACTCAGTTCCTAGTGGGATTATACGTAGAGAGCAGGAAGCACTGCATTTTTGAGCCACAGACATTTTAGGTGTGACCAGCGCAGTGGATGCTGGATCCTGGTGCAGACGTGTGTCGTCTCCAGTGTGCGGGATGCGTTTGCTTCAGGGGTGGAGACTTTGATTATGTGATGGTGTCACCAGCAGTTGCTGCGTGGCATCTGTGCACTGTTGGCTTCTTGATGTGGTCAGCGTTGTAAACTGTGTTGTTTGGGTAGAGGTAAGAAGTCTCTGCTGTTGGAACGTTTGTTACTGTATTTATGAGATTCATGTAACAGATACCTTAAATCTAAACTAAAACTACATGGGCGTATGTTCTAAAAATTAGTTCTGGTTGTCCTAGCTTTCAGGTATTCAGTGTGAAGCCTGGGCACCAGTGTGTATAACTGTGTCCAGAGAGGCACCTGTGTGTTGGGCAGGAGCTGCCCCTTGTGTGTGTGATCCGAAGACATAAGCCTCTCAGCATAATAAGAAGAGACAGAAATTTGGGTTTGGTGGATAAAAAGGGAGAGGCAACGCCTCTAGGATTGTGAATACTATGTACCACCGTTTCCAGTGAAAATGGAAAAGGAGGGTTATGGGAATATACGTACACACATACGTGAATTTTGCTGCAGCCCAAGTTAGTGGCACTTTACATGTTGTTTTCTTATCCTAAAAGTTGGCACGGTTGTGATTACTGGATTTTGCTGTGGGTTTTTTTTTTTTTGCAGGGGGGTCATATGGAATAAATGTCAAGGTAAGGGGCATCTGGAAAGTTGTTCGTGCCTCCACAGAACTTCTCACTGCTGTTTCTGTTGTGTTGTTCAGGATTGGAGGTCTTAAAGCAGGAAGCAGCGGTGGTGGAAAACGTCCCCATTTTGGGGCTGTATCAGATCCCGACCGAGGGTGGAGGCCGGATCGTGCTGTACGGAGACTCCAATTGCTTGGATGACAGTCACCGGCAGAAGGGTGAGAAGTGCTGGTGCGGCCGCAGCGGGTGGGCCTTGGTGGCTTTGAGGTTCCTGCCCCTTCTCCCCCTCGTCCCTGGACAGGCACCCATGAGATGCTGGTACCTAGGGGCTGCTCAGGTGAGCCAGGTGCTTGGGATGTTCTGATAGGTATCTCGGGCTGGGTGTGTTTAATGAGCAACACAAAAGCGCGCTCGCAGGCTGCGCTGCCCTCCCCTCCCCCTCCACGCTCCTTGTGCTGAGGCCAGCGGAGGCCAGGGCCCCCGTGTTTTGGTAGGGAGGCCAGTTTACCCAGTCTCTGCCCTCCCTGGTGTCCCCCTCTGGAGGCTGTGTCCCTGGCACTGCCGCGCAGTCCCCCTCTCAGGTCTGACCCACCCTCATCCCAGACTCGGGAGTCTTGGCCCTCGTGAGGGGTGCTTGGTGTGATCGCTGGGTGTGAGGTGGGGGCAGAGAGGCGCAGCTCGTCCTCAGCGCCCCTCCTCCTCCTCGGCCTCTCTCGATGCACCTTCAGGTCTGGGGGTTTGAACTTGGACGAAGGCTTTCATTTTTCTCATTTTGTAAAGGAGGCATGGATGGGTGCAAGTGTTCCGTCTCTTTGCTGGTGAGATGATGACTAGACCAGACCAGAACCTAGTCTTTCAGGTCCCTGAGGATGGGGGGCAGGAGGGGCCAGGGGGAGCCATGTCCTCATGTGCAGGCAGAGGGGCCGAGGCGGTTTGGGCGTGAGCTGGGCGTCTGCGCTGCGTCCGTCCCCCCCCCTCTCTCTCTCCCTCTCTCGCTCTCTGTGATGTGAAGGTCAAGTGACTACGTTCCTAGCATTTCATATAAATCCATAGAACGTTTTCTTTTAAAACAGTCCAAAGTGAAGGTTAAAGTCATAGTTGAAAGAAGATTAATGTTTTATTTCTACAGAGATTGTCTTTTAAGACCTGAGATCTCTGGTGAGTCTTTATGAAAACTGTAAATGCCTGAGAGAGTGTCCTGGTCCTTACACTTCCCGTGTCCGCCTGGAGGAGCTTTTGGGGCCGGGAGCACGTGACTGGGTGCTCCGTCGGGAGACAAGTGCTTCCTGCCGTCCCCTCTCTGTGACCCTCACCCCGTCTGTGCTGGTGTTGATGGGATGCAGGGAGGTGGCCGCTGGGGAGCAGTGATCCCAGGTTTAAAGTCCGTGCAGCTCCTCGTCTCCTGATAGGAAGGATCCGTCCGTGTGGCCCTGTGACGGAGGCTGTTGAGTGCAGCCCAGCACCTAGACTCCCTGGGATGACCCCCGAAAGTAACTGACCATTTTCAGCTTTCCTGCTCTGTGGTCAGGGCCCACTGACTCAGGGCGGCCCAAACTGCTAGACTTTGTACTTGCGTTGACCTTGAACCCACCTCCCTGTGGTGTGCACCCACTGGTCCTGGCTCTACCCTCCCCTGAAAATCTAGATCCCTCCACCGGGACAGCCTGCGGGCATTGGCGGGAGCTTTGGTGCCCGGTTCTCCCCTCCTTTCTCGCAGACCCCCAATCTCTGGGCGGTTCTGCTCTCTGGTGGCGCGTGGTCCCACCGTCCCTGCAGGAGCCCCTTCTGTCCTTGTCGTGAGGAACCCAGAACCGAGGGGCGCCTGGGGGCTGGGAGTGAGGCCCGCGTGGGCTGCCGATGACCGTGGAGGACGCGAGTGTCTCACGCACAGGGCTGTACTGGGACCCGACCTTCTGCCGTCCCGTTTCCCCCTTGTTCGGGGGCCAGCTTTGATTTTCCTGTAGAGGTCGCTGTAAACAGGTCTAGTTGCTAAGCAGCCTGTTGCTGAACCCGCAGACTGCTTCTGGCTCCTGGATGCGCTCCTGCAGTTCACGTCGTACGGGGTGACGCCCCCCAGCCTCAGCCACTCGGGCGCTCGGCAGCGCCCCCCCAGTGGAGCGCGCTCGGTGGCTCCCGAGAGGATGGAAGGTGAGTGGCCGCGGGGGGCGCCCCCGCCCGTGTCCTCCCATGAGACGGGCTCTTGGGAGGAGCGCCGGCAGCTCAGAGCGCTCTCGAGGTACCAGGCGCCAGCCCGGGGCTGCTCACAAGGACTAATCTCTAAGCCCTCTCCGGACCCTTGAAAATAGGTACTTCTTTCCGGTTCACAGAAGAGACAGGGCCCCAGGTCGCCTAGCGGGTGACAGCCCCGTGGCCGCGCAGCCCGAGCCCCCTCCTCCCAGGCTGTCCCTGGACGCGGTGCGAGCCGCGGTGTGGTTCTGAACTTCCCAGTAGCCGCATTTAAGGACTAAAAAGAAACAGGTTAAGTTCATTGTGATAAAACTCTTTAGCCCCATTCACCAGAACGCCATTATTTAAACGTGTGACGCCCACCCTCTCAGTCGCTCAGTAGCCGCACGTGGGCAGTGGCTGCAGTAAGGGACGGCACAGATCTGAGGAGCAAAAAGAATTTTGAATTTTGAAAATGCAGATTTTCTTTTTGGCCTGAGCGTTAAATATTTGAAAAGAGGAAGCTGTTTCCACGAAGTGTATCTACAGGTTAGACTCCTCGAGTACAGCCTAGTGCGTGTCATTCCGGTCAGTGGGGTGGCCCGGCCGCTGCCGTGTGTACAGCATGGCCACCTTAGAGGGAGCGGCTGTCCTGATCTGTTTGCTCACTCTCGGCAGCAGCCAGGCCTCACCCCTGAGCACCTGGCAGGCAGGTGAGAAGCGCGTGTAGTGGGCCTGACGGCCGGGAAGCAGACAGACAACTAACGAAGCCTTGTTTTCTCCCTGCATCTTCTTAACAACGATGGCCTGGTTGCTGGCATGGGTGCTGCCCAGGGAACCACCTGCACCGGTACTCCAAGGTCCTTGAGGCCCGGCTGGGAGGCCCTGAGCCTCGGGCACTGCCGGCCTGTCCGCACCTGTCGTGGGCCAAGCCACAGCCTTTGAATGAGACGGCTCCCAGGTTGGTGACACTGTGCTTTTGCACTCCTGCTGGGTTTATGATTCATTGCCTTTTTTTTTTTTTTTTTTTAGTAAGAGGGAGTGGAATTTTACTGACATCATTATCGAATAATCAAGCCTAGCTTGTCATTTTGTGATGTTTTTTAAATTAGCGAACTCCTGTATTGACCTTTGGAGTTCTGCACCCTGGTGGTGTCCTGCATAAAAAGTGCTTTGGGTAATTAGCCTCCCGTTAGGTTTGGTTGGCTCTTGGTTAAAAAGCTTGTGATCTGACAGTGATGTCCCCTTGAAGGGAAGCTCTGGCTCCCTTAGTTCGAGGTTCAGGAGTTGAGCGCTCCCCACGTGTGGTGTTGATTCTGGGATACAGACAGGGTCTTTCTGTGTCACACCCGGGGGCAGAGACTTCAGGAGTAGATCTGGGTTCTGGCCTGTCGCCGGGCCCGGGGTTGCGTCTGTGCCCTCACCCTGGGCTGAGTGTTGTCCCTGGTAAAGTGACTTCTTAACCATGACAGACGTTGATCTGCCTGCTTCTCCATCTGTCACGCTCAGCCTCTTCATTTCTGTCGTTTCCTTTCAGAAGCCAAAAATTGAGTGACCCCTGCTGTTTCTCTGTTTCGGGCAGAAGAGCCAGCTCAGGCCACTGGTTCCAGGTTTTCTCTAGATCAGTCCCTCTCCCTGTTTCTCTCCTGGGCATGGCTGGCCCCAGCAGGACAATTTCCTGCTCTGGTGAGGAGATTTGAGGTCCTGGTACGTGATGCAGGGGCCCATGTTCTGGGCGTGGCTGTGGGAGCAGTCCCACCCCCACGGCTCCCGCTTCCCTGAGCGACGCCGCGAGCAGCTGTTTCCCCTCACAGGCGGCGCGCCTCACGCACGTGGCAGGTTCCCCTTGAGGGGGGCCCCTGCCTCCTCTCCCCCGCCTAGCCTGCCCACTTTGTCTGGGTCTCCGTGTGTACAGGTGTTGGGGTGTGTGTGGCAGGGCATGGGGAGCCACTGTCTACACTGTGAGCCACAAAGAGGGGGCTGCCCACAGGAGGCCCCGAAGCTTCCTTTGCTTTACTGTCATGAACAGAAGCACTGAGTGCGCCACTCACTCAGTGAGTGAGGAGCACGACCTCTTCAGAACACGCTCGATGGAAAACAGCATTGTAGATTCATTACGCTCTCTGCTCGTCAGCACTTTTGGTCCTGAAACTTTAATTACTGAGTACTTTTCCATTTCAGTTACCATGCCATCATTTAAAAATTTCTGATAAGATTCCATTTTTACATCTCATTTATTTATAACGTATCATCATCCTAGTATTCACACCAGACTTGGACTCCAGCTGTGGTCAGCAGTTCATGCCCAGTGGACAGTGGCTGTTGGCAGAGGTTCCCGAAACCCAGTTATTCTCCACAGTGCTGCTCGGGGCTCTGAGCGTAGATAACAGTATCCTTGGTGTCTGCGTGTCCACGTCGAACAACGTGTCAAGTCCCAGCCTGGCCCGTCAAGGATGCTGCTGCTGTGCGGCTCCTAGACTTTGATTTTCACTGTCGCTCTCAAGAATTCCTCCTTAATACACCCACCAGGCTTCACCTTTACCTCACATCTCACATCTTGTGGAAAATTGTTCTCAGTTCTCATCGCCCTAGATCTAGGTCTAGATTCTGAATCTCTGAAGCGATGCGAGACAGTGTCAGAGAGCCCTGGAAAGGCTCAGGGTCCGTCAACCCAGTGCTGAGTGCAGGCGTCCACTCCGTTCCTGAAACCAGGACTCATCTCCCAGTGTCGTTCCTGGGCGTCAGGCATCTGTACCCAGAGCAGTTGCAGGAATGTCAGACCTGTAAGGAGCCCCTGGGTGAGGCTAACCTCCTGTCCTCCCATCGGGACATTGTGAAATTCTCAAGTGATAATGTGGTGCGCTGTCACCCCGTCTGCTCAACGAGAAGGGGCCACTGCCAGGTAATTAAATTCCAGAACAGGAAAGCACCGTGAGAATTAACATACAGCCCCATGTATATTCACCTGCAGGGTTATAAAGCTTAAATGTCATTGATTCTGTAACTTAGCCTTGTCAGTTTAATTTTCAGACTGATTAAACCTGAAAAGTAAAGTTAAATTACATAAAATAGAACAGGTTATAATACTCGGCATTTTCTGAGCAGTTGCCCGGTTGGACGGGCAAGATAGCAGCTTATCTGCTTCCTGCTTGGAAAACCTCTTCACAGAGCCAGTGTCGGCTTCCTGCTGACCTTCATCCTGATTGCTGATAGAACTGAACTCTTTGCTCTCTCTTGGCCAGAGTGAGAGATGGGCCAGCAATTTCCAAATGAATGAGAAGCGGAAAAATGGCGAATTCATAATTTGCAAGCATATTTCATTCTCTTCCCTGATTTTAGCCACAGCAGTCTTCAGAGTTTCCATTCGCACTCTTTGCTCTAATCTCTGTGTCTTCCCAGGCTGCTCTTGGCAGTATACCAGCCTCTCTTCCTCGGTTACAAGCCGTATTGGCCTGAATAAGTTCTTCTTCCGATCTTAGAATTAGTGATACGAATAATGGTACCATCGTAGCAAGTCCAGTACCTTTCGCAAAGCACGTGTGTTTCCTTTCTCCTCATTGTGGCCCTGCAGGCTAGGCAGATGCTCATCCCTTTATGCCCATGGTTTCTGTCCACGCCTCGGTTACTCGTGCGTCTGCCTTGTTCTGCCTCCCGAGAGGGGTGTCCTTGAGGACCAAGGTGACGGCTGGCCCCTGGCACCAGATCTGCCCCCTCTGCCGCCGTGGTTTGCGTCCGTCAGAGAGCAGTGCCCACGGCTCTGCTGCCTCGCGGTGGAGACCGCGCACCTTCCAGCCGGGCCGTGTCCACTCGCCTGCGTCCGCCGGCTCCTTTCAGAGGTTACGTGTAGTTTGCTCTCCTTCTTCTGGGTGACGTTTCTGGTTGAGGCCAAGGCAAGCTCGAGTTGCTAGTGGTGTAAACCCTCTAGAACTGAATCTTGCGTGTACGGACTTCACTTGACGTTCTTGTCTCGGGGCCTGGAAGTGTGCTGCCAGTTGTGTTTACCTCAGCAGTTGTGTTCAGGTAGACGTAGGTGGGACAGCGTTTCACATTAATGTTTAAATCACTTTCTGTTTCTTAGGGATTGGCTCAGCTTCCTTGGGCCAGTACAGTTGCTTATTTTTATTTTGTTTGAATCCGTTTTCCTGAAGTAATCTTTGGAAACACCAGAAGTTACTCTCCATCGACCTGGACAAGGTGGTGTTACCCAGCTTCCGACCGAATCGCCCTCAAGTGAGACCCTTGTCTCCGGGAGAGAGCGGAGCGTGGGACATCCCTGGAGGTCAGTTCTTCGGCGTTTGACTGCTGGGCTGACTCATACTATGGTTTGTTCAAAAGAGCCTCCCTCTGTCCCCCAGGAGGTGGGCCAGGCCGTTCGTGTCTCTGCCTTCCTGGGACCACGGGGCTCCTGGCTTTCTTCGTGGTACAAATCAACAAGGCCCAAAGCAGACCTAAAGGATTCACTTGCTGTCGTCTCTTAGAAAATTCTACTTGAATTTTCAAGTTAGAATTTCTTTTATGATGTCCGTCTGTCACAGCATGGCCCCTGAACCCTCAACCCAGACGTCTTCACCGATTCTCTGCCCCGGCCCCCCTAGGATGGGACTTCCCTGAGCTGGGATTCTCAGTTAAATGTGGGGTGTCCCTCACCCTAAGTGACATCAAATGGTACCCCCCCCACCTGCCACATAATGGCTTTGGCCTCACTGGACTGTTGGGGACATCCTTTGTCTGGGATGATTGGACCAAGTCATTCCAGCAGAGTGCGGGCTCCTCTTCTGTTCCGGAAATCCCTGTGCTCTTGCACGAGTTTACAGCTCCCCACGGGCACTTCTCCTGGTGTTAGGAATTGGCCAGGAGCTCCAGGGATCAGGAAGGGGTACCCTGGCCCACGTGGTCCAACCCTGGGGACTTTGTGTGCTGACGTCAAGCTCCTGAGGGCCTTGCCTGCAGGTCCCGGGGTGCACTGGTAAAGGTTAGTTCTGGAACCCCAGCGTCGCTCAGTTACAGAGCCGTGTGACAGCACAAACCAGGTTCCTCCGATGGCCACTCTCGGTTCCCGACCACGTGTCCCATCTGCGGGAGTCCTCCCCAGCAGCGGGAGCGTGGCCGGCCGTCCTCACCTTCCCGCCAGGCCCCCTCCCTCTTCCCCCCGTCCAGCTAGTGTAACACCAGCACCTAGACTTGTCCGTCTTCCGTGGTTTTCATGATAACAGAGATAGGGCGCCCCCGTTGCAGATTATCCGCGGCAGCAGAAGGACCACGCTGGCTTCTGAGGGAGCACAGGTGGGGAGGCGGGGCAGAGACCTCACACCCCACCCCCTGCCCCAGGAAGCCCTCGTCTGAGTTTGGATGCACTTCTCTCTCATTCTTTCTCTGGGTCACTACGAGCCCAGCTCACCTTGTAGGCACCGAGGCCGCGGCCGTGTGCACTGACCGTCCCCCGCTGTCCTCCTGCAGGGATCATGCCTGGCCGCTACAACCAGGAGGTGGGCCAGACAATTCCCGTCTTCGCCTTCCTGGGAGCCATGGTGGTCCTGGCCTTCTTCGTGGTGCAGATCAACAAGGCCAAGAGCAGGCCAAAGCGGAGGAAGCCCAGGGTGAAGCGCCCACAGCTCGTGCAGCAGGTTCACCCGCCAAAGGCCCCCTCGGTGTGACGTCCGCCCGGCTGGCTGTGAGCGCCAGGGAGCGCCTTTGAGGGTGGCCGCAGCGGGCGGGTGGAGCCGTGGGCTCCCGGGGTCCCCCTGCTCGAAACGCTCTGAGAGCCCGTGCTGAGCGGGCCTCCCCTGGCGAGGAGCGCAGGCTCACGGTGTGTCGTGCGGGGCGCGGGGCCGCGGGAGGGCCCCGCGGGGCAGCCTGGAGTCAGACCTCGCCGGCCACCCGTGCACCAAAGACTCGGACGACTTCTAAAGGCTGTCGGGGAGGAAACGGTTCTGACCAAGCTAGACGTGCTCCATAAAGGCTATTTTCTATATTTATTGTTGGGGAAAAGTCACTTTAAAGACTTGTGCTGTATGGAAGCAAAGCTATTTTTTTTGTCAACAGAACGCAGTTTTTTACTATTACATCATGAGGAACTACACAGATGCCATGATCTCCTTTTTGATGAGAGGACCGACTGAGATTTTGACAGAAACTTGCACAAATCTGTGAAACATAGCCCTTCGCTTTATTTTTATAAGGACCAACTGCCATCGTGTTTTGTAATTTGGGTCTTGGTTTCACCATTATTGGTGAAGAAAATTTTCAATAAATACGCATTACCTGTATGAAGCTAAAAAGAAGTGTGTAACGGGCTCTTGCCCACCTGTCCATTTCTCTTTGATGACAACCTGGAATGGCTTCTGAGTCAACCTGTTAAGTATTTTTTTGAGATGTAATTCACGTCCTACAAAATTCTGTTTAAAAGTGTACCGTTCAGTGGTTTTTAGTATATTCCAAGGTTGTGCAACCATCACCGCTGTAATTCCAGAGCATTTTCATCGCCTCCAAAAGAAACCTCCTACCCAGCAGCCAGTCAGCCTCTATTCCCTCCTCCCACAGCCCCAGGCAACCACTGATTTGCTGTCTCTATGAGTTTGCCTAATCTGAACATTTCATAAAAAGGGCGTCGTATAATACACGGCCTGGGCGGACTGGCTGCTCTCGTGGAGTGCGTCTTAGTGATTCATCCATGTTGTAGCTGTCTCCGTACTTCCCTCCTTTCTAGACCTGAATGACACTCCGTCGGATGGATAGGTCTTATTTTGTTAATCCTCACTTGATGGACCACTGAGCTGTTTCCACTTTTTGTCTGTTGTGAATGGTGTGGCTTTGAGCATGCATGTACCGTTTCCAGTGTGGACATAAGTTTTCATTCCTGTTGGGTTGGCACCGCGGAGTAAAACCCTATAGTTTTATTCTTCACTTTCTGAGGAACCGCCAAACTCTTGTTCCAAAGCTGCTTCACCGTTTTACATTCCCACCAGCAGCGTATGAGGGTTCCAGCTTCTCCACATTCTCACCAACAGTTACTGTTACTCATCTTTCTGACGATAGCCCTCTAGTGGGTGTGAAGTGACATCTCATTGTGGTTTGATTTGCATTTCCCTAAAGATAATGATGTTGAGCATCCTTTCATGTGTTCATTGGACATTTTTATGTCTTCTTTGGAGAAATGTCCATTTCGATCCTTTACCCATTTTTTAATTGAGTTGTCTTTTTATTGACTTGTAAGAGTTCTTCGATAGCTTCCAGATGAAAGTCCCTTATGAGGTACATGACTTACAAATAGTTTCTTTCATTCTGTCTGTTGTCTTTTCACTTTCCTGATGGTATCCTTACAAGCATAAGAGTTGTTCATTTTGATGAAGTCCTTTTTATGTATGAGGGGCCATTTCTGAGAAAGAAACCGTTGCCTAACCCAAGGCAGCCTGTTAAGTTTTAACCCCTGCCTGTACCGTTTTCTGTCCTCCAAGTGGCCAAACATGAGCTTTCGGATCATAGGTGAGGACAGACTGACCGGAAAGGGCAGAGGGCCTGTGGGATCGGGGTGCTGGTGAGGTCCTGCGAAGAGACAGGCCCAGGCCGGGGGGTGAGGGAGGAGCTGCCAACGCCCAACTCTCCCTGCCACGCGCCACCCTTGGCAGGTCACAGTGGTGAGCTGGCAGCTTGTCACCGCCTTTCGTGGCTGCTGTTGCTTCGAGGACTTTAGAGGAATTGCCGAGGGCCCCTCAGAGCTCTCCCCGTCCCCAGCAGCCCACAGCGTGTCAGCATCTGCAGGCTCACGGTGGTGTGTTGTCCTCAGAGACGGGCTGTAGACCTAAGCGTGGTTTCAGCATCTCAGGATGAGGGGCTTGTGCCTCTGGTCTTCCTGCCTGTCCTCCACAGGTGTGGACGGCTCACCACCTGCGCCCAGCACTGTGAAAGCTGGGGTCCAGGGAGTGAGGACACGGCCCTAGTGAGACAGCGGGTCTCGGGGGGCTGGGACTCACCAGAGTGCTCAGGCCACATCTTGGGGATGGCACGTGTTTTGATCTTTCTAGAGAAGCCTACAATCTGGAGAATGTGAAATCTCCCAGTGCTTTTTGTTTTTTTTTTTTCTTTTTTTAAATATCTTTATTGGAGTATAATCACTTTACAATGTTGTGTTAGTTTCTGCTGTACAACAAAGTGAGTCAGCTGTACATATACATATGTCCCCATATCCCCTCCCTCTTGAGCCTCCCTCCCACCCTCCCTATCCCACCCCTCTAGGGGGTCACAGAGCATCGAGCTGACCTCCCTGTGCTATGCGGCTGCTTCCCACTAGCCATCCATTTTACATTTGGTCGTGTATATATGTCCGTGCCACTCTCTCACTTCATCCCAGCTTCCCCTTCCCCCCTGTGTCCTCAAGTCCATTCTCTACGTCTGCATCTTTATTCCTGCCCTGTCACTAGGTTCATCAGTACCACTTTTTTAGATTCCATATATGTGCGTTAGCGTACGGTATTTGTTTTTCTCTTTCTGACTTGCTTCACTCTGTATGACAGACTCTAGGTCCATCCACCTCACTACAGATAACTCAGTTTCGTTCCTTTTTATGGCTGAGTAATATTCCGTTGTATATATGTGCCACATCTTCTTTATCCATTCTTCTGTCGATGGACACTTAGGTTGCTTCCATGTCCTGGCTATTGTAAATACTGCTGCAGTGAACATTGCGGTACATGTATTTTTTTGAATTGTGGTTTTCTCAGGGTATATGTCCAGTAGTGGGATTGCTGGGTCATATGGTAGTTCTATTTTTAGTTTTTTAAGGAACCTCCATGCTGTTCTCCATAGTGGCTGTACCAATTTACATTCCCACCAGCAGTGCAGGAGGGTTCCCTTTTCTCCACACCCTCTCCAGCATTCATTGTTTGTAGATTTTTTAATGATGGCCATTCTGACTGGTGTGAGGTGATACCTTATTATGGTTTTGATTTGCATTTCTCTAATGATTAGTGATGTTGAGCATCTTTTCATGTGTGTGTCAGTAATCTGTTTGTCTACTTTGGAGAAATGTCTGTTTAGGTCTTCTGCCCATTTTTGGATTGGGTTGTTTGTTTTTTTGATATTGAGCTGCATGAGCTGCTTGTAAATTTGGGGGATTAATCCTTTGTCAGTTGCTTCTTTTGCTCATATTTTCTCCCATTCTGAGGGTTGTCTTTTCGTCTTGTTTATGGTTTCCTTTGCTGTGCAAAAGCTTTTGAGTTTCATTATGTTCTATTTGTTTATTTTTAATTTTATTTCCATTGCTGTAGGAGGTGGATCAAAAAAGATCTTGCTGTGATTTATGTCATAGAGTGTTCTGCCTATGTTTTCCTTTAAGAGTTTTATACTGTCAGGCTTTACATTTAGGCCTTTAATCCATTTGGAGTTTATTTTTGTGTATGGTGTTAGGGAGTGTTCTAATTTCATTCTTTTACATGTAGCTGTCCAGTTTTCCCAGCACCACTTATTGAAGAGGCTGTCTTTTCTCCATTGTATATTATCAAAAATAAGGTGACCATGTGTGCGTGGGTTTATCTCTGGACTTTCTATCCTGTTCCACTGATCTATATTTCTGTTTTTGTGCCAGTACCATACTGTCTTGATTACTGTAGCTTTGTAGTATAGTCTGAAGTCAGGGAGCCTTATTCCTCCAGCTCCGTTTTTCTTTCTCAAGATTGCTTTGGCTATTCGGGATCTTTTGTGTTTCCATACAAATTGTAAAATTTTTTGTTCTAGTTCTGTAAAACATGCCATTGGTAATTTGATAGGGATTGCATTGAATCTGTAGATCGCTTTGAGTAGTATAATTGTTTTCACAATATTGATTCTTCCAATCCAAGAACATGGTATGTCTTCATCTGTTTGTATTGTCCTTGGTTTTCTTCATCAGTGTCTTATAGTTTTCTGCATACAGGGCTTTTGCCTCCTTAGGTAGGTTTGTTTATTCCTAGGTATTTTATTCTTTTTCTTGCAGTGGTAAATGGGAGTTTCCCTAATTTCTCTTTCTGATGTTTCGTTGTTATTATATAGGAATGCCAGAGATTTCTGTGCATTAATTTTGTATCCTGCTACTTTACCAAATTCATTGATTAGCTCTAGTAGTTTTCTGGTGGCATCTTTAGGATTTTCTATGTATAGTATCGTGTCATCTGCAAAGAGTGACAGTTTTACTTCTTCTTTTCCAATTTGTATTCCTTTTATTTCTTTTTCTTCTCTGATTGCTGTGGCTAAAACTTCCAGAACTATGCTGAATGATAGTGGTGAGAGTGGGCACCCTTGTCTTGTTCTGATCTTAGAGGAAATGCTTTTAGTTTTTCACCATTGAGAATGATGTTGGCTGTGAGTTTGCCATATATGGCTTTTATTATGTTGAGGTGGGTTCCCTCTGTGTCCACTTTTTGGAGAGTGTTTATCATAAATAGGTGTTGAATTTTGTCAAACGCTTTTTCTGCATCTATTGAGATTATCCTTCAATTTGTTAATGTGGTGTATCACATTGATTGATTTGCGTATATTGAAGAATCCTTGCGTTCCTGGAATAAACCCCACTTGATCATAATGTATGATCCTTTTAATGTGCTGTTGGAATCTGTTTGCCAGTATTTTGTTGAGGATTTTTGCATCTATGTTCATCAGTGATATTGGCCTGTAGTTTTCTTTTTTTGTGAAACCTTTGTCTGGTTTTGGTTGCAGGGTGATGGTGGCCTCGTAGAATGAGTTTGGGAGTGTTCCTCCCTCTTCTGTATTTTGGAAGAGTTTGAGAAGGATAGGTGTTAGCTCTTCTTTAAATGTTTGATAGAATTCGCCTGTGAAGCCATCTGGTCCTGGACTTTAGTTTGTTGGAAGACCTTAAATCACAGTTTCAATTTCAGTGCTTGTGATTGGTCTGTTTATGTTTTCTATTTCTTCCTGGTTCAGTCTTGGGAGGTTGTACTTTGCTAAGAATTTATCCATTTCTTCCAGGTTGTCCATTTTATTGGCATGGAGTTGCTTGTAGTTGTCTCTCATGACCCTTTGTATTTCTGTAGTGTCAGTTGTTACGTCTCCTTTTTCATTTCTAATTCTGTTGATTTGAGTCTTTTCCCTTTTTTTCCTGATGAGTCTGGCTAATGGTTTATCAATTTTGTTTATCTTCTCAAAGAACCAGCCTTTAGCTTTATTGATTTTTGCTATCGTTTCCTTCATTTCCTTTTCATTTATTTCTGATCTGATCTTTATGATTTCTTTCCTTCTGCTAACCTTGGGGTTTTTTGTTCTTCTTTCTCTCATTGCTTTAGGTGTAAGATTGGGTTGTTTATCTGAGATTTTTCTTGTTTCTTGAGGTGGGTTGTATTGCTATAAACTTCCCTCTTAGAACTGCTTTTGCTGCATCCCATAGGTTTTGGGTCGTCGTGTTTTCATTGTCATTTGTTTGTAGGTATTTTCTGATTTCCTCTTTGATTCTTCAGTGATCTCTTGGTTGTTTAGTAGCACATTGTTTAGCCTCCATGTGTTTGTGTTTTTTATGTTTTCTTCCCTGTAGTTGATTTCTAGTCTCATTGCCTTGTGCTTGGAAAAGATGCTTGATAAGAATTCAGTTTTCTTAAATTTACTGAGGCTTGATTTGTGACCCAAGATGTGATCTATCCTGGAGAATGTTCCATGTGCACTTGAGGAGAAAGTGTATGCTGTTGTTTTTGGATGGGTTGTCCTATAAATATCAATTAAGTCCATCTGGGCTAATGTGTCATTTAAAGCTTGTCTTTCCTTATTTATTTTCTGTTTGGATGATCTGTCCGTTGGTGTAAGTGGGGTGTTAAAGTCCCCCACCATTATTGTGTTACTGTCAATTTCCCCTTTTATGTCTGTTAGCATTTGCCTTATATATTGAGGTGCTTCTATGTTGGCTGCATAGATATTTACAATTACTATATCTTCTTCTTGGATTGATCCCTTGATCATCATATAATGTCCTTCCTTGTCTCTTGTAGTAGTCTTTATTTTAAAGTCTATTTTGTCTGACATGAGAATTGCTACTCCAGGTCTCTTTTGATTTCCATTTGCATGGAATATCTTTTCCATCCCCTCACTTTCAGTCTGTATGTGTCCCTAGGTCTGAGGTGGGTCTCTTCTAGGCAGCATATATATTGGTCTTGTTTTTGTATCCGTTCAGTCAGTCTGTGTCTTTTGGTTGGGGCATCTCCCAGTATTAATGTTGGCAAATGACTGAATTAGAGTAATTGTTTGCCAACCAGAGTGTTTCTCCAGCTCCATCGTGAGGCCATCCTAATGCTGCAGCCATGTGGTTGTGAAAGGAGGTTCTAGACCTCAGAGCATTGAGCTGGGCACCTGGTCTCCACATCTCCACATTGGCTGCAGGCTTTGGGTTCGCCTGTCTCTCTGGGGACTTGGATACCTCGTGCCCTAAGGATGGAGCTTGGACCTGGGGTCTCCTGTTCCCACTTGCTGGGAGGACCCCTCGCCCAGCCTTCGAGGTCTGCATCTACACGCGTTACTTGCTTTGGGGACCAGGTCTCCTGCTCCCGTCCCTTCCCCGTGCTGAGGCTGGTCACTGCCCCACCTGTTCTCCAGAGACCAGCGTCCCCTGTAGCTGGTGCAGCCCCTGGCCCAGCCTCGAGTGCTCTTACAGCAGCCTCGGTGCACACGTGTGTCCTCTGGGTGTGGGCATTTGTAGGGTCATGTAGTTGGGACAGGACGAGGACAGAGATGGACAAGCGTGGATCCCCAGGGCACACGTTGAGGCCAGGTCGACACCACAGGAGAGTTGTTAAGGAACCGAGAGCTGTAGGGCCCTGTGGTTCCTGCCGCTGCAGAGGGAACCCTGCGTGGGGGTCAGGTACAGGTGCCGGCCAGCAGCAGCCCAGTGTGAAGGGAGCATCAGAGCAGCACCGAAGACACAGGACCTGCCTGCCGTGACCAGCTGGGTCACACGTGTGTGGATCCTTTCCTGTCTGCCAGCCAGAACGGTCCCACTGGGAGCTGCCTGCCTTGGGACAGTCAGGGAGGAGGGAGGTGGTGAAGCAGCAGTGAGACCGAGCTGGAGAGAGGGCTTCAGTGAGGCGAGCGTACGCAGGAAGGGGATCGGCTCTCCGGAGGACCAGTCGATGGGGTCTGCTGTGTGCTGCCCTGTCCGAGAAGGGAGGCCTTGTCGGGTGTTGCGGTGGGATACCCAGGTCCACCTGCGAGGAACATTCCAGAGAGGGTGTCACCATCCAGGGCTCTGGCTGTAGACTCAGACCGCCTGGGGACCATCCAGTTCCCACCTGGCCACTTGCTGCCCGTGGGCCTTGTCTGATATCGGACAGCCCCGGGCCGGACACAGAGCCAGTGCTCAGTTATGTCACCTGTCCCAGTGGCGGGTCCCTTCGCGGTGACAGATGTGCCTAAGGCCTACTCACTGCTTCAAAGATTCCCTTTCATGCCCTGGCGTGAGCTCTCATTGTTCTAGGGAACAGCTCTATTTCTTTTAAAAACCAGAAACCGGAGGAGCCAACCCAGCACAACCACAGATAGGCCTGGGAGTCCTCGGGGGCCCTGGGGTCCCTGAGGGGCCGGGCATGGGGGTTGGGCCCCAGGGCTGGTCCCTAACCGTGCTCATCTAGCCAGGCAGCGCCCTGACTGCGTGGAGATGGGCCAGAAATAAGGGCAGCAGGACACGTGCAGCTGCCCACCCTTAGCCCCGCCCTGTGTCGGCAGATGGGCCTAGCTAGGGTCTTCCCTGCACATGCACTTAGCCCTCCGGTGCCTGGGCACGAGGACCCTGAGCACCTCCCACCAGAACAGGTCTGTGCTCGGTGAACCTGCCCTGGAACAACCGTGCTGCCTCTGCTGGGCACACCGCTGGCCTGGTGTTGGCAAAGTCTGCATGCGCTGTGGGATCTGGGGGTCTCAGCGGTCCCGTGATGCTCTCACCACCATTTCTCCGATGAGAAAACCGAGATGGGACCAGCATTCCAGCCCAGGTCTGGCCTGGGCCTGAGCTCTGAGCCTCCAGTGCCAGACTGCTTCCCCTTTCCTTATGGCAGGAAGGATGCCCACTCGCTGGTAATAATGGGGGTGCTACTTAGGTTCACCGGCTAGAAAATGAAGTGAGTTAAGGACTTATATGTAGAGTAAGTAGAAGTTTTCAGAGAAAAAAATCTTGATTTTTTTTTTTTTTTAACCGTGGTGCCGTTAAGAGGATATTAACACGCAGAATGTTGGTTTAATTTGCTGGTAACATGAGGGCAGTGCAGGCGAGTGTCGTAAACATAGATTCCTGGGCCTTGCTGTAGACTTAACTAACTCATATGCTCCTTGGGAAGAGCCTAGAAATCTGTTTTAGAAGCTCCCCAAGGTAAACAGAATGACCGTACAACCCCGCTATTCCACTCCGAGGCGTAGACCCAGAGGAATTGAAAACAGGTGTTCAAACAAAAACTTGTACGTGAAAGTTCATAGCCGCATGAGTCAGTAGCCAAAAGGTGGAAACTACCCAAGTGCCCATCAAATGGATGAATGGACGACAGCAGCAGGACCATCCGGACAGTGGGATACTAGTCAGCCCTAAGGGAGCCGAGCTCTGACCACGCTGCAGCGTGGAGGCGCCTCGCAAACGTTACACTCATAGCGTAGGGTTCCATCTGGGTCAAATGTCCCGAACAGGCAAATCCAGAGACAGGAGGCAGGTTAGTGCTGCTTCGGGCTGGGGGACGGGAGGATGGGGCGTGCCTGCTGGTGGGGACGTGCTGGGCTGTTGAAAATGTTCTGGAACTAAGCAGTGGGGACAGTGCACAGCAGTATGAGTGCATGAAATGACACTGAACTGTACACTTGGGCTAAAATGGTGAATTTCATGTAATTTTACCAGAAAACCCCCACACAGATCTCCCCAGAGGATTCTTGTGAACAGGCCAGGTGGGAGCCCCCGGCTCAGGGACGGGGAGAGGCTCTCCGGCCCCCCAGACCACACGTCAGCATGGATCTGGGGGTCAGGATCCAGGTGACCTGGATCCAGGTGACCAGGATCCAGCCCACCCGCTGCCCTGTGACTCAGCCTCCAGTCTGGCCGCTGATGCCTCCCGGGTGCCCCTTCCTTGGGATGCAGTGGGTGGAGGAGGGTCAACGTTAAGACTGTGTGAAGATGCTCCCTTTCACTTTCCAATCCAAGGTGCAGTTTTCTTTTCCTTCACCCAGAGTGGGACTCCGGATCATGACTCAGGGCACCAGCCCTTCAAAAAGAGGGAGGGGACAGCAAGGCCTGTGCCCTTGGGCTGTGTGTCACCTGGAGGCCCCCAACCTCTGCTCTGCGGCTGAGAAAAGACCCCTGCTGTTGAGCTTGGGGGTCGGGGGGTGGGGACGCCATGGGCCTCCAGCCTCTCAGAGGTGCCCGACCACCAGCACTCAGGATGCTGGGTGTGTCCGTTTCCTGCTGCCACTATAACCAGTTACCAGGAAGCAGTGGCCTGAAACAGCACATTTATCCCCTGCAGCTCTGGAGGTTGGAAGTCCAAAATCAGTCTCGTGGGGCTAAACTCAGGGCTGGTTCCCTCCGGAGGCTCCAGGCGAGAACTGATTCCCAGGCCTTCTCCAGCTTCTGGAGCCGCCCGCATCCCTTGGCCGGGGGGCCCCTCCGCCACCTGCAGTGCACACCACTCCACCCTCTGCTTCTGTCCGCACGTCTCTGCCCTCTGACCCTGCTGTGTCCCTGTTCTCGGGCGCTGTGATGGTGATCAGGGCTCACCGAGACCACCCAGGATACTCGCCCCGTCTCAAGGTCTGCACTTGCTCTCATCTGCAGAGTCCCTTTGGCCAGGTGACACAGCCGTAAGTTCTGGGACGAGGGTGAGGACATCTTTGGGAGCCGCCAGTCTGCCTACCGACCGCACTGGGTTCCTGCCCCTGCGCTGGCGCCTGTTCCCCGCAGAGGTTAACTGTCGCCCTGAAAGGTCCACGAGCTCCTGTATCTGCAGACCTGAGGCTTTATTCCTGCAGCGTCTGGTTCACTCCACCTTTCATTTATTAAGCCGCCTTTTGAGGGCCAAGCCAGGGCACAAAGCTGAAGGCGAAGCAGTCCCTGCTTGACCTTGTCCTAGGCAAAAGCCCTAAAAATTCTAAATGGTAACCACGTGTGTCATTCTGTGTGCCCCCTGAGGGAATATCTTGCAGGTTCAGTTAACAGTCTTGGGCCTGTGGCTGCCTTGACAGCTGGCCCACAGGTGGTATTTGCTTATTGGGATCAAAATATGAAACTAGAAACAAGAAAATACTGTCAGGAGTGCCAGCTAGTTTCATTCGTCAAGCCCTTGTTGGGGCTCCACCCTATCTCAGCAGGCGGTAGCCAGCGCCTTCCTCTGCTGCGTGCTTCCGGGTTCCCGTGCCTTCTCCCCGTCACCTTTGCGCGCCTCCCCTCCCTGCCCAGGCCGCGCAGGCCTCAGACCTCTTCCCTCCTGATCCCACAGATGCCCCGAGGCCCCGGCCTCCGGCCGAGGCGGGCTTGAGGTTTGCGCGCTTGCCCGCCCTCCCAGTCACATGCGCGCTCCCTTGCTTCTGAGGGCCGAGCCGCGGCACAGAGCTGCGGCTGAGCAGGCGCCGTGAGCCCAGGCGCACAGGGCTGCCCTCCTCCTCCACACTGCACGTGAACACCTCTTGGGGAGCGTTATAGAAAACCGGGTGCCCGTCCCGTCCAGACCAGCTTCATCCGAAGCTCTGAGGGTGGGCCTGGCGCCGGCACTTTGAAGGGTCCCTCGGGTGTTGTGCAGCCCAGGTTCAGAGCATTGTCCTAGAAGCTCAGAGGCCGGCGGAGGTAGAAACACAGACATGTACAGGTCATGGGATTTGCCCCGTGCGTATTTCGACAACAGCAACCCTCTTCTCACTGGGTCCTCCTAAGGGCCCTGCAGGGTAGACAGGGGCTGTTACCACCATTTCGCAGGGGACCGCAGTGAGGCCTGGATCTCAGTCCTAGGCACTCTGGTTGCTGAGACCATCCCACCCCCCGACCCCTGCCCCGGTCTGTCTTCCAGAACTTTCTAAAGGGTGAGACAAAGGTTTGCGGAAATGAGCTGAGGTCACTTTCTCCCTGAAGTTCCCAACCTGTCAGGTGACCAGTACTCTGTGGTGACGGAAAGGAGGGAGCCTGGAACATCCCTTGACGGGTGCTCCCATGGGGGGCGACACGGGGCCGTGTGCGGGGCGCTGGGCTGAGCCCCGTGTGCCACCAGGGCTGCCCACCCACACAGATGGGGCCCCACAGGCACCTCTCCTCCCCGGGAAAGGTCACACAGCCCTGAGACTGGGTAGAGTGCAAATCAAAGCCCCTCAGAATTAAGAAGTTTCCCCCATTGAGTGGAATTTCACAGCCCAGTGGCCAATTTCTAAGTCATGCACGTTAATGGGCAGCTAATGAGGGACCCAGGCAGGACAGGGGCGTGCCCCGGGCGCCCAGAGCCAAGATTAAGGAGTACAAAGCCAGGCCGCTCTGAGAGCCCTTGATCTCCTTTCTCACTGCCTCGGGGTGGATGTGGGGGGAGAGAGCCATGTGAATTCCGGAGGGGTGCGCCCCAGCCCCTCACATCCTGCCGTCTGCTCACCCATTCATTCCCTCCCTTACGTGTCCGCTCCCATCCGGGCACCATCAGGGTCCGGGCGGGTGCAGGAGCCAGCGTGACACTGCTGGCTTTGAGATGACACACACTCGGGGCTGATTTCCGGACCTGGCCCTGGCCAGCGCTCACATTTTGAGCCTCTTGCCCCACCCATGGGAGCCCTGCGCTCTACGGACCGCGGTGACAGCCCTCGGGTTTCAAGGTGAGGACGCGGGGAGCGCTTGCTGCCAGGCCTGGGTCACGGCGAGCACCGCTCACGTGGTCGCAGCAGAACTGCGGCCCACGACGCCGTCCAGCTCCGGGCTCCCTTTCCCCTGGAGCCCGTGGACAGGCTGGCCACTCAGCAGATGGAGCAGAGCCCGCAAAGTATAAACGGAGCCGCTGCAGGGAGGTGGCACGGTCAGGGGCTTGAGACCATACGAGCAAAGCCTTTGGTGCTGATCTCGACGGAGAAGGACTGATTGATTGGGGGAGGCGTTGAACATGTTTAACTTACAGCAGCAGTTCTCAGGAAGGGGCCCCGGACCCCCTGAGTCAGAGACGCTGGTGATGGATCCCACACTCGGTGTTTTAACATGCTCTCGGGGGGATTTGAGCCTGGGCTCCAGGAATAAACAGGTTCACCTCTGAATTCAAGATCCGACCTTCACGGGGCTGTGTTTTCCGTGTTGGGACTGTTTCCAGAATTCTGCCGTCCTAGCCGACTGTATCGGGTCGGAGAGGTAGTCTCTACTCAAAGTGTGGTCCAGGGACCGGCAGCACCCACCTCCGCAGAGCTCGCGAGAAACGTGGAGTCTCGGCTCCACCCCAGGTGGGACGAATCAGCACCTGCCTGTTAACAAGACCCCAGATGATTCCCGTGCTCGTCTGCCTGGGGCGCCTCTCCAGAGCCTTTGCATGCGTGAGTCCACAGCACCCCCCCCCCCCGGAGGGCACACGGACCCCCTTCTGCAGATGGGAAACTGGGCTGGCCCCCCAACAGGTGACAGATGGGGGTAGGGGGCCTGGGAGGCATCCCGGGAGGAGGCGTTGGAGATGGTGAGATTGGTGCAGCCTCCCTGATTTCTCCCAGCTGAGCTCTAACCCTCGGGGCGGCCGGGAAGGCCCCGCCCCCAGGAGTCTTAAGACGCCCGTGCTCAGGCCAGAGGTCTCAGAAGCTACGAGTTCTTGGGACGGGTGGCGCCGACCTCCTGTCCGTGTCCTCCTAGGTTCGGGGACGTGACCCCAGCACGTGCTCTCTAGGGCTCCCATAATTCATGACGCATTTGCCCACCCCGGTGGAGCTAGAGCCTTCCTCCCACCCCTCTGGGTCCTCTGAAGTGAGCCCGAGTCCCCGTCCCTGATGGCCCAGGACTGTCTGTCGTCTTGAAGATTGGACTTGGTGGTAAGGACCAGGGGCTGGAGCCCCTTCGCTGTGGAAGTTGGCCCGGAGGCGGGTGGGTGGGTGAGAACAGCCATGGGGAGGAAGGAGTTGGGGATTTGGAACAGAAAGGGGGTGGGAGGGTAAGAGTGCCCGTAAACAAGGTTGGAAGTTGCGGGGGCAGCGTTGGTTGAGGGGAAAGGCGTGCGGACCGGAAGCTAGGGGGCAGGTGGTTGCATAACGCTTTGGAAAGGGGGCAGCAGATGCTCGGGAAGAGGGGTACAGAGGCTGGGATGGTTGGGACAGGCGTCCTGGCTCTGGCTGGATCGAGGAGAGACGCATCCCAGCTGGAGAAGGGTGCCGTGAACTGGGAAGACAGTGCCGGGACCACCCCCTCTCTCTGCCCCTCTGCTGCTTCTAGCCATGGAGGGACAGACCCCAGGAGACAGAGGCCTTTCGGAAAAGCCGGTCCCCACGGCCACCCGCCCCAGTCTGTCCTCACTGGGTGCTGTCTTCATTCTCCTGAAGTCCGCGCTGGGCGCCGGCCTGCTCAGCTTCCCGTGGGCCTTCCACAAGGCGGGTGGGGTGGCCCCCGCTTTCCTAGCGGAGCTGGTAAGCCCATGGGGAGCATTTTGAGGCGGGGGGCGGGTCTCCGGGGGCAGGTAGGAACTTAATTTTATTTTTCCAGCTAGAGCCCTGGGTGTTGCTTTTGCAGAGCTGCCTGTCTCCGAAATTACTCCTGTGGCTTTTGCTTTTCCATCCCGCTCAGCTCACGAAGGGAGGAGGGAATCCCCCTGTAGACCCGGGGCGAGAGCATCCTCTAGGCGGCTGAGGGCCTCGCAGCCAGGCGGGGTGTGGGGCAGGGGGGAAGGTAGAGGCGCGCTGGGTCCCTGCGGAGCGCTCGGCACCTGTAGCCAATGAACCTGGCCTTTCAGCTGGGGAGGCGCTGTCTCCGAGCCACGGATTGACTTCTCCTGCCTCCCGGTTTCGGCTCCCCAGTGAAAGCCCAAATCTCGTGGACAGGTCAGGACTGAGGCCGCCGTGACGCCTGCAACCTGCACGGTGTCAGCGGTGTTTGGCCAGGTCTGCTGGCTGCGTGTGGATTCTGAACTCTCTCCCTTCCCAGAAAGTTCCAGGGCCCGACCATCCTCAGCGGCAAAGAGCTGCTGATTAGCACAGCTTCATGTTATTAGCAATCTTTTCCTTGAGCTGATAGGAATCAGGCATTTCGTGGTAAGCTCTTTGACGGGCATCATCTCGAGTGCTTTTTTCTGGCAGCTGGCTGATAATGGCCCCATTGGTGGGCCCACGGGGCCTTTCTTGTCTTTCTGGAAGCTGCCACATGCTGCCTTGTGTAGTGTCTGGTGTAACCCGTGCCACCCCCATGCTGGCTGAGCGCCTGTCTGGCGCCGGGTGGCTGAGACACTGTGGTCTCCGTCCTTGTGAAGCTTGTTCTAACAGGGAACTCGGACAAGATTCAAGAAGTCGAATGACACAGTGTCAGATGGTGGGCAGCGTGACGGGTGGGATGACATCCGTGGGAGCGGGAGGGGAGCAGAGAGGCCCCCGCCAAGGCGGCGCTGAGCCCCAGCTTGTCCAGGCGCACGTGACGGGCAACAGAGCGGTGTTTGGATGTGTGCGGCAGAAAGGCCGCGCTTCCGGAACAGGGAGCCCGACCTCCAGCCGCAAAGGGTCAGCGATAGAGCGGATGGGGCCCGCATGGGGGTCCGTGGTCAGGCACAGACGGACCAGTCCGAGGACGCCAGGCAGGGCGGAGGCAGGGACGTGGCGCGCCGCTCCGCAGGCTCCGTGCGGGGTCTCCTGGCACCTTTCGGGAGTACGGATGCCGACTGCCCAGGTTTGGGTGGACCTGAGATCGTGCATCTCTGACAGGCTCCCGGGTAACAGAGATGCTGCTGGGGTGGCTTGCCCTTTGCACAGGATGGTCTAAAGATCCCGTCTTGGGCAGGCAGCCAGCCTTCAGGAGAGGGGACCCCAAATATGAATAAGTGGAAACTCCCGACAAGGGGAGAAGTCAGGCTGGTACTTAGCAACTCCCCCATCATTTCCTGACTCTCCCCTCCTCTTAGCCAGCGAGACTTCTGCCCTGTCCCCAGGTACAAGGCCTCCCCTTGGATGGGAGGAATGTTTAAAGATGCCTGCCACTGGGAGGTCAGTGGTGTGAGGTTTTAGGTCTCTAATGGCCCCATGAGCACCGGAGGGTTAATGAAATTAATGAGCTTGGACCCTCCTCGGCTCCAAAGAGAGGCGCGCCTGGCCAGGGGCTGTGAGGGCTCTTTGCTCACTGGCTGCTAAGAGGCTCAGGGACCGTCTCGAGGGTCAGCTACTCCTGCGTGGACAGCTCACTGCGTTAGCAGAGACGTACCTTCACTGGCAGAGGCTCAGCCTGACCCCCCATCCCCCTTCCCTTCCTTTCATCCCCAAATACCTACGAAGCACCTGCTGTGTTCTGGGTGCTTTTCTGGGGCTAAACGGTAAGCAAAAAAGACACGATCCCAGTCTCCATGGAGCTTAGAGTCTGGTGGATGAGCGAGACAGGGATCCTCACGCTGTATGCACTGTTGTGAGGCTGTGGCCTCAGGCCCCTGGACCCAAGGACCACAACCTGGGCAGCGTAAAACAACAGAAGTGTATTCTCGCCCAGTCTCAGAGACTGCAAGTCCGAACTAATGTGTCGGCAGGGTCCTTCCCGCCTCTCCAGCTCCTGGGGGCTCCAGATGTTCCTTGGCTTGTGGCCATGTCGCTCCAGTCTCTGCCCCATCGCCACACAGCTTTCTCTGTGTCTCCTCCTCTTCTGTCTCTTATTAGGACACTTGTTGGATTTAAGGCCCACTTGGCTTATCCAGAATGACCTCATCTCAAGATCCTTAATTTCACCTGCAAAGACCCTTTTCATTTAATTACATGTTCATTATTTGCATCTGCTAGGATGACTGCCAGTAAGTCCCTTTCACAGGTTCTGGAGATGAGGATGTAGACAAACCTTCTGGGGGGTTCCACCCACCATGGGGAAAAAAGTGGGCCCACGAAAGGTGTGGTTCTGCCAGAAGCGGAGGGTTGAGCCCACCTCGGGGGTGAAGTGTGGGGAGGCTTCCTGGAGGAGGTGACCTTGGAGAGGAGGGGGGAAGAGTAGGAGTTCCCCAGGTGAGGGACGGTGGTGGAGGCGGGGAGGGTGGTGTTCCAAGCAGAGGAACCGGCACGGGCAGAGGTCGAGGGGCTGGAGGGAGCGTGCATGTTCCTCCTGGCTCTGAACTTCCAAGTTTCTCTCAGGCGGTCCAGTTTGATGTTCCCTTCAGCAGCCCTAGTTGTGGCTGCTGGCGTAAGAACGCGTCTGCTGTTCAGGGGCACGAACTGTGTGTGAAGACGGCCGTGCTGGGTCTCCCCGGGCTTCTTAGCTGAGTACCGCACAGCTCCTGCATTGTTCTCCTCCATAGAAGTGTGGGAGGGGCGTTTGGCCGTGGAGACCAGGTCCAGCTTAGGGACAGGCAGCCGTCCATCCTGGAGAGGCTCAAAAACATTTAACTACGTGGGGCAAGTGGGTCTCAAATGCATCAGTTGAGGCGGGGGTGGGGGGGCGGCAGGGGGGTTGTCGAGTGGCGCAGATGATTTGGAAAGCAGTTTGTAAGAAATTGCTAGAGTCGAACACACATCTACCCTGACACCCAGGAATTCCACTCCTCGGTGTGTGTCCAGGAGAAGGAAACGTGGGTCCTCAGAATGACTTATTCTAGAATGCTCAGCTCTTCATTCATAGTAGCCAAACACGAAGAACAGCCCAGATGTCTGGCAACGGGATTGGATCAACCAATTGTGCTTCTATCCACACAGTGAAATAGCACTTGGCAAAAATGGGAATAAACTTTACCGATGTGCCCGATAGGGCTGGCCCTCACAAACGTTACCACTCAGTGGAAAGGCAGATAAGAAAATGGCTAAAAGCAGAAAAATATTAGTGGTTTTTTTCTGGGCACGGGGACAGAAAGTGACTGGGAAGGGACAGGAGGGAACTTCGGGGACGTGGTAACATTTTGTGTCTTGGTAGGGGTTTAGGATGCACTTGTACGTTGGTTATACCCCTTCCAATGATATACACTTAAGACTGCATTTCACTGTGTGTAAATTTTATCTTACGAGAGGGACTGTAAACACACATCGAGCTCTAATTAACGATACGCACGCCCAAATCTTTAGGGGGAAGTATGCTAATTAATACCCACAACTTGCCTTGAAACGTACACCCAAGTTTAGATGGACGCATGGACGCACGGTAGAGATGTGATCAGATAAGCACAGTGATCTGCTCCTAGTAGAATCTAGGTAGTGGGTACAGGGCGTTCATTGTACAATTCTTCCAACTTTCCTAGATGTTTGAAAATTTTTCAGTGTTGGAAAAAATTCCAACAGAGCACTGGAGGGGGAGTCTGGAGAATAAGAATGACCATCATTTCTTGAGCAGTTACCACGTGCCAGGCACTGAGCTGGCACAACTCTCCAGTAAGGTAGATGGTATCATCCCCATTTCACAGATGGGAAAACAGAGGTTGATGGTGGGCCTCATGCCACAGAGCAGGTGAGTGGCAGAGTTGGAATTGAACCCAAGTATGCCTGCTTCCTAACCATCATGCTTTATGGCTCTCCACCTGCAACGCATGTGATCTTAGGAAAGTAATTTAAACTCTGAGTTTCTGATGCCTCATTTGTCCAACTGGTGTGGAGTGGTGGGAACCCCAGATTCACAGACGTAGAGCCAGTGCGGCCTCTAGAATCCACCTGCTTTGCAGCTCTGGTTTCAAGGGAGGGGGCTGGTCGCTTGTCAGGTAGAGGCCCTAGGCTGTAGGCAGCCGTGGCCTCTGCAGGTGAGACCCGGAGGGAGTGGTATCAGCATCCTGGGGGGGTGGTTGTGGGCACACCTGGCCCCATGGTCCTGTTCTGCAGGTCTCCTTGGTCTTCCTGATCAGTGGGCTGGTCATCCTGGGCTATGCCGCCTCCGTCAGTGGCCAGGCCACCTACCAGGGCGTGGTCGGAGGGCTGTGTGGCCCCACCATCAGGAAGCTGTGTGAGGCCTGCTTCATCGTCAACCTGCTCATGATCTCCGTGGCCTTCCTCAGGGTGATCGGGGACCAGCTGGAGAAGTGTAAGTACCTGCCCTGGAGTCAGGGCTGACCCCGGGTGTGGAGCTCGCGTCTCCCGAGCTCCTGGTGGATGAGCAGGACGTTGGCTTGGGCCCTTGGCAGGCAGCGGAGGCCGAGACCACTGCCAGCTCCTAACGTCGTGGCGAAGGGAGGTGCAGGGTTAGCAATTACCACCACAGTGAGAGTCAAGGAGCTGGAGGGAGCTGTGCTGGGGATCCAGGGGGGACTCATTCTACAGGCGGGGAGGCGGCCCCAACTGCAAAGACACCCCTGTGAGAGAACCGGCAACACCTTGAATTTGGGGATGTCAAAGACGCTCAGCCCCGTGCTCCCTTGGCCTCTAGGCCCCCCACTAACAATTTCCCTCTAAGCACCTCTTTGGCTGCGTCTTACCGATTCTGATATGTTCTGATTTCACTTTTAATCCATTCAGTCCTTTGCTAGTTTTTGCTATGATTTCCTATTTGACTCATGGGATGTTTAGAATTGTGTGATTCAATTTCCAATTATTTGGGAGTTTTCTAGTTGCCTTTTTGGTTTCTTTTTTTAAAAAATTTTTTTATACAGCAGGTTCTTATTAGTCATCAATTTTATACACATCAGTGTATACATGTCAATCCCAGTCTCCCAATTCGTCACACCCTCACCCCCACCCCTACCACTTTCCCCGCTTGGTGTCCATACGTTTGTTCTCTTCATCTGTGTCTCAATTTCTGCCCTGCAAACTGGTTCATCTATACCCTTTTTCTAGGTTCCACATATATGCGTTAATATATGATATTAGTTTTTCTCCTTCTGACTCACTTCACTCTGTATGACAGACTCTACATCCCTCCACGTCCCTACGTATGACCCAATTTCGTTCCTTTTTATGGCTGAGTAATACTCCATTGTATATATGTGCCACACCTTCTTTATCCATTCATCTGTCGATGGGCATTTAGGTTCCTTCCATGACCTGGCTGTTGTGAATAGTGCTGCAGTGAACATTGGGGTGCATGCGTCTTTTTGAATTACGGTTTTCTGTGGGTATATGCCCAGTAGTGGGATTGCTGGGTCATATGGTAGTTCTATTTTTAGTTTTTTAAGGAACCTCCATACTGTTCTCCATAGTGGCCGTATCAATTTACATTCCCACCAACAGTGCAGGAGGGTTCCCTTTTCTCCACACCCTCTCCAGCATTTGTTGTTTGTAGATTTTCTGATGATGCACATTCTAACCTGTGTGAGGTGGTACCTCATTGTAGTTCTGATTTGCATTTCTCTAATAATTAGCGATGTTGAACAGCTTTTCATGTGTTTTTTGGCCATCTGTATGTCCTCTTTGGAGAAACTCTGTTTAGGTCTTCTGCCCATTTTTTGATTGGGTTGTTTGTTTTTTTTAATATTGAGCTGCACGAGCTGTTTATATATTTTGGAGATTAATCCTTTGACCGTTGATTCGTTTGCAAATATTTTTTCCCATTCTGAGGGTTGTCTTTTCGTCTTGTTTGTAGTTTCCTTTGCTTTGCAAAAGCTTTTAAGTTTCATTAGGTCCCATTTGTTTATTTTTGTTTTTATTTCCATTACTCTAGGAGGTGGATCAAAAAAGATCTTGCTGTGATTTATGTCAAAGAGTGTTCTTCCTATGTTTTCCTCTAAGAGTTTTACAGTGTCCGGTCTTACATTTAGGTCTCGAATCCTTTTTGAGTTTATTTTTGTGTATGGTGTTAGGGAGTGTTCTAATTTCATTCTTTTACATGTAGCTGTCCAGTTTTCCCAACACCACTTATTGAAGAGACTGTCTTTTCTCCATTGTATATCCTTGCCTCCTCTGTCATAGATTAGTTGACCATAGGTGCGTGGGTTTATCTCTGGGCTTTCTATCCTGTTCCACTGATCTATATTTCTGTTTTTGTGCCAGTACCATATTGTCTTGAGTACAGTAGCTTCGTAGTATAGTCTGAAGTCAGGGAGCCTGATTCCTCCAGCTCCGCTTTTTTCCCTCAAGACTGCTTTGGCTATTCGGGGTCTTTTGTGTCTCCATACAAATTTTAAGATTTTTTGTTCTAGTTCTGTAAAAGAAAAAAAAAAATGCCATTGGTAATTTGATAGGGATTGCATTGAATCTGCAGATTGCTTTGGGTAGTATAGTCATTTTCACAATATTGATTCTTCCAATTCAAGAACATGGTATATCTCTCCATCTGTTGGTATCATCTTTAATTTCTTTCATCAGTGTCTTATAGTTTTCTGCATATAGGTCTTTGGTCTCCCTAGGTAGGTTTATTCCTAGGTATTTTATTCTTTTTGTTGCAGTGGTAAATGGGAGTGTTTCCTTAATTTCTCTTTCAGATTTTTCATCATTAGTGTACAGGAATGCAAGAGATTTCTGTGCATTAATTTTGTATCCTGCTACTTTACCAAATTCATTGATTAGCTCTAGTAGTTTTCTGGTGGCATCTTTAGGATTCTCTATGTATAGTATCATGTCATCTGCAAAGAGTGACAGTTTTACTTCTTCTTTTCCAATTTGTATTCCTTTTATTTCTTTCTTCTCTGATTGCCGTGGCTAGGACTTCCAAAACTATACTGAATAATAGTGGTGAGAGTGGACATCCTTGTCTTGTTCCTGATCTTAGAGGAAATGGTTTCAGTTTTCCACCATCGAGAATGATGTTTGCTGTGAGTTTGTCATATATGGTCTTTATTATGTTGAGGTAGGTTCCCTTTATGCCCACTTTCTGGAGAGTTTTTATCATAAATGGGTGTTGAATTTTGTCAAAAGCTTTTTCTGCATCTATTGAGATGATCATACCGTTTTTCTTCTTCAATTTGTTAATATGGTGTATCACATTGATTGATTTGCATATATTAAAGAATCCTTGCATCCCTGGGATAAATCCCACTTGATCATGGTGTATGATCCCTTTATGTGCTGTTGGATTCTGTTTGCTAGTATTTTGTTGAGGATTTTTGCATCTATATTCATCAGTGATATTGGTCTGCAATTTCCTTTTTTTGTAGTATCTTTGTCTGGTTTTGATATCAGGGTGATGGTGGCCTCATAGAATGAGTTTAGGAGTGTTCCTTCCTCTGCAATTTTTGGAAGAGTTTGAGAAGGATGGGTGTTAGCTCTTCTCTAAATATTTGATAGAATTCACCTGTGAAGCCATCCGGTCCTGGAGTTTTGTTTGTTGGAAGATTTTTAATCACAGTTTCAATTTCATGACTTGTGATTGGTCTGTTCATATTTTCTATTTCTTCCTGCTTTAGTCTTGGAAGGTTATACCTTTCTAAGAGTTTGTCCATTTCTTCCAGGTTGTCCATTTTATTGGCATAGAGTTGCGTGTAGTAGTCTCGTAGAATGCTTTGTATTTCTGCAATGTCTGTTTTTACTTCTCCTTTTTCATTTCTAATTTTATTGATTTGAGTCCTCTCCCTCTTTTTCTTGATGAGTCTGGCTAATGGTTTATCAATTTTATCTTCTCAAAGAACCAGCTTTTAGTTTTATTGATCCTTGCTTGGTTTCTTTGTTTCTCTCTCATTTATTTCTGCTCTAATCTTTATGATTTCTTTCCTTCTGATAAGTTTGGGTTTTGTTTGTTCTTCTTTCTCTAGTTTCTTTAGGTGTAAGGTTAGATTGTTTATATTAGATTTTTCTTGTTTCTTGAGGTAGGCTTGTATAGCTATAAACTTCCCTCTCAGAACTGCTTTTGCTGCATCCCATAGGTTTTGGATCGTCGTGTTTTCAGTATCATTTGTCTCTCGGTATTTTTTGATTTCCTCTTTGATTTCTTCAGTGATCTCTTGGTTATTTAGTAACATATTGTTTAGCCTCCATGCGTTTGTGTTTTTTTTTACATTTTTCCCCCCTGTAATTGATATCTAATCTCATAGCGTTGTGGTCAGAAAAGTTGCTGGATATGATTTCAGTTTTTTTAAATTTACTGAGCCTTTATTTGTGGCCCAAGATGTGATGTATCCTGTAGAATATTCCATGAGCACTTGAGAAGAAAGCGTAATCTGCTGTTTTGGGATGGAATGTCCTATAAATATCAATTAAATCTATCTGGTCTGTTGTGTCATTTAAAGCTTGTGTTTTCTTATCAATTTTCTGTCAGGATGATGTGTCCATTGGTGTAAGTGAGGTGTTAAAGTCCCCCACTATTATTGTGTTACCGTCGATTTCCTCTTTTATAGCTGTTAGCAGTTGCCTTATGTATTGAGGTGCTCCTATGTTGGGTGCATAAATATTTACAATTGTTATATCTTTTTCTTGGATTGATCCCTTGATCATTATGTAGTGTCCTTCCTTGTCTCTTGTAACATTCTCTATTTTAAAGTCTATGTTATCTGATATGAGTATTGCTACTCTTTTGGTTTCTATTTGCATGGAATATCTTTTTCCATCCCTTTACTTTCAGTCTGAATGTGTCCCTAGGTCTAAAGTGGGTCTCTTGTAGGCAGCATATATATGAGTCTTGTTTTTGTATCCATTCAGCAAGCCTTGTGTCTTTTGGTTGGAGCATTTAATCCGTTCACTTTTAAGGTAATTATTAATATGTACCTATGACCATTTTCTTAATTGTTTGGGGTTTGTTTTTGTAGGTCTTTTTCTGCTCTTGTATTTCCCACTTAGAGAAGTTCTTTTAGCATTTGTTGTAGAGCTGGTTTGGTGGAGCTGAATTCTCTTATCTTTTGCTTGTCTGTAAAGCTTTTGATGTCACCATCAAATCTGAATGAGATCCTTGCTGGGTAGAGTAATCTTGGTTGTAGTTTCTTCCCTTTCATCACTTTAAATATATCATGCCACTCCCTTCTGGCTCGTAGAGTTTCTGCTGAGAAATCAGCTGTTAACCTTATGGGAGTTCCCTTGTATGTTATTTGTCGTTCTTCCCTTGCTGCTTTCAGCAATTTGTGTTTAATTTTTGCCAGTTTGATTACTATGTGTCTTGGCGTGTTTCTCCTGGGGTTTATCCTGTATGGGACTCTCTGCACTTCTGGACTTGGGTGGCTATTTCCTTTCCCATGTTAGGGAAGTTTTCGACTATAATCTCTTCAAATATCTTCTCAGGTCCTTTCTCTCTCTCTTTTCCTTCTGGGACCCCTATAATGTGAATGTTGTTGTGTTGAATGTTGTTGTATTGACTGTTGTCCCAGAGGTCTCTTAGACTGTCTTCATTTCTTTTCATTCTTTTTTCTTTATTCTGTTCCGCAGCAGTGAATTCCACCATTCTGTCTTGCAGGTCACTTATCCGTTCTTCTGCTTCAGTTATTCTGCTATTGATTCCTTCTAGTGTAGTTTTCTTTTCAGTTATTGTATTGTTCATCTCTGTTTGTTTGTTCTTTAATTCTTCTAGATCTGTGTTAAACATTTCTTGCATCTTCTCAGTCTTTGCCTCCATTCTTTTTCCGAGGTCCTGGATCATCTTCACTAACACTATTCTGAATCCTTTTTCTATCTCCACTTCATTTAGTTGTTTTTCTGGGGTTTTATCTTGTTCCTTCATCTGGTACATAGCCCTCTGCCTTTTCATCCTGTCTGTCTTTCTGTGCATGTCGCCTTTTTGGTTTCTGCCTTAAATGCACCATGGTCAGAGAACACAGCTGTATAATTTTGCCATGTGAGACTTACTCTCTGGCTCAGCATGTGGTCTGTCTTGGTGAGCTCTTAAAGGGTGTGTATTCTGTGGTTCTTTGGTACAGTGTTCTAGAACTCTCCATTAGGTCAAGGTGATCCAGAGCTTTGATCAGATCTTCCATGGCCTTGCAGATTTTTGGGGCAGTGGGGGAGTCTAGTTATTCTGTCAGGTTATGAGAGAGAGAGTGTTAAAGTCTCCAATTATGATTGCAGATCTGTCTACTTTTCCGTTTAATTCTATGAATTTTTTGCTCATGGTTTTTGAAGCTCTCTTATGAATAAGCACACACAGTGAATTGCCTTTTTATTATGAAATTTCACTTTTTGTCTCTGTAATGCTTTGTGAATACACCTGTGAATATAGCCTCTCCCACATCCTTAAGATTAGTGTTTGCACAGAATTTCTTTTCCCACTCTTTTACTCTGAACCTTGGAATTTTAAAATGCACTTCTTGTAGACAGCATATGGTCGGGTCTTGCTTTCTTATCATCTTGACAGTCTCGGGTTTTAATTGGCATATTTAGACTTTTACTTGGAATGTAATAATGACTGATGGTTGCATCTCGGTCTATCATTTTGCTGTTTGTTCTGTCTCTTGAACCGTGAAAAAAAGGTCCCTGATGCAGGGATATGGAAATTAAAGGCTCCCATGTTGTGGGAAGGACTCTTATCCTCCACAAAAATGAAAGTTGGTAGATCTGAACCAACTTTAAATTGGCACTGAAATGCCCTGCCTGACAGTGGCAAGTAGAGGTCATGTCGGATTTCAATTCTGGTCAACTGGTGGTGCTGCTCTGCTGAGATGAATTCTGAGGTCCTGCCGTGTTGAGAAGGATTCTGAAGGCCTGACTTAGTGGCAAGGATCTGAGGGGCTGCCATGATGGGAAGGATTTTGATGGGCTGCTTTGTGAGAAGGATTCTAGGGGCTGCCGTGTTGAGAAAATCTTAGGAGCTGCTTTTTTGAGGAGGATACTAGGGGCTGCCCTGTTGGGAAGAATCTTAGCGGCTACAGTGTTGAGAAGGATTCTGAGGGCCTGACTTCTTGGGAAGGATCTGAGGGCCTGTTGTATTGGGACGGATTCTGATGGGCTGCCATGAGAGAAGGATTCTAGGGGCTGCCTTCTTTAGAAGAATCTTAGGGGCTGCCGTGTTGGGAAGGATTTTGAGGGCCTCCGTGCTGAGAAGAATCTTAGGGGCTGCCGTGATTTGGAGGGTTCTCAGGGGCTGCTGTGTTGCGAAGGATTCTGAGGTGATGCCGTGTGAGAAAGATTCTAGTGGCTCCCACAGTGGGAAGAATCTTAGCAGCTGCAGTGTTGGGAAGGATTCTGAGGGGCTGCTGTGTTGAGGAGGATTCTGAGGGGCTGCCTTGTTGGGAAGGATACTGAGCGGCTGTGGTGTTGGTAGGGATTCTGAGTGGCTATCCTGCTGAGGACAATTCTGAGGGCCTGCTGTGTTGAGAAGATTCTGAGCTGCTGCCATGTTTAGAATGATTGTGAGGGGCTGTCGTGTTGGGAAGGATTCTGAGGGCCTCCGTGTTGAGAGGAACCCTAGGGGCTGCCATCCTTTGGAGGATTCTCAAGGGCTGCTGTGTCGAGAAGGATTCTGAGGGCCTGCAGTGTCCAGAAAGGTTCTGAGGGGCTTCCGTGTTGGGAAAGAATGTGAGGGGCTGTGTCTTGAGAAGGGTTCAATGGGCTGCCACGTGAGAAGGCTTCTTCCTGTTGAGGCTTCTGAGGGCCTCAGTGTTGAGAAGAAATTAGTGGCTGTCGTGTGGAAGAGGATTCTGAGGGGCTGCCATGTTGAAAATGATTTTGAGGGGGTGCCCTGTTGAGAATAATTTCGGGGGCTGCTGTGTTAAGGATCTGAGGCCCTCAGTGTTGAGAGGAATCTTAGGGGCGGCCACGTTGAAACTGATTTTGAGGGCTTCCCTGTTGAGAAGGATTCCGAGGGGGTGTCATGTGAGGCGGCTTTTGAGGGCCTCAGTGTTGAGAAAATATGGGCCACTATGTTGGGAAGAATCTTAGCAGCTGCCATGCTGAGGAGGGTTCTGAGGGGCTGCCATGTTTAGGAGGATTCTGAGCGGCTGCTGCGTTGAGAAGGTTCTGGGCTCAGTTAGTGGACCACCTGGAGAGAGTATTGATGGGAGGCATGCCACCCCAGCTCTGGGTGGATTGACTGGTGGGAGGAGAGCATCGTCTGCGTGTTTCTGGTTAGGTATTTAGGGATATGTCTTTCTGAAGGCAAGTCCAGGTTACTTGGGCTGAAGGCTAATTGGACGTTGGGCTTTTGGATGGAGTCATTACGTTCATCGGGTACAAGAGACTGTAAACGATGGTGCCGAGGACACCAAGGTATGGCCTGGAAAGTGAGGGCTCAGGAAGGAGCTGGGCAGCCCAGATGGCAGAGGGGGTGCCTTCCTGGCTTCAGGAGTCCAGATGGCTAAGAAGGGCTTGCCCCCCGTCCCAGGCCACGTGGGATCTCTGTGCACCTTTGGGTACGCGCATTCCCTTGGCCTCTCTGGCCAGGAAAGCCTGCCTTGCCGCCCTCAGGGGAGGTCTCTGTCCCCTGAGCTCCACGTGGAGCTGTCCCGTTGCGTCACTCCAGTAGAAGCAAGCCATTGTGGTCAGGCCGTTGATCTCTTTTCATCGCGTGCTTTACGGAGCACGTGAGAACCGGAAGGGTTATGTTACAGCAGCGCCAGCCCCCCGAGTGGGCACCTCTATCTGCGTGCTTCCGGCCTCGAGCCATCTCGCTGTCTCCCCTCTCCCCCATCTGTCTAGCCTCCTCTATCTGATAACTCCAAATTCTCCGTCTTACTGTGGTGGAATCAAAACGGGTCCAGACTCTTAGGTGTTCCTTCTCTTGAGAGTTTGATGGGGTCTGTGTCCCCTCCCCCGAATCAGAGCGGGCTCCGTGACGGCTCGGCCTGGTGGAGGAGGGCAGATGGGACACTGCCAGTTCTAGGCCTGGCCTTTAATAGGACGGCACCTTCCGCCTTGGGCTCGGGACCCCCCAGCTGTCATGGACCAGCCTGCTGGACGGTCTGCAGGGGGGGGCCCCGCGGAGCCCAGGCATCCCCACCAGGCACCCTGTGTGAGCGCAGCCGCAGCCGTTGAGGACCCTCCAGCCCCGCCCCCTGCCAAATACCCCCGAGGGCCCGCAGCCTATCTCTTGCGAGGGCCCGCAGCCTATCTCTTGCGGAAGGCCAGCTCAGCCCGGCCCTAATTCTCCTCTCTCTGATAACGGGGTTGCCCGGGGCTGCTGTTTGGGGGAAATGTATTCCAGGCCCCGACTTCACCGCACACACCCTTTGAGCCCTTGAGTAAATTTCCACAAACAGGAGGGCCTGGGTGCCCCAAGGGCAGACCGTTGTGTTGTTTGCTGCCGATTCCAGCACTTAGAGCAGCGCCTGCCAGGCGGAAGGAACTCGGTGAAGGTCTGTTGAATGAATGCCTACAGCGTGTTCCCTCCGTCCTGGTGGCACGTGACAAGGTCCCCATCATGCTTGTCATCCCACCCCTTTAAACTCACGGGGATGACTCAGTGCCCACGGCGAACCCACCCGAGGACCCAGAGCTGGGAAGCCCGTGGCTGCGGCTCTTCAGCTGGGGGAGGCCACGCGGGGCTCGCTGCATCTCCCTCCCTCCCTCCCCCTAGTGTGCGACCTGCTGCTGCCCGGCGCCCCGCCAGCCCCGCAGCCCTGGTACACCGACCAGCGCTTCACCCTGACTCTGCTCTCCATGCTGGCCATCCTGCCCCTGTCTGCCCCACGTGAGATCGGCTTCCAGAAATACACAAGGTACAGGCTGCAGCCCCTTCCTGGCAGGACGATGGCTGGGGCTGGGTCCCCACCTCGGCGGACGCTTGGTGGGTGGTTCCTGTCCGCCTGGGATAGGGGAGCTGCTAGCACGGGTCTTCCCATTTGCAGAAGGGGGAAAAATGTTAATTACACAAGTCATACATGTGCCTGATAGAAAATACAGATAAACAAAAAAGAAATTTACCCGTAATGACAGGACCTGCAGCTGACATTTTGTTACCTAATGATTGTAGACTTTTTCTGCACACACACGCACATATGCTGGCACGGACACACACACACACACACACATACACACACTTTTTCCCATTTTACCGTCTTAGGCTCTCCGCGTACTTTTGGAAAAATTAAGCCTGGCAAAAGTCTTCACACAAGTGTGCCACCCACCTTCCCCTGTCGTGTAATGAAATGGAGCAGAGAAAGAGTGGGCAGGACCCCCTTGGCCCCCAGGCACCCCCAGCCCTCACCAGCTGAGTCAGGGTCCTCCTTCCCCCTGTGCTGTGGCCCAGTGGGCAGTGTCCTGACTTAGATACTGAATCCCAGTGGCTGTTGGAGAGACGGGGGCGCCCGTAGCGATCACAGGCTCGCAGGTCTGACCTCGCTGGGCCTGAGCGTGGCCCTGCCCTGCTCGCCTGGAATGCTCTTCCCGCTGTCCCCATTGTGCAGATAAGGAAATGGAGTCCAGACACTGGCCTGACACCTTGCCTGTGTGGGCAGAGCTGGCATTGAGACCCCGCTCCGTGTGGCTCCCCAGCCCCTACCTCACCATAGAGGCCCCTAACGCTGCGCTCCGTCCGTGTGTTAGCATCCTAGGCACCCTGGCCGCCTGCTACCTGGCCCTGGTCATCGTGGCACAGTACTACCTCGGGCCCCAAGACCTCGCTCGTGAGCCCCACCTGGCATCGAGGTGAGTCTTGGGCGATGGCTTCCCGGGGCTGCTGTGAGGGCTGCTTCTCCCCCCGACCCTGCCCATGGTTTGCACAGAGCCCTGGCTCGTCCCGTTCCTTCAAGTCTCTGATGCCGTAGAATTCAGCAAAGCCTCCTTTCCTGGGACTTCCCTGGCGGTCCAGTGGTTAGGACTGTGCTTCCACTGCAGGGAGCGCGGGTTCAAGCCCTGGTCGGGGAACTAAGATCCCACGTGCCACACGGTGTGGCCAAAAAAAAGCTCCTTTCCTTCTTCAGAACGACAGTGCTATCACTAGTGAGGACGGGGGACAGGCTAAGGGACACGGAAGCACTGGACACCCCAGCAGTCTGGGGCTCCTAGGCTGTTGCAGACACGTTCCCCACAGTTTAGGGGCCGCAGAACCAGCCAGCAAGATGCAGGGGCAGGGGCAGAGGCCAGTGAGGCCCGACGAGCCTGAGCGAGGCCAAGATTGGGAGTGGGCCTGGGGGGGTTTCCTGTAGGAATGCAGAGCTGCGGTGAGGACTTCAGTTTTGCACGGAAGCCACTGCAGGGTTTTGATCACAGCAGGGGCTTGAAATCAAATCGGCTGGTGGTAGGCCAGCTCCATGAGCCTGTGACCTGTGACGTCCCCCAGGGTCCTGGGCTGAGAAGGGCCCTGCGCTTGGTTTAACGCCCTGCTGTCGCCATCCTGAAAGGCTTAACTGCTGTTGAACAGGGGCCGGGACTTTCATTTTGCACTGGGTCCCGCAAATCGTGTGGACCCTCCTGGAGGGTAGGTTGGAAGTGGAGTGAGAGAGAGAGAAGAGAGTCTGGGTGACTCTGAGCTTTGGCGATGCCGTTTCATGGGCTGGATGGGACGGGGAGGGGTCGGGTGGGGATGTGTAAGGTTGGAGACGGCTGTGAGACACTAAATAATGACGTCAGGGAGCTGGTCAGACTGTGCGCCTGGAGTCCAGAGAGGCCTGGGCTGGAGAGAGGAGCATCAACCCATAGATGGCGTGGAAGTAAGGCCAGGAGCCCAGGTGAGAACTGAGCTGGTGGCCCTCCACCAGGCCCTGGGGGATCAGCGAGAGGGATGGCAAGTTAGCAGCACGTGTTAGCTTCTTGGGGCTGCTCGTAGTAACACATGAGCACAAACCGGGTGGCTGAAAGCAGCAGCGACTTCTCCCTTGGTTCTGGAAGCTAAAGTCCCAAATCAAGGTGTGGGCACGGCTGCGCTCCCTCTGGAGGCTCCGGGGGAGGGTCCTTCCTGCCCCTCCCAGCGTCGGTGTTGCCGGCACTCTTTGGCCTTCCTTGGTCTGCACATGCTTCGCTGCAGACTCGGCCCCCATGGTCACACGGCCTCTGCCTTGTGTGTTTCCTCTTCCTATAAAGACACCAGTTGTTGGGTTAACTCCCAGCCTACTTCAGTATGACCTCATCTTCATTTAACCAATTACATCTACAAAGACCCTTTTTCCAAATAAGATTTCATTCTGAGGTTCCCAGTGGCTGTAAATCTAGGGGGACACTGTACAACTCAGGACAGAGGATAATAGAATCTGGGTCTCAGAAGTCAGCAGAATTTCAAGAAGGTTGGGGTGATCGCCACCAGCTGCCGCTTCTGGGTCACATGGAGCTGAGCCCTGGCGCCTGATTTGGCCACAGAGGCCGCTCGATGTGGCTGAGTTTCATCAGGGCAGGAGGCGGGGTTGAAGGCCCAGGTGGATTGGGTTCAGGAGAGGGGGAAGGGAAAAGCCAGGAAAGAGCTCTTCTGAAGAGGGGAGAAGCGGAAAGTGCCGGGGCACAGAGGCCACGTCCCGTGTGGCCCACGGCACACCGACGGCATGACCCAGCAGTGGAGGAAACCCGATCAGAAGAGGGCCAGGTCCACTGCTCATCTGTGGCCTTGAGTCTGCGGAGGGGAGGGTCCTGCTCTCTGGAAATGCAGCCTCCAAGGCTGGAGCTCGGGCAGTCTCACCCACGGGAACAGGAGAGGACAGCACGTGAGGCCCAGAGGACGCGGGCAGGCAGATGGAGCTGTGGGAGCGTGGGCGCTAAGAAGCTGGCCATCGGCTGACAGTGCTGTTGAGGGAAGTCCAGGAAGGCAGGGCTTGGCGGGGAGGCTCCGTGATCTGCACCAGAGTTAAGAGGCGGCCGGAGCGCAGCACAGAAGGGAGATACTTTCCCCACTTTCCCCGTGGCTGCTGTGACACGTTCCTGCCAAACTTGGTGACTTAAAACTACACAAATTTATTCTCTTACAGTTCTGATATCAGAAGTCCAGAATAGGTCTCACTGGGCTAAAATCAAGATGTCAGCAGGGCTATGTTCCTTTTGGAAGCTCTAGATTGGAATCCGTTTCCAACTCCTAGAAGCGCCCACATTCCTTGGCTCGGGGCCCCTTCCTCCATCTTCAAAGCCAGCAAGGTTCCATCTCTCTGACCCTGCTTCTCTGGTCACAGCTCCCTCTGACCATAGCTGGGGAAGGTTCTCTGACTGCAAGGATCCTTGGGCTACGTTGGCCCGAGATCCTCCAGGGTCATCTTGTGTCGTGTAAGGTTCCCAGGGTTAGGACATGGATCTCTTTGGGGCCCACTCTTCTACCACAACCAGGAAACCCCGATTCTATAGCGGGTGCTGTATATGCTCCCTCCACCATGTGTCCCTAAAGGTGCCGGAAGCTGGTACGTAGAGCTGCTTATTAAAGGAAGCTGGAGGGCCACCATGTGGGGACCACTGAGAGGGCTTGACCTGAAGATTCTGCCCCATGCACACCTCAGTTCTCTTGGGCAGCTTGGACAGAGGTCAAAGCATCCTTGCCCTGTGGGGTCTGTTTGATGGAGGCTGCCTGTGCCCCCAACCACCCCAGGCCCTAAGCTCACTGGGCACAGGCAGCCTCCAAGGGAGGCTGGGAGTTCCTCCCAGCCACGCCCTGCTCAAGTTGTGCCTGCAGGGAGAATGTCAAGTTACCATATGTCAGCACAGATGTACTTAGAAAGTGCAGCATTTAACATGCAGGCTTTTCCAACCCCCCAAACCCGGCAGTGGACATGGTTTTTAAAACCTGTCTTACAGTCACGCTTAGTTACATCTTGCTGGTGGTGTTGAAAACTCATTTTCAAGTTGAAGGTTGTCTTGAGTTTAACTTTTTGTAACAAGCACCCGTTTTCATCTCTTTACAGTCCTTCCTCCTGGGCCTCCGTATTTAGTGTCTTTCCCACCATCTGCTTCGGATTTCAGGTAACCTTGGCGTCCGTGTCGCAGAGGGTGGCATTTGCAGGCTCTGGGGACCGCCTGCTCCCTCAGGAGAGCGTGGCCTCCCTGTCGGGAGAAGCTCGAGGACTTGTGCCAGGGTGAGATGGGCTGTCTTTGGCAGACGGTGCACGTGGCCGGCATCTGGGCTCTGGGAACCGGCCCCGCCGACAGCCAGCAGCAGCACCTTTGTTTTTTGGGTCTGGGGTCCAGTGTGTGGGCCCGGGACCTGTCCCCTCCTTTGCGAAGTCCTCACGGCCGAGTCGCCACGCCTGGGGACCTGGAGCGGCCTTTTTACGTAGAACGCCTTCGTGCAGGTGGCTTCTGCCGCGGGGGCCTGGAGGCTTGCCGGCTAGGAGGGCGGGAAGGTGCGTGGGGAGCTGGCGGTACTGGGCAGAATATATAGACTTTGATAGAATGGCATGGAGTAAGGAATTCCGTGCGTGCAATCCAGTGGAGGGGCTTCCGCCGCAGCGCTGGGTGGGGCAGATTCAGTGATGCCCTTTTCCAGGCGCAGATGCCTGGGAGGAGTCTTGAGCAATGTGTGGGAGGTGGTCAGCTAGAAGGGGAGGGCGCTTCAGCTGGAGAGCCCCGGAGGGGGCGGGGGTCCCAGGCTGGAGAGCTGCAAGGGGCGGGGCTGGCATTGGGCTTCGCTCCCCGCCTTCTGGGCTTTCCTGGGGTCTCGCAGTCTCCTAGCAGGCGGCAGCTGACTCCCTTGCTCCATTGTTTATTTTAGGAAAGATTTGCCTCTCTCCTAAAAACAACCACCTCCCCACCACGACAACAACAAAACCGCCCCCAGTGAAATCCAGTTCTCGAGGGAAAGTGGCTCGGGGTTGACAGTGTCTCAGCTTCGTAGCCTGAGCGGCTTCTTGCTGTGCTCACCAACCAGCTCCACTTTGTGTTTGTCAGCTTATGTTTTCTTTGAGAACCACTTTTTGGGGAAAAGAAAAGTCCTGAAACATTTCCGTTGCTCTTTTTTATAAATGAGTCGCTGTAGCGTTTCTGGGGCTTAGCAAGCCGCTTACAGAACTTCTCACGTTTCTTCCTGCACACCCAATATTTTGAAAGATGGAAGGCGACGATTTTGCTGTCAACCGTTTAGCCAGTCCTCTCTCGGGTCCCCGAGCACCATATGGTGTAGCAGGCTCGCGCCGGGCAGGGGGGTGCTTTCCAGATGCTTGTGAGGAGGTGCCCCCCTCACCTTTGCCTCGGCTCCCTCATCCCATTCTCCTAGCAACCGAGGCCTGGGCTGCCGTTTCCAGGGACACGGGATGCGGAGATGGGGGAGTTGGGAAAGGATGTGGATTGCAGGGTGGGGGTGGGGCAGAGGACTAGTTGCCGAGGCCGGGGATAGGGTTGCCAGGATCCAGCTTGGGGAGTCAGGGATCTGGGGGTTGGGGAACTAGGCGCAGGTGAAGGTGGAAGGGAGCCGGGTGAGGAGTGGCGCTGGGCTGGAGGGGCTGCTGAGCGGGGGAAGGCGTGGGCGGTCACCTGGCGTCATCGGGAGGTCGGATTCAAACACACTGCTCCCCACACACTTAGCGGGGCACCCCGTCCAGCCTGCGCAGAGTCGGAAGGAGGGGCTTGGGGGAGCACGGGTTGTGGGTGCAGGCTCTGCTCCCAGACACCCTGGCCACACGCGGTGCTTCTCCCTTGTTTGTGTTTTTTTAATTGAAGTATGACTGATGTACAACACCGTGTTAGTTTCGGGTGTACAGCACAGCAATTCAGGCATATGTAGCTGAATATATATGCATGTTCGTTTTCAGATTTTTTTTCCTTTAGAGGTTATTACAAAATATTGAGTATAGTTCCCTGTGTTATACAGGAGGTCCTTGTTGGTATTCTGTTTTATCCATCGTAGTGTGTATATGTTAATTCCAAACTCCTAATTTATCCCTCCCCCCATCCCCCTTTCCCCTTTGGTGACCATAAGTTAGTTTTCTATGTTTGTGAGTCTTTTTCTGTTTTGGAAATAAGTTCATTTGTATCTTTTTTTTTTAGATGCCACATATAAATGATGTCATGATATTTGTCTTTCTTTGGCTTACTTCTTTTAGTATGATAATCTCTAGGTCCATCCATGTTGCTGCAAAGGGCATTATTTCATTCCTTTTTATGGCTGAGTAATATTCCATTGTATATATGTACCACATCTTCTTTATCCGTTCATCTGTCAGTGGACATTTAGGTTGCTTCCATGTCTTGGCTATTGTAAATAGTGCTGTAATGAACATTGGGGTGCGTGAATCTTTTCGAATTATGGTTTTCTCCAGATATATGCCCAGGAGTGGGATTGTAGGATCATATGGTAGTTCTGTTCTTAGTTTTTAAAGGAACCTCCATACTGTTCTCCATAGTTGTTGCACCAATTTACATTCCCGCCAACAGTGTAGGAGAGTTCCCTTTTCTCCACACCCTCTGCAGCATTTGTTATTTGTAGACTTTTTGATGATGGCCATTCTGACCTGTGTGAGGTGGTACCTCACTGTAGTTTTGATTTGCATCTCTCTAATAATTAGCGTTGTTGAGCATCTTTTCATGTGCCTGTTGGCCCTCTGTGTGTCTTCTTTCCCCTTGGTGTTTTTAAACGGCTTTGAGATACACCTTAACGTGGCATACAACTCACCCCTCTAACGTGTACAGTTCAGTGGTTTTTAGTATGTTCACAGAGTTGTGCAACCATCGCCACCATCAGTTTTACAACATTTTCATCACCTTCAAAAGAAACTTGTACTTATTACCAGTCACTCCCCATCCCCCTCTTGCTTCCCTCCCGGCCCCTGGCAACCACAGATTTTTCTGTCTCTCTGCATGTGCCTGTGCTGGGCACTTCAGGTAAGTGGAATCATACAGTATATGGTTCTTTGTAGCTGGCTTCTTTCACTCGATGTGGTGTTTTGTTTTGTTTTTAATTTATATTTCTGGCCGCGTTGGGTCTTCGTTGCTGCACGCAGGCTTTCTCTAGTTGCGGCGAGCGGGGGCTTCTCTTCGTTGTGGTGCGCGGGCTTCTCATTGCGGTGGCTTTTCTTGTTGTGGAGCACGGGCTCTAGGCGCGCGGGCTTCAGTAGTTGTGGTGTGCAGGCTCAGTAGTTGTAGCTTGCGGGCTCTAGAGCGCAGGCTCAGTAGTTGCGCACGGTCTTAGTTGCTCCGCGGCATGTGGGATCTTCCCGAACCAGGGCTCAAACCCATGTCCCCTGCATTGGCAGGCAGATTCTTAACCAGTGCGCCATCAGGGAAGTCCCACTCACCGTGGAGTTTCTGAGGATCGTCCGTGTGGTACATGTGTCAGGACCGCATCCCTTTTCATGGCTGAGTGATATTCCACTGTTTGGAGAGTCCATAGCTTGTTTTTCCTTTCTTCAGCTGGTGGCCGTTTGGACCGTTTCCACTTCTTACCCACCACATGCTCCTCTGCCCGGCGTCCCATCACTTAGTGAATAGTGAGCTTGCTATTGGCCAGCCAGTGTCCTAGATGCTGTCCCAGCAGGGCAGCCCTGCCCTCAGAAGCATTATTTCCCGGCATAAGACCAAGAGAAACACAACCCAGGAGTCATAGGAGAAACAGGAAGAAGGGCAGGGCCCCATCCTGCAACCACCAAGCATCCTTTCCCCATGTCTGGGTTCCAGAGTATAGGAGGTGGGAACGTTGATCCTGAGTTCCACTGCTTGTTGGTTGAGGGCCCGTGTGCGTGTGTGTGTGCGTGCGCGCGTGCTTGCCGCAGGCTGGACGCCGCCTCTGTGGCTGGAATCGGGAGGCCTGAGGCTGGTGTGCCCCAGCCCCTCACAGTGGGCACTCCATGAGGGTGGGGACTGTGTGAGGCTGGTTGATGGGTACCCCACACTCGCAACAAGGGGCACTGATATAAGGACCTGAGTGTGGAGAGCTGGGGTTGGGTGCAGGGAGGCCTCGTGACTGCGAGTGGGGCAAAGGGATGGATGATTGAGTAACCACCGGAGTGCCCTTCGCCCACAGGCCAGGCTCTGTGCTGAGAATGCGGGAGGCAGGTGTGTCTGACACCACATACCTGACAGACGCTGAACCAGCAAACCCAGATGTGTTCACCTGGGGGCCGTGAGAGCAGAACTCGGCCAGCTGGGGAGGAGGGCTTTCCTAAAGGATGAGTAGAAGCTGGCTGGACCAGGAGACATCGCAGGCAGAGCACACAGCACGGGCAAAGGCCCTGAGGCAGCGAAGAGGGACCGTGGTGGGCTGAGCTCGGTGGGCGAGGGGAGCAGGGCTCTCGAGCCTGGGGAGTGGGCAGGCATGGACGGTCATCCTGTTGGCTTTGATCACAAGTGAGTAAATGGATGTGGTGGTGGGAACCCTGCCCCGGGAGCCTGGGAAAATCCCAGAACCCATAGGGCACATCCAGATACAGCAGCACGTCTCACCCCTGGCTGCTCATCAGGACCTCCTGGGCTGCTGATAAAACACCGCTGCCCAGGACCTGCTCCAGATAAATAAGGTCCACATCACAGGTGGGCTGCTGGCATTGGCTACATGTATTTTATATTTTTAAAAACTTGACCATGTGGGCTTCCCTAGTGGCGCAGTGGTTGAGAGTCCGCCTGCCGATGCAGGGGACACGGGTTCGTGCCCCGGTCCGGGAGGATCCCGCGTGCCGCGGAGCGGCTGGGCCCATCCCGCGTGCCACAGAGCGGCTGGGCCCGTGAGCCATGGCCGCTGAGCCTGCGCGTCCGGAGCCTGTGCTCCGCAATGGGAGAGGCCACAACAGTGAGAGGCCCGCGTACAGCAAAAAAAAAAAAAAAAAAAAAAAAAAAATGACCATGTGATACAGTATGTAGGAAGTATATAAATCCTAAGTATGTGTACTCCCATGAAACCATCACCCCGATGCGGATATAGAACATCGTCAGCACCCCTGGAATGTTCCCTCAATAGCACCACCCCACCCCACTATTCTGCCCTGTGTCACCACAAACAGTAACTCTCGACTGAGGGTGATTTTGCCCCCTAGGGGACATTTGGCAATGTCTGCAGACATTTTTGATTGTCGCAACTGTGGGGGAGGCTCCTGGCATCTAGTGGGTCGAGGCCAGGGGATGTGGTCCGCATCCCACCGTGCACAGGACAGTCTCCAAGCATCAGCAGTGCTGCGGTTGAGAACCCCGTCCTGGCTTGCTTGGCTTGTAACTTGAACTTCACGTACATGGAAACGTTCTTCTTCTCTGGTGTCTTTTGCTCCACGTTACAGCTGCAGGGCTCTCTGTTGAGGTGTGCAGTTGTGTTCACCCCTTTTCAGTGCTGTGTAATATTCCACACATGAATATCTGACGACTTACTTCTACCTTCTGCTCTTGGTGGGCATCTGGGTTGTTACCCACGTTTGGGGACACTGAGACTTTTTTTTGTTTGTATTTTTAAAAATATTTATTTATTTTTGGCTGTGTCGGGTCTTAGTTGCAACGCTCGTGATTTTTGTTGTGGTGCACGGGCTTAGTTGCCCTGCAGCATGTGGGATCTTAGTTCCCTGACCGGGGATTGAACCCATGTCCCCTGCATTGGAAGGGGGATTCTTTACCACTGGACACCGGGGAAGTCCCAAGACACTGAGACTTTTTAGATGACGCCAGGTGATTCTAGCGCCCAGCTGGCTCCACTCCCGTTGACCCTGCTGCTCCCTTGCAGTGTCACGAAGCTGCTGTGTCCATCTACTGCAGCATGCGCCACCAGAGCCTCGGGCACTGGGCCCTCGTCTCCGTGCTGTCCTTGCTGGCCTGCTGCCTTGTCTACTCGCTGACAGGTAAGGCCCGCGCGGGATGCCTGGGACCTGGGTGCGGAGCAGTGGGAGAAACCGGGATAATGACAAGTGTGTATAGAGACCCTACCGTGTCCTGGGTGCAGTGCTAAGCGGTTTGACTGCCTGTGCTGCTTTTGTCCCTAACACCCCCAGGAGAGTCCACAATTCATAGCGGAGGCCACTGAGGCTCAGAGGGTTGCCATGGCTCGTCCAGGGTCTCCCAACTAGACGTGGCAAAGCTGAGATGCAGACCCTGGCCCGTCTGTCTCCTGAGCCCCTGCTCTTCACGCCCCACGCCCCTGCCTGCCCGTCTCGTGGGATGGCGTCAGTGATGGCTGTCGGAGCATGATATCCAGGCAGTGGTTTACAGGACACTCTCTTGGATGCAGTGGGTTTCACCATCCACACACTGGCACAGGAGGGTCTTCAAAGGTGACAGAAGTGTGGCTCAGAGAGAGGCTGTGCGCCACCTGAGGTCCCACGGCACATCCGGTGCACAGCCCAGGGCCTGGGCTCAGGCTGACTACTGGCCGCTTTCCTCCAGCCCAGCAGCCCTTTCTTTCATCAGCCTATCAGAGTCTCTGATTCAGGGAGCTCTTGGGCTCCCACAGATGTGTCAGGGGCCTTGGACACTTGCTGGGTGACTTCTGTCTAGCAGGGGAGGTCTCTCTCATTCTGTGGCCCCTGAGTTGGACCCGGTGATTGAGAGTCTCCTTCAGATGGTCCAGGGCCTGCAGACTGGAGAAAAACCAAAGCAAACCACAGCTCTTGGTCCGCGGTGGATGTCTCAGGACCGGGCAGGTGACACAGAGGCCGAGAGGCAGTGCTGGGTTGTGGGGTAGGGACCTGACTTCTGCTGTAATGAGCTGTGTTATTCCAGACAGTTGTTGACACCTTGGGTCTTGATTTTCCCCATCAGGAAAATGGGCGCACTGACAGCTTCTTTCTCTAGGTGCTCTAAGGGTGGGGTGGACAGGGCACGGAAAGCATTGTTCAGACTGCTTCCAGTCAGTCCACGCCCACGAGTGGGTGCCTTGTACGGGTGCCGTGAGCTGTTTGGAAGAAGGACAAGGGACAGTTTTGCCCAGCAGGAGTTTGAGTCAGAAGGACCAGGACCCTGTAGACTGAGGACAGGAAAGCCTTGGGAGATTCTAGAACTTTCTGTCAGCTCCTAGGGGAAACCTTAGCAGCGGTAGATCTGGGTGCTGTCTGCGTGTCGGAGTTGAGGTGGGGGGACAGCATTTTTCTAATCAGCTCTCCTGTGTTCCCCCCTTTACCCTTCACAGGCGTGTACGGCTTCCTGACCTTTGGGACAGACGTTTCTGCTGACATCCTGATGTCCTACCCAGGCAACGATGGGGTCATCATCGTTGCCCGGGTCCTCTTCACTGTGTCCATCGTGACTGTCTACCCCATCGTGCTCTTCCTGGGGAGGTGAGGCCAGCTCGTGGGACATGGTTCAGTGCAGAGCACAGCACCCGTCGAAACTTAGCACGTGCCAGGCGCCACGCCAGCCCACGTGGCGTGGGGACTGTCTTCACCTCTGTTTCCTAGAGGAGGAGATGGGCAGGGGAGTCAGGTGGTTTGGCCAGTGTCGCCCAGCTGGTGTCGGGACTGGAGCCTGGCCCCCGGAGCTTGGCGGCCCAATGAGGCCCCGCCCTGTCGGCTACCCATGTGCGGCGGGGGTTCCCAGGGAGTGAGCCCTGCCGGTGTGCAGGGCAGTGGTGGGGGGCACTCTGGGGCACCCAGTGGTGGGCGAGTGCAGGGCTACCGCCCCCGGGAGCCCGTGGGAGCCCATGGTGCGTGGCCTCCAGGTCAGTGATGCAGGATTTCTGGAGGAGGGGCTGCTGCTGGGCGTGTGGGCCCCAGCCCCTGGCCGAGCCCTCGGGGCCGTGGGTCCGGATGTCGCTGACCGTCCTGTGGGTCACCGTGACGCTCGCCATGGCCCTGTTCCTGCCCGACCTCAGCGAGATCATCGGCGTCATCGGTGGTGTCAGCTCCTTCTTCATCTTCATCTTCCCAGGTGAGGGCCATGTGTGTGGGGGGTGGGAGTCCACGGAGGAGGGATGGCTCCCAGCCCTGTTTACTGGGCCAGGCGCGGGGGGCCGGGGCTTCGCACACCTTCCCTCATTTAACATCTCAATGGGAGTGCTGTTATCAACCCAGCCTACGGATGGGAAGACGGAGGCCCTGAGGCCTCCTGGGTGGAATAGCTAGCATGTAGCGGGGCTGAGTCAGCCTCACAGCCTTGTCTACCCTCCCGCTGCTGCCACTCACTGTAGGATTTCATTTAATATTTTCAATGATATGAAACTCCTATGGTTGAAAGGTGCCCCACAAACATCTTCCTCCTTATCCCCCAGTCTGGGAGGCAAACACAGTTTCCATGATGGATGGATTCCTAGGAAACCTTCCCAGTGTTAGTGAGTGATGATGTGAACTTCCAGCCAAATTGGCCTGAGGGTTAGCCCGGCCTGGCAGACCCAGGCTGGCCAAGGCTAGGGGCTCCCGGAGAAGGGGAAGCACTGCAGGGGCAGAAACCCCAGATCCTGCGGCCCCTGGCCCTGGGAAGCGCTCTCAGACATGAGTGATGGGGTCCGAGTACGTCACCACCTCCCTTGGCTTCCTGCCCCCGCCGGCCAACCACCGTCTAGGGCGGATGGACCAGTGATGCTGTGTCTTGAACACACAGTACGGGTGGGTGTCCGTGTCCTGAGTGGGGCCTTGTAGCTCTAGCTGTTTCCCGTGCTGGAAAGGACGGGCCAGGATAGGCTTGGCGGCGGGGAGATTGACAGGATCTTTAGGCAGAGCTGTCTGCCTTCAAATCTCAGTAGCACCATTAAAAAAGAAAAAAAAAAAATGACAGAAAGAAAAAAATAACCAAGGCAGCTGGTAGTTGTGAAAGGCGTGCCAGGGGTGAGGCCCCGAGTCTGGCCCTGACCCACTGCATCTCGTCAGAGACGTGAGTGTGCGCCGTCGTTGTCGCTGGAGAGGCCAAGGTGTTGGGGGGCGTCGAGCGGGGACCCCACAGTGGCGCCACTAGCCACCATTCGGTGCCCACTCTCCGGGGCAGGGTGAGCCTGCGGGGCCACTTCGGGCGAAGGCCCTGGCGGCCTCCCGGGTCCCCGGGGACTGCTGGGTGTCGGCTGAGCCCTTGCGAGCTCGGGGCTGCTTTGGGTTCGATAACGAAGAGCTGGTGCGACCCCGGGTCTCCTCCGCAGGTCTGTGCCTCATTTGTGCCATCAGCGTGGAGCCCGTCGGACCCCGAGTTAAGTAAGTGTGTGCACGTGAGGGTGTCGCCTCTAGCGTGTGCGGGGCTCAGCGGGAGGGGCGTGCGAAGGCTGCTCGCCCGCCGGGTCCTGTGTGTGAGGGTTCTGCAGGCCAGGCCGGGAGGGGGGCCTTGTCCACACATCCCAGGCCAGCACACCGCGCCCTGTTCAGCCCATGCGCGGCCGCCCTTGCGCTCCGAGCGCTTGTGGCCTCTGCTTGCAGCTTCATGTGATTTGGGGTCCTCCCGGCGTCTTGAGGCCCAAGTCGTGCATGCTTCCCCATCCTGCACTCAGACCCCGGGCAGGCTGGTCCTGTTGCCCCACAGGTCCCTGAGTTCCGGAGGCCGTGGGCTCCCCCATGCACCAGGGCAACACGTTCTGTTAACAGGACAGCAGGTCCTGGTTGGATGATGCCTCAGTGCTGGGCCCCACGCTCAGCCCCTTTACCCCTTCCTCTCCCTGCGATGCTGGGATATTTCCATCCCAAAGACGAGGAGGCAGAAACCAACCCACAGGCAGGTGGCGAGCAGGGCAGAGCTGGGGCTCAACTCTGGCCAACTGGACGCGGGGCCCAATGCTTACCCCCTCCCTGCTCCACATTGCTGGTTAGACAAGACAGTTTGGACCATCCCTTTTTTCAGCGGAGTACCCTCCGCTGGGTCGGCCTGTGGTGTGACTTGGACCATGTACTCTGCCACCGAGGGGCCCAGTTGGACCCCACTGAGAAAGAGTGTGTGCGCACGGGTGATGGGCCAGAGCTCAGCCGGTGCCAGGGACCCAGGAGTCTGTGCAGATCTTGGTCCCATTTCACAGATGTGAAAACTGAGGCCAAGACGGCTAGAGAGGACACTAGTAGCTTTCTAGGGCTGCTTGTGGCTTAAATCAACAGAAATGTATTTTCTCCCAGTTCTGGAGGCCAGAAGTCCAAAGTCATGGTGTCAGCAGGGCCCACGCCCTCTGCAAGCTCTCGGGGGGATTCCGTTCTGTGCTATTTCCTGCTTCTGGTGGCTCCAGGTGGTCCTTGGCTTGTGGCCGCATCACTCCCATCCCTGCCTCTGTCCTCACACAGCCTCTCCCTTGTGTCTGTGTCTCAAGTCTCCCTCTGCTTCTCTCCTCTGAGGACACCTGTCATTGGGCTTAGGGCCCACCCCCAGTCCATGGTGATCTCATCTCCAGATCGTCAACTTCATCACATCCGCAAAGACCCTATTTCCAAATGAGGTCGTGTTCACAGGTTCCAGGTGGATGTGAATTTGGGGGACCACCATTCAGCCCAGTACAGATTCTCTTATGTCACAGCAGCCGTGAACTTGGGGCCCACTTGCAGCCTCTCGTTCCCCTTCGTCCAGCCACATGGAGCCCGAGCTTGGTCTTCCCACAGCGGCAGGCCTGGCTGGGCTCCCTTCTGGGTTGAGAAGCATTTTTCTGGGTATCTCTAAAGCTGCCTTGGGCTTAGCAGCAGCCCCGGTTGCCTGGGGGCCTCCTACATGGTTCTTTCCCTGTAGCGCCCTTTCAAGTCTTGCTACTTCTGTGTGGTGCCTCAGCCCAAGTTCACAGCAGCTGTTACTGATGGACTTTAAAGATATTTTTAATCCTAGCGCTGCTTTAGGGCTTCCTGATCCATCAAAGCTGCCCCGAGGAGCCAGCAGCCCCATCACGTTTACTTCTCTCCCCGCGTTCAGGCAGGCGGGCGTTCAGGGCACCGAGCTGCCGCTCTGCCACGCTGCGTAACTGGAGATGGTCTTTCCATGACAACGGATCCTTGTGGCCTTTGTTAACGGGCCAGAAATATCCCTATCATTTCGTGGGAATCTTATTATCGTGGCTTTTGCCTCACTGTCTGCACCGTCTCTCCTGGTTACGTTATGAAGCCTGTGGATGTGGTCTCGTGACCACCAGTTCCAGCCACCTCTGTCCCCTCCTCCGTGGCCCCCCCGCCGCTGTTCCCATCTGTGTGACCTAGGGCTTTCTTCTCCTTCCTCACTTTCGGGGGTGTCAACCCCCTAAAGAAAAGAAGCGGAAGAGAAGGGAGTTTGAAACTAGTGTCTCCCTCCCGCTATTTCTTTGTCTTTGATAAAATATTGGGAAGGAACGAGGTTATGAAACAACAGATCGGGTGAGAGTTGTTTTTGTTTTTTCAATTGCATGGGTACTTTATTTCCTGTTGTCTCAGAAACCCATCCCTACAGGTAAAGGAGGGTAACCTGAATTTTTTCCAAATTGGTGACTCTAGTAGGCTTCACATCGTAAGTTTTCTACATGTGTTTGGCTCGTCTGTGCAAATCTCCGGAAGAAGAGCGCGTGTTGACGCGCGTTTGTTGACTTGGCAGGTGCTTCCTGGAGGCCTGGGGGGTGGTCTCCGTGCTCGTCGGCACCTTCATCTTCGGGCAGAGCACGGTGGCGGCTGTCATGGAGCTGCTCTGAGGGGCGGCCCGCGGCTGAGCGGGATGGGGTCTCCACGGCTGCCCTGGTCCGGCTGCCTGCATCCAGCCGTGAGACCGATGTTATCTCATCATAAAGATGCTGGAGAAGCGGATACGTTCTGCCTTCCCAGGCTGCTCATTTGGGCTTCTGCTGGTTCCCAGGGTTTCTGGTGCAGTGGTGAGGAGTTTCTTAGTGTCCTGGGCCTGTCCTGCAAGTGACCACAGACTGGGGGCTTCTGGCAACAGCAGTGCATTCTCTCACAGTCTGGAGGCTAGAAGTCTGAGATCAAGGTGTGGGCGGGGCTGGCACCCTCCCTCTGCAGGCTCTAGGGGGACGGTCCCTCCTGCCTCTTCCGGCTTCTGCTGGTTGCTGGCCATCCTTGGTTCTCCTTGGCTTGTGGCTGCATGCGTCCAATTTCTGCCGCCTCCCTCATGTGGCCGTCTTCCCTATGTATCTGTCTCAATTTCCCTCTTACAGGGCTCACCCTACTTCAGTATGGCTTCATCTTAATTACTTAATTGGGATCTGCAAATATCCTATTTCCAAATAAGGTCACATTCACGGTTTCCAGAGGTTAGGGCTTAAACTGTGTCCCCCAGAAAAATAAGTTAAACCCATAACTAGGAGGCAGGTGCTGAGGCCCAGAGAGCCCTACTTTGGGGTGCTGAGATCAAAGGCACGAGGCAAGGGCATTGCTCGGTGGGTGAGAGCCCAGAGGGCATTTGGGGCGGCCTCCGGTGGGGATGGCAGTGCCACGGCACGGGGGAATGCCCAAGGAGATGCGTGCCCAGAGCTGGCCACACAGCCTGTGCTTGGCCTCGCTCCAGTGGGTGGGTGGGGGGGGACCCGAGGAGAGCCCCCGCCCCTTCCGCTGGCTGGACCTGAAGAGCCTGGAGGCCAAGTGCGCTGTCTGCTCCATGATTCCCTCCCCGATCCGGGGGTGAGGAACCACGCCTGGAGCTGCGGCTGAGGGGGCAGGGATCTGCCCGCGGCCAGGGAGGAGAGGAGGACGGGGCCAGGGGCTCCCGCATCGCTGTCCCCGGCACTGACCCTGCCCAGGGCCCGGCAACCCCGGATGGATGTTGCTGGATTCAGGCCGCTCTTCCTCTGCCCTGGGATGTCTGCCGGGAGCCAGCAGTGCCAGAGACTGCGTGGGCTGACGTCCTTCAGACACCTCCCTCCAGGTAGGCAGCAGCCGGGCCTTGTTTGTTATCTCGTGTCACCTGTGTGTGTGAGGCTGGTGGTGATAGAACTGTGTTGGAGTTTGGTTTTTTCCAGTTTATCCACCTGTATTAATTTTGGTTTTTGAGATGTAATTCACGTACCACGTAGTCCACCCTTTTAAAGTGTACGATTCGGTGCGCATTAGACATACAGAGTCAATATCCGATTCCCGTACGTTTATCACCCCCAAAGGAACCCAGGACCCGTGAGCCTTGACTCCCTGTTCCGCCCTCTCTCCAGTTCCCCATAACCAGGGATCCGCTTTCTGTCTCTAGGGCTTTGCCCGTTCTGGACTTTCCACATGAATGGACGCATACAATACGTGGCCTTTTGTGTCTGGTTCCTTTGACTTAGCGTGATGTTTTCAAACTCGCCCATTTTCCAGGTGAGGCAACTGAGGCTTAGGAAACTCAAGGCCGCCTGTTGCGTGAGGTGCAGAGTTGGGTTGCGACTGATTTTGGGTTAAATTCCATTGTCCATTTTCTGTCCGCTCCTAGGAGTGGCCAAGGGGGGTGGGAACTAGTTGGCCCAGGGGGTGGGGATGGGGCTTCTGCCCCCCAGTGCCCTGGCTGTTGGTGGAGACTCTGAACCAGTGAGGGGGACACAGGTCCCTTCTCCAAGTGCTCTCTGACCAGCCCCACCACGGCCTGCCACACCCTACAGTGGCCACAGCGTCCTCCTGGACAAGGGCGTCAGAACAGGCACATGTGCCGGCAGAACTGACTTCCTGGAGCATGTATCACCCCAGAGCTGGCAGCGGGTTTGGATGGTCCGAGACTTATCATCTACATCCTGTGTGCTTGGCACTGTGCTGCTGCCCAGGAAGGCTGGGCTGTGATAGGACCCTTCACGGAGGGTCCCGGGTAAGAATGAAGCATGGCGGGTAAGGGTCGTGCCAAAAAGAGAGGCAGTGTACGAAGTGGCTTTGGAGTTGGACTACTGGTTGTGAATACTCTCTGCCAGCAGCTGGTGGGGGCACCCAAGCAATGGTAGTTTTATTTCCAGAAAAGCTAGGTTGAGAGTATGAGGAGGTGAACACTGAGCTTCCTGGCAGCTAAGGGGAAAAGGGAAATAGGACCACAGGGCTTATGCCAAAGCCGGAAAGCACGTCAGGGAGGTGGTGGCCTGGCACTAATGCTAAGCAGAGATGAGGGTGGGGCTCTTGCAGGGATGACAGGTGTCACCGCTGGGTACGACTGTTTCCATCTCTCTGACAGGTGGAGGGGATTCTCATAGGACTGAGCCTCAGATTGGCCATGATCACGCAAGGACGTGATGCACAGAAATGCAGGCTGGGATGCCGCCCTCTGATGTCTGAGCTCGTGAGGCAGGTACGATCATCTCCTGGACTGACCTCCTCCAGCCGCGAGCGCCTCCCCCTGGTTCGGGAGGACAGAGGGGCTCAAGCAGCGTGCTTGAGATCAGGGTGGCGGCACCGGGCTCTGAGCACGGGCTCTGGGTCTGGAATCGGAGCTGTCTCCTTGGCCAGGCTCCGTCCCCGCTCTCAACAGCCCTTGTCCTCAGGTTGCTGACCCAGGAAAACCTCCGTGAGTGCTATTCTTAGCCTCGGTGTCCTTCCTGGGACCTGGGTCAGCACCTCCTCCTTTCCTTCCTCCTCCAGCCCTTGGTTCCTATCCTGTTTGTTCCCCTCTAAAACAAAACTGAGGGCAGCCCCTCCCTCCCAGCATAGCCATGGGGATGAGCTTAGATAGACCCCCAGAGCCTGGCCTGTCTCAGGATTCCGGTCAGTGGTGACACGTGTGCTTGAGTGCAGAGACCCTCCTGTCTCAAGTGACAGCTGTGAATGGGGCCCAGTAACGTTCTGCAGGCGAGGGGACTCGTTCTCCTGCCTTGAGCAGCATGGGCTACAGGGGGTCCGACTGTCCTGGGGAGGTGCCCTTCCAGTGGCTCTAGGTGCCCCCAGGTGCTGCCCAGTACCTGAGGGGTTGCCTGTGTCGCACACAGGACGGCGGCCACATGCCTCCCGTGGAAGGCTTGGGTTTTGAACAGGACATGGCCAGGGACACAGATGCTGAACATCTGTTTGAGCAGGTGAGTTGTGGTTTTTTTAAAAATGAGATTCACGTAGCATAAAGTTACCATTTTGAAGTACACGCTGCAGGGGCGTGGGGTGCCTCCGCTGGCACACAAGCACCCCCTCCATCGCGTCCCAAACGCCTTCCCCAGCAACCCCTACTCTAGTTTCCGTTTCTATAGATTTAACTCTTCCAGACGTGTCGTGTGCATGGGCTCGTGCAAATGTGGCCTTCCGTGACCGGCTGCTTTCACTCAGCGTAGGGTGTGTAGGTGTCGCCCGTGTTGTGGCCGCGGGGTCAGGTTCCTTTTATGGCTGAATCATGGTCCACTGCGTGGATAGACCTGGGTTTGTCCGTTCGTCCACGATGGGCATTTGTGATGTTTCTACCTTCTGGCTCGTGTGAATAAGCTGCGGGCACAAGTGCTGGCTTAAACGCCTCAATTCTTTTGGGCCTGGTATATACGCGGGGGCGGGGACTTTCTCCGTCTTTAACTGTTGGGGGAACCGGACTGGGATCTGACCGTATTAATCCGGAGCCGTTCCGCTGCACCTGTCTCTGCTGTGTGCAAGGTGGTTAGAGCACAGCACTGGGGGCAGACAGCTGCCCTGAGGGCTGCTCTGGGTTTGGATGAAGCAGTGCCACGTGGCTGTGTGGCCTCTGCTGAGCTGCTTGCCTTTGGGTATCGGGTTCCCTACCTGCGGATCCCAGGATGACGCAGGAAGCAGCGACGGCGCCTGCCAAGTGCCTCGCACTGGAGTGAAGTAAGTGGACGCCCTTATCCCTTTAGGGTTGATGTTTGTTCTCTTCAGAGCCTATTCCACCCACGCAGAATCTGAGGAGGCGCTAAGTGCCCGTGGGTGCAGTCAGCCCCGAGCCTACAAGAGGCGAGAGCTGGGGCAGAGGGTCACGGGCCCAGAGGGCGGGCTTCCTCAGTTGCGCCTCCAAGAACCTCCACCCCCTGAGATTATTTTTTGTAAAACAGCCTGGAACGGTAGCAGCTCAGGGTGGGCTGAGGTGACGCTGTCAGCAGGACCTCCTGCAGTGGCCTTCTCGTGAAAAGGAGGGGTCTTCTCCCCACTTCACAGATGAGAAAACAGAGGCTGAGTGCAAGGATGCTGACATGTTCAGCTGGGATGTAGGTTCAGCTGGGATGTGAATCTGCATTTTACGCTTCCAACAAGCCCCCATGATTTCACTGGGCACCGCGGCCCAGTTCCAGGCCCTTTCTCTCTCTCCTTCTTCCCCGGCTCCCCAGCAGCCCCTGGCAGCTGCCTCCCTACCTGCCCTCCTTTCCGCCCTGCTTTGGGAAAGGGAGGCATGTCTCTCTTCTTGTCCCTTGGGACTTCTGTGTATTGTCTCTCCTGCACTGCGGCTGGGGAAATAGGAAGTTACAGAGGTAACTTCCAGCATTGGACTTGAAATCACCTTGAAGTCTAGGGTCTTCTGGTTGGCTTGTTGGAACAGGGTGTGCAGTCAAGGGTCGACTGTGTCCAGGGAGGTCTGGCTTTGCGCTCGGCTCTTAGGAGGTGATGAACCGGCTCTTAGGAGGTGATGAACCTCTAGGACCTTGGAAGTCCTGACACGTGTATCTTTGTTTACCTGGGGCCACTTGGGAGCAGCCTGACCTCCACAGGGGCTGGAGGCTAAGGTCAGCCAGAGCCGCCCCCAGTGCAACTCTGAAGGTGAGCTTCCCTGGTTGGCAGTTCCCTATGCGTAATGAATGTCACAGGGCAGCCCTGGGAGAACCAGGTGCTGTCTGCACGTGTCACTGGGAAGGGACACCCTAAGCTTGGTCCCTCCGGGACCCTCTGCCGTGCTGAGTTCAGTCTGTAATGCTTTTGCTGCCATAACCCGGTAACCACGAGAAGAATGGCTTGGCTGCGTTCTAAGAGTCCTTCTAGTGAATTACCGAGCCGAGGGTGGTCGTGGGGACCCCCCCGCACCTCGCAACAGGCGTGACTTGTTTGTCAAGATACATACCTCAGTGGCATCACTTCCCCTTGACAGATAAGACAGCTGAGGCGACTTGGTTCAGGTTTCAGGGCTGATAAGGGGCCCCGAGCATCCTGACAGCTTCACTCGCCCGCTGTCATCAACTAGAAAACGGGAAACAAACACGCAGCCGTCCCCAACGCTAGTTTATTTGGTGCCTGTCCCGGGCACTGGCTACATGGGGTCTACTGCTGCCTGCGGGCTCGGCCCGGGCCTGGGCACTACAGGGTCCCAGCTCCTCGCAGGAGGAGGAGTGGCAACCAGGAGGGGAGAGAAGGGTGAGGGGCGAGCCCGGCCGAGGACGTGGGGGCTGGTCCTGTGTGGCCATGCGCTGGGGGCGGGGCCGCTCCCCCCTCACTCACTGCCGCCCTCGGGCTGCAGCAGGCCCAGCAGCTCGATGCTGCTCTGTCAACAAGCGGGGCGGGGGAGTGCCACGGCGGGGGTTCGCCTTTACTTCAACCAGCGGGAAAAGACCTTCTTCTACTGAAAAGACAGCTCGTATACCACAGTTTCTAGAAAAGAGTGCACGTCCTTCATCAGAGGGAGCAGGGCGGCAGGGGCTCAGTCGCGGCCCAGGGTGCACCAGGCAGCTGGAGAGGAGGGAGGGAGACGCGTCAGGGGGAGGAGGCTGCAGTGGCCCCTCCCCCCTCCGGGCCAGAGAGTGAGGCCTGCAGGCTGCCGCTCCTCTGCCGGTGCCAACTCTGTGCCAGGCGGGCGGCAGGGGGCGCCGTGGGGAGGTGGGTGCGTAAAGCCAGGGGCCGGGCCCTACGAAGGGCACAGAGGTGCGTGTCCTGGGGGCAGATCACGTGCCCATGGAGGGAATGGCAGTCTGGCTGGGAACGCAGGGGGGTGTCCCACAGCGCGGCCTGCCCTGGCCTGGGGGTGCTTTCAGGGCCCCTAGCACAGGCCTGCCGCATGCTGGGCTCAGGGCCCTGGCCTTTGGGCGCGGCTGAGGCCCGGCCTCCCTGCCTTGTCTAGGACCCCCTCTGGTGGACTACACTTCCTGGCAGCTAAGGGAACAGAAAAGGCTAGGGTGGTTTGGGCCTCAGCTCAGCCATTTCTACCGGGCCCATGGCGTCCCCGCTTCCTCTGTAGCTGGTCCAGGCCCTCCTCCCCGCTACCTGGCACGGAGATCCGGGAGAGGGCCTCGGGCTGGCTCAGCGTGTCCACCTTGACGTGCCGGAACGCCTTGCACACGGGGCTCTGCAGGTGCCTGCAACGCAGGGGGCCGCCCGTGAGCTCTCGGGGCCACACCCCAGTCAGCCAAGCTCGGGGCTCAGAGCCCTGGTGCGAAGGTGGGGCCGGGGGCACAGCCTGGCTCTTGCCTCCCCCTGAGCAACCTTCACTGAAAGAACTTTCTGGATTTTTATCCTTGGGCAGCAGTTTTGAAACAGGAGCAACCCTGGCCTCCGCTCCCAGATTCAGGGCAGATTCAGGGCCCAGCAGAGCACGTTCAGGGGGTCAAGCTCCAGCCTGAGAAACGCCACCTCCAAGTGGATTGAGGCCCAGCCGTCTGAGTAGTGGAGGCCGCTGGAACCCCGCCTCTTCACCCTCCCAGCCAAGGAGCCTCTGGGACAAGGAAGGGCCTGGAAAGGGGGCCGGGGCAGGTCCCCGCCCCCCGTCCCACCACCTAACCCCCGGCCGAGGGCTGACACCTACATCTTCCACTCCTCCTCTGTCTCCCAGAACTCGTAGACCACGAAGGTGACGCCGTCCGCCAGCCTCACGGCAGCGATGCTACAAGAGGAGAGAGACCGGACTCAGTGGCTGCACGGGGCTGCCGGCCTGCTTGCTCCCCAATGGGGTGCACACAGGGCCACACGCCCCCCAGACAGGGCGGCCCCTGAGCCAGGCTCGGGGCTGCCTGAGGACCCTGGAAACGTGAGGCTGGCAGAAGCTGCAGCAGCCGGGAGTGGTGACAGGCCCGCAAGGCAGCCTGTCACCACCCGAGGCTGCCCTCAGTAAGACGCTCCCTTTCTGATCAGGCCCCCCGAACCCTCCAGGACCAGCCACGTAGTCTGATCAGCTGCGTGCACCTCTCTACCCTCTAGAGCAAGGCCTGGCCCGCTACAGGGGCCAGCGTGGCTGCTGAATGAATGACAGTGAAACGTCTTTGAAAGAGGCTTTCTAGTCATTGAAAAACCTACCTTTAAAACTAAAAGCATCTCCACCTGCCACGTTGTCCTTCATAATCATTTTTTCATTTAATCCTTAAAAGTAGGAGAATCAGACATGGCCCAAGGCCAGAGCTGTCGTCTCTGTGTGAGCACCAGGGTACTCACCCCATTTCAAGTAAGACAGAGACCCAGGCTGGGGGGATGGAGCAAGGTGGGGGGGGTGCCTCTAAGAAGGTGGCCGACCCCAGGAGAGGGAGGGCCGGCCTCCTCCGAGGTCACAATACCACCCCATCTGGCCTCTCGGCCACCCCCGTTCCTTCTCCTTTTCCCACACGCTCAATAGCACAGAACCCCAAGCATCCCTCAGGAGAATCCTGCCCCCGTGGCGTCTGCTGCATTACTACAGGCAATTCCAGGTTTGGGGCTGCAGAGAGGACGCCCTACTGCATGCTGCCCCCTCCCGGCCCTTCCCAGCCCCAGGCCCCCTTCTTCCACGCCGTCTCCCTTGATGAGCACACAGCTCCCGTGGCTCCGGGTGACACCTGCATGCCCACCACTCCCCAGATCTCCCCACTTGTACATCGGCACCTCGAATGGCATCTGAAATTTAACGTGGCCTTACTCCCCGCACCCACGCGCCTGACCTTCCGCGGCTTCTCCCGCTCAGCCTGTGGCCCCGTCCTCCATCAAGTTCCTGAAGCATCTCACACTCCGCCCGGCCTCTTTCTGCAGCCCCCCCACCCCATCCCGGCCATGGTCAAGTCCAGTCAGCCCCACTCCAAAACAGACCCCAGCTCTGCCCACATCGTGCCAAGACCAGTGCCCTCTCCGGGTGACTACATGGCCTCTCCCTGGCCGCCAGCTGCACACCTGTTGCCACCCCTTCTTACACAAAGGAGGCAAGACCGAGTCTCCCTCCTGCCTAAGCATCTCTCCCCCATGGTCCCTGGTCCCCGGAACGAGCAGGGCCTGCCTGCCTCTCTGGCCATCTGACCCACCCACCCCTGGGTCACTCTATCGAGCCACACCAGCTGCTTGCTTTTTCTCAAACACGGCACCCTCACTGCCACACCAGGTCTGGGCACGAGCCTGTGCCAGGCCTTCTGCGGCGGGGGGAGCTGCTCAGCACTCAGCCTGAGCACACACGCAGCCCCTCCCCAAAGCCCCCTGGTTCGCTGGCCTGCACAGCGCCCACCGCCAACCGGAATCATCTTTCTTCACCTGCCCTCCGCCACCACCTGGAATTAACGTGCAGCAAGAGCAGCTGAGTCACGCAGCACCCCCGGCCTGGCCCCCCTGCTTCACCAGGAAGCAGGTGGAGGCACATGTGCTCTTGAGGTAGGAAAAAAGCAACCGGGGAGGGAGACGCTCGAGGCAGGGAACAGGCACGGAGCCTACCGCTGGGCACCGACGGGTGGGCCACGGACGGGAGACAGCCCGGCAGCTTGCGCCAACGGCCCTCTGGGACCACCCCCAGCAAGGATGCAGGCCTTGGCCGCAGGGACCAGAGGGTGAGGCCCCCGAGTGGCGGCTAACGCTGAGTGGGCGCTGGGGGCCAGGCACTGGCCTGTACCCCCCACGGTCATTATTCCACTGACGCCCCCAACCCCACCAGGGAGCGGGTCCGGGCAGTGGACCCACTTTACAGATGAGTAAGCTGAGGTCCGCGAGATGAAGTCAGTTGGCACGTTTGCGCAGCAAGGAAGAGCCCGTGCTAGGACCACCCCGCTAGGGGGCTTCCCTGGGGTCCGCTGTGTTCTCAGGGGTGAGGCCGGTCCTGCCCTGTGCCTCCACCCCAGACACAGCTCCCAGCCACCACCGCGCCCCGCGGCTTACTCACTGGAAGCAGTTCCTGGCTCCGGCGGTGCCCCTCAGGTACTGACGCAGGGAGTCCAGGAACTCGACCAGCTGCTCAGGGCACACGGCCATCTCCTGCCGGACCAGCTGCAGATGCTCCGGGGCCATAGGACCAGTGAGCCACCCTGCGGGCTCCCTGGCATCCCGCCTCCCCCGGGACCCCGCCCAGCCCAGGAGCCCGCCTCCCCAGGACAGGACAACTTCTTCAGAATAAAACCGACCCACTCCCCCGCTGCACACACACACTTTTCATTCTTACACGTGGAAACTGGCGAAAAGTGAGCTAAACTTAAGAAGCCAAATGCAGGGAGTAGTCCCACAAGTGCTGAAAAAACAGACAGGGTCGCTTAAAGAGGCTCCAGAGAGACTGGGAGCTACCTGCAAGGCTTCGGGTCCAGGACACAACAAAACGAGTGACCAGCAAAATTGTTTCTGATTGAATCAGCATTTTGACGTCACTGTCCTGCTGATTATGTTGCTCCGGGCCCCACCGATCACAGCCCTGGAGCCTCTAAGAATGCTCATGGGAGGGGAGGGTGGCCAAGTGCTGGGGCTGCATCTCCCCTTGTGGCGGTCCCAGGGTAGAGGTGTCAGGGACACTAAGCCGCCTGCATCTTGAGGCCTGGCTCGGGCAGGGATGGGGCCACAGGAGAGAGAGGAGTCCTCACCATGTTGGTGCTTTCTTCATCCGAGAGATGCTGCTGGAAGTCAAACCAAAGGGTCTGCAACAACAAAGCATGAAGAGATGCCTGAGACAGAGGCCACCGCTGCTAGGGAGGCTCCCAGGACCACCACAGTGACCCCTGAGCACCCAGGGCCACCGAAGAGCTCCAGCCCCTCCACCCCACTCTGGAGTCCCCGAGCGGGTGGGAGCTCCCAGGGCCAGGCCTCTCTGGGCAGGGCTCAGCCCACCCTCCAGGCAGTGCCGGCTCAAGACAGGAGCCGGGAAGCCAGGCTGCAAGGCCACCCACAGGGAGTGGCACAGATCCCTTCTGGCCGTGGCATCTAGGGGGCGCTGGAGCCACAGAGGCCAAGCACGCCAATTGCAGAGCACACGAAGGAGGCTCCACTGTGCTGAACCCAGGACGCTGGGGTTTTGTCACAACTTCCGCCGACAGCCTTGCTGGCAACAGGTTCCCCGACAACTTACACGTCGCCCCCAGTCACAGCCCCTGGCACCTCATGAATATAACGGCCTGAATGAGGTGGTCTGTGCTCGCTGGCCTTCCACCGGCCCTGGGGGCTAAACCCTCTCTACGAAATCTTATGTAACTTGCCAGACTCCCCGAGGTCATGGCTGCCCTACTGTGAGCTCTAGGAAAGCAGGAAGCCCGTGCACTCTGCTCCTGACCGCGTGCTTGTGTCTGTAATGGTGCCCAGCACCATGACTGCAGAGCAGAGAACCCAGAGGCCACAGAAGCTGGTCCAGGGTCAGAGTCTGAGTCTGAGGCCAAGCCTCTCTCCTGATCCACGGAATCAGGATCCTTCTTCCTTTTTCTTGGGCACCCCAATAAAGGCCACCTCTGTGCCCATCCCTGTCCATCCTCCACGAGGGCAGCCCGTGTCCCTGGCGCAATCCCGCACCCACGCGGCCGATCTGCAGGGCCATGACCCATGCAGTCACCACCTGGACATTCTTAATAATGTTGGAACAAGGGGCCCCATAAATTACACAGCCGGCCCCAGAGAGGGTACTGACTTTCCGGGGACATAGGGTGTGCACGTCGGCGTTTGTAGGCGGCCAAGTTCTGCTTGGCAGAGCAAGTCTCTTTCCGTGCTTTTAAAACCGTGTAGATGGGCTCCTGGAGAGCACTGGTTCCCTAGATTTCTCCTGGCCAGCTGGGCCCCGCGGCAGTGAGGATGAGGTAAAGATGAGGGGAGGGTGGAGGAGGGACGGCGGCACCCACGTCTGCGCCCCCCGCCCCGTCTCCCTGCCTCGCCGTCCCAGCGTTCCAGGAGCCCAGGCACAGCTAGGAGCGCTCAGGTTCGCCCTTGGAGGGCGGGGTCCAGAGCAGGTCCCGGATTGGCCCCTGCTCGCAGCTCGGGCCAATCAGAGGCTGGGAAGAGGGCCCCCCCCGCCCCGTCTCCAGGACGCACAGGTGCTCCTTGGTTTCCAGCCAGCCGGTTGTTAGGGCGACTGGGGCGCTAAAAATAAACTTCAAAGAGCCTCCCCCTGGGGGCGCCCGCAGAGTTGTTATGACAACCGGGCCTCAGGGTCCCCGCCGAGCCTTTCCCACCGCTCCCACCCAGCAGCTGGCTTTAGCGGGGCGGGGTGGCGGGGGGGCGGGGGGGCGGGGGGGTGGGGGAATCCCACCTCGGCCTCAGACCTGCAGGTGGGATGGCCACCTCCTCCCTCGGACTCCTCTCCAAGTCTCAGCCTCACCTCCTGGGGAGCCCCACCCACTGCCCTCACGAATCCCTCAGAACCCACAAACCCATCAAAGCACTATTTTTCTTTTGCCCTTTTGCAAAAGATATAAAAAAATTCAGAGAAGTAGGAAAAATGTGAACTTGCCACTGCAACCCCACAGCCTGGAGATCCCTGCTATCTTGGTTTATGTTGATATACAGGTATGGTATGTGTATAGGTTCTGGCATCAGAACGTCTAATAACTGCTAAACAACATTGCTAATATTAAATGCTAACGATGCAGCAGGCTCTGTGCTAAGCCATTAAGACACCATTTAATTTAATCCTCACAATGACCCTGTGAGAGGTGCCATTCTGATTATTTTCTCTGTGGTTAGAGGAGGACTCTGAGGTTCAGAGAGGGTAGGTCATTGGCCCAAGGTCACACAGCTGTTAAGTGGTATAGCCAGGATTCAAATACAGGCAGTCCGATACTGGAGCCTGTTGGTAAACCTTAAGGCAAATTATTTTCTTTCTTCCAACGAATGGTAATCGTTATGGGCTGAACTGTGTTCCCCCCAAATTCATATGTTGAAGTCCCAATCCCCAGTACCGCGAAACGTGACTATATTTGGAGACAGGACCTTTGAATAGGTGATTAAGTTAGAATAAGGTCACATGGGTGGGCTCTAATCCAATATGACTGGTGTCCTTATAAGAAGAGATCAGGACACAGACACACACAGACACAGGGAGAAGACGGCCGTCTACACGCCAACGAGAGAGGCTTCAGAAGAAACCAACCCCGCCAACATCCTGATTTCAGATTTCTAGCCTTGATCTGTGAGAGAATAAATGCCGGGGTTTAAGCCCCAGTTCTGGCAGCCCTGCAAAGCGAACACAATCGTATCCTGACTGCCTACCGAGCCGTGAAATGTTCTCCGAAAACACGATCCCATAAAGGCTGTGCCACTTTCCATCACTTGTGGATGTGTCACGTCCCATTTTAAGAAACTTCACGCTGCCGGTCATTCTAATCTCTCCTGGGACGTCACCATCCCTCACCCACCACCTTGCTGGGTCTAGGCTACCACCTGCCCAGACCACGCCGCCGCCTTAACGCCTCCTTGAAGCTCTGTCCCCTTGCTGCCTGTGGTCCGGCCGACTACTTTCTGTTCCTCGAGACGCCCCTCCTGGCTGCCCACCCGCCCTCCACAGCCGCGCCGCTCCTCTCCTCGGCTCCTACACGATGGACCCGTTCCCGGCGTCCACCCTTACTCCGCGCTCCACCTGGGGAATGTCCTTTCCAAGGCTTCCTGACTCCTGTCTCGAGCTCTGGCCTCACTCTGCACTCCCTGGGGGCTGGGAGGGCGGAGGGTGGATGCAGGGACAGAGGCGAGGGCTCAGTGGGCTCACCTTGCTCTCCAGCCGTCCTATCAGCCCCGCCAACCTGCTGATCTGGGCTTCCAGGCCCTCCTCCCTGGAGTCCGAGGTGACTGGGAAGGAAGAACAGAGATGCTGATTGGGAGGGCAGGGCCAGGCCTAAGGTGGAGGGGAGCTCCCGGCCCTGCCCCGGCGCTGAGACCTGTCCCCAGCCCTCCCAGGCTCGGTCCCCATGGGAGGCCCAAGCCCCACGTGGACCACTCTCAGAATTCCCCCCAGGACCCCCCAGCCAGTGGCCCCCACTCTGGGCCACTGCTCGCTCACCAAGCGGGAAGCTCTTCCCTTGCTCCACGGCCGTGAGCTTGTGGTTGTGGGCGTAGACGGGAGTGGAGCTCCCAGACCAGGTCTCCACCACGCTGTGGTTCTGTCTGCAGAGGAGTGGGGCAACACACACTATGAGGGGGGCTGCAGGGCTCTGGCCGCCTGTGGCAGCTTCGACAAACATTAAGCACCGACTGGGGGCTGAAACGTGCAGAGAACTCACTCCGTGGAGCCCCGGCCCTGTGAAGTGAACATCGTGGCCTCTGTTTTACAAAGGGGGACAACAGGCCCACTGGCCAAGGCCACGCTGCAAGCGGGGCCGGGTTGGGATGAACTCAGATCCTTTCCAGGAACCCAGACCCTGTTCCCGGGAGGTTTAGTTCCAGGGCCGGGCGAGGCTGAGCCAGGCCCCCAGCCTCCCCACAGCCCACGGCTGCCCCTCTCCCCGGCCCTGCCGGCCTCGCTGGGAGCCGATTCAACGTTCGCTGCCCTCTGGGGTGGGGGCCTGCGTTGGCTAACAAGCCCCCTGTCCAAAAAAGGAAGCCCTAAGACACAGTCGAGAGCGGGCATCTGACAGACAAAGACCCGTGATCCTGACCTCAGCCTGGCCCCATCCCGTCATGACACCACCCGCCACGCACACTACTGATGTGCACACACACGCACAGCACCCGGCATCCCTGACGTGCACACACAGCCCACCCAACACTGCCTGGCACGTAGTAGCGACTCAACAAATGCCCAAACCCCATGTGCAAAAATGCTGGAAAACTCACCACAGACGTAAAAATACACCCAGACGCACATATCCCCCCAACACACACACACACGCTCCTGTGTGCACGGCCGACACGCCTGGTCCCCAGGGCTGCCTTGGTAAGGTTCTGGAATTTGCCTCCTGTGAGCCTGAAAGCCCAGCAGCCTCTCCCTGTGCAGAGGGGCCACCCCCCCCCACCCCTCCGCCAAGGGAGGAGAAAGGCTGGCAGGTTCCTTGAGGTGTCAATCGGGGCGCCTCAACAAACTCAGACCACGAGTGGGAACCGTGGGAGTCCCCCAAGGGCGGCAGGGTCTGAACCAGTGGCTCGTGCCTGGGTCACGGCGTCCCTAGGCCTGGGAAAGAGAATGCTCAGGGGACCTGCAGCTGAGAGCCGAAACAGCTGAGATCTGGGCAGTTTGAGGCGGCAGTGCCTGTGAAGCAGGTGTGTCTCCCCATCGCGATGTGCCACTCCTGCCAACAACATCCCCAAGTAAGCTTCCAAAAAGGGGGCAGGCAGGTGTAACGGCTGACACGTGACGGAACTGGCAAAGCGCAGGAAATGGGCTCTGAAAATCATGCAGCGGTCCTATCTGTTCTGCAGCAGGAGAGAAACCGCAGGTTTTTAAATCAAGATAGTGATGAAAAAAAAAAATGAAGAAAATCTATGTGACAGCTTCCAGAGCTGAGGCTGTTAACCTTGGGAACCCTCAGAATCACAAGACTGATCAGCTATGCAGAGTCCTGGGCCCAGCTCCCAGGGACCCTAATCCAGCGGGCACGGCCGGAGCCCAGGAATCTGCACTGTGCATATCCTAGGTGACCGGGCTGCAGGTGCTCAGAGCAAAGGCATTTTGCGAACAGCATCACTGAGCAGCCTTTGCAGTCATATGTGACTGGGACAAGCCCCCCACCAACCAAAAAAACACAACCCCCCAGGCCCAGCAACCAACACCCTGCTGTGCCCGGTCTCTGCCTGGGAAACCGCGGCAGAGACTCAAGGCTCAGTAACGCATGGGCACTTGGCAGCTGCCCCCGCCTGTTTCTATTTCTTTATTCCCCCTTTGCCCCGGGCACATCAGCTCTTCAGGGAAGAACCGGCACAGAGGAGTTGGCCGGAACTTAGGACAGCAAATGGGAGGGCTCGTGGCCCCCAGGGGCTGGCCCTGCCAGGCCGGAACGAGACTGCTAACTCTCCGGACCCCCATCTCACCGCCCCAACAGTGTCCCCCTGCAACGAGGGGGGACACCAGGTACTTTTCCACGGCTTCAAGGACCCACAAACAAGGCTTTAAATAACACTAACTAACATTGGGAGAAAACCACTCCATTTCACTGCTCTTTCAATCTTTCTGAAGTCATGCTTTGATGCTCCTCTGTTTTCAATGCCCATCTATGATCTCACAGCCTCTCTTTTTGAACAAAGAGGGAGCAGGCCTCAGGGTCCAAGCTGACTGCGGGCACCAACAGCGCTTATTTTTACAATTTCTTCACTCACAGCATGTGATACTTGTTTTCGAATGATGGTAATAGCCACCAGAGTTTCCTAAATTTATTCCCAGGTTTTAAAAAATGAGTCAAACAATAGAATAGTTTTAGCTAAACAATAACATGAGCAATATGGAAATGTGGCCAAACGGACCAGAGTCTAGGAACTAGTCATAACTCTGTGAGGAGGCAGGTATATAATCGTCCCCACTTAAAGAGCTGGGGAAGTGGAGGCACAGAGGGGAACAGCAGCTTGCCCAAGGTCACCCAGCCCCCAAGCACACGAACGTCCCCACCAGGCAGCAGGTCAGCACACACACGGCCCACTCCCACAGGCCCCCACAAGGTCCCACCAACGCACCGGATCTGGCTGGTCTGCTCTTCGATGGCCTCCACCGCACTCTCCACCGAGCTCAGCAGGGACTGGATCTGACTGGCCGTCTCCTTCAGGAGGAAGCGTGTCACAAACTGGTCCACATTGCTCCCACCCTCATACACCTGTGGCGGGAAGGGAAGGGGCACAGAGGGGAAAGGAGTTGGGGAGGGATCGTGGGTGGAGATCTGGTGCAGGGGTGGGGGGACACCTAGGGTCAGTGTCTCTGCACTGGGATGGGGGTATCACAGGGCTCCAGCATGAAGGCAGGGGTACAGACTCAAGAGACCACGGTGTGAGCCCCAGCTTCACCAATTACTAGTACTGTGACCTCCACACCACAACAGAAATCACTGTAGTAGCTGTCTCATAACACTGTAGTAAGGACTGAATGAAAAAATTACATAAAATGCTCAGCACTGTGCTTGTCACATAGCAAATACTCAGTATACAGTAGCTGCTATGATGGTGATGATGATGAGAAAGATGGTGGTGGGTCACTTCTGTTCAACATAGTATTGGAAGTCCTAGCCCCAGCAATCAGACAAGAAAAAGAAATAAAAGGTGTCCAAATTGGAAGGGAAGAGGTAGAGTTGTCACTATATGCAGATGACATGATATGATAAATAGAAAGCCCTAAGGACTCCACAGAAAAACTACTAGATCTAATAAAGGAATTCAGTAAAGTAGCAGGATACAAGATTAACATTTGGAAATCGGTTGCATTTCTTTACACTAAAAATGAAACATCAGAAAGGGAACGCAAAAAAACAATACCTTTTAAAATCGCACCAAAAAAACACACAAAACCTAGGAATAAACCTGACCAAGGAGCTGAAAGACTTATATGCTGAGAACTATAAAACATTAATACAGGAAATTAAAGAGGATTCAAGGAAATGGAAAGATATCCCATGTTCTTGGATTGGAAGAATATTGTTAAAAATCACAAAACTACCCAAAGCAATCTACAGATTTAATGTGATCCCTATCAAATGACATTTTTCACAGAACTAGGATAATCCAAAAAGTTATATGGAACCATAAAAGACCCAGAATTCCCAAAGCAATCCTGAGGGGGGAAAAAAACAAGAAAGCAGGAGGCATAACTCTCCCAGACTTCAGACAATACTACAAAGCTACAGTAATCAAAACAATGTGGTACTGGTACAAAAAGAGACACACAGATCAATGGAACAGAATAGATAGACCAGAAATAAACCCACACACCTATGGTCAATTAATCTTTGACAAAGGAGGCAGGAATATAAAATGGGAAAAAGACAGGCTCTTCAGCAAGTGGTGCTAGGAAAACTGGACAGCCACAGGTAAATCAATGAAATTAGAACACACCCTCACACCATGCACAAAAATAAGCTCAAAATGGCTTAAAGACTTAAACATAAGACATGACACCATAAAACTCCTAGAAGAGAACATAGGCAAAACATTCTCTGACATAAAATGTATCAATGTTTTCTTAGGTCAGTCTCCCAAAGCAATAGAAATAAAAACAAGAATAAACAAATGGGACCTAATCAAACTTACAAGCTTTTGCACAACAAAGGAAACCATAAAAAAAAAAAACACGAAAAGACAACCTACAGCATGGGAGAAAATATCTGCAAATGATGCGATCGACAAGGGCATAATCTCCAAAATATACAAACAGCACACACAACTCAATAACAAAAAAACCAAACAACCCAATCCAAAAATGGGCAGAGGATCTAAGCAGACATTTCTCCAAAGAAGACATACAATAGCCAAAAGGCACATGAAAAAATGCTCAACACTGCTAACTATTAGAGAAATGCAAATCAAAACTACAATGAGGTACTACCTCACACCCATCAGAATGGCCATCATTAAAAAGTCTACAAATGACAAATGCTGGAGAGGGTGTGGATAAAAGGGAACCCTCCTACACTGTTGGTGGGAATGTAAGCTGGTGCAGCCACTATGGAAAACAGTATAGAGGTTCCTCAAAAAACTAAAAACAAAGTTACCATATGATCCAGCAATCCTACTCCTGGGCATATGTCCGGACAAAACTATAATTCAAAAAGATACACGCACCCCTATGTTCACAGCAGCACTATTCACAATAGCGAAGACATGGAAACCACCTAAATGTCCATAGACAGATGAATGGGTAAAGAAGATGTGGTGTATATATATATATATATATATATATATACACACACACACACATATATATATACAATGGAATACTACTCAGCCATAAAAAAACACAAAATAATGCCATTTGCAGCAACATGGATGCAACTAGAGATTACCATACTAAATGAAGTAAGTCAGAAAGAGAAAGACAAATACCATATGATATCACTCATATGTGGCATCTAAAGTACGGCACAAATGAACGTACCTACAAAACAGAAACAGACTCATGGATATAGAGAACAGACTGGTGGTTGCCAAGGGGGAGGGGGAGTGGGAGTTTGGAATTAGCAGATGCAAACTATTATATATAGAATGGATAAACAACAAGGTCCTACTGTATAGAACAGGGAACTATATCCAACCTCTTGGGAAAAACCATAATGGAAAATATTAAAAATGCATGTATATAACTGAGTCACTTTGCTGTACAGCAGAAATTAATACAACATTGTTAATCAACTATTCTTCAATAAAAAAATAATAAAAGTAACTAAATTATAAATAAAAAATGTAAAAAAAGATGGTGGTAGTGATTATGGTTATGAACATGATGATGGTGAAGATGGTGGTGGTAATGATGGTGGTGATGGTGGTGATGATGGTAAAGATGGTGGTGATGATGATGGTGAAGATGGCGGTAATGGTGGTGGTGATGGTTATGAAGAGGATGCTGATGATGGTGATGGTGGTGATGATGGTAAAGATGGTGGTGATGATGGTGGTGGTAATGATGGTGGTGATGGTAAAGATGGTGGTGGTAATGATGGTGGTGATGATGATGGTGAAGATGGCGGTAATGGTGGTGATGGTTATGAAGAGGATGCTGATGATGAAGGTGATGGTGGTAATGATGGTAAAGATGGTAGTGGTAATGATGGTGGTGAAGATGGTGGTGGTAATGATGGTGATGATGGTGAAGATGGTGGTGGTAATGGTGGTGGTGATGATGATGGTGAAGGTGGTGGTGGTGGTGGTGATGGTTATTAAGAGGATGATGATGGTGATGGTGGTGATGATGGTAAAGATGGTGGTGGTAATGATGGTAGTGATGGTAAAGATGGTGATGGTAATGGTGGTGATGATGATGGTGAAGATGGCGGTAATGGTGGTGGTGATGGTTATGAAGAAGATGCTGATGATGAAGGTGATGGTGGTGATGATGGTAAAGATGGTGGTGGTAATGATGGTGGTGATGATGGTGATGGTGGTGGTGATGATGGTAAAGATGGTGGTGGTAATAGTGATGATGATGGTGAAGATGGCGGTAATGGTGGTGGTGATGGTTATGAAGAGGATGCTGCTGCTGATGGTGATGTTGGTGAAGATGGTGGTGATGGTTATGAAGATGGTGATGGTGGTGGTGTTCTTGATGTTGTTGTGGACAGGGATAAAGTATTAGGGAAGAAGAATTCACAGCCTCCTTCCTTCCTTCTCTGAGGTGGATTCTTTGGGCCAGGCATGGTGTCACACGCCTGCAGTCCCAGCTTCCTGGGAGGCTGAGGCAGGAGGATCACTTGAGCCCAGGAGTTCCAGGCTGCAGTGCACTAGGCCCTAAGTTTGGCATCAACGTGGTGACCTCCCGAGAGCAGGGGATCACCAGGTTGCCTATGGAGGCATGAACCAGCCCAGGTCAGAAAAGAAGCAGGTCAAAACTGTGCTAAGTAAGCCCACACACCTGCGGTCAGTTGATCTTCGACAAAGGAGGCAAGAATATACAATGGGGAAAAAGTCTCTTCAGCAAGTGGTACTGGGAAAGCTGGACAGCCGCAGGCAAATCAGTGACGTTAGAACACACCCTAACACCATAAACAAGAATAAACTTAAAATGGCTTAAAGACCTAAACACAAGACATGACACCATAAAACTCCTGGAATAGAACAGAGGCAAGACATTCTCTGACATAAAACATACCACTGTGTTCTTAGGTCAGTCTCTCAAGGCAATAGAAGTAAAAGGAAAAGTAAACAAATGGGACCTAATCAAACTTATAAGCTTTTGCACGGCAAAGGAAACCATAAAAAAAAAAAGAAAGAAAGAAAAGAAAAGACACTACAGACTGGGAGAAAACATTTGCAAGTGATGTGACCAACAAGGGCTTAATTTCCAAAATATACAAACAGCCCATACAACTCAGTAACAAAAAACCAAACCACCCAATTGAAAAATGGGCAGAAGACCCAAATAGACATTTCTCCCGAGAAGACATAGAGATGGCCAACAGGCACATGGAAAGATGCTCAACGTCACTGGTTATTAGAGAAATGCAAATCAAAACTACAGTGAGGTACCACCTCACACCGGTCAGAATGGCCATGGTTAAACAGTCTACAAACAACAAATGCTGGAGAGGGTGCGGAGAAAAGGGAACCCTCCTCCTCTGTTGGTGGGAATGTAAGTTGCTTCAGCCACTGTGGAGAACAGTATGGCGGTTCCTCAGAAAACTAAAAATAGAACTACCGTATGATCCAGCAATGCTACTCCTGGGCATATATCTGGACAAAACTATAATTCAAAAAGACACATGCACCCCTATGTTCACAGAAGCCCTGTTTACAATAGCTAAGACATGGCAACAACCTAAACGTCCATCGACAGATGAATGGATAAAGAAGATGCGGTATATGTATATATACAATGGAACATTACTCCACCAAAAAGAATGAAATAATGCCATTTGCAGAGATCATCTAGAGAGTATCATACTAAGTGAAGTAAGTCAGAAAGACAAATACCACCATATATCACTTATATGTGGAATCTAAAATATGACATACATGATCTTATTCATGAAACAGAAACAGACATAGAAAACAGACTTGTGATTGCCAAGGGGGAGGGGGTTGGGGAAGGGATGCAGTGGGAGTTTTGGGTTAGCAGATGCAAACTATTATACATAGAATGGATAAACAACAAGGTCCCGCTATATAGCACAGGGAACTATATCCAATCTCCTGGGATAAACCATAATGGAAAAGAATATGAAAAAGAATATATATATAACTGTACATACATATACCTGAATCACTTTGCTGTACACCAGAAACAACTAACACAACACTGTAAATCAACTGTACTTCAATAAAAAAACAAAACAAAAACCCCAAAACCTGCCTGTGCTGATCAGCAGTGGCATAGTGCCTGGGAATAACCACAGCGCCCCAGCCTGGGCAACACAGCGAGATCCCATCTCTCTCGTTAAGGGAATTCTGCATCTCCTAAGTGTTCTGCATGTCCCCTAAATAAACAATAAACTTTTGCCTTTAAAAATAAAAAGGTGGGATCTTCCCTGGTGGCGCAGTGGTTGAGAGTCCGCCTGCCGATGCAGGGGACACGGGTTCGTGCCCCGGTCCAGGAAGATCCCACATGCCGCGGAGCGGTTGGGCCCGTGAGCCATGGCCGCTGAGCCTGCGCGTCCGGAGCCTGTGCTCCGCAATGGGAGAGGCCACGGCAGTGAGAGGACCGCATACCGCAAAAAAAAAAAAAAAAAAAAAAAATGACACTCTGCTGGGAAGCTGGTCCCTCAAGCCCTGTGCTGCTCTCTGGCCTCCTCTACCAAGACCCTACCCTCCTGAGCCACCTGACCCAGCACCTTGGCCAGGCAAGGGCTATCAAGGAAAGAAAATTAAACCATCCATCACTCTGACTGGAAATTAATTAGCAATAATTGCACAAGGGAACCACGGCTACAGACAGAGAGACTGAGGAATGAAGGCCAGGGTGCGGAGCAGGGGAACACAGCTGTGGGTGGAGAGGGGCCGAGAGGAGAGGTGCACGCAGACGGGGAGGTGTGGAGGTGGACCTCCCGCGCCACCCATCAGACCAGGCGCGCTGGCGGCAGGTCCCGACGGGGAAGGAGCCCACGGCAGAAAGCATGCCGGGTTCCGGCCTAACGCACTGCAGTGATTAATTATCCTTCCTAGCAGACAGCTGAACTCACATGCAATCCAGTGATCGATGGGCTCTGGACAAACAAATGACCCCAAAGAACAGGAAGACAGAATGAGGTAAAAAAAAACAAAACCAAAACTGAACAAAAAGAGAAAGGCTGCTAGAAGCCATCAAGCAGAAAAGCGAGCTAAAGTGAGTCTGTTAAAAGCACCCACAGGTAAGTGACTCAGGGTGCAGTCAGGGATCAATAAGTGTAACTGGTTAGTTGAATTGAAAAAAAAAGACAAAATTTTCAAAAGAGTAAAAATGCAGCTTGTACAGTTTTGTCCTTCACTACCACTGATGCCTCAGCGAGAGGCCAGCTCCACAGATTTCAGAGGGAAAGAGGCAGAGCTGGGAATTCCACAATATGTGGACGAGTTATTCACACGCAGGATAACAGGGAAACCTTCGGAAATCTGCAGATCTCTGAAAGTTTATCAAATGAGCACCTTTCCGGCAAAGAATGCCTAGGAATTTCTCCCAGATCTTCTAGGGCTGAATCACAGAAAAATATTCTTGAATAGGGAAGTTGTGGAAAAAAAGTGAGGGTGATCGCCCGAATGAAAATGAAGGTTACAGAGGTTAGGAAAGAAGAACATTGACCACTAATAGTTAAATTTTAATCACATTGGATTCAGGGAATAAAGAGTGTCAAAGTATGGGAAAAGAGCCAATCACCTCAAAAACTGTTTTAATTTCACAAGAGGGCATAGAAAGTGTTCTTTATTAGCCAGGTATAAAAACAGGATTAAGAGTGTTAACAATGTATGTTTTAGAAGTCCCTAGTAAAATGAAAACTAGAATGTTTACCTTTGAAATCATAATCAATGCTATAAACAAAGCAGACTACCAAAAGGTAAAATGTCAAGAAAGACGAAGGATCATTAAAAAATGGGAAGCATTTAAGATTATGACAGCAGCCAGGCCAGACAGATCATAACAATAAAGAAATCTGCCTAAATTGCCCCATGTAAAGACACAGTCCCAGATTTGACCAAACGAGGTCCATCTGGAAGCATATATAAAGCAAAGGAGCACCAAAGGATTTGCAATGAAAAGCCTGTGCAAAGATTCTGCTACCAAATTTGATCGAATGACTGGGACAAGCTGCAATACCACGATGAAGGTAGAAGTTAATGGGAAAGCATTAACCAAGCTTAAAAGGGTAAGAATAAACGGCAGAAGGCATAATGCATTACAAGGACGTGACGTTATCAAATCTTCGTGCATTATTAAATCTTTGTGCAATGGGAGAGGATATCGCTACAAGTACGGCTCTGCGGGGTTAGATGAATAAAACCACTTTATAAGGCAATTCTACTTTATATCAAGAGCCTTAGACTGCCCAGTAATTCTCTACTTTTGATAATCTACTCTTAAGAAATAATGCAAAATGTGGACAAATACTGATGTCTCAAGGTGTTAATTGATAATAGCAAAAACCTGGAAATAATCTAACATCTTCAAGAACAGGAATAGTATGTAAATTTAAGGAAGAATACTTAAAATGATACTTTTAAACAGTTTTATTAACATGGGAAAGGTGTCTGTTAAAATGTTAGGTGAAAAAAAGCAGAAAAATTTTTGTACACAGAATGATTTTAAGTGTATTAGAGAAATACCCATAGAAAAAAAGGCTCAATGGTAATAAAGTGGTAACAGTGGTTAGAGATAGTGGGAATTAGGAGTGATTTGAAATTTTTCTCTACTTCCTGAATTTTGAATATTGAATACGTACCATTTAGGTAACAAAAGTATTACAACAAGGTCTATAGGCATCAAATGGCATGGCTAAATAAACAGGAAGGAAATATTAGAATTTTAAAGATTAAATATCAAAACAATTTAGTGTGAGAAATTAGTTCACCAGTGTCCCATAGGACAGATAAATTGGAAATAATAAATGTCTATTGTAAAGGGCATTACTGGGAAAATGTGAATGTCTTTAAAATGGGCAAAAAAGATGACTGGTTCCTCGTCTAATACACCCTTCTAGGTTATCTAGGTCTTTCCTTGTTTGGGAGCTACTTTTAACACTCTAGCATGTAGGACTTCCCTGGTGGTGCAGTGGTTAAGAATCCGCCTGCCAATGCAGGGGACACGGGTTCAAGCCCTGGTCCAGGAAGATCCCACATGCTGCGGAGCAACTAAGCCTGTGCGCCACGACTACTGAGCCTGCGCTTTAGAGCCCGTGAGCCACAACAACTGAGCCCACGCACCGCAACTACTGAAGCCCGTGCACCTAGAGCCCTGCTCTGCAACAAGAGAAGCCACCGCAACGAAGAGTAGCCCCTGCTCGCCGCAACTAAAGAAAGGCTGCGTGCAGCAATGAAGACCCCATGCTGCAAAAAAATAAATAAAATTTAAAAAAACAAAAAACTCTAGCATGTAAAACTCGACAATAATGCGAATAATTCTCATCCACAGAAATGCATGTGAATTTTGCCCGGCAGAATTCAACTGACTGTTGTCCTGTGGACAGTGACCAATTCTGCATTTATTCACAGATTCATCTCAGAATTCCTGGTTGCCTATATACATGGCAAATGTTCTTTGAATTTTCCTTGGAGACAGTGTAACACCTTACTGGTTCTCAAATTAAGGAGTTAAATAAAATCTTTCACGTGTGTATACTTTATATTTGTACAAGAGACAACTTTACCTTTTTACAAAATTGTCTTTTAACAACATATATTTCACAACAAAGAAGGGATAGTTATTTTCAGATTTTATACTCTGAAAGTATGATCCACATCTTCTTCCCAAGTATCCCTGGGAGAATTATAAAAACAAAATAATATGGGACTTCCCTGGTGGCGCAGTAGATAAGATTCCACGCTCCCAACGCAGGGGGCTGGGTATGAGCCCTGGTCAGGGAAATACATCCCACATGCATGCTGCTAGAGTTCGCATGCCACAACTAAGGAGCCTGCCTGCCACAACTAAGACCCTGCACAACCAAATTAAAAAAAAATTTTTTAAGTCAAAATAATATGCAGTGAAGAAATCTCAAAAAAATAAAAAAAACAGAATACAAACTACTGGTTACTTGGTTTTATCCTAATACCATGAAATGAGAAATAAGTAAGGATATAACAAACTATTAGAGAATATTGAGAGAGGAAATATTAATCCTATATACTAAAATCTATCACTGCAGTGAAAGTATCATTCAAAGGTAGATTTCTAAACTTTCAAACTTTATTATCCAAAAAATTTTAAGCATTCCTTTTCACATATGAAAAAGTATATAGCAACAACAATAAACCAAAGGAAATAGGTGGTAGGAAATAATAATGATAAAAACTATAAATACAATAGATTCAGTAGTAGATACAGTATCAATACCGCCAAAATGACCATACTACCCAAGACAATCTACAGGTTCAATCCAATCCCTATCAAATTACCGATGGCATTTTTCACAGAACTAGGACAAAAAATTCCAAAATTTGTATGAAAACACAAAAGACCCCGAATAGCCAAAGCAGTCCTGAGAAAGAAAAACAGCTGGAGGAATCAGGCTCCTTGAGTTCAGAATGTACTACAACTACAGTCATCAAAACAGTATGGTACTGGCACAAAAACAGAAATATACATCAATGGAACATGACAGAAAGCCCAGAAATAAACCCACTCATCTATGGTCACCTAATCTATGACAAAGGAGGCAAGAATATACAAATGGAGAAAAGAGAGTCTCTTCAATAAGTGGTGCCGGGAAAACTGGACAGCAGTTTAAAAGAATGAAATTAGGACATTCTCTAACACCATACACACAAAAAAACTCAAAATGGATCAAAGACCTACATGTAAGGCCAGACACTATAAAACTCCTAGAGGAAAACATAGGCAGTACATACACTCTTTGACATAATTCGCGGCAATATCTTTTTTTGATCCACCTCCTAGAGTAATGAAAGTAAAACCAAAAATAAACAAACGGGACCTAATTAAACTTAAAAGCTTCTGCACAGCAAAGGAAACTATAAACAAAATGACAACCCACAGAACGGGAGAAAATATTTGCAAACAATGCGACTGACAAGAAATTAAATGCTGAAATATATTAGCAATTCATATAGCTCAGCATCAAAAACAAACAATCAAAACACGGGCAGAAGACCTCGACAGACATCTCTCCAAAGAAGACATCCAGATGGCCAAGAAGCACATGAAAAGACGCTCAGCATCACTCATTATTAGAGAAACGCAAATCAAAACTACAATGAGGTACCACCTCATACCAGTCAAAATGGCCGTCATCAAAAAAACCTACAAACAATAAATGCTGGAGAGGGTGTGGAGAAAAGGGAACCCTCCTACACTGCTGGTGGGAATGTAAGTTGGTGCAGCCACTATGGAGAACAGAATGGAGGTTCCTCAAAAAACTAAAAATCGAACTACCATAGGACCCAGCAATCCCACTCCTGGGCATATACCTGGAGAAAACCATGATTTGAAAAGAAACATGCATCCCAGTGTTCACTGCAGCACTATTTACCATAGCCAGGACATGGAAGCAACCTAAGTGTCCATCAACAGAGGAATGGATAAAGAAGATGTGCTACATATATACAATGGAATATTACTCAGCCATAAAAAAAGAACAAAATAATGCCATTTGCAGATTGTCATCCTGAGTGAAATTAAGTCAGACAGAGAAAGACAAACATCATATGATATCGCTTATATGTGGAATCTAAAAAAAGGGTACAAATGAACTTCTTTACAAAACAGAGTCACAGATGTAGAAAACAAACTTCTGGTTACCAGGGGGTAAGGGGGGAGAGGGATCCATTGGGAGATTGGGATTGACATGTACACACTTCTACATATAAAATAGATAACTAATAAGGACCTACTGTACAGCACAGGGAACTCCACTCAATACTCTCTAATGGCCTATATGGGAAAAGAACCTTAAAAAGAGTGCATATATGTATATGTATAACTGATTCACTTTGCTGTACACCTGAAACTAACACAACATTGTAAATCAACTACACTCCAATAAAAATTAAAAAAAAAAGATACATGCACCCCAATGTTCACTGCAGCACTATTTACAATAGCCAAGACATGGAAGCAACCTCAATGTCTACTGACAGAGGAATGCATAAAAAAGATGTGGTACATATATACAATGGAATATTACTCAGCCATAAAAAGAGAATGAAATAATGCCCTTTGCAGCAACATGGATGGACCTAGAGATTATCATACTAAGTAAGCCAGACAGAGAAGGACAAATATCATGATATCGCTTACGTGTAGAATCTAACAGAAAAAAAAAGACACAAATGAACTTATTTCCAAAACAGAGGCTCACAGACACAGAAAACAAACTTATGGTTACCAAAGGGGAAAGGGTGGTGGGTGAAGGGATAAATTAGGAAGCTGGGATTAACATATACACACTACTATATATAAAACAGATAACAAGGACCTACTGTATAGCACAGGGAATGCTACTCAATATTATCTAATAACCTACAAGGGAAAAGAATCTGAAAAAGAATATATATATATATATATATATGTAAACTGAATTGTGCTGTACACCTGAATCTTACACGATATTGCAAATCAACTATACTTCAATACAAAAGATTTTTTTTTAAGGAAAGAAAAGAATTAAAAAAATAAATACAGGAGAAAACATACTGTATAAATTAAATTTAAATAAACATGTCAGGGGCTCGTTTCTAGAAACAACTAATAAAAAAGGCAAAACTCTGTTAAATAGAAGTTTAAATGCAGCAAAATAGTACAAAATTTAAATCAAGACCTGAGCTGTAACAGTAGATGTTTTATTAAACGTAATCTGCGTCATGTGCCAGTTTTGTTTCAATGTTTTAGAATTAAAAAAAAAATCATAAGAACATACTATGCATCATCGATCATAAAACTGAACATGTCCATGGCAGTTTTGTTTAAAAATATACTAAAATGGACACCAAAAGTTTACCTAAAATTAGGATTGACTTTAAAATCACTACTATAATAATCCCCTCCCCCTGCTTAGTACCTCCACCCAAGCCTATGGATTAATTCTTTCTATTTTTGAATAGAAACATGATCCTAAGTTAGAGAAGCTGATTCACACACAGAAAGATATTCAAAACCACCTACAATTCACTCCCTATCACCCAATCTCAATTCCTGATAGACACAGAGATAAAACACTCAGCTAGTGACAAGATTCAGCAACGTGGTAAAAGAATAATGTGCCAATTAGGGTTTATCACAGGAAGCTAAGGACTGTTCAATAGGAGAGAATCTAATAATAGAATCCACCCCATCAATAGTTTAAGAAAAATCATATGATCCCTGAAAAAAAATACCAAAAAGGCATTTGAAAAAAAAATTCACTACCACCCGCTAAGGCAACCTTTAACGAAGGGAACACAAAAATATTTTTTATCAGACTGAAGAGGTTTCTAAAATAAGAGCTGCTATTAATATTATAATTAGTGAAGAACTACTAGAGAGATGCATTTGAACATCAGGAGCAAAACAAGGATGTCTGACGTAGCGCCATTACAATGTGTGAGAATTCAGGGTAAACGCAGCAGGACACAACAGAGAAACAGGAGGAACACATATCAGAAATGAAGACAGTAACTACACTGGTTAACCCTGATACTATGACTGCCTGTCTACAAAAGCAAGTGAGTCACCCTAAATCAGTGGATGCAAGAGATGTATTTGAAATAATCAACGAGCTGCACTTCTCCCAACAAAAACTGGTTAGAAAACATGCAAGAAATGCCAGTCACCATTGTGACAACCTATCATAGCATCACCACCATCACTAGGAAATCATGTAGCCTTTGGTACGCTCTAACAGCAAAAATCCTGCAAACTGCTTTAGGTTGTATCGGTAGATGTTAAAATCCTCTCCCTTTTACCATCACATCAAAAAGAATAAAATACCTAGGGAGGGTGGGAGGGAGGGAGACGCAAGAGGGAAGACATATGGGAACATATGTATATGTATAACTGATTCACTTTGTTATAAAGCAGAAACTAACACACCATTGTAAAGCAATTATACCCCAATAAAGATGTTAAAAAAAAAAAAGAATAAAATACCTAGGAATAAAACTACCTAAGGAGACAAAAGACCTGTACTCTGAAAACTGTAAGCCGCCGATGAAAGAAATCGAAGATGACACAAACAGATTCAAAGATATATCATGCTCTCGGATTGGAAGAATCAATATTGTCAAAGTGACTATACTATCCAAGGCAATCTACAGACTCAATGCAATCCCTATCAAATTATCAATGGCTGGGCTTCCCTGTAAAACATTTTTAAATTTGTGTGCAAACACAAAAGACCCTGAATAGCCAAAGCAGTCCTGAGAAAGAAAACCAGCTGGAGGAATCTGGCTCCTTGACTTCAGAATACACTACAACTACAGTCATCAAAACAGTATGGTAATGGCACAAAAAGAGAAATGTAGATCAATGGAACAGGATAGAAAGCCCAGAGATGAACCCACTCACCTATGGTCACCTAATCTATGACAAAGGAGGCAAGAATGTACAATGGAGAAAGGACAGTCTCTTCAATAAGTGGCACTGGGAAAACTGGACAGCAGCTTAAAAGAATGATATTCGGACATTCTCTAACACAATACACAAAAATAAACTCAAAACGGATTGAAGACCTAAATGTAAGACTGGACACTATAAAACTCTTAGAGGAAAACATAGGCAGAACACTCTTTGCAATTGCAGCAGTATCTTTTTTGATCCACCTCCTAGACTAAAGAAAATTAAACCAAAAATAAACAAATGGGACCTAATTAAACTTAAAAGCTTTTGCACAGTAAAGGAAACCATAAACAAAACAAAAAGACAACCCACAGAATGGGAGAAAATATTTGCAAGCGAAGCGACTGACAAGGGCTTAATCTCCACAATATACAAATAGCTCACACAGCTCAATATCAAAAGGAACCGAACAACCCAATCAAAAAATGGGCAGAGGATCAAAGTAGACATTTTTCCAAAGAAGACATACAGATGGCCAAAAAGCACATGAAAAGATGCTCAACATCGCTAATTATCAGAGCAGTGCAAATCAAAGCTACAATCAGAGGGATTGGTGGCACAGTGGTTAAGAACCTGCCTGCCAATGCAGGAGGCATAGGTTCGACCCCTGGTCTGGGAAGATCCCACATGCCGCAGAGCAACTAAGCCTGTGCGCCACAACTGCTGAGCCTGTGCTCTAGAGCCCGTGCTCCACAACAACAGAAGCCTGCACACCGCAACGAAGAGTAGCCCCCGCTCGTTGCAACTAGAGAAAGCCTGCGCGCAGCAACAAAGACCCAACACAGCCAAAAAACCAAAAAAAACAAAAAAAACTACAAAGAGGTATCACCTCACACGTTCAGAATGGCCATCATCAAAAGGTCTACAGACAACAAATGCTGGAGAGGGTGTGGAGAAACAGCTCCCTCTTGCACTGTTGGTGGGAATGTAAATTGGTACAGCCACTATGGAGAACAGTATGGAGGTTCCTTAAAAAACTAAAAATAGAACTATCATACGACCCAGCCATCCCACTACCGGACATATACCCTGAAAAAATCATAACTCAAAAAGAGCCATGTACCACAATGTTCATTGCAGCTCTATTTACTATAGCCAAGACATGGAAGCAACCTAAGTGTCCACTGACAGAGGAATGGATAAAGAAGATGCGGCACATACATACAATGGAATATTACTCAGCCATAAAAAGAAACGAAATAATGTCATTTGCAACAACATGGATGGACCTAGAGATCATACTAACTGAAGGAAGTCAGACAGAGAAAAAAAAACATCATATGATACCGCTCATATGTGAAATCTAATTTTTTAAAAAATGATACAAATGAACTTATTTACAACACAGAAACAGACTCACAGATATCAAAATCAAAATTATGGCTACCAAAGAGGAAACAAGGGGGCAAGGGATAAATTAGGAGGCTGGGATTAATATATACACACTATTATAAATAAAATGGATAACTAATAAGAACCTACTGCATAGCACAGGGAACACTACTCAATATTCTGTAACAACCCACATGGGAAAAGAATCTGAAAAATAATGGATATATACATATAACATTCCCTTTGCTGTACACCTGAAACTAACACAACATTGTAAACCAAGTATACTCTGATAGAAAGTTTTAAACAACCAAAAAAAACACAATATTTTGAAGAGATTAAAAAAAGCCAGAAACAGATTTACAGGTATTGACAAGAAACTTACGGTTACCAAAGGGGAAACGTGGTGAGGCGGGAGGGATAAATCAGGAGCTTGGGATTAACATACACACACTACTACATATAAGACAGATAACCAACAAGGACCTACTGTATAGCACAGAGAACTCTACTCAATAATCTGTGATAACCTATATGAGAAAAGAATCTGAAAAGCAATGAATATATGTACAACTGAATCACCTTGCTGTATACCTGAAACTAACACAGCATTGTAAGTCAACTATACTCCAATAAAATTTAAAAAATAAAATAAAATCGTCTCTTGATAGAGAATTGTGTCCCATCTCTGAATAGTTATGCCCAAAGACCAAGAAACAAGTATGCGTTTTATTAATACGGAAGACAACATTGCTGGGCAGTGGCTCCATTCCCAGATTTGAAAACTGAGGCTTAAGGCGGTGAGTTCAATCGCAAGGAGTCCCATGTGGGCAACCAGTGTGCCTCACCCAGCCGTGAGGAGAGGGGCTGGGGCTGACACACTGCACAAGGGTTCCAGAGCTTGGGGGCTTTCCATGCTGCCTTCTATGAATGCTCCCATTCCACAGATGGAGAAACTGAGGTTCAGAAAGAGAAGTGACTGGCTGGGGTCCTTCAGCCTGGTCTGGCTGACTTCATCAGCTAAGCTCCCTGGCCTCAACCAGCAGGTGGGGCTGGTCTTTCCTGAGCTCCCACAGCTCCTTGGGCATTACACGTCCATCACAGCATGGCCCACTCCCTCCTACACACCTTGGTCAGCTTGGTCCCATGCTGTGCTCCATACCTCGAGCCAGGTCCCTGACTCAGTTTCCCCTCCCATTTCAGCAGGAAGCTCTGGCTGTCTGGCCACGACCCTACAGGGTTCACCTTTCCGAGCGTGTTTCCATAGTTATGAAAGCTATGTTTCCATGGTTATGTCACTTATAGTTATGATTGATTGTCATTACCCACAGGGCTGCTGGGGGGATTAAGTGAGCGTTTAATCCTGGCTGTCACAGAGCCTCGGGAAATTCACGGTGACTCCTCTCCGTGGATACAGAGAAGGAACACACCCCACTGCTCCCCCCAGAAGCACCAGCCAGAGTCGGTGCAGACTCACAGGTGGGAAACGGAGCTGGGAGGCGGGCTGCTTATGCCCATCTGAGCTACAATGACGCCCAGCCCACAACCTGCCCCATCTCCCTCCTTCTGCCCTCCTCCAGGGCATAAATGCCAACAAGGAGGTGACAGGCCTGCGGGCACAGACTCTGAAGCCACACCCGAGCCCTCTCTCCAGGACACGCAGAGTCCTGCCCCCGGCTCCCTCCCACCACTCCTAATGGACCCACAGCCCAGCTCACATCTCCTCCTCTGGAAACGGCGTTCTCACCCCAGACACCCTCAGATTCCTGGTCAAGTTCAGATGCTCAAGTCCACCCCCATCCCACCCCATCCGTAACCCTGTAAAGGGCGTGGCATCGTCAGGTCTGACACCTGTCCAAGGCCCCGGAGTCCTCAGGGTGACTGCCGCTCCCTTCCTAGGACTCCATCCCAGGACCAAGCCCAACTGTGGGAAAGGGCCTCACGCTCTGAACCAGACACTGCTAGACAGTGCCGTTCAACAAGCCACTCCAGGTACTTCAGTTTCCCTCACTCTCTCTAGAAGCCCCAAGCAAAGCCCACTTCAGAGCCGCATTCGCCCAACACTTGTCATCACAAATCCAGGCACCCTTGTGCGAGGACGTTCTGCGGAAATGTAGACCCAAACCAGCACTCAAGCCCTGGACCCCCAAGGGCCTCCCACGCCCGCTGACCTTCTTGGTGTAGCCCATGGCCTTCAGGACAGAGTGATTCAAGGTCTCCAGGGAGGCCAGGACGTCCTCGTAGTCCCCCATGTGGTCCACAAAGTAATCTGGGGGAAAGGAAGGCAGAGGTCACAGGTCATAGGAGGACCATGCCCCTCCCCCTGGGCCCTCCCACCAATCCCATCTGTGCCCCTCATTCATTGCCTCTCCCCGGTCCCCTCCCCTCACAGAAAACACACCCCAGCCAAGCCTCTGTCCCTGCACAGCCAGCACCTACCACACAGCTCCTTGGTGTCCACATGGCTGCAGAGACAGAGAATGAGAGGGACTCAGAGACTGGCCTGTCCCGTGCCTCCCGCCCTCCTTCCCTCCCTAGCGAGCACAGCCCAGTGTGGCTGGTAAAACACCTCCTGGGCCTCTCCTCTTTTCACCCCATGTGCTGGCACAGCGACCCCGGCTTTACAGGTGCGGGAACAGCAGGTGAAGGATGCCGCCCCCTCCAGAGGGTTCCATGTGTGTGCGTCTGTCTGACCCCCTCACCGTGCTTCGCCACCCCTTTCCTCTCCCAGAGCCTGCCCACCACATCAGGAGCCGATGGGGCTAAACCGGGGGCTGGGAAAAGCGAGGGGAACAGCCCACGGCTATTACAGGCTGTCAGCAGAACTCTCCCGCGACGCACTGCCCCGGGCATCCCTGCCTGCTGGGTCCTGGGCTCTGCTGGGGGTGCGGGTTGCCCTCCTTGCTCTCACTCTAGGCCTGGGATCCTCCTGTCCTTCCTCAGAGGAGGCTGAACACGAGAAGGCCACCCACGCCGGGGAAGGCGCAGGCGGCAGCTTCAGAACGCAGACACGGCGGGTCGGTGTGCTGGCGGCGGACGCCAAGGGACCTGAGCTCTGTGCAGGTTCTGATGACCTTCCCTTTCTGGGCCCCAGTTCCCTGAGAGATGCCGGCCTACAGAGCGTGCCGGCTTCGTCAAGAGGCTTCTGGGAAAAGGCCCTGCAAACTCTGTCTTGGAGGTTCCCCAAATCCGCATCACCTGGTGAAAAGTGCGGCCAAGTCCTGCAGAAACGAAGCCTGTTTAATTGTGCTCAAAGGAGCATTTCACCGACCTTTCTGAGCCGTGTGAACGGTTTTGGGCAGAAAACCTGTTTAGCATCCCAAGGAGGGGATGTTTACGGCTCACAATCTGGGGAACGTTGGAAAGAAGACACCCAAAGGTCTTCAGAGGTCTGGGCTTTGCTAGTGGTAAGTCCGCCCACCCGCACTCACACACGCTCACCACTGCCGCCTCCTCCCAGACCCAGCTGCCCGAATGAGGATGAATAACCCACAGGCACCTGCCGCAGCCCTTTCAAGCTCCCCTTTCAAGCTCCCTGGGGCGCTGCAGGAACTGCTCAGACCCTCCATCTCGCTCCAGAAACAAAGGCCTCCCCTGGAGCCTGCGGCAGGAAGCCGTTTCTTTCAAGGGGCCTTTCCCCCTCCGCCTGCCCCACCCTGGCTCCCAGGACGCTCAGCCCCACCTCTGGCCCCAGGCGGCCCCATGCTGTGTCCCTTGCCAACGGGCCTGGTGGCAGCTCGTCGTCCAGACCATCTCTAGCCTGTCGCAGGGGACCCCAGTTTATCCAATCTGCTCCAAACAGCCCCGAGGAACTCAGGTGTGGAGTGGAGAAGGGGGCTCGGGCCTCACCTGCCTGGGGATCACTCAGAGAGGGCAAAGCTGGAGTTCAGGTTGGGAAGGGTCGGCGTGTGTGAGTACAACGCGCACTCTGGACTCGATTTAGGGATTTAGAGTTTGAGGGTTGGGGCCGGAGTTTGGGATTGACTGAGACACAGGTTAGGGTTCCGGCTGGGTTGGAGAAAAGGTGATTAGGTACAGAGTGAGAAGGAGAGTTCAGGTCAGAGTGAGGACAGTTTGGTTTAAGACGGGATCTGGAGAGGATCACAGAGCTCGTGGTGAGACCAGGGCTAAGCCCAAGGCATTGGGGTCCGAACTGGGTCAAGGTGGCTCATCTCTCCCTTTCGTTATCCGGTGTATGTTCTGCAAATCTACGGTCCCTCCCAGGTTCGCCATGTGTGCTCAGAAAAGACAAACACTTGCCGACGCAGTATCAACCTGTCCACTCCCCAGGTCGCCCCGGCCAGTCGGGGCCAAACAGATGGGACTTCTTAGCTGGTTTGGGGACTTTGAGGTCTCTGTGCCTCCAGGGGAGTGGGCAGTGGAGACTGGCCACTGCGAGAGAAGGGAAACGCTGCCTCTCGGCCCCAGCCCCCAGGACTTAGCTCACTTGGTATTGTCCGAGTCGATGGTGTGGAAGAGACCCTCTAGTTCTTTCTCGTTGAGGACGCCATCTGCAAAGAAGAGCTGGAATTCCTCCAAGGATAACTTCCCGTCATCTGCGAGGAAGGGGTGAGGGGAGAGCAGCTGGTGTCTAACAGATGGGACATCCCCAGACCCAGACAATTCCCAAATCAACAGAGAAACTCCAGCCAGGTAATCCCCGCCTGCCCCGCTAATTCCCAAACTAGCAGATAAACCCCAGCTCAGATCATCCCTGCCGGTGCCGCTAATCCAAATTAACCAGCCAACTCAAACTAGCAGATAAACCCCAAACTAGCAGATAAACCCCAGCTCAGATCATCCCTGCCGGTGCCTCTAATCCAAATTAACCAGCCAGCTCCAGTTCACGGAGATCACAGACTCATCTAGCTAATTCCCAAACCAACAGACCAACACCATTTACAGATAATCCCCAAACCAGCAAACGCTGGGGCTCATTAAGCCCCACAGTCAACAGGTAGATAGAGCACACCTGAGCCTGTCAGGCAACCTTTTCTCCCAGTCACCTGACCACATGGAGGTAGTCTGACGACCCCTCTCTGTTGGTTCCAAAAACCCAGAACACCTCCGCACACTTTAATCATCTCCGCCTCGGCACCCGGGTCCGGATTCTGGGGAGGGAATGACCCCTCTCCACTCTGCCTTCACGGGGTCTGACGTGAGCCCGCTGCCAACGTTGGCACTCACCGTGCCGCGGATACAGCCCTGAGGATGCCAAACCCCGGGGGAGGTGGTGCCAGGCCTGGGGCTCTGGACAAGGGGCCCTCACAGCTGACATATCTGTCCCAACGCCTCCCTCCCCGTCTCACCCCTTCGACCTCCACTTGCGGTTGCCCTGGGTACCAGCAGAAGCTGGGGAAGTTCTCATGGGTTGGGGGCAGCTGGGCCCCTGAGAGAGGGGCTCCCAGCAAAACTCCAGCGACTCCCCAAGCTTCCAGCCTCCGCTCCTCCCACCTGGGCTCTCCTGCTCAGTACACCCACCTCCCCAACCCATCCCGGAAGCCACAGCCCCCTCCTCACTGATCTTAGCTTCCTGCTCCTCCTTAAAGGGGCCGCATCTGTGGCAGACAGCGGAGGCCAGGGAAACAGGTGAGCCCCAGCCCCTCTCTGCAGACCCCCTTCAGTACTTCTGGCAAATCTGCAGTCAAAGCCCTCGAGAGCCCACGTGGCACGTTGTGTTGATTAGAAAGAAACGCGCTTCCTGATGGCGGGGTGGGGCGACGCGGTACAGCATCAGAGCACGTGAGGGGAGGGCCGCGCAGGCTGGACTGAGGCCCTCAACTCTCTCGAGTAGCTGCCCTTGAGCAGGGCACAACCCGCCCAATCAGACGCGGCAGACCTACTTGGACCCAGGCAGAAGGCACTCGTCCATTTCAAAGACTCTGGAGCTTCTATCTCTGCGGCCAACAGCTCTGCAGGGGCTCAGAGTAGGGCAACTTTGAGTAGGGAGAAGATGCCCACGCCTTGCGCTGGGCTCCGCTCCGCCCGTGTTGAGAGCCGGGGAACATGGGAGGGCGGGCACGGGCTTGCACGTGGGGGCGGGGGCAATGTCCGGCGTGCCTCCAACTTCCTGTCTCAGGTGCTCAGATTTCTTTCGTTTCCTTTCGCCCGCCCGCACAGCATGCAGGATCTTAGCTCCCGGACCAGGGATCGGACCTGCGCTCCCTGCAGTGGAAGCTCGGAGTCCTAACCACTGAACCAACAGGGAATTCTCCCGGCTCATGTTTTAATGTCACAGACGGGAGAATGAATTTCTAACTTTCAAAACCCAGTCCCCCCAAAACAAAACAATCCCCCCATTCACACATAAAGACCCAGAAACCAACCATAAACAGTGCACGATACCAGCCGTGACATACATGAATGCTAAGTTATGGTCCTTGTCTTCTGTGAAAGAGGACACTTTCCAGGTTTCCTTTAACAAGACTGATGACGACCCAGGAGCCAGGGAGCAGAACCAGGGCAGACACACAGGCTCTGTGTGTTCACGCATCTGGTCCTCACAACACCCCACCACATAGGTATACCATCACCTCCACAGAGCAGAGAGGCACAGAGCAGTTATGGGACTTGCCCAGGTCCCTCAGCGGGAGGTCGAACCCAGGCCACCTGGCTCCTGAGTCCATGCTCCCGACCCAACCTGGGGCAGGGTCTTGTGTGGAGACCCCCAGCCACAGGGCTACATGGAAAAGCCGAAGCCAAGTCTGGACTCAGTGGAAGCGTGCTGTGATTGATTAGTCACGTCTGCCACGGGCACGGCACCATCCCTGCCACCATCTCCTTCTGCGCATCCAGGCACCTCCATCCAGTCCGCACTCAGGAGAACAGGCAGAGAGAGGCCCGCCAGGCCTCCCGAGCACAAAGCCTTCTCGGTGACATTTAGCTTGAAAGTCCCACCACAGCCCTGCTGAACCCAGATCAGCTAATGAGGGAAGCAACATCCGCCACGGCCTCTGTCCAATTAGACGAGCGAGAGGGCCTAGCACCTCCGGGACGCCCCGCCCCCCCGCCCGAGTGGGCCGTTTGCAGGTGTCCTCGCTAATTAGCATGAGCTCAGGCTCTGCTGCAGTGACCTTTCAAATGCCAGGAGTCTGTCAGCGTCCCTGTTCCCTGGAGGAAACGCAGTCTGGCACCCACCCCTCCACCGGCCGCCACACCACCCTTCCAGGTCCTACAGCCCAGGCTGCCCGGCAGGCACCCCACTCTCTGCCTCCCCGCGGGGGCCACGCCCAGGCTCCGGCTCCACCTCCACGAAGATGCCTCTGTCCTGGGAGCCACCAGGCCAGGCCAGCCCGAGCCGAAGCCCTTGTACCTGTGATCCCAAAGGCCGATTCCACTCCAACCCGCGGCCGGGGGCCACGGGCCGGCATCTTGCTTCCGTGGACAACTGGGGCAGAGCCGGCATCCATTCCCTGCCCACACGACGTTGGCAAACTAGGCTGGGCTCAGTCAGAACCGCCCACCATGCTCCCCACCTGAGCATCTGCGATCTCTGACTTGTCCTCTCTGAGCCTTGATTTTTGACACCCATAGAAAAGGGGTGGGGGATGATGCTGCTTCTCCCACTAGGAGCCCAGGGAACGTCACATGAGGTCTATTAACGTCTTAGTGCCTAATAGATGCTGCACAGCTGCGGGCAGTCTCCACCCGATGGTGAACGCCCCGTGAAGCACGGGGTGAGAATCAAACACTTGTTGACAAACCAAGACCCGTGTTGCAGGGCACTCAATGCTCATCAGCTGGTGTGAGGGCTCGCTGGTTCCTTACAGCAGCCAAGACCCGCGCTTCACCCCACCCCCCATGCCAGCCCCTTGAAGCGGGCACTAGAATGATGATCCCCACTTACAGATGGGGACACTGAGACCCTGAGAGTTTGGTGACTGCCTGAGGTCACAGAGCTGGTAGGCGGCTGAGCCCTGGCAGCCCCTGCAGCAAAGCGGGGGCCCGGGAAGCTTCCTGGGAACCAGAATCACACACCCCATTAACCCTGGTGACAACCCCCCACGGCCACTGGTGCTGGCCGGGAAGACGAAGGCCCCAGGGGCAGGAGTGGGCTTGGGCTCCGCCTCTGTGGGGACCGCAGGAGCAAAGTCGAGGGTCCCCGCAGCTGTGCTCAGGGGGCGGAAACACGGCCTCTGATGGGCCGGGATGCAGGGGGGCGGGGGATGAGCAACCAGGATGAAACCCCATCCGTGCCTGAAGGGAGACCAGGGCGCCCCCCGCCCACCCACACAGACACACACACCCTTGGTATGTACAGCAACAGTCAGAGAACGGCCGTTCAACCCTCATGTGCACACACTCTCTCAAAAGCATGAATGGTGACGCACAGCCAGACCCACACGGCTGCATCCCAGGGACACACACCGCACTCCCAGCGGTGAATGAGTCCGTCACCTGTAAGCCAGCAGCCATTTACTGAGGACCTACTGTGGGCCGGGCCCACGACAGGGACAAGCCCAAATCCCTCCCTGGAAAATCCTCATCATCTGCCGAGGGGCGTGGCCAACACACGGTGATGATCCCAGGCCGTCTGCACAAGAGAAGGTAGAGAGAGGCCCCCAAACCCCTTTCTCTAGTCTGACACTGTTCAGGCCGTGATGCCACGACGATTTCTCGAGCGACACTCAAGTCCCCCCACCGCGTCCCTCTCTTTCTCCGTGCTCCGTAGGGAATTGCTGCATCTGACAGTCCTGTATCCCAAGAGGCCTGGGAGTGGTCACCGTCACACCCAGGGATGGTGGGTGAGAGAGGGAGATCCCTGGGTACTAGCTTCCAGCCCAGGGCTGTTCCCCAAGGTCTCATGCTCTACCCCACAACACAGTGCGGGGATAGCTCAAGGGTAACTCCCAGGGTCAGGAGGGAGGGGTGCTGGGGCCCGGGAGAGCGCTGCCATCTTGACCTCCGGCCCACGCACGAGAGGGCCTGGGGCCTGAAGGCCCTGGGGGGGTGTGGGCAAGCGATGGGCCATCTGTTCCCCACTCCTTCCCCAGCACGGGCCTTGATACTTCAGTAGTATTTTCTCGATGGATGAATAATGAATAAATCAACACTGAGCACTGCCTGCTTCTCTTTTAAAAATTCACCACCCATCTCCTCCCTGCACTTCCCCAACAGCCCAGGGAAGCCGACAGGTTACGTGTTATCACCCCACTTTACAGATGGCAAAACTGAGGCCTGGAGAGGGGCTGTGCCTTGGTTAGAGTCCACAGAGAGTTGCTTCCGGCCCAAGAATAATGACTATGGTATTTATACAAACGCTCTCTGTGGCCACTGTGAGGCTCAGGTGGGCCTTAGTAAACCTTGTTAGCTTCTGGCCTCTGCCTTCCAGAAAGGTCCAGGGTGGAACATCTCCAGCAAGTCAGGAGAAGTGGAGTGTCCTGAATTCACTGGCCCTGAATTCACGACAATGGGCTCACTTTGTTCGGGAAGCCGCGTGAAGTGGGGAAATCTGCTGAGGTCCGCAGCAGAGCTTCGACTGTCTTCATGCAGCTGGGTGACCCCGGGCAACTCACAGAACCTCCCTGGGCCACTACGGAGTTGACAGAATGGGGGCAACCGCACCGAGTGTATCAGGTGGCTCTGAGGAGCAGGTGTGCCAGGGCCCAGGAAGGGCCTGCAGTGAGGCTGGGGGCTTCCTGGGCCCCCGCCTGGGTTGCTCTGGTCCAGCCCAGCTGCATGAGATTCAAGAACATCAAGGATTTACCAGGGGCAGGGCATCACAGCATCACCAGCACCTGCTCTCTGAATCGGCACGGCTCCCCTACTAAGCAGGAACTACGGGGAGTGCCATTGTAAGATGCGGAAACTGAGGAACAGAGGCAGGATTCAGAGTCCTGCACTCCCAACCAGAAAGAGTCAGGTCCTCATTCAGGGGACAGCCTGGGAGGGAAACTCACCATTTTTGTCCGCACGGCGGAATATCTGCAGAGAAGAGAGGTCGAATCAGCGCTGGCCCGGAAGGGGCGGGCTTCTGACCACCGTCCCCAACCCCAGGTGGTCTGGGGAAGCTGGGCCCCCTTCTCCCTCCCCGGGGAAGACACCCTGGCTGGGATCCAGGGGCGGGAGGGCGTTTCAGGCAGAGGTCCTCCCGCCGCCTGCGCGGAAGCAGCTGCCCACTCTCCCTTCTGTGCCGGCAGCCTGCCCACGGCCACGCTGACACACGCTCACACCCATCACGTGCTTGCGTGTGTGCTTCCAGAGCTGTGGGTCTCTGGGCTGCACGCCCTGTTGGACGCTCAAGTCGCACACTCAGAATTCCTGTCCCATGGATGCAGCCGCTGGCCTTATACATCCCCCCTCCAGGACCCCTTGGGAGCCTGGTTTCCTCCAGGGAGGTTGGGTTAAGTCTGAACAGAGGTGTCTGCTAAGGGAACCTCGAGGCCTGATGACTAGATCAGCCAGGGCAGAACTGGATTATTTGGGGGGTGGGGGAGTGGGTAGGCTGCCAGCAGCTCAGAAATCTGGTGCAGATGCAAGGTTCCGCTGCCGGCTGCCGTGGGAAGGGGAAGAGGGGGGGAGGGGGGAACCCCATCCCCTCCAGCCTCAGCTGAAACCAGATGACTCCTCCTCCTGGTGTTTTTGGGACCTAGTAAGCCTTGCTGATGGAAGGAGAGGCAGGGCCCCCCTGGGTGACCATCACCCCTTCAAGGACAGAGCCCCCTAGGCCCCTCCCTCCAAGCAACGGGGCAGGCATCCATCAGCAAACACCTGGGGCTGTGACAAACCAAAGCAGCAGCTCAGGAAGCTTCTCAAACATCTCCCCTTCCTTTAGCTGAACCCTGAGTCCTCGGCACGGGGCAGTAGCCACTGTGGCTGAGGCAGAGAAGGGAGCAGTTATCAGCACCCCACACGCCTGCTCCGCAAGGTTCCCGGAGGCAGGGGTCCCACCTTCAGGTGCCCGTGCCGGCCTGAGCGTTAAACAAGTGGCTGACACGACCACGTGATGTGGCCCCCATGCCTGCTCATCAGCCCATTTCACAGATGAGGAAATGGAGGCTCAGAGCCAGCTCATGGCCAGCATGCGAGGACTCCAGAGTCCACCTCCAGTCCTGTGAGAACCAGGAGAGGTCTGGACAGGTCTTCCCTGCAAGGGTGGCCCAGGACTCTCAGCTGTGAACGCTGCTGGGGCTTTGAGAGGGTTCAGCTGTGCAAGTGCGTGTCGGGCTGTGTGTGAGCCTGTTTCGGGGGGCACTGAGCCACAGGCACTCACAGCACAGATCCCCCTTCCCTGCCCAGCCCTTTCCGTCCAGAGCCAGCTATGGGCTCCAGGAGGAAGGGGAGAGCGGAAATCCACGCTCCCCCAACTCACAACGATGTGTCACACACACACACACACACACACACACACACACACACACACACACACACACACCTCCCAGAAACCCACGATGCACAAGAGAGGCACCCCTGCCCGCGGTCACCCACCACACAGGACACCCTCACTGGGACATGCACACCCCACTGCCATGCTGTCCCCTGGGGGGCAAAGCTCCCTCCACCTCCCCCCAGCACTCTACCGGGGACATCCATCCTGTAGGATCTCCCTCCTACGGTGGGGAGTGGGTGGGAGGGCGAGGTGGGGCCCCGGAGGGGATGGATGGGGGTGAGGTGAGGTAGGGAGGGTGGCGAAGGGAATGACGGGGCTCAGAGTGGATAGGGGTCCCCAGAGGGGTCCAGGCTCAGGGAGGACGGGGGATGGCTCCGCCTCTGCTGACAGGAGAGGGGAAGACAGAGGTGCGGAGGGGGCCTCACTTTGAAAGAGGTGGTGCCTGGGGGAAGGGTATTTAGGGTAGAGAATACAAGGGCTTAGGGTCTACAGCCAGGACAAGAAAGGTGGCCCCGGACCTAGGGGTTGTGCGTGTGTGCCTGTGTGTGCGTGTGTGTGTGTGTTGCGGGGAGGTGGTCTTAGAAAAGTAACGACTGGGGCAGGAATCGGGATGGAGAGGAGGAGGGGGCCGGAAGCGGCCAGAGGCTCTCGTCCCGGGAAGGGATGGGGGTAGAGGATGAAGTGTCGGGATGGGAAAAAGATGAGGGTTTGGCCAGAACAAAAGTAGGGGGGCGGTGGCCGGGTCGAGGGGCTCCAGGCTCCCGGCTCTGAGAACGTGTAGATCCCCAGAAGTGGAGGAAGGGGACGGGGAGGAAGGGGTCGTCCCGGTCCAGGGACGAGAAAGGATTCGCATGGAGACCCGCCGGGAGGTAGAGGGGCAGGGGGCCGCGCTCTGGGACGCGGAGGGGCCGGTGCGGGTCCTGCTCCGGACCGCCGAGGGGGAGGGGCAGGGGGTCCCTACCCAGGGAGAAGGGGGCCTCGCAGGTCCCGGCGGGGACGGAGGAGGGGGCTCGGGGTCCCGGCCGGCGCGTACTCACGTCCAGGATTACCGCGGTGCCCCCGCGCGGCGAGGCGGGGCCCGGGCTGGGGCCGGGGTCCGCTGCGGGGACTGCGGGGGCCAGCGGCGCCCGGGGCTCGCCCATCCTGGCGCCCACCCAGCGCAGCAGCCCGCCCAGCGCCCTGCCCTGCGGCGGCGGCTCCCGGAGCAGCCTGTGCGCGCCGGCCCTGCACAGGCGCGCCGCCCGCTCGCACATCGCGCCGCGCCCGCCGCCGCCACCGCCCGGAAGCCCGCCGACCCCCGCCCGGCCCGCGGACCGCCCCCGCGCGACCCCCTCCCCGGCGCCGCCCGTGCGCCCCGCCCTCCTGCCCTCCCTCCCTCTGTCCCCGCGGCCGCGCGGGGACTGGCCGGCGCTCGGGGACGGGAGTGGGGGAGGGGCCGCACCGCCCGGACCCCGAGCCACGTGCCCCGTGGCCACAGCCCCCAGCCCCCGCGGCCGGGCGCGGCGGCTGGACGCTACCCAACAGGCGCGGGGTCCTGGGGGTCTGGCTGCGGGGGTGCGTCCCTGGGGGCTGCCCCCCCTTCGGAAGGTGCCCCGCCCCACCTTGGTACCGCCGCAGGGGCCGGAGCGCGGTGTCCGGCGAGCCCGGAGCGCCCTCTGCCGGCTCCGGCTCCGGGTATCAGCGCCCACGCACGGGGGGTCTCCCCCACCGCTCCGCCGGTACTCACTCTTCCCTTCCTCCAGGTGCACGCCCGGTGAGCCCTCACCCGCCTGTTAAACAACGCCCAGAACCAGTCTTCACTCCGGAACACCCTCTTCCCCTCACTCCCCGCATCCATCCACCCACCGACCCAAAGAATTAAACGAGCACCTGCTAGGTGCTAGGCCTGGTGCTGGCACTGGCTTCCAAGGACAGGGAAAACAGACGAGTTCCTTGGCCTCCTTGAGCTTACATCCAAGTGGGCGGAGCCAGATACTGGAATGATTCCACGGATAAATGAACAATTAAAACTGAACTGTTATGAAGAGGTGGCACCTTGGGCCATGAGAGGGGAATTTGCCTATAGGCTGTGGAGGGGTATGTGTCAGAAGAGGCTTCCTACAGGAAATGATCCTTATGCTCTGAGAGTGGAAGGAAGAGGAGTTAAAGACAGGAGGGGAAAGTGCCCTCTGCTAGACACTATCCTGTGCAAAGGCCCTGTGGCAGGTGCAAGTGTGGGGAACATGAAGGACCGACTGAAAGGAGACAGTGTGGCTGGAGGGAGAGTGGGAGAGGCTGGGACTAGACTGGAGGGGTGGGCAGAGCAGGAACGCCTCCCCAGCACCCATTCCTCAAACACAGCTGCTGTCTCCTCTGCTCCCACTCAGCTGCCCTTCCTCCTGGGGCACCGTACATGGACTCCCAACCCCCCAGCCCAAGGACGTTCTCCCACCAGGCCCTGTGCTTCTCCCCCCGCCCCCACTCCCCAGCTCCCAGAGCAGGTCCTGGGCACCTGGCCGCCTCCCCAAGCACAGAGTCCTCAGACACAGGAGTGCAGGCAGGCGCTGGTTTTATTTGGGACCCGGTTCTGGGAAGAGCAGGGCCTGGGGTCCTCCTGGCTCGGTGCTCAGCTGGCCCCGGTGACCCCAGCTCACACCGGCAGCTCTCACCCCCAGTTACAGCTCTGGGCCTCCCCTGTCCTGTGGTCACTCTTTCCACCCTGGTCTGAGTCCTGGCAGCCTGGGTTTCTCACTCTTCATCTGAGAGGGCCGTTGCATGGGCTCGTGGCCGCTCCTGTCTCCTGCCAGGAGAGGCCCCCTTCCATCACTGGGGCATCTTGGGATGGGCTCTGCGTCCAGCAGGGCCGTGGTGCTCTCCCCTCCTCTTTAGGGCCTGGGTGCAAGGATGCCAGGCCAGGTGCTAGGGCGGCTTCCTGGCCTCCTTCCTCAGCAGGGAGCTGGCCACAGCCAGGGCCCCGCCCTGCACAAACCTCACGAAGTTGTCCCCGGCCAGTGGCCCCACGGCGTACAGGCCCTCCCGGTGGACGCTCTGGTAAGTGAAGGGGTCCACGTCAATGGGGTTCCTCTTGGCGCTCAGTGGCTGGCTGGGGTCCGTGGCGAGGTCAGCGCCTGCGCCCGGGAGGAAGGACAGATCAGGGTGGGAGCCAATGAGGGCCAGCACCAGGGCGATGCCGAAGACCTTCTGGAGGCCCCGGGGGTCCCGGAACACGGCCTGGCGGTCCTCCCTGAGGAGCAGCAGCTGGTGCTCGGGGAGGCTTCGGTAGCCCTCGTAGGGGCTGGGCGACAGGATGGACTGCTCCCGCATCATCTGGTGCACCTTGTGGTACTCCGGGTACAGCATCTTGGGCAGCTGGTTGAACACCAGGCCGGGGTCGTCCACGGACCGGCGGAAGGCGTGGATCACAGGGATGTTGTAGTGGCGGGCGTAGAGGACCGCGTCGGCCGCCGACAGTCCCGCCCCGATGATGAGGACGGGGTCCGAGGACGGGGACACGGTGCCTGCCCGCGTGGCTGCCTCCAGGGCCGACAGATCACGATGCACGAAGGGCAGGGCCTCCCCGGGGATGCCCAGCCGGGCTGGGCTGTCAGACATGCCAGTGGCCAAGACCACGTTGCGGGCGCATAGGGAGAAGGGCTGCTGGCTCTGGTCCGCGGTGGTCACGAAGCCGTTCACCTGGAAGAGGGGGCTGGGGTCCTGGGCGCCGGGGCTGCTGGGCTCGGGCGTCCCCCACTCCACGGCCGTGACCACGGCGCCAGACACAAAATTATGGCTCAGGCCCTTCTTGATCACGTAGTCCCTATAGTAGTGCGCGATGTCCCCGGCCGTGGCCCGGCTGTTGCGAAGACCTCTGCGGGGAAGGACGAGGGAGGGTGAGTGTCACAGAGCGGACTGCGGGGGAGATGGACAGGCTGGAGCCAGGCCCTGGAGCTGGACGGTGGCTGCACCACCCAGACGTGTAGGACTTGGTTAAGTGGTTTAACCTCTCGGAGCCTCAGTCTCCTCTTCTGTACAATGGAGCTGATAAGGGTGCCTCATTAGGGTGGGGTTCAGAGTGTGGCCTCCGGTGCCAGACAGCCTGGGTTCAAATCCTGGCTCTGCCACCAGTGAGCTCGGGGCCTGGAACCCTCTGCCTGGGCTCCTCCTTTGCAAAATGAGGATGACCGTGGTGACAGCACCCGTTCCCTGCCATTGCTGAGAGGCTTAGATAATACGAATGAAGAATTTAGAATAGAACATGACAGGTAGTAAGTGACAGGAGGTCGGCCACTACTATTTCCTCAAACGACTAAATAATATTTTACATAAATGTGGTAGGATTCCGTTTTTATAAAGTTCAGAAACAGACAAACCTAATCTACAGAGTTAGAGGTCAAGCGAGTGGCTGCCTCTTAGGAAGTGGGTGGTGACCGGGAGGGGTCTGAGGGGGCTGCTGGGGATGGGGGGAATCTGTTTGTTGAGTCTGAGCGGCTGAAGCGCAGGTGTATCCACTTTGAGAAATTTCACCCGCCTGTAGGCATGTGAACTGTGTAGTTCTCTGTATGTCCCTGTATTTCAGTAAATAAGTTGGTTAAAGCGTAACCCATGTAAAGCACTTAGCATAGTTCTTAGCCCACACAGTAGCAGCAGAGACTATTATTATTATGATATTACTACTATTGTTGTTGTTGTTATTTCTATTGCTATTATTGCAATCCTTTCTGGGGCCATGACTAGGGCCAGCATTGCCAGTGGGTGACGCACAGACTTTTTTTTTTTTTTTTTTTGCGGTATGCGGGCCTCTCACTGCTGTGGCCTCTCCCGTTGTGGAGCACAGGCTCCGGACGCGCAGGCTCAGCGGCCATGGCTCACGGGCCCAGCCGCTCCGCGGCACGCGGGATCCTCCCGGCCCGGGGCACGAACCCATGTCCCCTGCATCGGCAGGCAGACTCTCTCAACCATTGCACCACCAGGGAAGCCCGACGCACAGACTTTGACATCATCTCAGCTCCTCCCCGTAGCTACCGGGGTGACCTTAGGTGAGTTACTTTTCCTGACTTGTGGACACTTTGTTACGGATTAACTCACTGGAAGGGAATCCTCTTTGACGGGCAGGCCTTCAATACAACTCCTGACTGCAGAGTGAGCTCAGAGCACATCCCATAAGGCTGCTCCAACCAACCCAACTGCTAGTCTGCTCCCGAAACTGCAAGTCTGGAATCCATGCCTGTGGGCTGGGCATTTCCCCTCCTCTATTTTAGTAAAAATTGTTTCGAGGGACTGTCCTGAGAAGATGTGGCATCCGGGGTTCTTTATGATGTGGCGCACGGGAAAGAATGAAAGCTCCATGACCGGGAAGTGGTTTAGGAACCGTGGCAGCACCGTGAGGACGGGAGTGCATCTGTTGTGGCTTTTGGCTCCAACATCTAAGCACAAGGCTGGGTATGAGGAAGTACTCAGTGAAGATGCTCACCGTCTCTTGGGAGTGTAAGTGGCCATGTGAAAGGATGGTTGCAAACACTGTGTAATGGCCATGTGAAATCCTCATGACATAATGTTACATTTTAAGAGTCCGATAGAAAAGGGCACGTCCACAAGTTAAATTTACGTTCCCATCTGTCTGTTAACACATCACTACACCAGCCTGGATGTCTTCCTATCAAATTTTCAGGGACAAAAAGTCTTTGTGTCCAAGGGACAGTGAGCCCCAGGGGTGGAAACGGAGCTGCCAGAGAGGCTGACTGCCTCCTCGGTGGGGACAACAGGCCCCCTGTCACAGCCCCGAGGGCGGCAGAAACGTACGAGGGCGAGCGGGGGCTAGAATTTATCTATTCAGTGATTCTGCTGTCTCTCTGGGGTGGAGAGAAGTATGCAGTGTGGTCTTTATGGAGCAGGAAACCGGATGGGAAGAGAACCCCCCGAGATGCGGCGGTGCCAGGTAGGCATCACTTGTTTTCCTTTTCTCAGTTTTCAGTTTTCTATAGTATGGTTATGTTTCTAATGCAGAAATATTTTTTTAAAAAAGTGCATCCTATTAGCTGACCTAGACAAAAAGAGACTGTTCCAGGCCAGGCTCAGAATCGTGGGAGGCCAGAGGGCTGGGAGCCTGGGCTGGAGGCTCCGGGGCAGGGCGTGGGGGGCAGAGGCCAGCTGTCACCCTCTCCTTAGAGCCTGGGATGCTACAAGGAGGCCAGGTCGAGGTCGTGCAGCAGGCGCACTGGACAGGGAGTCCTAGGTGACCGCAGCTCTGCTCTTCACTCCCCGTGTGGTCCTGGGCAAGTCCTTTCCCCAGCCGAACCTCAGCTTCCCCCGCTGGAGTAAGAGGAAGGGCGGGCTAGATGAGCCCCGAAGCCCTTTGGCTCCCAGTTCAATGTCGGGTCGGGCCCAGGTCTTCCCTGCCCATCTGGGGCTTTCCAGCGCAGCCTCACCTTCGCTTCCTGCACATCCAGTCCTTGATCTGCAGGTCCGGGAGCCCCATCCAATCGCCTTGGCTCAGGGTCACCATGGAGCCTTCAATGGACTGGGAGGAAAGGAGACCAAAGTCCAGGCTTCTGCTGGCCCCCAGTCCACTGAGGGCTGGAGGGCAGGCTGGGGGGGGGGGGGGGGGGGGGGGGGGAGGTGAATAGAGAAAGGTGGGCAATGCAAGCGTCCTAACCCGAGTTAGGGAGGAGGAGGGACCCTCCCCCTCCCCTCCCCCTCCCCCTCCCCCAGACTTCATGTAGATTTGGCTCAAGTCCCCTCACCCCTTCTGGGCCCCACTCACGTGCCAGGCGCCCCCTGGCAGGTTCCGGCCCAGGACCAGGTGGGGGATGGCTCGCTCCTTCTGGTGCTTCCAGGTGAGGACAGACTCCACGTTGCCCCCAAAGTCTGTGTCTGGGCGCAGGAGGGCATCAAACAGCAGGGCCACAGGGCTTTGGCACCGGCCTTCAAGGCCTTCGGACAGGTAATCCAGGTCCTGGGTGGGGGGACACAAGTCAGAGGGCCCACTGGAGGAAGGCCACCTGGTCCTGCCTTTCCACCCTAGTACCAGGGTGTCAGATAAGCTTGGGAAATGCTGCCTCTCAAAAGGAGATAGTGCACATCAGCAAATTAAAGGCTCTGACAAGTCCTGCAGCTGTCACTTACCCGTTTAATTTTGCCAAACCCAGTGTCTCTCAGATTTACTGGAGCAGGGACATTTTTCTCTGCATATTATACCGAGGGATGGCTGTCCTGTACAACAGTGGTCCCCAATATTTTTGGCACCAGGGACTGGTTTCGTGGAAGAGAATTTTTCCACAGACGAGGGTGGGGCGGAGGGGGATGGTTTAGGCGGTAATGTGAGCGACGGGGAGCGATGGGGAGAGGCAGATGAAGCTTCTGTTCGCTTGCCTGCCGCTCACCTCCTGCTGTGTGGCCCAGGTTGGGGGGGGGGTCCCCCGCGGGGGGCAACCCCTGCTGTAGAAGGCAGTCTGGAAAATGCCTATCTAGACCCAGTGCCAACTTACTTCCTCACGCACCAGCTTGACGCTGGGAGGGGCCCAGGAGGATGGATGCTGCCTGAAGTGGGGGGCAGACACTGAGTGGCCTCCTGGAAGGCGAGGGGCGTGGAGGGGAGGGTGGTGGGCCCTCCTGAGCAGGGGCTGGTGGACCTGCAATATCTAGGGCAGGGGTTCTCAGCTGGGGCACAACTGGCCTTGGGGCTGGATAATTCTTTGTGGTGGGGCCTGTCCTGTGCATCGTAGGATGTTTAACAGCATCCCTGGCCTCGACCCTCTACGCCTGTGGTGTCACCACTCTGGTCGTGACAACCGAAACTGTCTCCAGGTGGCCAAGTGTCCCCGGGGCGGGCGGGGGGGCGGAAATCATCCCTGGGTTTAGAAGCACTGGTCTAGGGGAGCTGAGACAAGCTGATGTGGGATTTGTAAGTCTTCAAAGACAGCTGTGATTCCTCTTCCCAGTTTCTGTGGCTGATTTCGTGGGCTCTCGCACGTTTGGTCTTACGTCTCGTGAATGCATCCTTTTCATTTGTGCCCGGGAGAGTTTCCCCGCAATGGGGGTGTCCCTCCCACCCGGAGCTCAAGCCCACCTGGTCCACGATGGAGACCCCTGGTGCCTCGGTGAGCTTCCTCTGCAGCAAGGGGTGTGGGTGGATGGCATCTGGCTTCACGTAGGGGTTGTAACCCGAGAGCAGGTAGGACAGGCAGATGCCCGAGGGACCATTGCCTGGGGAGAGAGGGCGGGGTCAGAGGGCAGCGCTTTTGAGCACAAGAGACCACCACCACCGAGGGCTTTGGTCTCCATCTGTCTCGTTCATTGATTTGCTCTTCAGGCATAAAAATAAAAACAGAACATTTATTAGCACTATACCACTTGAACAACAATAAAGTTGTGGAAGTAACCGCTGACAGTTACTGAGTGCTTACTACGTGTCAAGCGATTTTAATAACAACAAAATAATAAGAAACTGACTGCCGTGGCTGCTGTACCAGGCCCCTCCACAGCCCCGAGCGCACTGAGCCAGACACATGCTACTTTTCCTCCTTTTCTACTTGAGGAAGCTGGGGCACAGAGAGGTTAACTGACTTGCCTGTGGTCACACAGCGGCATGACTGAGATCCTGAGATTACTGAGAACTGACAGTGGGGTCAGGTCGGTCAGAGGGATGTGTAAAATATTAGAGCACAGATGGCTACGTGCTCTGGGGATGAGCTCGGGGGCCAAGGGTGCTCAGCGTGGGCGCTAAGCCACCTGTGGGGCCGCCTGCCCCCAGGTCTGGATGAACCACACTGCTTATCAGAGGCACTTTTTGGGCAATTAACCTCATGACATCACTCCTATTCTTCTCTGTCTTTCCCCTGTCTTATGTTGTGCTGTTCTCAGTCTTAACTCACACGTCGACAGCTGTTCAGACGAACCCTATGAAATCACCGATGCGCAACTGTTTTTAACTTACAAAAATGGCCATTTCATGCGGTTCGACCTGGTGTTTGCCCGGAGGGAGGGGCCCTCTGTCCCCCATTTGTTCAGACCTGACGGCAGGACAACATGCTTCGGCTGCGTCCCCGTCACACAGGCACGCAGGCACAGGGAAAGTACAGGACGGGCACAGGCACAGAACCAGTCCCCCCACCCCCTGCCCCGCCCTTACTGCGCAACCCCTGCAGAGCACCCTGCTCTTGCCTCGAGCGTTCTCGGGAGGGTTACTCGGATGATGTTTTATAAATTGCTGAGCACAGCACTGGGCACAGAGTGACGGCTCCAGGGCCTGCCCGCTCCTGACCTCTAACCCTTGGGGCTCAGTGCAGCCCCTCCCCCGCCCTGGGCGGCACTCACCGATGATGACGACCGGGAGGGGCTCTGAGCTGCGGGCACCAAGGTGGTCCTTCCATCCGTTGCTCATGGCTGGGGCTCTCGGGGGGGCTTGGGGCTGGCAGCAACCTGGGGGCACAGGGGAGGAGGGGGCCCTCGGTGAGCCGGGGTGTCATGCACTTACTTCCCAGCTGCAGGGTGACCTCCTGTGGCCCTCAGGATCAAGTCCAAGGTCCTCCCTGAGTCTTATCAGGATGACACTCCCCTCTCATACCTGCTATACTCTAAACAGGTCCAATTATGCAGGGCTCTCTCCCCCAGCCTGGTCACCTCCTCTCTCTGAGCCTCACTCCACACTCCCCATCTCATCAGGGGCAGTAACTGTCCTCGAAGCTTATTCAGCTTCCATGAGGCCCCCCTCTGCCCAACTGTGGGCAAGCCCTGCCCAGCACTTCTGTGACGGCCACAGCCCTCACCCCACAATCCGGCCCTCGGGTCTTCAGTGGACTTGGCCCTGGAGAGGCACTTCTGAACTGGCGACCTCTCTGGGTCTCAGTTTCCTCATCTGTAAAATGGGAATAATAATCGTCTCTACCCCATGGGGTTGCTGGAGGCGGGGGGGGGGGGGGAGGACACAGGTTCTGTACGTGAAGCAACTGCCTCGAGAAAACGGGCCACCGGGAAGAGACCGGAGCTGACTGTCTCCTCCAGAGGCTGGGCTAGAACAGGTGGACATGCAGAAACCACGGACGCCTGAGCCCCTTGGTTTGGGGAGAAAAGCGTGCAAACCTGCTTGTCTCTGGAGCACCAGCGCCCCCTGCTGGCCACAAGCCCAAATCACTCAGAGAGACCCAAACACCGTTCTTAGGGCTGCAGGTGCCTGAGGAGAGTCCAGACCCACCTTCTCCACATTCCCCTAGACGAGCTAACGGGGGCCCTGGCATCACCCACTGTCCAGCAGCCCTGCTGTCCTGACCACCACAGGGCAACACGCACACGAGCATGTGAGGAGCAGGCAGGCACTTAGCACTTTCTATGTCCCAGGTATTTGACATGTTTTTTCTCATGTCCTCCTCATACTGACCCTATGCAGAAAGCACTGTCGGTGCTATTATCCCACTTACAGATGGGTAAACTGGGGCTCGGAGAAGTCGCACAAGTTGCTCAGTATCACGCAGCCGACTTTTAAATTCAGGGCTAATGGTGCCGAGGCTTTGCCTGAATGCACCGTGCACGCTGCTTGGCCTGTCCCCAGGGAGACATGGGGCTGGTAGCAAGTAAAAGGGTGAATGGGGGGCACAGGGCCCAGACCACCCAGAGCAGCCAGGGATGGGGGCCCGGCATCGCTGGCCTTCAGGATTCTTCCAGAAAAGGCTGAAATCTGGGTTTTTAATGTGAATTCTCTGATTTGGAAAAGTGGGCAACTCATTCACAATTTTTGAAAATCTTGAACAGGCTGGTGCAACACAAGCGAGGCCAGCGTACGACCTCCGATGTGCGCAGAGTGACAGCAACACCAGTGTCCACCGCTGGGCAGGTAGGTCCCGAGCAGAGGGACGAGGGACAGCCGCCCAGACAGGCTGGTGGGAGGACCTGGGTGTCACTCCCACAGCAACAACAATGGACCTTCGCACAGCACTTTGCAGTTTGCGAGGAGAGGAGCTTCCACCTGAGCCGTAGCATCTGGGACTCTCGGGCACCCTGAGAGGTGGGCGGCGTCACCGCCATCTGGCAGGTGAGGAAAGGGAAGCTCAGAGGGTGAAGGGTGTCTCCAGCGTCACACAGGGGGATGTGACATTTAAGGACTCCCTCCCCAGTGCCCTCAGGTCCCCTGAGAATGGCCTTCCTCACCTCAGCTGGGGCCTGGGCTGGGACAGCCTCCTCATCCCGTCTTGGTGAGCCCCGTGTTCCCCATCAGGGACCACGTGGCTCTCTCCACGCCTGGTTCCCTGCAGGGGCCCAGGCTGTCTGCCTGGGAAGAGGATTCTGGGGTGACACCACTGCCACTGCCAACAACGATACAGAACGACCAACGTTTCCATAGTCCATGGAGTTAGCCAGGTGACAGGCGTGCTCGAAACACTTGACGCGCATTAACTAACTTAATCTGTATTTAACTGCGTTGTTATAAGGACTCTCGCAATCACTCTCGTGTTACAGACGGGGAAACTGAGGCCCAGCGAGCTTCTCAGAGCCCCGTATGGTTTGCGAGGAGTTTGCCCCAGCTCGCGCAGGCCGAGCTGGGTTTGAGCCCGGGATGGCCTGTTCCAGAGTCTTCTCTGTGCCCCCCCGAGCTGGAGTGACAGTGTGTGACAGAGGCCCCTCCTACCCCGCTGAGTGTAGCACACGTACCCATCCCTGCCCACCCTGCTGCTCTGTCCCAGCACTGGTGTCGGGGGAGGGAGGCCAGGTGGCCAATGCTCGCAGCTGGGAGGGCACAGTTTCTCACTAACCACTGGCCGCTGGGTGTGCCTGGTGGCCCTGGGGAGGAGGGCTGTGCTTCCCAGAACTCTTCCTCCTGGTTCCTTCAAACAGCCCCAGGGCCCTGCACTGCACGTCCTCACTGTCCCCAGGAATAGCAGCAACGGGACGCAGGTGATGTCCTTGCAAGACGCTCCTTCTGCATCGGCTCCTTTAATCCTCATGGAGCCCACTTTACAGACTGGAAAACTGAGGCTCAGGGAGGTCACAGAGCCAGTGGGTCATGAAACTAGTTTGTTCACTGAGGGCTCAGACCACCTAGACACCCCATAGCCCCCCACAATGGGTGTCAACCTGTTCCCCGCGCCCATGGAGTGCCCACCCCGGGCCAAGTCCTTTACCTGAAGCTTCAGTAAAGGACTGAGGATCCCAGTCCCTTTGAATCCTCCCAGCGCCAGTAAGGAGGGTACTTGCAGAAGCCCCCGTTTACAGATGAGGAATCAGAACTGACTGCCCCCTTTTCACGCTTCCCGGAGGCAAAGGGGCCCCATTTACCACCAGAGCTTTTGGACTCCAAGTCCAGTGCTCGCTGCCAGAACTTCTGGATGCCACACACATGAGGTCACCACCCAGAGGCTGACCTGAGAGGTTACTTCCTGTGCGGCGATACAGCCCCAAGTCCCGAGACAAAGCTCTCAAAACCTCGGAAGAACGCATGCTGCCAACTTTCATTTGCAAGTTTAACTTCCCATTTCTGCTATGCTTTTTAGTTTTGTGGAGTTGGAACGGTCAGTTTTTAATGCGAACGTTTTGTTGGAGTTCCTCTGGTTGGAGATGGCAAATGTCCACCGAAAAAAGTTAACATTGAAAACTCATTCAAGTTCACAAGAGAAAAGAAGCCTAAAAGAACTGGGAATAACTGCACCTTCCGAGGTGCAATTATTTTCTTTCTTTCTTTGGAGTTTGCAGCATTGGAACTTCTAGGGTTATCACAGCTTGAAACCGCTCTAAGACTCGGGGCACCTGTATGGCTACATTTACTGAGTACCTGTGCTGGCTTTTTGCTCATTTCACTTTAATGACAACCCCCACCCCCCCTGCCCCGTGGGTTTTCTTATCCCCATTGCCCAGAGGGGAAAACTGGGGTCAGGAGGGAGCAGGTGTCTTTCCCAGGACTGTTGGAGACCACGCCCCCGAGCCCAAATCCTGCCCCTTGATACCTGTCAGAGGCGGGGTGAGTGCCCTCTGAGGAAAACAGCATGACAACAGTGCCACCAAGAAAGTGGCGGGGGGGCCGGGGGCGCTGAGGACGTGCTGCCAGTCCCCAGGGTGACGCCTCAACCCCAGCGTGCGCCCCGTGGCACCGCCTCCCCCCGGAGCCTCCCCCATCTGGAACCCCAAGAGCTCCGAGGCTCCCCAGACCCTCTGGGGCCCCTCATTCTGGGCACCCCAACCCTCCTGGGAGAAGCCAGGTCCCCGGGACCCTGCGGCGGGAGCCGAGGGCAGGTGCCTGGGACCTCTGTCCCCTGCAAGCAGGAGAGGCGGGGTCCCGGAGGGCAGCACCCAGCCTGCCTCTGTGACCCAGTGGCCTCGGGGCGCCGGGCAGCCTGCCCGGGCTGGCCACACCTCTCTTTCCTGCCCAGAGCAGCATCACACGGGCTGGGGTGTACTCCAAGCGGGCAGGGCAGCTGTCAGCTGAGGGTGCCAGGCACCTGGAGATGGGCATGGCCAGGAGGGGCGAGGGAGGACCCTGGGGTGGGGGCGATCATGCTGGTCCGGGGAGCCTGTGTGGCTCCAGGGCCCTGTGGCCACCCCTGCCTGGGCGGGACTAGCTTCTCCCACCTCCCCCGCATGCCTCGCCTGGGCCACTCACCTGACGGGCAGGGGTCCAGGACACTCGTGAGCCTGGCCTCGTCAGGCACTAGGAGAACCAGGGCTCACGGTGCCGGCCGAGGGAGCAGGACACCCATTACCCCGTGGGGATCCAAGAGGCTATGAGTGGCCGGGAAGCGAGGGTATTTCACGAGCTGGGAGGAGGCGGGCGGTGGGCGGGGCCAGGAAATCACTTTCATAAGCGTGAGTCAGCAGGGGCCCCTGCATGAATGAATTTGCGCACTTGAGGGAGGGCGGTCACGTTGCCAGCTCCGGGGGTGGGGGGGGACGGCCTTAAAGGGCCCCTACCCGGGGCGGGGGTGGGGGGGGTGTCCCTGGTGGGGTGGGGCCCGGTGGTGGCCAGGCTGAGCCAACCTGGCCTTTCCCGTTAGGGAGGCGGAGACAGTCCTGCCCAACGTACAGTCAAGGCGGCCCCTTTAAGTGGAGAAAGAAGTCCTGGTGCCCTCATTCCATCTGGTTCTACGTGATGTCTTCCCGCTCCTCCCCTCCCTCTCCTTCCCCACAATAAAAAGCCCTCTGGCACCAGCCGGAGCAGGCTGGGAGCCCAGCTGTCACTTCCTGGGCAGGCTGCTTCAGTTTCCTCATCTGAGAATGGGGCTGAGTAATAACTCTCCCTCCTGGGTGGTCGTGGCGTTTCAGGGATGTCATTCTTGGTGACCGTGCCTAAAACATGGTTCATGTCTTCTTTTCTTCGTTATTTTTTCTCTTCAGCCTGTAGCACGGCGCGCCTCACATTTTGCCGATTCTCACGCATTTTATTATTGTATCATCTCTCTGCCCAAGCCGGGATGTGGGTTCTGAGTGGCAGGGAAGTGTATCGGTCTGCTCTATCCTGAGCGCTCAGCACATAGTAGGTGGTCCAGAAGGAAGGACGGGAGGGCTCGAGAACAGTGCTTGCCCCAGAGACCTCAGTGCATGTTAGATGTCATTTCATTACGGATGTGATTGTCACCCCCATCGTCCGCACTGGCCTGGGGACTTCCCTGCCAGTCCTGCCCCACCCTGTGGGCGGCCCCACTAGGGCTGGGACCAGGGTTAAGCAAGGAGGCACTCACCTTGCGTACCAAATTTAAGGGGATGCCAAAAACACTCAGTGATCAAGAAAACAGTATTTCGATGCAATTGAAAAAAATAAAAATTAATGCCAAAAATCCAAGATAAACAAAAATGTTAAAATTTCAAACAAAGCTCTGTAACCATGCCATGCCAAGCTGTACTGGAGCCTGATGCAAAAAGAAAAATCAGGATACCCATGCTGCCTGTATTTAAAACTTTGATATTTTGTTCATCCTGGATTTGAGGCGTTACTTTTGATTTTCAAAAATACTGCATGGGGCTTCCCTGGTGGCGCAGTGGTTGAGAGTCCGCCTGCTGATGCAGGGGACACGGGTTCGTGCCCTGGTCCGGGAGGATCCCACGTGCCGCGGAGCGGCTGAGCCCGTGAGCCATGGCCGCTGAGCCTGCGCGTCCGGAGCCTGTGCTCCGCAACGGGAGAGGCCACACAGTGAGAGGCCCCCAAAAAAAAAATACTGCATGAACACACTACGTGCCTTGATTATGGAGTGCTTTGCTGCCCCTTGCATTTTGTGCTCGAGGTGATACCTCTCTCCTAGTCCTGGCCCTGGTGGCCACAGGGTACAAGGGCCCTGCCGTGGAATATGCACAGGATGGAATATGCACAGAGGGGAGGCGGGGCACCAGGAGGGGGGGGACGGGGTCTGACCGCTGGGCTCCTTTGGGGACAGGGGATAGGGCCCGGGTGAAGGATGGCTCTGAAGATGCAGTGCTGCTGGGACCGGAAGAGAAGGGGGAGAAAGGAGAGAGAGAGAGGTTGAGGGGGGAGGAGAGGGAGAGAGGGGTGCCCCACAGGAAGGGGCTGGTGACAAGCGTTTGGGGGGCAGTGAGAGGAGCTGGGATGAGAAGAGAAACCCCGGGGGACCGGGCCCCCAAATCACGTGACTGGTCCAGGCAGGGCTGCATCCGGTGCGTGGTGGGGTGGGTGACACCTGGTTTCTGGGCTCAGCTCTAAGGGCAGGTGAGCTTGGGTGAGGCACTGCGCCCTCGGGGCCTCCGTTTACCCAGGAGAAATGGCACTCATAGTCCTTTCCTCCTGGGGTCCTCGGCAGCAGGGACCCTTGGTGTCAGGTGACACAGTGTGACATACATGCAGGTGGCGGCAGGAAGTCCATCGCTCCAGGCCTCAGCTCCCTGGCTGGCTTCTAGCTCTGCTGCACATGTGCTGTGTGACCTTGGGCCGGTGGCCCACCTCTCTGGGCCCCTGTTCCAGCGGGGCTTTGTTAGCAAAACTCCCTGACACCCTGGTGTTCACCGCACACACACCAGGACCTAGGCTGGGGTTTGCACACACCAGGAGCCGTGACGGCCGAGGAGCAGAGCTGACCCTGGTTGTCCCTCTGGCCCAGGCTGCAACTTTCCCCAGCAGCCCTGCCTGCTGTCTCCACTTCTCCATCCCAGGGCTCTGGCCTGCAGCCTCCCGGTGGTTTTGGTGGGTGTGTAAACAGAGGCGGACGGACACACTCCAGGGTCAGAGCCTCCCACCCGGAGCGTGGTGGGGCAGGGCGAGGCTGAGGCTCAGGGTCCAGAGGGAGAGCCTGGGAAGGAAGTGGGCTCTGGGCACCCCCATCTCTGGGTCTGGTCGATCTTTCCTCCCAACCTGCCCCGCTGCCCGCACTGGCCCTGACCCCTTTTCCGGATTTTGAAAGTTTGCTGATATGGGAGAATTGTGGGCGGGACATGGACTTTCTTCCCTGTCGCCTGTTTACCTGACAGCAGATGATCAGAAATAAAATGTGTTGAGTTGCTTCTAGAAAGCTCGACTAAGACAAAGACTGATAATGTCACAGGCAGACAAAGGGGCAAAGGTGAGAGGAGCCGCAGAGAAAGAGCAAAGAAGGGTCTTTGCAGGTTCACTCTTGGGGGACTGGCTCTCTTGGACTCCACTGGGTGCCCCGATTCCTTTAGACCTGCCCCGACCCCTTCTTGGCCATGACTTAGAATATTAAGCGCCAGAAGTGTGAGCTTCCTCATTCTGATGTGCTGAAAGTAGGGCTCAGATGCAGCAAATAAAAATATGGGCACCCAGGGCTTCCCTGGTGGCGCAGTGGTTGAGAGTCCGCCTGCCGATGCAGGGGACGCGGGTTCGTGCCCCGGTCCGGGAGGATCCCACATGCCGCAGAGCGGCTGGGCCCGTGAGCCATGGCTGCTGAGCCTGAGCGTCTGGAGCCTGTAGTCCGCAACGGGAGAGGCCGCAACAGTGAGAGGCCCGCGTACCGCAAAAAAAAATTTAAAAAATAAAATATGGGCACCCAGGTAACTTCCGGAATTTCAGATAGACAAGAAATAAACTTTGAGTATGTCCCAAGCAATATTTGGGATACACTTATGCTAAAAAATTTTTTTTCATTGTTTATCTGAAATTCAAAGCTACCTGGGCAGCCTGCACTTCATCTGGCAAATCTAGCCATAAGTGTAAAATATACGCTAGATTTCAAACGGTTAGCAAAAACAGAAAGCAACTAAAAAAGAAAAGGCAAAATGGCTCAATAATTTTTATATGGATTCCAGGTTGAGATGAAAATCGTGAAAATATTTTGGACATCTTGGGTTAAGTGACATAGATTATTAAAATTAGCATCACCCACCTCTTTGTTTAACGAGGCTTTTGGAAAACTCACAGTTACACACTCGACTCTCATTTGGCTTGTGCGGGACGCTTGCACCAGCGGCTCGTGCAAACGGGGACGTTCTGGGACATTCCCGGGTTTAGCACCAAAAGCCCCGCCACGTCCCAGGAGCCCCTCAGTTCCAGGTGAACCAGGATGGCTGGTCACCCTGGGCCATTGCAAGCAGCTGGGCACCTCGCTTCTGAGCCTCACTTTCCCCCTCCGTGCCCTGTACCGCCAGCACGGGGCTGGCAAGGTGGTAACAACCACTGGTCCGTGCAGCTGAGGGCAGGGGCCTGGCTCATGGGAGGAGCCCACACAGCAGCCTGTGCTTGGTGTGCAGCCCCCTGCCCCCCAGGCTCCCCCCCACCTCCCCTGCAGGTGCTGGGGAGCTGGGGAACCAGGGGAAGCGAGGGGAGGGGTAGCCTCAGGGTGCTTCCCCGGGGATCCTGAAACAGCCCTCACACCAAGCCCACCGTTCCTCCCTCCCTAAGAAACCCCAGGACGGGGACTTCCCTGGGGGCGCAGTGGTTAAGAATCTACCTGCCAATGCAGGGGACATGGGTTTGAGCCCTGGTCCGGGAAGATCCCACATGCTGTGGAGCAACTAAGCCTGTGCGCCACAACTACTGAGCCTGCGCTCTAGAGCTCACGAGCCACAACTACTGAAGCCCGCGCGCCGCAATGAAGAGTGGCCCCTGCGCACCGCAAGGAGACAAAGCCCACGCGCAGCAACGATGACCCAACACAGCCATAAATAAATAAATAAGAACAAAAATAAAAAATAAAAGAAATCCTAGGATGGTGCGAAGGGGCTGTTCTTGGCCTCTCCTCATCCCTCTCCTTTGGGGCAGCTCCCATGGCTCTGCCACTTGCTGGGCACTTCCAGGCACTGGGCACCGTGGACACAAGTTTCTTTAAACAGAGCTGAGGCTCAGAGAGGCCGCCAATATTGAGCCTGAGGTCACACAGCATAGGTGGCAGAATTGGGGCTTGAACCCAGTGCTGCAACTGCAGAGCCTGGGCGCCTGCAAGAAAAAGGCTGACTACGAAGGAACTAAGGGAGGAAGACAGCCTGCTTCCTGTCTCAGACACAAAGGCACAGACCCCTGAACTCTCCCGGAGGGCCCCCTATCTCCACGGCCGCCCCCTCTGTGAGGTGTGCACACTGTAAGGTGTTTGGGGGATTGATACATTTGACCTGTTAACCAGTCCAGCCAGGAAGGCTCGGTGCTGTTATCCTCCCATCCCTCCCATGAGGAAACTGAGGCCCTGAGAATGGGAGATGTAGCCCTGTGTCACGGCAGGCGGCAGAACTGGGCCCAGCGCCCTGGCATGACTAGGCCAGGCCCGGCCAGCGCATGACAGGAGAGCTAATATTTGCCCTTGCCGGTTGCAGAGCCTTGTCATCCACCGCATCCCATCGATTCTCCCGATGAGCCACAGAGGTGGGCAAATATTTTCAATGACAAGTTTCGTTTACAGATGAAGAAACCCGGAGGGACTTGCCCAAGGCCAGGGGCAGTGAAGTGGGGAGAGGGGATTCAGAGTTGGGTCTGTCCGGTGGCAGAGCCTGTGCCTGCTGCCCCAGGACATCGGTGTGAGCTGCCAGGACGCAGGGCAGGTTCACGCCCTGGATAGTCACCATAGATCCCCTGGGGGAGACGGTGTCAAAGGTGGGGAAGCCCACATCCTGCCCCCACATGGAGAGAACCAAGGAGGGCCCCGAGGAGGAGTGTCTGCACAGCGTTGAGGGTGGGGGTCTTCAGCTACATTTCCTGCTTCCTGATTGTCCCCCCTCTTTTCCTCAAAAACCAGGAGGGAAGTTTTGGCAGGAGAATGAATGTGTCTGCCCAACAGTCAGGGTGGTCAGGGGTCCAGCCCAGGGTATAAAAGGCTTCCACTTTGGAGTCAGACCAACCAGGATTCTGGCTCCATCACTTTCAGCTGTGTGATTTTGGGCAAGTGACTTAACCTCTCTGAGCTTCCGTTTCCTTATCTGTGAGCTGCAGATGGCACAGCAGTGCTTCTCATCCCTGCTGCACGTCAGAATCACTTGGTGGAGGGGGTTTAAAGATACACTAACACCCAGGCCCCAGGCCCAGAGATTCTGACATCATGGGGCTGGGATGCGGCCAGACACGGGAAGTACCACTGGTGATTTCCATGTGCAGCAGGGCTGGTAGCCTCTGTCCCTGCAGCTGTTGGGGGATGAGCTGAGATACAGCCGAGGAACTGCCTGGCCCGTGGAGATGCCCAATACATTGGACTCCCTTCCATCCTGGCGGCCCATCTTTTTGTAAACCACAGTCTTTATGCTGTTGCAGGAATAGCCATGAGGTCTAAAAGAGAAACACGTCCTTGGAAGAGGCAGGCTACCAGGATGGCAGGGGCCAGCTGGTGACCCTGGTGGGGCCTCGACCAACGGGACAGACCTCGATGTCACCTTGCTCATTTACCCAGATTTGGTTTCCTCAGCTTTGACTTTTGAACTTGATGGAGGACTCGACGTTGACCCCCACGGCTTTTCATCTCATTCCCTCTATGCACACCCAGCCCCTGAGCCTAAATTCCAGTTCTAAGGGAAAACCTGGAAGCAGAGACAAACCCCGGCCACGACAGACAAGGAGACACGCACCAAGCATTGATATTCATAGCAAGAACTAAGCAACTTCCGTGCTGGCCACTGAGCACAGTCCAGCCAGCGGGAGCCAGTGCTCGGAGAGGACCATTCGGCAGCCTTTGGAAATGCCAGCCACAGAGCCAGGAGGCAATGTGGAAACTCACTATGATAGAAACAAGGGAAGCAGACGATGTGGGCCTGAGGGCAGGAAGTGGAAAGGAATCAAGGAAAAACAAAAAAAAGAAGGAAGCTAGAATCTTTGCCGGGGGGGCCAAGGAATTGTAGACGGATTTTTTTTTTGTTTTTTTTGGCTGCGCCACGTGGTACAGAGGATCTTAGTTCCCCAAGCAGGGATCAAACCCGTGCCCCCTGCAATGGAAGCACAGAGTTGTAACCACTGGACCGCCAGGGAATTCCTGTAGATGGACCTTTAAAATTCGAATTTTCACTATCTCTGTATAATCAATAGTAATAATCATAAGGAAAGGCAATTTGAGACAAAGATTTTCTGTTTCATTTTGTTCACTGATGTATGCCTTATGCAGGGCCTGGGACAGACACAGTAGCAGCTCAATAAATACGAAATGAATGAGTGAATGAATCTTGTTGCTTTCACACTTTGCTGACAGATTCTTAAAAGATTTTGAGCACGAATGGCCCCCCTTGGCTTTATATCACGTGCATATAGATTGGTGTGCCTTCTGTATATATTTCAGTCTTGGATGACAACTTTGCAGGGGCTTGAAGACAGAGCTCTGTGGTACGCCACTAGAGACCCTCCCACTAGTGGACACAGCTCTATCTTTGGCAGAGGGGTGAGTGAGAAGGGTCCTGTCTGTGGAGTCAGAAGCTCTGGGTTGCCCCTCTGGAACTTATTAGCTGTGTGTCCTCGGGCAAGTTACTTCACTTCTCTGAGCCTCCATCTCCTCGTCTATAAAATAGGGACACCTGCCCCTCAGGGTAGCTTGCTGCTTGGCACGTTGTGGGTTCTCAGCAAACTGTGGATACCGCCACCTGTGCTTCCCACCATCCAGACGTTTTCACTCTGGGCAGAGAGTCATTTTCCAATCATCCAGCCCACATTTCCACCCCTCCCCCACAAAGATCCTCTAGCGCAGTGGTTCTCAAAGTGTGGTCCCCGGACCAGCAGCTTCAGCAGCACCGGGGAACTTACTAGAAATGCAGATTCTCAGGCCCCACCCTAGATTCACTAGATCAGAAAATCTGGGATGAGCCCCGCTGTCTGCATTGTCCCCAGTCTCCTGCATGACCCTGAGAACCACTGCCGTCCATGCCATCCTCCGGACCCGTCTGCAGGCCCCACAAGACAAAGGAATGACCGTCATCTGACTCGACTGCTCCTGGAGAACCCGTGCTGAGTCCTTGGGCCGCTGCTTCCTTCTCCCTCCGGCTGGTAATCCAGAAGCAATCTGTGATCTGGGGTTGGAGAGTGAGCACGTGCCCCCTCGTCCCTCAGAAACCCGGGGCCCATCTGCTTGTCCCTGACCTGGAGGGGCCTGCCGGTGTCCTGTGAGTCCTCTTAGGGCATGTCCCAGGTCCCTCAGCACGCGGAGCGGTGGTATTGCCGAGGGCTGTGACCTGCCCTGACCTGCCCCTCCTCCAAGCTTCCGGGCCCTCCTAGCAGGTATGTGGTTCCTTCTAGTCCAAGTTCATTGTCCGGGCGGATAAGCACTCCTGGGGAAGTCCGCTGCTGTTGTCCATTGGCCCAGGGTAGCAGCGGCATCCCTTTCCTTTTTTCTTTTGCCCCACATGCTGCTAAAAAAAGCCCTGTTTGCTGTCCTTATTGGATTTCACATACCCTTCAGGCCTTGCCTTCCTGGGCGGTGGTGAGGTCAAGGCCTCAGTGACCTCATTCACCGTCCTTTGTCCTGCGAGCTAGACCTTTCCCCAGGGACTGGACGGGCTGGGAGAATAGCCCCAGGGGCGTTTCACATGTTTCTCTGCAGAGAGCACCTGTGAATTCCCGGGAAGAGAGCTGCAGGGCTTCGGGGTCTCGTGGTTGCCGGAAGCAGGGTTCCAGACTCCTGTCCCTCCTTACTGAGGCCCCATAAGAGACACCTCCAGAGTCTCTTATAAACTGCAAATTAGACCCTGTACCTCCTCTGCTGTGCCACCTCCAGGGGCTCCTGGTTGTCCTCGGACCTGCCTGCCCTCAGGCCCAGCAGACAGGCCCGGCAGGAATGGACCTGGAGGGGGCCCCACCTGCCCCGGCTCTCAGGGTTCCCCCGGCACCCAGCGCCCATGCTGTCTCCCGCCGGCTGCCCTGCTCTGCCCGCGATCTCCTGCCTCCCTTTCCTCTGGTTCCGGGCAACCTCTCTGGATCCAGCTCTCTGCTGCTCACGTGAAGCAGGGATAACCGGAGCTTGCATTTCCTGATCCCTACAGTGCGCTGGACTTATATACCAAGAGCTTATAACCCAGGAGGCTCGGGCCTTGCCAACCAGACCAGAGCCAACAAGCGCTTCATGCCCAAGTGTCCCGCGTCCGAGAGAAGACGGTACGGGGGAGCTTTGGAGGAATGGGGGTGAGGGCGGTGAGGGTGACGGGGAGCCCCTTGGCAGTGGGAGCACTTCCACTGAGGGGGCCTGGTCACCCAGGGAGTTGGTGGGGGAGGCCGAGGGAAGGCAGGGCAGACACTCCCAAGCAGAAGCCCCCCCAGATCATCAACTGGACTGCTTTGTTTGAAGAACTAAAGGAAGTTAGAAGGGTGCAGGTGAGCCAGAGGGGCTGGCCAAGGACAGGCCGTGCAGAGAAACAACCTGGACATTACCTGGGCTGCAGTGGGAGCCCCTGCCCGGCCAGCGAAGCCCCAGGGCAGTGGGCAGGCTGTGGTGGCTACTTGGCGAGAAATGGCAGTGCCCTGGGCCACGAGGCTGGCGGTTTAGGCCGGGAATAGATGGGTGCTCGGTCCCTCCTGGAGCCAGCGTCAGCACGACTCGATGACAGGTTATACTTGGGGAGTGAGCGGTGCTGTCCTGCTAAATGTGGAACCGCTGACTGACTCCCTCCAAAGGAAAAGCCAGGATCGCCGTACCTGCCGATTCCTACGGCCTCAAAACTCCCACCATGGCTGATCTGAAGCTACCAACTCGATGTGCGGAGTTGGGAAGAGACAAGCGTAGTCCCGTGAGAGCCGACCCCAGGGGTCAAGAATACCAGCCATTCTCCGGGTTTGAGCAAGGCAACGGGTGCATCTTCACAGGGCCACGGACTCTGGGGGCTTCCCTGGTGGCGCAGTGGTTAAGAATCTGCCTGCCGATGCAGGGGACACGGGTTCGAGCCCTGGTCCGGGAAGATCCCACATGCCGCGGAGCAACTAAGCCCGTGCTCCACAACTACTGAGCCCGTGCGCCTAGAGCCCGTGCTCCGCAACAAGAGAAGCCACCGCAATGAGAAGCCCCCGCTCGCCGCAACGAGAGAAAGCCCGCGCGTGGCAACGAAGACCCAATGCAGCCAAAAATAAATAAATAAATAAATTTATAAAAGAAAAAAAGCGAATACCAGCCATTCTCCTGGTTTGAGCAATGCAACGGGTGCATCTTCGCAGGGCCGCTGACTCTGGGGCCCCCCGGACCACAGGCAGACCCCGTGAGGATCTTGCAAAGAAGCTTAGAGGCCCCACTGGCTCAGCTGAGGTGGCGGCGTGGCCCAGGGGAGGGAGGGAAAAGTGGCTCCAGCAGGAGAGCGGGCCAACCGGAGAGAACAGAGAGACTGGGATAAAAACGATAACGATAAAAGCTATGATCTATTACATCCTAACCAGACGCCAGGCTGGTGCTCAGTGCTCTGTGTACCATCAGTGTGCACGTCATTCTCCGAGGCAGGTCCCATCACCAGCCAGGTTTACAGAGGAGCAAATCAAGGGACAGTGAGGGGCCGAGCCAGGCAGCCTGATGGCGGCAACACCCCCTGCTGCCTACCTTCCCAACTGAGCCCAATTCCCCCTCCAAACACAGAGCCTTCCTTGGGAGTGGTTTTGTTTTCTGAAGAAACGAGGCCTGCTTGGTCTCCTTTGATACTATGCTGAGCTGAGACCAAAATGAACCACAGCTGGTTTCTGGTTCCTCATGCTCATGATCTTCATCCTTATCTCCATCGTCTGTCACCTTCGTCACCATCACCATCTTCATCTTCATCATCTCCATCATCTTCATCTCTATCACCATCATCTTCATCTTCATCACCTCCATCATCTTCATCATCTCCATCATCTTCATCTTCATCACCTCCATCATCTTCATCATCTCCATCATCTTCCTCTCTATCACCATCATCACCATCTTCATCATCACCACCACCATCATCTTCATCATCTCCATTACCACCAACATCACCACCATCTTCATCACCATCTTCATCATCATCTTCACTTGAACCATCACTAGGTAGTGGGATAATAGGACTGTTCCTTACATGTAGTTCCACGTTATCTGCCATGGCCGAGTACTGCTTGTACATTTTAAAGGGGGGCAATCCCATGATGGCACTGAGGTACTGTGATTGGAGCTGGGTAAGGAGATGCCCGGGACAAGGGGGTGCCTGTCTGAATAGACGAGAGCCCCACCTTGCTCACAGGGCTGCATCCAGCAGGACCTGACAGGCCCTGGGCTCTTTGGACTGATGGGGGAGCCAGCATGCTGGGCAGCCTGCCATCTGACCTCCACCGCTGCCTGCCCTCTGCAGCGCTGGGGTGCCGCCCCCGGGCACAGTCAAGTCCGGGCCGGGCCTTGGAGGCTCTGCACGTTTGGTGCACGGTTGGGGGTAGAGGAGCAGCCTGGCTGTGCGGGCTCGGGGAGGAGGGGCGCTGAGGTGTCCGCTGCATGAGCAGGGTGCTCCAGACACCCTCGTCACGGGACGATTCCTGCACTATAGGTGATGACGCTTTGACAGTGGAATCGGAGGCATGGGGGCTAAATCATCATCGGGCTGGGCCTGGCTCTGTTCTCTTCACAAGTCTGGGCAAGGATGGGCTTGTCCACCTCTGGCCGTCAAGGACCCTGGACCTGACTCCAGGCCGCTGTAGCCTTCTCCCTCCTTCTGGGATTCGGACTCCATCCTCTATTTGATGAGCGTGGCAGATGCTGTCTCCACAGCCAGGGGGCAGGCGCAGATCATCCTCTGCTCTTGTGCCCTACTCCCCTGGGAACTCTGGGCCCCCTGAGAGCTGAGGCGCAGGGTCCCGGCCACCAGGACATCGACGCTCAGAGGGAGCTGCCCCATGAGCCCAACGCCTCGCTTCCCAGGTGGAGAAGCTGAGGTCCAACAGGGGAAGTGGTGCCTCTAGGGCCACCATGCTGCTTCCCCCTAAAAAGGCCAGGACTCTGGGGAGGGGGCTCCATGCTCCCCGCCCTTCAGGGACTCAGTTAGCAGGCGTCTATGCACCAGTGCTGTGCTAGGAGATGGGCGCACGATGCTGGAGGAAGAGGCAGATCTCGCCCCCAAGGAGATGACAACCCAGTGGGGAGAGGAGCAGATGAGCATGTGAATGAATGTCCTGTCACCAGTCTGGTCATGTCAGGAAAGGCCCCCAAGAGACAACTGGGCCGGGAGCAGAGGGTGGGAAGGATCCACTGGGCTAGAAAAGGTCTTCCAGGTGGAGGAAGTGGCAGGTGCGAAGGCCCTGAGGTTGGAAGGAGTCTTCTGAGAAACCAAAAGGGGGCGTGTGTCTGAGTGAGGGTATCAGCTGAGGCTGCAGGGGTTGACAATAGCCAGGTCACGCACAGCCTGGTGGTCTTTGTCCCAGGAGCAAAGGGAAGACCCCAGATGAGGGTCACGGGATCAGACTCACATTTTGAAAAGATCGTGGGGAGGGTGAAGGTGAGTGTGGATTGGGGGCTGTGGTGTCTGTCCCAAGAAAGCATCAAGGTCACGGCCACTTTCTGTCCCCAGGAAGAAGCTCCACCTGGGTCGGGCCATATTCCAGACACTGTGTGTGTGTGTGCATGTGCGTGTGTGCTGTAGGGTAGGAGACGCAGACAGGAGAGGTGGAAATGCCAGTGGATGGAACTTGCTGAGGGGTTAAAGGTCACAGGGCATGCGGGCATGGTCTGTCCTCCTTCCCGAGGGTCCAGAGCCGCCCAGTAGGCTCTCCTCTCCCTGAGCCTGTGTGGTCTGTCCTGGGCAGGGGCAGCCACCACCCTGGATGCCCTCTTCCTTCTCCTGGGACTGCCCTGTGTGGCTGCTGCTTCCACGTGTGCAGGGCGGGTTGGGTCTCTGGCCGGGGCCTGGGGCCATGGAGAAACAGGTTGGGCTCCTGAAGCCCAGCCCTGCAGACCACTCCACAGGAAGCTTTGGGCCCACGGTGCCCACTGACATCAGTGGGCACCCCCTGTGCTGGTGCCTCTCCCAGGGACCTCATGGGGAGGACAGGAGCCCGGGTCCCGGCAGGATCTGGGTCCTGTGAGTCTCCTGCCCTAATACCACCATGATTACACCCTGAATCTCCCCTCCTCCCTGGCAACCGTGGGATTGCATGTGTGTCTGGGAGCCCCCAACCCCCCAGACAGCTGTCCTGGTTCAGTCTTTGCACCCTCTACCCTACCCCAAGATGCCCAGAGACCCCTCTCCCAGGGCCAAAACCAAGACAGATAACAGAATATGCAGGCCTGGAGCAAAATGATAACGCAGGGCCCCTTGTTCAACAGTTAGTAAGAATATCAAGATGATAGGGAACCCTCCTGCACTGCTGGTGGGAATGTAAATTGATACAGCCACTATGGAGAACAGCATGGAGGTTCCTTAAAAAACTAAAAATAGAATTACCATATGACCCAGCCATCCCACTCCCGGGCATATATCCAGAAAGGACAAAAACTCTAATTTGAAAATATACATGCACCCCTGTGCTCACTGCAGAATTATTTACAATAGCCAAGACATGAAAGCAACCTAAGTGTCCATTGACAGATGAATGGATAAAGATGTGGTACATATACACAATGGAATTTCACTCAGCCATAAGGAGAATGAAATAATGCCCTTTGCAGCAACATGGATGGACCTAGAGATTATCATACCTAGTGAAGTAAGTCAGACAGAGGAAGACCAATATCATACGATATCACTTATACGTGGAATCTAAAAAATGATACAACTGAACTTATTTACAAAACAGAAACAGATTCACAGGCATAGAAAACAAACTTACGGTTACCAATGGGGAAAGGGGGGGAGGGATAAATTAGGAGTTTGGGATTAACAGATACACACCACTATATATAAAATAAACAGTGAGGACCTACTGTATAGCACAGGGAACTATACTCAATATCTTATAATAACATATAACAGAAAGGAATCTGAAAAAGAGAGAATCACTTTGCTGTACACCCGAAACTAGCACAACACTGGAAATCAACCATACTTCAGTTAAAAAAAAAAAAAGAAGATCAAGATGGTGAAAGCAGAGCTTAAACCCAGCGAGGGCCCTTCTGAGCCCCGAACGCCTGTGAAGCGGCCCTCGTCCCATTTAGAGGTGCAGGAGTGGGGGTCTGCCAGCCAGTCGTTTTCAGGGTAAGAGATGCCTCCCAGCAAAAGAATTTACCAGCAGTCTGGCCCTGAGCTCCTTCTCTCATCCATTCACGCCATGATCAGGTTCTGAGCTCCCGCCAGACACCAAGCGCCGCAGAGGCCCCGAGACTGGAGGCTGGTCCTGACTCTGGCCTTGGACGGGCCCCCCGCACCCAAGGTCTCCATGGGCCCTCCTCACCAGGCCTCCCAACACTCACCAGACTGGAGCTCCTGGCGGGCTTCTCCCTGGCACACTCAGGTGCCTGGGACTGGATGGCTGAACGCGTTGATCCCCAGGAGGGGGTCCCCAGAGCAAGGGGGCATGGCATCCTGTCACTTCCCCACCATGCACAGCCCCCCGTCTGTCCATTGCCGAGGGCCTCCCCATCTCTCGCCTGCATTGTCCTGCAATGCAGTAACCTGCATTGTCCTGCAATGCAGTAACCTGCATTGTCCCCGTGAGTTCTATGCAGTGGGTGTAACTTCTAACTTACACACAGTGCAGTGCACGCTTAAGTTTGCAGATGTGCATGCCCACGTGGCCACCACGCAGGCCACCATGCAGGCCACGCGCGGCCCCCTGGAATGCCCCCTCCTCTGACGCCGGTCCCCACGCGTTAGTGTTGTCAGCTCTCCATCTTGCCACCAACGGCATTGCACGGAATGTCCTCTCTCATGTCTGGATCTCTGGCCCTGGGTCCACTCACGCCGGTGCGTGGGTCGTGCTCACGCCGGTGCGTGGGTCGTGGGTCCCTGCGTTTAACCGCTGGGCAGAGCCTCACCGTCTGCATCCTCCACAGCTTGTGTGCCTATTTCCTGGACATTTGGTTGTTTCTAGCTTTTGCTCTGATGGTTCCAGAGCGAGCCTTTGCGGGGACACTGGCTTTCGTTTATTGGGGTGAATGCATGGAAGCGGAAACGCCGGGTCACAGGGAAGGCGAGTGTGTGAGATTACCAGACACTGCACGTGGCTCTCCAGAGGGACGCACCACCTTGGCCGGGTCCCTGCGGCCGCTGCCCGGCTGGCCCCCACCCCCCGACACCAGCCAACTTCCTGCACGGGAAGCTTGCTTTGCAGCCAGCCCCTGCCTTGGTGCGGTGTGGTGGGGGGGGTGCTGGGCAGGGGTGGAGAAGTTCCAACTCGGCGGCATCGCCCGGCCCTCCACCACCGGCCCTGTTTATCTCCCCAGCCGAATATCTCCGGCTCTGTCCCACCTTGAACCTCACATTCCAGCCGTATCGAAGGCCCACAGTTCCCTGCACACACGTCATTTCTGTCCTTCTGCGTGGACTGTCTTTTCCGCTGGGAGCACACGTCCCTCCGTCGCCCTCCTGCAGGCGGCCGCCTCGTCTTCTCAGACCTAACCAGAGCATCGTGGCGACCTGCCGACGTCTCCCGGGCCCTGACCCGCATCCTTCGGCCCACTTCCACCTGCCCGCTTGAAGCCACCTTGGCCGGGGCTCTTCTGAGCACACCGCGTTTGCACCGCGGGAGGGATGCCACACAGTCAGGGCAGCCCCTTCCTCCCAGCTACGTCCTCAGAGCCCAGCAGGACGCCCGGCACACAGGAGGCCTCGGTGAATGTGCAGTAAATGCTCAGCCCCGTACAGTAAAGCCCACACTGTACTTTAAGTACTGTACTCCGTACAGTAAAGCCCAAAGTGTGCACCCCCGTGTGACCCCCACTCAGGGGAAGACATGGAACACGCCCAGCTCTCTGTCCGACTTTTGGCCCCTGAGGTTAGTGGTGCCTGTTCTTGAACTTCACATCAAAGGAACCACACAGAATGTTCTTTCTCACGTTTGCCGTCCTTTGCTCGCTCCGGACTCCGGACTTAGGGGCACATTCCTTGGCCCTGAATCCTGCTGCCTCGGTGGCCGGCGACCTTGGCAGCCCCTGCCTGATTGATTTCCTCCCTCTTCCAAGATTTCTCTTCCCCTTCCATCCTCAGCCCGGGTCGGGGCTTTGTCAGCAAGTCCCTGCTTCCTAAGCGGGAGAGGCGTTTTCTTCCTGTTATCAGCAAGTTATCTTTGAAATTCAGGGACTCAAGCTGTGCCACTGCCCTGGTCCTACGCGCATGGGGTTCCTGGGCAACCGTCCCTGTTTCCTGTGCCTCACTGCAGCCCCTCTTTGCAACGAGCTGGTGGTTTAATCACTGTAAGCTCTGGCCCGTGCACATCACCTTGGTCCACCTGGCCACACTTCTGAGCTGAATTCTCCAAGTGGGGTCCCAGAGCAGGAAATGCTCAGCTTCGTACAGTAAAGCCCACATCAGCACCAACCACCTGCGAACTCAGAGATGCAAGTTCTCAGGCTCCAGTCCAGACTCACTCTCTGGGACACTCACTGCTTCTTTCTTTTACTCTCATATTCACAGCACCTCTGGCCCCAGATGTGTGGGTGTCTGCCCTCAGCGACTGAGTCTCAGACCCCAGCTGGGTGTCCTACAATTCAATTCTGCCACCAACCAGAGATGGAACAGACCCAAGTTAGGGGCGCAGTCCCTGCTGCCCCACTTAGACGCCAGGCACAAGCCGTGGGTTCCCAGGCCACCCACGCTTCTGTCCGCCTTGGCCACAAATCAGAGGTTCCCACGACGCCCTCCCTGGTTTCACTAATTTGCTAGAGGGAACCCGGGAAGACAGTTTACTTACTATTGTTGATTTATTACAAAGGACATTTGAACGGATACACATGAACAGGCAGATGAAGAGACAGACGGGAAGTCTGGAAGGATCCTGAGCACAGGAGTTCCTGTCCCCTGTGGAGCTGGCGTGCGTCACCCTCCCGGCATGGGGACACATTCACTGACCTGGCAGCTCTCCAAACCCCATACTTTAGGGATTGTTATGGAGGCTTCATCGCGGAGGCACGATCGATTGTTAACTGACTCCCCGGCCCCTCTCTCCTCCCTGGACGATGACGGTGGGGCTGAAAGCTCCAAGCTTCCCATCGTGGTCCTGGTGACCAGCCCCCTCCTGAAGCCGTCCCTGAGGCCACCCAGGGTCACCTCATTAGAACAAAAGATGCTCCCCTCACCCAGGAAATTCCAAGGGATTTGGAAGTCCTGCGTCCAGAAGTGGGGGTCAGAGATCAACCGTTAGTATAAAACATGCTCCTAGCATTTCATCATGTAGGAAATGACAAAGGCTTTAGGAGCTCTGGCCGGGAAGCAGGGATGAGGAGCAAAATACGTATGTCTTATTATATCACAATATCGTGCTCACTGAATCAGAAACGTGCGGGGGCTTGGCAACTGTGTTCCCACAAACCCTCCGGGGGTTCTGATGCAGCTCAAGTGTGAGAACCCCTGACTCCTGGCTTGTGAACACGTTGGTGATGAATCAATCAAAATGGGAACACAAATTCCCTGGATTAGAAGCATGTTATCACGACTCTAGAAATTGCAAAGAGGTTCTGGAGCTCAGGGCTGACGTGGTCTGCTCCGTCGTCAGAGCACCAGCCCGAGCCTCCTTGGTCACAGACGCCTGCCCCACACGGAGGGTGATGCGGACCACAAGGTGTCTTTTGTCTCCCCGAGAGCAGGCGCCTGGCGTGCCAATTATCTTCCACTGGCTTCTCCCAGATCCATGCTCTCCCTTCTCTGTCCTGCTGTGAGCCCCGGGAGGCTGAGGCCCTAGCCAGCTGCCTCTGGTTGGATTTGATCAAACGGAGAGGCAGGCAGGAGGCAGGAGGTCAGAGGGCAGGAGGAGGGAGCATTCAGGGCAGACGTTGCACAACCACCTACAGGGGGTGAACCGGCCCCAACTGGCAGTGTCTGCCAACTTCTGTGGTGTAAAGGCTCCCACCACGGTCAATTTCAAGCTACCCCCATGGCAGGTCTGCCCGCAGAGCTGGGGAGAGATGTGCAGGAGTATTTCCAGATGCGTCCCTGTAGGGAACCTCACGACCACAGCTCGCAGCGAAATGGAGCAAAGTCATTAGGGAGGGATGAATTTTGAGTAGGTGTTATCTTTGCTTTGAGTATAATGTATTAATTGTAAGTTCATATAATTTAATTCTCAGTAACGGGAGTGCTTAACAACTGGTTCCCAGAATTTCTGAAGGCTTGACAGTCGGCCTGGCGGGCAGGCCACTGGGCCTGGAGACACTTCCTCAGCCGGCCTGTCTGGAGCGCCCTCTGTGGCCTGGCTCCAGCCCTGTGATCCCTCCTCGTGGTCTGGCTCTCTCCCGGCTCCAGAGGTGCTCTCTCCCCCTGCCTCTTTAGCCCGGGGAGAACTCAGTGTCTCTCCTTGTGCCCTGGCTGGGTGGCCCAGAGGTGGGGTCCTGGGGGTGGGAGACAATGAAGCAGGAGCCCATCCCTGCCTGAACCCCGGCTCACTTCCATTTCTGTCAGTTATCAACGTTCTGCATAGGATGTCAGTGGAAGAAATGATTCTGAGACCAGAGGCCAGAAACCCGGGGTGAGGGTGGTCGGGGGGCGGGGGCTCCGGTGAGCTTCTGGAGGACAGAAAGGCACTCAGCACAAGTGCTCGCATCCCTCGGGCATCGCGGGTGGGCGCGGCGGCGGGAACCCTCTCGGGAGGTGCTGTGGCCGCATCTGTCATGATGACAGCGCACATGGCCTTGACCTGGCAATGCCTCGGGAGGTATTTGTCTTAGAGGCAGCCTCGCACCTGTGTGAAATGATGTTTGCCTTGAGTTATCCACTACAGCATTGTTTAGAAGAAAACGGGACACGGCCCAAGTGCCAATGGTCAAGAGACTCCTTAAATAGGTTCTGGCACATTCTTACAGTAGAATATGTTGCAGCCATTCTTTTGGGGATGACACAAAAGGTTCTCCATGACTGCAAGTGAAAACAGGACATCAGGGTGGTGGGTAGACTTTGCCTCCATTTGTGCAGGAAAAGAAGGCAGGCAGGGAGGGGGATGGGAGGAAGGACGGGGATGGGAGGAGGGAAGGGGATGGGAGGGGGAGGGGGAGGGGAGGAGGGAGGGGAGGGATGGGAGGGGATGGGAGGGGGAGGGGGATGGGAGGAGGGAGGGGGATGGGAGGGGGAGGGGGATGGGAGGAGGGAGGGTGATGGAAGGGGAGGGGATGGGAGGGGGAGGGGATGGGAGGGGGAGGGGGATGGGAGGAGAGGGGGATGGGAGGGGAGGGGGATGGGAGGGGAGGGGGATGGGAGGGGAGGGGGATGGGAGGGGGGAGGGGATGGGAGGGGGAGGGGGATGGGAGGGGAGGAGGATGGGAGGGGAGGGGATGGGAGGGGGAGGGGGAGGGGAGGAGGGAGGGGGAGGGGAGGGGATGGGAGGGGGAGGGGGTGGGAGGGGGAGGGGATGGGAGGAGGGAGGGGATGGGAGGGGGAGGGGATGGGAGGGGGAGGGGATGGGAGGGGGATGGGAGGGGAGGGGGATGGGAGGAGGGAGGGGGATGGGAGGGGGAGGGGGATGGGAGGAGGGAGGGTGATGGGAGGGGAGGGGATGGGAGGGGAGGGGAGGGGGAGGAGGGGAGGGGGGAGGAGGGGAGGGGAGGGGAGGGGGAGGGGGAGGGGAGGAGGGAGGGGGAGGGGAGGAGGGGGGGAGGGGAGGAGGGAGGGGATGGGAGGGGATGGGATGAGGGGAGGGGGATGGGAGGAGGGAGTGGTAAGAGGGGAAGGACGGGTCTGCTGCCTGGGGGGACACGCCAGCACCTGCAGCAGGCGTGTGAGTGGGGACCTGCCTGGCTGGGGACTGATTTCTCACCATAAACCCACTGGTACTTGCTGGATGCCGAGCCAGTTTCCTGTACTATCTGGTCAATAAATAGATACAATTCAAACAGGACTGAATACGGGCTCCCGAAACTTAACAGATGCCTCTTCCTGTTCGTTCTCAACTCGGCCTCACCACCCTGCACCCCTGAACTCGAGTTAGGCCGGCCCCCCGACCCCCTGCTGGCTGAGCAGGGTGGGGGCACACAGCCGAGGCCCTCCAGGAGCCCCGGCTTGGCAGGAGGGACCCTGCGGCGGTGACTTCTCTCTCCTGCAAGGGCTTCATGTCCACCCTGCCCTAACCCTCCACTCAGCTCCGTGGGCGGAGCGTGGCTGCGCCCGCCTGAGAAGAGGGACGCGAGAGCTGGGTACAGAGTGATGCGCCCACAGCCATGCCCAGGATTCGGGCGGGGAGGGGTGGGGACCATATCTGCCTCGTACACCCTGCAGCATCTGCGCCTGGCTCAGGGTAGGCTGGCAACGTCTCTGATTGACTGACCGCTGGACAAGGACCCAGCTGCTCTCGGCTGAAGCGGTCCTTCCAGTGAAGGCAGGCTGATTCAGGCGTTTTGGCCTTCCTTTCTTGGAGGGAGGGTGGTTTCCACCCGGACGCATCTGATGCCCAGGTGTAGGGGCATGGCTTCACAGCAGCATTTCCCAAACTCACTGGCCACGCACCCTTTCTTCAAGGTGCGTTTTGCAGAACTAGTGTTCCCTGGAACACACTTTGGGAACCCTGGGTTAGACGGTTATATAAATAACCACTGTCACCCTTAGAGGCCTGGGCGCTGGGGTTTTAAAAGATTCCCCAGGTGATTCTCACGTGCAGCCAGGGTTGAGAATCACCGCTCCAGAGCTAAGTTCAGTGGGTGGGGCCAGAGGATGGTCCTTTGTACTGCGATCCCGGGTCACATCAATAAGGGCATCACCTACAGAACGTGGGAGGTGGCAGTCCTGCTTGATTCAGCACTGATCAGTAATCAACGGGAAGGGAAAGGCTCTCTGAGGAAGTGATGTTTCCACTAAGACCGGAAGGATAGGTGAGGAGCCTCCAGGCAGAGGGGACAGCACTGATGGACACCCTGGGGCTGGGACGGCCTGGTGAGCGTGAGGGTGACAGTGGGACCAAGGGTGCCGAGTGCTGGGGGGGAAAAGAGGGGGTGTTGGGGAGGAGGGTGGAGGCCCAACCACACAGAGCTCTGAGAGGCAGTGTGCTGAGGAACTTGCCTCAGGGGTGCTTCCGAGCTGTGTGGCCTGCGCCAAGTGACTCAACCACTCTGGACCTCAGTTTCCCCACAGGTAACAGGAGGATAAAAACAGCAACCCCTGCACAGGTTTGGGAATAGCCGTGAACCCTGAGAACTGCTCCCGGCTCACGGGGAGCCCTGCAGAAAGGCTGGCCTCCGCCACCGCCAGCATCATCACATCATCATTATTCATGGAGGCGCCCAGGAGGCAGAGCCAGCTTAGAAACAAGGCCACGGTGGGGGGGGGGCGGGTCTGGGGTTCCGGCTCTTCTCCATCCCGACTGCCCCCTCCCGCCTCTCCCTGCGTACACACCCCCATGTGGAAGTGTCTGCGCTGGCAGGGGCGCGGGGGGTCTGGATCCCTTCCAGGCCCCCCACGGGGAGCTTCTGTGTCTCTAATGCTGTGACCACATTCCTGGAGAGGAGGATCGGCACCCCGCCCACCCCTGCAGGCAGGGAAGCGGCTCCCAGGCAGTTGGGGACAAGGCATCCCTTCGTGGGATCCTCCTGGCTCTGGCCAGGACTGGGTGGGGCAGGGCCCTGGGCGGGGGCCTGACTCCGTGCCCCAGCCCTCCGGCCCCCGGCAGGCAGCGACTGGCAGAGGGAAGATGCAGCCAGGTGGAGAAGGGGGGACTCAAGAGGCAGGACCTGCCTGGCCACCTCGGCTCCCTGCACTGGGAAGCCCGCCCTGCCCGGGTGCCAGAGCCGGTTCCCCCTCTTCCCCGCCGACCCCCTCCCCCTCCCCCCTCCCCCCGAGCTGCTCTTCCTTCCTTCCAGCTGCTCAGAGGCAACCTTTACACCCCGACTCAATCAGCAGATCCCACCCACTGTATCTGCAAATGTATTTGGACTTTGACCACTTGACACCACCCCAGCTGCTGCCACATCTCTGCCCTGTGTTGCTGCAGAGCCTTCTAACTAAACCGGCCCAGCCTCCACGCAGCAGCTAGGACAGTCGCATCAAACAAAGCTGGGGCGGGGGGAGGGGGGAGGGGAGGGGGGAGAGGGAGCGGGGAGAGGGAGGGGGCCCTAGCCTTGCAACGACTTCCCTCTCACCTGGGGTGTAAACCAGTCCTTTGCGACCTGGCATCACCCGTGTGATCTCCTCTCCCGCCTCTCTGCCTTCCTGGGCCTCCCCCAGGCTTGCTCCCACCACGGGGCCTTTGCACTTGCTGTGCCCTGGGCCTACGATGCTCTTTCCTCGGACATGCACGTGCCTTGTTCCTCCAGTCCATGTGGGTCTCTGCTCATATGTCTTCTCAGTGGCCAGAGCACTCTGTATAAAACAGCAGCTCCTGGGACTTCCCTGGAGGTCCAGTGGTAAAGAATCTTCCCTACAATGCAGGGGACTCGGGTTCGATCCCTGGTCAGGGAACGAAGACCCCACATGCTGCGGGGCAACTAAGCCGGCGCGCCACAACTACTGAGCCTGCGTGCCTCAACTAGAGAGCCTGCGTGCCGCAAACCACAGAGCCCACAAGCCCTGGAGCCCGCGCGCCACAACAAGAGACGAGAAAACCGGCATGCCACAGCTAGAGAGAAGCCCGCGCACCACAATGAAAGATCCCACGTGCCGCAGCTAAGACCCGATGCAGCCAAAAATAAATCAATAAATCTTAAAATGAAAAAAGAAGCAGCTCCTACCCTCCTCACGCAGCTGTCTCTCGCCACACAGCCCTCGCCAGCACTGACACACTACACACTTACTTGCCCGTTTGCTTGTCTGGGTCCCCACACTGGGATGCCAGTTCCCAGAGGGCAGGGTGTTTTCTGTTCTGTTCCCTGGTGGATCACAAATGCCTAGGATAGGCCCTGGCACGTAGGCGTTCCATAAATACCACTGCATGAATTGGGCCTAAGAGTACTCCTTAAGCGAGGGACAATTAAGACCAGAGGCTCCTGGGTTCCTTCCTCTGGGGCTGACCTTTCTGTTCCTGGAGACATAACATCAGAGGCGTCAGCTCTTCCAGGGCACCTTCAAACCCCTGGCTCCCTGGGAGTGTCGACTGGCCTTCAGGTTTCTCATCTGTAAATGAGGGGGTCGGCCTGGGCTCCTCCCCTGGGACTTTCCATCTCAGACATTCTGGACCTGCCCTTCCCATCCCCCCATCCATTCTAATATCCAGGGGCTTGGGAGTGTGCAACAGGAAGTGGCGGTCAAGATGTAAGCTGGGCCACGTGAACTGCTACCAGGCAAACCCCATGTGTCTCCACATCTTTGTTTAGACGCCATCACAGCTCGGGGAGAGGAAACTGGAGGAGTGGGTGGAATGGTGGCCTCCCAAAAGATACGTCCAAGTCCTGTAACCCCAGAAACTTACGAATGCGGCCAACTGAGAAAAAAGGGTCTTTGCAGATCAAAGTTAATCACGGTAAGGATGTTGAGATGAGATCGTTTGGATTGAGTGTGGCCCTAAATCCAATGACAACTGTCCCTGTCACAGAGAGGGGGCTCCGACAGGGGAGGCCGTGTGACCGCGGAGGCAGGGCCTAGAGCGATGCAGTCACGAGCCAACGGAGGGCGCGGCAGAGCCCGCGGGTGTGCCCTGCCCACGCCCTGATCGGGGCTCTGGCCCCGGGAATGTGAGAGAACACATTTCTGTTGTGTTAAGACGCCCAGTTTGTGGTCCTTTGCTACGGCTGTCCCAGAAAGCTCCCACAGGAGGGATTGCAGGGGATTAAAGCCTGCGGGGAGGGGCCTGTCGAGGATTACCTTTCCCACCAAGTTTCAGCTCTGGGCTTTCAGCCTGGTCCCACCCGACTGCCCGGCTGCTCCCGGCACTGGGATTGGGGTGGGGTGCGTTGGGCAGGGAGCTTTCCGGGTACAGGACCACCTCCCCTGGGCAACGCCCCGGCAACGCCCGGGCAACGCCTGCGCATGGTGTTTGCCCGAGGTGGAGCCCAGCGAGGCGGGGCACACAGGGCAGCACGTGGGGTGCGGCCTGGCTCTGCCTGAGCTCGGCTGCCGGTGGCTGCGGCCCGGAAGCCCCAGGAGCTCTGCTGTCAGCCTTGGAGGCCAGCCATTTAAACCAGAACAGATCGTGGGAGTGGAGTTCTACCAGCCACCCGGAGGCGGGTCTCTACCCAGGAGGATGGGGTCGGGGGGCACCATTTACAGACCACTGACCCCAACCCCGGGGGCTCAGCGCCTCAGCTGCATCACATCACGGGGCATCTCAGCTTCCCCACCGGGAAGCTGCGGTTACAGGCATTTCACAGACGAGGAAACGGACGCTGCGCAACCTTCCCAAAGCGACCCCCGCAGAAAGTGGCAGGGCTGGGGCCAGGACCCAGTGGGGCCGCAGCATCCCCTGTCCGGGGGGCGGGGGGAGGACTGGCTGGGGCCTTGGGCATCCCTGGGGGCTGCGGTTCCTCTGCAGGACTCGAGGCGGGCCCGCGCCGTGAAGCACGCGGTCTCCTGGGGGAGCTGCTTTGCCAGAGACTGAGTCAGAGCGCCCGGGCCTGTCTCCACCAGCCGGACACAGGGCCAAGGTGGGCGCCAGAGGCCTAGGAGGACAGAGGCAGGGAGGGAGGCCTGGCCACCCTCTCCCTCGGCCCCGGAGTGGCAGGGGCGTGGGCACACTGGCGAGGGCTCCTTCTTGTGGAGGGTCTACAGGCGTCTGTGAGCAGCTGGCGCTCTGAGGAGAGCCCCGGCTCCGGGCTGAGATGGGAGTGATGGTGGCCACTTACGTGGGCTGATGACAAGGGACGATGACGGGTCCTGGCACCTTCTGAACGGGGGGGTGGGGTGGGGGGAGTGTGCCAGGGCCTCCAGAGGGAGCTCCCGTCACCCTCGCAGGGGAGGGACCAGAGTTAGCCCACTTTACTGCTGGGAATACTGAGGCTCAGGGGTCACAGCACTCTCCCCAGATCGCGTGACGGCAAGTACAGCCCGGGGGCTCCCGCCCAGGCCCCCTGACTCCACAGCCCATGGGCTTAACCCTCCTCGCTCCGGGCCCACGGGGCTACGGGGTCTGGCCGCCACGTCCCTGGAGCTCCCCCTCCTCTCTGGCCCCTTCTCGCCACAGCCCGCTTTCCCTACCTGGTGACAAGTAAGGCTGGGTTTGCAGGGCTGACAGGTGACCAGCGCTGGCTGGGAAGGAGTGGGCACAGTGGAGCTGGCCCTCCCCTGGGGGCACTCCGCCAACCTGGATGTGGCATCAGGGGAGCAGGGGGACAGGAGGCCAGGCTGGCCTGTTTGTCGTATCGCAAAGTCCTACCCTGGGCGGGTGGGGGTCTGTGGTGGGGGGAAGCCTGGACAGCCTCTGCCCCAGGGTCCTGCCTGAGCCCCGCTCCTTCCCTCGCAGCACCTCCACCAGAGCATCCTCGGCCTCAAGGTGGCCACCCTGAAAATGGGCACCTCTTGCCAAGGTGAGCCCGACGCAAGGGGAGGTGGGCAAGAGGCCCCACAGTTGGACGGTTCAGAACTCTGGTCTCGGGGGCAGACATCGCCACGGCCAGCCCACCGCCACCACCTGCTCGCAGCGTGGCCTGCAAGACCTGTCTCCTCACTTGTAGCGTGGGCGCGCACCGGGCACCCTCCAGACCTGGGATGGGGCAGACGTCCCTCTATTTACTGGAGGTTTCTGGATGGAGCTGCTAAAGGAAAAGCGAGATCGCGGCTCATTCCCAAAGGAGGCCGCCAGAGCCAGGAGAACCCGAGGCATCGTCGCCATGCAGGCTGCTGCCCCAAGGGCAGAGGTGAGGACGGACCAAGCGGAGGAAGGAGGCTGCTCAGACTCCAGGGGCCCCACTGCCATTCGGAAAGGCCTGCAAACTATCTCGTCCAACGTTCCCGAACTTCCCCCACATGCAGACTCAGAGAATGTTAACAAACCAAAAAGTCTCACTTGGAACGCCAGTAGGAAAAATTCTAAATAAAAAAACCGTATTTTCTACAGATGGCCAATCGGCACATGAAAAGACGCTCAACATCACTAATCATTAGAGAAATGCAAATCAGAACTACAGTGTGGTGTCACCTCACAGCGGTCAGAATGGCCATCACCAAAAAGCCTACACGTGGAGGAGCTTCAAGATGGCGGAAGAGTAAGACGCGGAGATCGCCTTCCTCCCCACAGGTACATCAGAAATATGTCTACACGTGGAACAACTCCTACAGAACACCTACTGAACGCTGGCAGAAGACCTCAGACCTTCCAAAAAGCAAGAAACTCCCCACGTACCTGGGTAGGGCAAAAGAAAAAAGAAAAAACAGAGACAAAAAGATAGGGAAGGTACCTGCACCAGTGGGAGGGAGCTGTGAAGGAGGAAAGGTTTCCACACACTAGGAAGCCCCTTCGCGGGCGGAGACTGCGGGTGGCGGAGGGGGAAGCTTCGGAGCCGCGGAGGAGAGCGCAGCAACAGGGGTGCGGAGGGAAAAGCGGAGAGACTCCCCGCACAGAGGATCGGTGCCGACCAGCACTCACCAGCCCGAGAGGCTTGTCTGCTCACCTGCCGGGGCGGGCGGGGCTGGGAACTGAGGCTCGGGCTTCGGTCGGAGCGCAGGGAGAGGACTGGGGTTGGCGGCGTGAACACAGCCTGAAGGGGTTATTGCGCCACGGCTATACGGGAGGGAGTCCGGGAAAAGGTCTGGACCTGCCGAAGAGGCAAGAGACTTTTTCTTCCCTCTTTGTTTCCTGGCACTCGAGGAGAGGGGAAGAGCGCTGCTTAAAGGAGCTCCAGAGACGGGCGCGAGCCACGGCTAAAAGCGCGGACCCCAGAGATGGGCGGGAGACGCTAAGGCTGCTGCTGCCGCCACCAAGAAGCCTGTGTGCGAGCACAGGTCACTCTCCACACACCCTCTTCCGGGGAGCCTGTGCAGCCCGCCACTGCCAGAGTCCCGGGATCCAGGGACAACTTCCCCGGGAGAACACACGGCGCGCCTCAGGCTGCTGCAACGTCACGCAGGCCTCCGCCGCCGCAGGCCCGCCCCGCACTCCGTGCCCCTCCCTCCCCCCCGGCCTGAGTGAGCCAGAGCCCCCTAATCAGCGGCTCCTTTAACCCCGTCCTGTCTGAGCCAAGAACAGACGCCCTCCGGCGACCTACAGGCAGAGGCGGGGCCAAATCCAAAGCTGAGCCCCTGGAGCTGTGAGAACAATGAAAAGAAAGGGAAATCTCTCCCAGCAGCCTCAGAAGCAGCGGATTAAAGCTCCACAATCAACTTGACTGACCTGCATCTGTGGAATACCTGAACAGACAAGGAATCATCCCAAATTGAGGAGGCGGACTTTGGGAGCAACGATATATACATTTTTTTCCCTTTTTGTCTTTTAGTGAGTGTGTATGTGTATGCTTCTGTGTGAGATTTTGTCTGTATAGCTTTGCTTGTATCATTTGTCCTAGGGTTCTGTCTGTGCATTTTCTTTTTTACTTAAAAAATTTTTTCTTAATAATTATTTTTTATTTAATAACTTTATTTTATTTTATCTTCTTTCTTTCTTTCTATTTTTTCTCCCTTTTATTCTGAGCCGTGTGGATGAAAGGCTCTTGGTGCTCCAGCCTGGGGTCAGGGCTGTGCCTCTGAGGTGGGAGAGCCAAGTTCAGAACCCTGGTCCACAAGACACTTCCCAGCTCCACGTAATATCAAACGGCGAAAATCTCCCAGAGTTCTCCATGTCAACACCAACACCCAGCTTCACTCAGCGACGAGCAAGCTACAGTGCAGGACACCCTATGCCAAACAACTAGCAAGACAGGAACACAACCCCACCCATTAGCAGAGAGGCTGCCTAAAATCATAATAAGGCCACAGACACCCCAAAACACACCACCAGACATGGACCTGCCCACCAGAAAGACAAGATCCAGCCCCATCCACCAGAATACAGGCACTAGTCCCCTCCACCAGGGAGCCTGCACAACCCACTGAACAAACTTTAGCCACTGGGGACAGACACCAAAAACAACGGGAACTACGAACCTGCAGCCTGCAAAAAGGAGACCCCAAACACAGTAAGTTAAGCAAAATGAGAAGACAGAGAAACACACAGCCGATGAAGGAGCAAGGTAAAAACCCACCAAACCAAACAAATGAAGAGGAAATAGGCAGTCTACCTGAAAAAGAATTCAGAGTAATGATAGTAAAGATGATCCAAACTCTTGGAAACAGAATAGAGAAAATAAAAGAAATGTGTAACAAGGACCTAGAAGAACTAAAGAGGAAACAAACAATGATGAACAACACAATAAATGAAATTAAAAATTCTCTAGAATGGATCAATAGCAGAATAACTGAGGCAGAAGAACGGATAAGTGACCTGGAAGATAAAATAGTGGAAATAACTACTGCAGAGCAGAATAAAGAAAAAAGAATGAAAAGAATTGAGGACAGTCTCAGAGACCTCGGGGACAATATTAAACGCACCAACATTCGAATTATAGGGAACCAGAGGAAGAAGAGGAAAAGAAAGGAACTGAGAAAATATTTCAAGAGATTATAGTTGAAAAATTCCCTAATATGGGGAAGGAAATAGTTTATCAAGTCCAAGAGGCACAGAGAGTCCCATACAGGATAAAGCCAAAGTGAAACAGGCCAAGACACATATTAATCAAACTATCAAAAAGAAAATGCAAAGAAAAAATATTAAAAGCAGCAAGGGAAACACAACAAATAACACACAAGGGAGTCCCCATAAGGTTAACAGCTGATGTTTCAGCAGAAACTCTGCAAGCCAGAAGGGAGTGGCAGGACATATTTAAAGTGATAAAGGAGAAAAACCTACAACCAAGATTACTCTACCCAGCAAGGATCTCATTCAGATTTGATGGAGAAATTAAAGCCTTTACAGACAAGCAAAAGCTAAGAGAATTCAGCACCACCAAACCAGCTCTACAACAAATGCTAAAGGAACTCCTCTAGGCAGGAAACACAAGAGAAGGAAAAGACCTACAATAACAAACCCAAAACAATTAAGAAAATGGTAATAGGAACATACATATTGATAAATACCTTAAATGTAAATGGATTAAATGCTCCAACCAAAAGACATAGATTGGCTGAATGGATACAAAAACAAAACCCATATATATGCTGTCTATAACAGACCCACTTCAGACCTAGGGACACATACAGACTGAAAGTGAGGGGATGGAAAAACATACTCCATGCAAATGGAAATCAAAAGAAAGCTGAAGTAGCAATTCTCATATCAGACAAAATAGACTTTAAAATAAAGACTATTACAAGAGACAAAGAAGGACACTACATAATGATCAAGGGATCAATCCAAGAAGAAGATATAACAATTGTAAATATTTATGCACCCAACCTAGGAGCACCTCAATACATAAGGCAAATGCTAACAGCCATAAAAGGGGAAATCGACAGTAACACAATCATTAGAAGGGGACTTTAACACCCCACTTTCACCAATGGATAGATCATCCAAACAGAAAATTAATAAGGAAACACAAGCTTTAAATGATACATTAAACAAGATGGACTTAATTGATATTTATAGGACATTCCATCCAAAAACAACATAATACACATTCTTCTCAAGTGCTCATGGAACATTCTCCAGGATAGATCATATCTTGGGTCACAAATCAAGCCCTGGTAAATTTAAGAAAATTGAAATCGTATCAAGTATCTTTTCTGACCACAACGCTATGAGACTAGATATCAATTACAGGAAAAAATCTGTAAAAAATCCAAACACATGGAGGCTAAACAATACACTACTTAATAACCAAGAGATCACTGAAGAAATCAAAGAGGAAATCAAAAAATGCCTAGAAACAAATGACAATGAAAACACGACGACCCAAAACCTATGGGATGCAGCAAAAGCAGTTCTAAGAGGGAAGTTTATAGCAATACAATTCTACCTTAAGAAACAAGAAACATCTCAAATAAACAACCTAACCTTATACCTAAAGCAATTAGAGAAAGAAGAATTAAAAACCCCAAAGTTAGCAGAAGGAAAGAAATCATAAAGATCAGATCAGAAATAAATGAAACAGAAATGACGGAAACTATAGCAAAGATCAATAAAACTAAAAGCTGGTTCTTTGAGAAGATAAACAAAATTGATAAACCATTAGCCAGACTCATCAAGAAAAAAAGGGAGAAGACGCAAATCAACAGAATTAGAAATTAAAATGGAGAAGTAATAACTGACACTGCAGAAATACAAAGGATCATGAGAGATTACTACAAGCAACTCTATGTCAATAAAATGAACAACCTGGAAGAAATGGACAAATTCTTAGAAATGCACAACCTTCTGAGACTGAACCAGGAAGAAATAGAAAATATGAACAGGCCAATCACAAGCACTGAACTTGAAACTGTGATTAAAAATCTCCAACAAACAAAAGCCCAGGAACAGATGGATTCACAGGCGAATTCTATCAAACATTTAGAGAAGAGCTAACACCTTTCCTTCTCAAACTCTTCCAAAATATAGCAGAGGGAGGAACACTCCCAAAGTCATTCTACGAGGCCACCATCACCCTGATACCAAAACCAGACAAAGATGTCACAAAGAAGGAAAACTACAGGCCAATATCACTGATGAACATAGATGCAAAAATCCTCAACAAAATACTAGAAAACAGAAACCAACAGCACATTAAACGGATCATACACCATGATCAAGTGGGGTTTATCCCAGGAATGCAAGGATTCTTCAATATACACAGATCAATCAATGTGATACACCATATTAACAAATTGAAGGAGAAAAACCATATGATCATCTCAATAGATGCAGAGAAAGCTTTTGACAAAATTCAACACCAATTTATGATAAAAACCCTCCAGAAAGTAGGCAGAGAGGGAACTTTCCTCAACATTATAAAAGCCATATATGACAAACCCATAGCCAACATCGTCCTCAATGGTGAAAAACTGAAACCATTTCCACTAAGATCAGGAACAAGACAAGGCTGCCCACTCTCACCACTCTTATTCAACATAGTTTTGGAAGTTTTAGCCACAGCAATCAGAGAATAAAAAGAAATAAAAGGAATACAAATTGGAAAAGAAGAAGTAAAACTGTCACTCTTTGCAGATGACATGATACCATACATAGAGAGTCCTAAAGATGCTACCAGAAAACTACTAGAGCTAATCAATGAATTTGGTAAAGTAGCAGGATACAAAATTAATGCACAGAAATCTCTAGCATTCCTATACTCTAATGATGAAAAATCTGAAAGTGAAATTAAGAAAACACTCCCATTAACCATTGCAACAAAAAGAATAAAATAACTAGGAATAAACCTACCTAAGGAGACAAAAGATGTGTATGCAGAAAACTATAAGACACTGATGAAAGAAATTAAAGATGATACCAACAGATGGAGAGATATAGCATGTTCTTGGATTGGAAGAATCAATACTGTGAAAATGACTATACTACCCAAAGCAATCTACAGATTCAATGCAATCCCTATCAAATTACCAATGGCATATTTTACAGAACTAGAACAAAAAATCTTAAAATTTGTATGGAGACACAAAAGACCCTGAATAGCCAAAGCAGTCTTGAGGGAAAAAAGCGGAGCTGGAGGAATCAGGCTCCCTGACTTCAGACTATCCTACAAACCTACAGTAATCAAGACAGTATGGTACTGGTACAAAAACAGAAATATAGATCAATGGAACAGGACAGAAAGCCCAGAGATAAACCCATGCACATATGGTCACCTTATCTTTTTTTTTTTTTTAAGGGCTTCAAATGCTTGGCTTATTTATTTATTTATTTATTTATTTATTTATTTATTGGCTGTGTTGGGTCTTCATTTCTGTGCGAGGGCTTTCTCCAGTTGTGGCAAGCGGGGGCCACTCTTCATTGCGGTGCACGGGCCTCTCACTATCGCGGCCTCTCTTGTTGCGGAGCACAGGCTCCAGACGCGCAGGCTCAGTAGTTGTGGCTCACGGGCCTAGCTGCTCCACGGCATGTGGGATCTTCCCAGACCAGGGCTCGAACCCGTGTCCCCTGCATTAGCAGGCAGATTCTCAACCACTGAGCCACCAGGGAAGCCCTGGTCACCTTATCTTTGACAAAGGAGGCAAGAATATACAGTGGAGAAAAGACAGCCTCTTCAAAGAGTGGTGCTGGGAAAACTGGACAGGTACATGTATAAGTATGAAATTAGAACACTCCCTAACACCATACACAAAAATAAACTCAAAATGGATTAAAGACCTAAATGTAAGGCCAGGCACTATCAAACTCTTAGAGAAAAACATAGGCAGAACACTCTATGACATAAATGACAGCAAGATCCTTTTTGACCCACCTCCTAGAGAAATGGAAATAAAAACAGAAATAAACAAATGGGACCTAATGAAACTTCAAAGCTTTTGCACAGCAAAGGAAACCATAAACAAGACAAAAAGACAACCCTCAGAATGGGAGAAAATATTTACAAATGAAGCAACTGACAAAGGATTCATCTCCAAAATTTACAAGCAGCTCATGCAGCTCAATATCAAAAAAAACAAACAACCCAATCCAAAAATGGGCAGAAGACCTAAATAGACATTTCTCCAAAGAAGATATACAGGTTGCCAACAAACACATGAAAGAATGCTCAACATCATTAATCATTAGAGAAATGCAAATCAAAACTACAGTGAGATATCATCTCACACCGGTCAGAATGGCCATCATCAAAAAAGTCTACAAACAATAAATGCTGGAGAGGGTGTGGATAAAAGGGAACCCTCTTGCACTGTTGGTGTGAATGTAAATTGATACAGCCACCGTGGAGAACAGTATGGAGGTTCCTCAAAAAACTAAAAATAGAACTACCATACGACCCAGCAATCCCACTACTGGGCATATACCCTGAGAAAACCATAATTCAAAAAGAGACAGGTACCAAAATGTTCACTGCAGCTCTATTTACAATAGCCAGGACATGGAAGCAACCTAAGTGTCCATCAACAGATGAATGGATAAAGAAGATGTGGCACATATATACAATGGAATATTACTCAGCCATAAAAAGAAACGAAATTGAGTTATTTGTAGTGAGGTGGATGGACCTAGAGTCTGTTATACAGAGTGAAGTAAGTCAGAAAGAGGAAAACAAATACCGTATGCTAACACATATATATGGAATCTACGAAAAAAAAAAAAGTCCTGAAGAACCTAGGGACAAGATGGGAATAAAGACACAGACCTACTAGAGAATGGACTTGACGATATGGGAAGGGGGAAGGGTAAACTGTGACAAAGTGAGAGAGTGGCATGGACATATATACACTACCAGACATAAAATAGATAGCTAGTGGGAAGCAGCCGCATAGCACAGGGAGATCAGCTCGGTGCTTTGTGACTGCCTGGAGGGGTGGGATAGGGAGGGTGGGAGGGAGGGAGACGCAAGAGGGAAGAGATATGGGAACATATGTATATGTACAACTGAGTCACTTTGTTATAAAGCAGAAACTAACACACCCTTGTAACCCACACCCTTGTAACCTAACACCCAATAAAGATGTTAAAAAAAAAAAGTCTACACGTAACAAATGCTGGAGAGGGTGTGGAGAAAAGGGAAGCCTCCTACACTGTTGGTGGGAATGTAAACTGGTACAGCCATTATGGAGAACAGTATGGACGTTCCTTAAAAAAACTAAAAATAAAGCTACCATGAGATCCAGCAATCCCACTCCTGGGCATATGTCCAGACAAAACTGTAATTCAAAAAGATACATGCACCCCTATGTTCACAGCAGCACTATTCACAATAGCCAAGGTTTTTTTTGTTTTGTTTTGTTTTGTTTTGCGGTACGCGGGCCTCTCACTGTTGTGGCCTCTCCCGTTGCGGAGCACAGGCTCCGGACGCGCAGGCTCAGAGGCCATGGCTCACGCGCCCAGTTGCTCCGCGGCATGTGGGATCTTCCCGGACCGGGGCACGAACCCGCGTCCCCTGCCTCGGCAGGCGGAATCTCAACCACTGCGCCACCAGGGAAGCCCTACATCTGTTTTATAAACTAAAATGGTGACATTTACTTGTTGTAAATTCAGTAATGGCCCCATAGCTTATAAGTGATGACACCAGGGTTAGAACCCGTATCTGGGTTCAAATAAATTAGGTCCTAACCTCTACTGTCACAGGTAGTCTTGTGATGACAAAATCGAAGGGAAAAAAGTACTGTAAAGCTACAGTTTTTATGTGTCTGAAGGTCATCCATGTAACAATCATGACAGTACAGTTATGTCTGAGGGTTCCGTGGATGGGGCCGTGGGTTGGGATGGTCAGAAAGTACAGACGTGTCTAACTCATGAACCATCCTGGCCTTCTGGGCGGCTACACTTGGGCCTGCCAAAATCCCTTGGATTTCTGCCATCGGAAAGGAAGGGCCTGACAGTTGAATGATGTGTCTTCCTTGCCACCTACGCTCTTCTGCCGCTCCAGTCCCCCCTCTGCTCTGAAGCGGCGCTGTGTCTGCCAGTGACAGCACAGCCTGCCAACCACCGGTGCTGGGCACAGCGGCCTTTTGATTCAAGGACATAAAACAAGGGACACGGAGAGTGTTCCTCTGGGCTCGACTGGTGTCACTGCAGGAGTGGAGGTTAAGCTTGGAGGGACGGAGGTGTCACGTGTTTGTTAATAAATTTCTCTCGTGTGTGATGTGTAAGACCCTCAAAAGCCCATGCCCTGGCAGGCCCCCTCCTGCCTGGCTCCAGGCCAGGACTGATGAGTCCCATGGCTGTTTCAACACATGACCTTCCTCTTCAGAAGGTCAGCTATCAGCTGCTGCTTTGGAGGATGGCGGCCTCGTGATCCTGAGGTCTTGGGTAAAAAAGCTTTCAGCGACAAGGCTGTTTTGAGAATTGCAGAAATTGGAACCGAGGGGTTTGGGATGTCCAGTGCTTATTTCAACAAGCTGACCCGTCTCTGTGGTTGCACAGAACCCAGAGAGAGCGCTGAGCCGTGCAGACAAAAAGGTGCAAATGTTCAGAGTTTAAGGCAGTTGTCGGCGTGGGCTTCCACTGAACACATCTGGGGGCAAGCCTGGGTATTCGGAGGGCCTGATGAAGCTGAGATTACCTGGTGCCCCAAGCCCCCCGTATGCTCGCGTTTGAGGCGCCACATTTATGGATGGGCTGCTTCTGCTGCACATCTGAGAGCATCTCGCTGCCCGGCAGACACCATGCTGGCCTTATCTTGTCAAATATCCCACAGCCGCAGCATGGCCGCTAACACCAGCGTCCGTGCAGGGAGGTGACGTGCAGACCCGTGTGCGAGATTTTTAAGCGAAAGCTTAATCCAGTGTTTGCAGAGCTCCGGAAGGCCCACAGAGCCTGGACAGTCCCCCAGCATCAGGGCGCCAGCCGCTGGCCACGTGGGGCTGGGGAGCCGCCCATCTCCTGGCCCCCGAGGGCAGCTCCTCGCCGGGCTCTGAGTTCTGCCTGCACGTGGCTTTCCTTCCGGTCCTCGTACTGACCGCTGGCCCCTCGAGAGCACATCTGCAGCAACTGACGTCGATAAGCCCAAGGGAAGAGCGCACTGTGTGTGTCCAGAGACAGGGTCCCCCAGAAGTTTCCCGAAGTGTGAGGTGCGCGAATCTGGAGGCTCTTGGACAAAGCCAGCATCTCATTGAATCTTTTTCCGATTTTCATTCTTCCAAAAGTCTTCTGAGGACTTTCTGGATCCTCAAGGGGAACGTCTGTAAGTCTGTCTGGTGCTTTGTCCAGCTTTCCCACTCCCTAACATGCATCTCAGAAGCAACCAAATTTATCTAGAATGTTGTAATACTGCTTTGTTTTTAACGTATTATCTTTACTCTTAACTTCTATTTATTGACAGGAAACACAGCGTTTCTTTATGGCAGGGATGTAAAAATCGCCCTGGTGGTTACCAAACGTCTGCAGTTTGAGGCCACGGCCTCTACATTTAGCGGGAGGGATTTGTGATCTGGGCTCCGTGCCGGAACCAGAAAGCCACGTCTGAGTCAGCCGGCACGGTGACCCATCTGAGGGCCTGGGGAGGGGGTGCCCTGGGACATCTGCGAACATGCCCACTCTTGCTCCACTGGAGATGACGACCAGCTCCGGCTGGGGGGCCCCCAAGAGCCTGCGGGGAAACTTGGTGAAAGCCAGCGGAGCAGCAGGCTTGGACAGCTCAGGTCACTGCAGCGGTTCTGAGCGCTGTCAGCTCCTGTGAGAGGATGGGAAGCCTGCTGTGCGGAATCTGGGTGCAGGTTACACACCCGCCCGGGGGCTGGGGGTGGCAGGTGGGTTTGTTATTTGCTAAGTTGTGATTAAAGTCCCCAAGTTCAGGCTTCCCTGGTGGCGCAGTGGTTAAAAATCCGCCTGCCAATGCAGGGGACATGGGTTCGAGCCCTGGTCCGGAAAGATCCCACATGCCACGGAGCAACTAAGCCCGTGCGCCACAACTACTGAGCTCATGTGCCACAACTACTGAAGCCCGCGCACCTAGAGCCTGTGCTCTGCAACGAGAAGCCACCACAGTGAGAAGTCCGCGCACCACAACAGAGTAGACGCCGCTCACCTCAACTAGAGAAAGCCCGCGCGCAGCAACGAAGACCCAACGCAGCCAAGAATAAATAAATAAATTTATATATATATAAAAAAAGGCCCCAAGTTCAGGAAAGGCAACACCGCCATCTTGTGGCCAATAGTGTGCACAGCACCCGCGATGCCTGCTGATTGGGATCCAGGCTCAGAACCATTTTTAGCATCAGACCGGTTTCTGACCCTGCTGACAGTGGCAAAGGGGGATTTGTGGCCTCCTTGCCTCTCCAGCCACGGCAGGTCACCACCCACGGAGCCACCACACCTAAGAGCCTGCGTGCCGCAGACACCGTGCTGGGTTCCAGACCTACCTGTCCCCTCAAATCCCCCCTCACAGCCCCAGGACTGGGCGCTAACACCAGCATTCCCTGCAGACCTGCCTTCACTGCCAGGCAGGGGCCCTGGGGACACTGTGTAGCTCGGGAGAGGTGGAAGTGGGACTGCGGAGAGAAGCATGTCTTTTAACTTCCCTTTTCTGTGTTTAGAGGGAACTTGCCCTGTAGGTCTCAGGTCACACAGCTGGGCTGTAAGAGCAGCTCCCAGGCCCGTCCCTCTGGGCCTGTGTCTTCAGCTGTCAGTGGGGACAATGGCGCTCCTGTAACAGGCCCCCTCGGGGTCTTCAGACTGAATGCAAGTCATCACCCGGAACATGCCTGCACCCAACAGCCCTCCGTCAAGGCAGCTGGGATTGTGCTTCCCGGGCAGGAACTGGATTTGCAGGAAGTGAGGTCTTGTGGGCTCCTGGGATGGGTGGGTGGGGACTGTGTCCTATTCCCACACAGCAGCCCCAGGGGGCAGGACTCTGTGGGGAGAGCCAGGGCAGGGGGCCAAGCCTGGTCAGAAAGACCCTGTCCATAAGGGGCCGTGATGCGGGGCGCCCAGGGTGATGGTCGCTGTCAAAGCCAGGGGACCCTCTGCAGGTGGCTGAGTTGCGTTGTCGATACCCACGTGCGCGTCCTCGGTGGGCAGACCATAGAACTGTTGGTCCAAACTGGGACACTTCCGAGAGGGAAGGGACGCTCTCGTAACAACTATGCCAGGACAGGGGCACCTCGGACGGGCGTTGCCCCAGGCAAGCAAGGACGACGGTCACTCTTGTCATCAGGTGTGCAGGTGGCAAGTGAAGACGTGGATGGAGATGAGATTCTCGAGGGGAAAGAAGGGACTCCTGGGATCAGACCTTGAGGGACCATCTGCCAAGACTTGAGGGTAGCAGGAAGGAGGCAGCGGGACGGCCAGTAGCGACGGGGGAAGAGCACGTTCCCCGGGCCTGACTGCTGCCCAGAGGGCACCTGCTGGGATTACCCCTTCGGGGTGGCTGGGAGTATCGCAGAGCCGGTGAGAGGTGGACCCCAGAGCAGGGCGAGGGGAAGGAGCAAGTGCCCGTGGCAGTCCTCTCTGGAGCAGCGTGGAAAAGAGCCGCACCTCTCTCCCAGGAAAACAGCGTTTGCAATAGCTAAGGCAGCTCTCTGGTCTCCCTCCTTCCCTGCCAGAGTTATCAAGGAGGGACTAAATTTTGCTCAGGAAGTGCTGTCTAGTGCACAGGAATGAGGGCTGCGTTTCTCCAGTGGATGGAAAATACGTACTGAGCCTCTGCTACGAGCCAGGTGTGGTGGGAAAATTCACAGCAACGTACTTGAAACGGACAAGCCTCGGGGGGGGGTGGGTTCCAGCCTTTGTCACCCATCCACACCAGGCTCTGTGGTAGACGGGCTACGGCCCGCCCCCGCCCCTAGGAACCGTCCCCCACCCCCGACACTTGTCACCTCCCACCACCATGGGAACAGTGGATGCCAACCGCTCCACTCGACTGGTCCAGAGACAGAGTCGCCTTCCAGCTGGACCCCTCGCGGGGCCCGTCTCCCCGTCTCCAGACTGGGCCGATCATCCCTCCGCCCTGCCCACGGCTGAGGCCGGGTAACTAGCGGCGGGGCGACCCAGAGAGATGGTCTCTACAGCGGTGGGACTGTGGGCAGACCCCTGGGCTGAAGTGGGTCTCCAGAAAGTGGCGAGGCCTTGGAGGAGAGCGGAGAGGGCAGCGGAGAAGATGGGGGGGGGGCCCTGGGCAGGCAGCAGGCCTGCTCTGCCCTCCCAAGGCTCGCGGGGCCCTGCTGTCTCCGCCCACGTGCGCTCAGTGGCTCTGCCCTCGTCCGGTGGATTTTACGAGCTGAGGTTCTCTGCCCTGAACTGGTTGCAGCGGGGCGTCCGTCCCTGAACCACTGGCAAATACCGACTGCTCAGATTTTAGAGAAGACACTGGATTTAAACCTTCCCAACAGCCTCCCCCTTGCTGGAGTTTTAGTGTCACAACATCTCCATCCCTGGCCGTCTTGTCCGGCCAGGCTGCCCTCCCGACTCCATCCCCCTCACTCCTGCCACGGTGCCGCTGGCCTCCTGCCCTGGGGCTTTGCTTGCGCTGTGAGGTTGGAAGTCAGGGCGGCGTGGACAGCGCTGGGCAGGCCTGGGCTCGGGCCCCAGCTCCAGCCTCAGCAGCTGCTCTCAGCATTCCCAGAGCCTCAGTTTCCTCATCTGTAAATGGGAATCACTCCCTCAGGCTTCGGGGCTGGGAGGTGCGGAGAACATCCAGCCCAGAGCAGAGATAAATGCTGTTTCTTCCTCCTTTCCTCGAAGACTAAGAATTAGCTAGTCGAGAAGTAAGTCATAAAGAGAAAAACAAATACCGTATGCTAACACATATATATGCAATCTAAAAAAAAAAAAAATGGTCCTGAAGAAGCTAGGGGCAGGACAGGAATAAAGACGCAGACCTACTAGAGAATGGACTTGAGGACACGGGGAGGGGGAAGGGTAAGCTGGGATGAAGTGAGACAGTGGCACGGACATATATACACGACCAAATGTAAAACAGGTAGCTAGTGGGAAGCAGCCGCATAGCACAGGGAGATCAGCTCGGTGCTTTGTGACCACCTAGAGGGGTGGGATAGGGAGGGTGGGAGGGAGACGCAAGAGGGAGGGGATATGGCGATATATGTATATGTATAGCTGGTTCACTTTGTTATACCGCAGAAGCTAACACACCATTGTAAAGCAATTATACTCCAATAAAGATGTAAAAAAATTAGCTAGTCGAGAAATGCAAATGCAATCAGAAAAGAAGAAAAAAAGGAAAAAAAAAACCCAAAGACGAGAAAGAGACCTGGGGTCACTCTACCGATTTTGATAAACTGCAAATAATGCAGCAGCTTTCTGTGGTGAACAGGAATCACGGAGCAGCTTTTGTTTCTATCCAAGAAGAGATCAAAATGGACTTTATATTCCAACAAATATAAAGCCACAAACAGAACAACATGGCCCTCCTGCAGAAGTGTTATGCCCCTAGATGACCGATAGAGGGCAGGGCTGTGCAACCCTCAGCTGCCCTAGATCCGGAGGGCAGAGAAGGTCCAGCCCTCTGAGATGGAAGATGGGGTGGGTGGTGCAGAGGAGCAATGCGGGGGCAGGCATCGGAGTGCCTCAAGCCAGCATGGGAGAGCCGGCTCAGGGCTTTCTGGACAAGGTACCAGCCGGGAGAGCTCAGCTTGGGCCAAGCCACTGAACATGGGGATCCTCGTCTGAAAGCGAGGTGCTGCTTAGCTGCCATGGGGCGGTGAGGACACCTCAGTGCACAGAAGTTCCTGGAAATGAATTGGTGCACTTAGTCACCGTATAGAACGGAAGCCAGAAAACCATCACAACTCTAACTTCCAAAGAGGGGGACGACAGATTCCGGAACCTACATCTGGGTGAGTGTGACGGTGGTCCCAGAGTCCAGATGTATAAACATCTGTAATACAGACAACAGCTGGTGCCTTTTCAAAGCTTTATGCACGTCATCTCCTTGGAGGCTCTCAGCAGCCCCCGAGGTAGGTGCTGTGGTTACCCCCATTTAAAGATGGGAAAATGGGCAAGACGAGGGTAGGTGGTTTGCTGCAGGTCACCCAGCTGGGAAGTGGTGGGGTCGGGATTTGAACCCGCCGCTGGCTGGAGCCAAAGCTGGTGACGTCAACCATTATGGCACCTACTGCCTTTCAGAACAAAAGCCGCCCATGAACAAGTCAGAGCAGGTCAGCACCAAGGCCACTTGCAGCCCTGGAAACGGAATTCATCTGAATTCCAGAATAGCCCAAGACTGTTGGACAACAGGCTGGAGAGATCTGGGGTCCATCTGAACCACAGACCCCAAAGCAATGAGAGAGGAGGAGAGCCGTGCACGGGAAAGGAGGGGAGAACAGTCACCCCCACGGGTGGGGTCTGTAGGGTGCGGGCTGGGAATGCCAGGGGGAGCAGGCTCTGTGCTGGGGAGGGGTGGAGGGTGGCTGCAGCCTTGAACCCTGGGCGCTGTGTTAACTGACTACTAATGACACTCTACTGAGCCCTTACTGTGAGCCCACCATACTGCCAGGCACAAGTAGAGGAAGATCTGGTGGTCAGAGCGATGGCTTGAGAGCAAGTGGGATGGAAAACAGGCCTGGGAGACACTGTCCGTGCTCGTGTTACTGCATCCCCCTTGCGATGATGCCCCCGGGCAGTGGTTGTACTCTTCCGTAGGATGTAAATTCGCAACGTGAGGAGGGTCCGTGAGTGAACTTCTGTTGCCTCCAAAGCCAGCTGCTGTCTGACTCCTGCCTGGCTGCCATTGCCAGAAGGACAACATACGCACAAGTGGGCAGTCTGACCATCCCTCAGAGGAAGTGGGCGGCTGGGCTGTTTCAGCCATCTTCTGCCCTTCTAGGGCTTGTAGGGTAAGTGTGGGAAGTGAAGGGGGTTCCCTGTAACACACATGAAGTGAGGGGGATTTCAACCCAGTGCACTGTAATGGAAGCGTCATAAGCTTTCCCTTCAGTCATGTGGACAGAGGCGCGGAGTCCTTATCCAGCCATCTGTATCCATCAGCTCAGTCCACTCTGGCTGCTGTAACAAAGTACCACAGACTGGGTGGCTTAGAACAGCAGAAACTGGTTGCTGACAATTCTGGAGGCTGGAAATCTGAGATTGGGGGGCAGCACGGTCGGATGAGGGCCCTCTTTCAGCTGCAGAATTGCCTAGGGAACTTCCTGAGGTCATGAGGTATAAGGACACTAATCCCATTCAGGACGGCTCCATCCTCATGACCTAATCACCTCCCAGAGGCCCCACCTCCTAATGCCATCACCTTTGGGGGTTAGGATTTCAACATGTAAATTGGTGGGACATAAACATTCAGAGCACGGCACCATCCATGTCCACCCATCCATCATCCAGTCTTCACTGGAGACTGGATGTAACTAAATGTAACACATTTTAAGTTTTTTTTTTTTTTTTTTTTTGCGGTACGCGGGCCTCTCACTGTTGTGGCCTCTCCCGTTGTGGAGCACAGGCTCTGGACGCGCAGGCTCAGCGGCCACGGCTCACGGGCCCAGCCGCTCCGCGGCACGTGGGATCTTCCCGGACCGGGGCACGAACCCGCGTCCCCTGCATCGGCAGGCAGACTCTCAACCACTGCGCCACCAGGGAAGTCCAAGAAATAAGTTTTGATAAAAATGGAAAATTACTGATGGTTGTGGAAGCTGGGTGGTATGTACCTAGGGTCATTACACTATTTTCTCCACTTCTGTTTTGTTTGAAGATTCCCATATAAGAGGCTGAACAAAGATAAGGCGTGCAGTGTGGGAATCAGGGGCTACGGTCTCAGGGGCCGCCTGCCACACGGAAGCAGTTGGTGCCTTAACTTTTTCCAAGCTCCTGGACGGCGGTGACATCAGGCCTGCAGAGCTCGGGGGCCTTCACCATCAGCTCAAAGCAAAACCAAGAAGGAGGGGGCTGCTTCCTGCTACCTGACTCAACTTCACACCCGTCTCCTCACCCACAATCAGCAGCACCTCTGCCATCACCTCTGTCCTCAGGCCACACGCTCCAGGCCCGCTTCACAGAGCATCAAACCTGCCAACGGGCTGGCTGGGGACCAAGGGCACGGCTAACGAGGTCTCAGACCTCAAAGACAACCACTATGCGATCGTGAGTAACCACGTGTTTAATGCTTCACAGGACAAACGTGTTCTTTGCTACGGAGTTCATCACGAACTTGAATCGCTATAACTGTCAAGTCTATAATGCAATTTAAGCCCCAGGCGACAAGAGCTCTCGTGTCCAATAACTTGGCTTAGTGAAGTTTGTGCAAAGTCACAAACCTTTTCACACGTTCACAATCTCCAGAATTTAACTAGTGAAGTGTAGCACAGCCCTCTATCCCTTTGCAATCAGCAGAGAGAAACGGCTAAAACGATCATGGCTGAACCACGTTCTACGCTGGAAGGAACATCTGTTCTCACCTGTGCCACCTGCCCGGGTCCCAGAGTGGCTGACCCATCCACCTTGGGTCGAGAGCCGGCAGAGTCTCCATGGTTTCTGAAGACCATCCCAGGGCAGGGAGCCAGGTCAAAGGCCACGATGGAATCTTCTGGAGAGAGCACAGCATCCCCATCCAGCCCACGTCTACCTGTACCCACCACTACCTTGCAGCGGTAACGCATCTTCCCTCGTGCAAAGCCCGGGCCCGGCCTTCCGGTGTGACCCCGCCACGGGCCAGAGAGCACAGTTCAACTCTGGTTCACTCTAGAAGCTCCTTTGGGTACATAACCCCATCCCCAACCCCTCGGAAAATTATCCTTTTCCAAGCCGGGGACGTTGGCTTCAGCAAAGGTGACTTAGAGTTTGCTGTTCTTCTGAAACTGGGCCACCAGGCTGAGGACCTGCTCGGAAGCTTTGATGCTCTTGGAGCTGAGGTAGGTGGTCCTGTTGGTGGCCGTGTTCTCCAGGAAGTAGCGGTAATTGACCATGAGGCCACACGAGCCCGTGATGCCCTTGAGGCTGACGTCGGCCATCCAGTTGATGCGCCACATCACGGCCCCGTTCTGCAAGTGGAAGTTGGCCACGGGGTTCAGGGCGTAGCCCCGGTGCTTCTCCCCGTACAGGTACCAGGCGCAGAGCCGCATCAGGGGGGCCTGGAGCGCCCGGACCAGCTGCTCAGACTGGACCCACTCGCTGCTGCTGAGAATGGTCTTGAGGGTCTCATTCACGGGACCGCCCGTGATCTTGGAGATTTCTTTACACTCGGAATCTGTCAACAGTTCGTTCCTCCCGTGATCCTTTGCTTTTGACTTCAGCAGCCCCAGAAGCCACTTGGTGAACCCGGGGATAGGGGACAGACTTGAAAACGTCCCCAGGTGAGGAAACTCCTTCTGCAGGGCACAGTTGGGGTGGGGAAAGGAAGGTGGAGAAAACACACACACACACACACACACACACACACACACACACACACACACACACACACACACACACACACACACACACACACACACACACACACACACACACACACACACACACACACACACACACACACACAATTCAGCAGGTGAGTCACGGATTCAGAAACACCTCCTCATTTCTCGCTTACGTATCATTAACCTCCGTGTGCTGCTGTGTGGTTTACAAAGTGATATTTGCTGCGCACGAATCTTCTTCTTTCAAGGAACAGTTATTAAGGATCTGATGTGTGCCAGGTCCTGGAGGCAACCTGAGTCCCCAGGACAAGCCTTTACTGTGGGGTCTCCAATCTGCACCGCTATCCACAACGGCAAGTTGGGGGACCTGCCTGAAATTGGAGGGGTGGGCTGCTACGATGTGGGGTGCTGTCTTCTGACTACAGGTCTTGTCTTTCTAGCCCACCAGGACCCTCCCATGGACTTTGCTGCCGCCACAGAACCTGGTTTGGTGCTTGGCACACAAGTACCCAGTGACTGTCTTCTGTTTGTTGAATGAATAACTGATCGCTCAACTATATAGCACAGTGGGTGCAGAGGATGGGATAGAAGGGGAGGTAACGGTTATGTCTCCACATCAGGTAACACGGTTCAATCATTGTTGTTCGAATTACAGAGAGATCGCAATGATCATTTCGAAGAACTCAGTATCTTCCAATGAAAAATGTAATATATGCTCACTATAGAAAAAATTTTTTTAAATTGAGGACGGAAGCAAAGAAACCACCACACTCTCCAGGTCTGACAGAGTATAACTCCTGGTCTTTCTCTAGGCAACTTTTGCAAGGGCAAGACAGTTATTTTACACCCTCATCCTGCTTTGTGCATTTATATCATGAGCGCTTTCTCACTGTCACTCAAAATTCAGAACCGTAACTTTAGCGACAGAACAATATTAAAAGATAAAACGATCCCATGACTTTTCCTAACCCTGTTCTTTTCACTGGGCATTTAAGGTGCCTCCTCCATAAACCTCCACGAACACCTCTGTGGAGGAAGGGCTGCCCTTCCCTCCAGATTTCTCAGGTGACTTTCCGGCTCCCAGCCCAGACGTGGAGAAGAGGTCAGCAGCAGGATGGCTCCTGGGCTGCCTGATTCAGAAACAGAATCTGCTGTTATCACCCAGACCCCGGAGCCTGCCCCTCCTCTGACTGCCTTTCTGCCTCACACCAGCCCTGCTACCCGCCCACCCTCGCCCCAAGCATTAGCACCTTCAGCAAAGAAGCAGGAAATAAAAGAAGAAACTCAGAGTAATCAGATGTGCTTCTTATCGCCTCTGGGGAAAAAGTGGCAGGGAGTGATTCTAACGAAGCTGATACCCAACTGAATCCCAAGTTCTCAGACTTAAAACTGTGAATTTAACACGAAGCACGCAAGTATTTAAATTCCACCCTATTTGTCATTCTCTGAGGAAGAGCTTCTGCAGCAGCTGTCTGTGTTGAAACCACCAGAAGCGGAGAGTGCTGCTGTCAGAGCCAATTAGTCATGATCTAATTATTTTACCTAAAAATTAGATTCTGCACATTAGAGTTCACTCCAGCCCGTCATGAGACAGTTTTAAAAAGCCCAAACCCAGCGTGGACCTGAACATTTCTGTGTTTACCAGGGCAACCAAGAGAAGGCAATTATAAAAAAAAACCAGGTGCCAGTGCATTTACCCTCCAACTGCCCGGTCGAAGTCGAACCTCGATGCTCCCTCCCGGGCCACGAGTGGGCGAGGGTGGGTAGGGAGGTTGGCAGGGCCAGGACTGGACAGTGGGAGCGAAGGGGGCCCTGCTGGCGACTATGCCGGGACAGCACGTGCCCATCAGGAGCTGCCCCACCAGCCAGGGTGCAGGGTCCCCTGCAGAAGCCGCCACCCCCAGGACGCATCTGGATTTGTGGCCCATGAGAAGCCGGCTCTGAGGGCCTTTTCCTCGGCACCGCTTCCACCCCCTGACGAGTCTCGGGGCTCCTAGGAAGTGCCGAGGGGCACCTGGCACTCTTCCACCCCTCCTGATCGCTCCGGCCCAACAGCTTCACCCTGTCCGCAGAGGTGAGGGCAGAACTGCTGGGCCATCCCAAGGCGGGGGCACCGACAGAGGTGCGGCGGGGTCAGGGTCGAGCCTCGCTCACCTGCAGCTCCTTCACCACCCGCTTGATGAGGAAGGCGCCCAGCTCCACGCCCTGCAGCCCCTGCTGGGTCAGGCTCAGCGAGTATAGGACGGCTGTGGTGATCTTGTCCCGCTCCTCCGTCTCCGACGTGGGACTCTCCTTCACTATGATGGTCTGGAAAACATAAAGGACGGTGACGGGCGGCTGTGGATGCACCCGCCTCGCCCTCACCCCTCCTGGGGGTCCCTCGACCCAAGGACCAGGCTCTAGAGGCAAGCACCCTGTTCTGAGACCTCTCTGGAGGCGGCAGTGGTCTCACAACTTCCCTGGCTGTTTGCTCAATGTTGTATCATTTCTACCACTTTGAAATTCTCTCACAAGCTTCGCTGAATCACAACTGACGTCCCCTAGGTCTCTCTCAGGGGAGGTCTCTCTCTCTGTGCAACCTGCTGCCCTGCGACACCCCCAGACAGCACGCCAGCCCTCTGCCAAGGCCACGGGGCCCACTGCCTGCGGCTCCTGTGCGCAGGCTGCCCACTGCGTCCTGCAGGCGTCCCTCCTCCCCTCTGAATCCTAGCTGTTTACATTTCCCAGTAAGCCGGATGCAGTCCTACCTAAGTTTTCTTTCAGGAAGTGTACCTTTTTATGCTTTTCCTATGTACCTTTTTGGTTTTCTGTCACGTCCTTATATTTCCACAGTCAAACCACACGCCCGCACAGACACGTACGAGCAGCGATCTAAGAATCAGCATGACTCGTACTGGGAGGTCCCTTAGCCAAGTCCGACTTGATCTGCTCTGAGATGTGAGTCCCTTAGCCAAGTCCGACTTGATCTGCTCTGAGATGTGAGTGCAGGGCGTTCTGAGCTTTAATACCCTGAGGGCCACGACAGTACTGGTGGAGACCTTGCAGTTGGCGTGGACACAGGCCTGCCAGCCTGCTTCTGAAGGACACGCTTATGCTGCTCTCAACTCCTACCAGCTACCCTGGATGCTTGGAGTAGGGGAGTCTGGCCCAGAGTCCAGGCTGAGGTCTGGAGCCCACAGACTTTCTTAAATTGCCAATGGGACGCGTGGGTCTGCGCGTACCCCCCTCGGGAGAAACATCCTCAGCTCTCATCCCCTTCAGACGCTCGGAGGGTCTTTTCTGTGACTCCTGGGAAGCCATGAACCGTCACCATAAGGAAAGTTGGGCGGATAGTGACGCAGAGGCCGTGACATCCGGGGCCCCACCAGCCTCTCCTGCACCGGCAGCTGCCGGAGGAGCTCTCTTCCCATCATTCCTCATCTTGTTGGATCACCTCCTTTGTTTTTCAAGAAGTCTGTAGGTTATCTCGTGGTTCTGGACTCAAAATTTGTCTCCAGCAAATCTTTTTTTTTAAAGTTTTCAAAAAAAAAACCCCCAAACCCAAACAAATGAACCTTTCTTTGATTATGTGAATGAGATATGCATAATATCAAAGAGGCAAGAAATAAATGCATGAAGAAAAAATCACAAATCACTCCACAACTGAACACCCAGTCCTACTGTTTACGCTCTGGGGAGCGCCTCTCCAGGTCGGTCTCATTGGCCCCAGGCAGGTACACACGTAAGTACGTGTGCACACAAAGCCACGCACACACGCGGCTCTCATGTATGTGTCCGGATGCGCGAGTCTCCTCACACGGAAGGCACCTGCCCTCAGGGCTGGGACCCCGGCCCTCCACCGTCCCCACTTCTTCCATCATCCCGGGCAAAGCTCTCCCCTAGCCTCGGAGTCCCCATGTCTAAGGTGAGGACAGTAACGGCAACAAGCCTGAGTCACAGGGCGCTGTGAGCAGCCACACAGGAGGGCGCGCGCGGGCGACGCAGAAGGTCACACCAGGTGGGCTAGGCTGGAACCCGGATCTTCAGTCAATAGTAAGTCAAGGTTGACGTGCCAGGTCAAAAGTACAAAGCTAAATCCACACTTAAGCCCACACGTGGGACTGCAGGCTGTGTGAGGACAGGCCAGACGCACACGCCGTCGCTCCCTACAGCAGCCTCTCCCGGTGGGCACCTGGGTTATCACTCCCACCTCCAGACGATGCTGCAGGGGGCAACCGCCCAAACTCTCAGCTCTGAGCCTCTCCTGGGATAAATTCCTGAGACTGGAATTTTTAGGTCAAAAGGAACACACGTTTTACATTTTAATAGTTATTACCAAACTGCCCCCAGGGAGGCCGTGATGACTTCTAGTGCGTCATCACAGTGCAGGCGCCTCCAAACAAGCATCCTACGGGAACGTCTCCCTGCTGACGAGTCCTCCGCCCTCGGATGCCAGGAGACGCTGCCCAGCGCCCACCTGACGTCTGCCATCACCTCTCAGCCTCCGAACAGGCCATTCCGACCCCGAAGCCACAGTGACCCAGGTGTGCCCACTTCCCCTCAACGGACCTGCTCTGCAGCCCCAGCCCCTGCCCACCGTGGGCCTCCGGACTGAGTGTTTCAGACACTCCCCAACGCCTCGAGGAGAAGCCCAGCTTGCTTCCGGGGGGGGAACCACCACACTGGGCAGAGCGCTGGGCCCGTGTCAGGCACGCAGCACAGCCGACTTTCCAATTTCTCAATCGGCTGTCTTTTGAAACTACCCACAGGCACTCAGATGCTGAAGAGTTGATCCCCGTGCCCCTGCACCTGTACCCCTCTCATCCATAACAGCCTGGACCACGTCTCAACCCAAGGTCCACACACCCTGGCAAAAGCTTGCCCTGTCCCATCACTGCCCACACACTGCCCGTCTCCACTCTGTGGCTGCAGATCTGGAGACTGTGTCTAGCTAATGCAAAGATCCACAAAGGCCGAAAAGCAATTTATTTTCAAAAAGGGAGAAAACTAAGTTAACAGAAAACTTAAGGCACCCTGGGCCGTCTGCCCCGTCCTGAATCGACCGCGCACAGGTACCTGGATGCTGCTGGAGATCTCACTGGTCAGGGCCACGTGCAAAATGATCAGGGGCTCCCCCGGGGTCGAGCAGTGAGAGAAGAAGTAACACCTTCTGTAGGGCCCCACGCGCCGTTTCATGTCCGTCCAGTTTTTAACGGGATGCACAGCCTCAGCCCTGAAGAGAACGTGATGAAAGGGCAAGACAAAAGTACAAATCACAAGTTAAAGAGCCGCGGGGCTGATTCCTACTCGTACTATTCACTCAAGTCAAAGCAATCCTTTAAATACAGCTTCAGCGGACTCTGCGGGAAATTCAAAGATCATCTTAGCGCGAAACAGCGCTGACTGAGAGGAAGCACAACTGGTGACCGTTTAACACACAAAACTGTGCTCTCATCGCCGGTCTTAAGACTTGTTTGCCAGGCCCCGGGGGAGCAGGTATGTGGCAGATTTCAACACAGAGACCTGACCAGATGCCCGTCACCGGACATCCTACATCTCTTGCTTCCCCCGAATCTCTGCAGTTTGAAGTCCACGCTGCCTGAGGACACGCATCGCCTGGTTGCTTCCATGGGTCCGGCGACCTCGGCCACCGCTTTGTTTCAACATGCGACGTGTCCGCACGCTACTGTCGGCCAGCCTGCATTTTACCGTGTCCGGGGGAAGGTGGGAATCACGCACTATACTGTGAATTTGGAGATTTTATCCAAGGGAGACATTTTCACAGCTGGCTGAGACAGACGGTTTTTGAGTTACTAATGCCAATGCTTGGGTCCAGTGAACCCGGGCAGCTCTGATCATGGGGTTGCTGGGGAGACGCGGGCCTGAGGGCTTTAAATATGAGCACGTGACCGAGACCCCAAGCGCAGGTTCACCGGCACGAGGACCAGCTTCCACCTGTGCCCCTTCCTCCTCCGTGGTCTCGGCATCCCCTGGTAGGACAGCCACCTTTGTGGATCCTGTGTTTGGGTTTTATCAGGCTTGGAACAAAACGTACACGGGAATGGAGACTGGCTTTCCGCTGAAACGTAAGAAAAGCGGAAACGTCATAAATACTTACTCACTGATTTTCTGCAGCATTTCGCACGGTGAACGCCAGGTGACCCGCTCCAGGTTCAGGAACCCGGAAGAAAACCATTCTGAGAACATGCTTTTCAGCACCCCGTTCATTTCCTGAAATGGAGAGGGGGGAGCGCTGGCCTTCCGAGGGAAAGACGTCCAGCCCATCCCCGCATCGCTGCCAGCACAGGGAATTCGACACCAAAACCTGATACAAAAGAGGAGTGGGCAGGATGAGGCTGTTCTGAGGCAGCTCCACCGGGCTCTGCTCTCGGCCACGACAGACCGAACTCAGCTCCACGTCTTCCCTCCCTCCTTCCACCTGCAAGACACCTGGGTTCCATCTGAGCTAAGTTGCCCAAATCAAATAAAGTGTGCCGATACATTTGCCGCCGTGAACACAGCTGCACACGTGATGCTAAGCTGACGCTGAACGGCGTCTCAGTGCAGGAAGCTCCAACACCCTCTTAGGAACATTCTCTGGTTCACCAAAAACACCCTTTCTTGTTTCCCAAGAGAAACGAGGACCCCACATTTCGACAGCTCTAAGGTGTGTGTTTTCCTATTTTCACATCTTGGTGGTCAGGACACCTTGTTCACATGATGGCGGGTCACGGCTTAGTCGGCAGCTTTTTCCCCCCTGAGTGGGCCGTAGAATAATAGTGTGTCGGGCAATCCATGCATTTAGAATGGATGACGTTATTCTAATTTCACTTACTTGTATTTATTCTACTTCCCAAAATGATTTGAGTCAACTTTACCATCAGAGATACATTCGCACTGAAACTTTTCAAGCAAGAATAGAACAAGAGGTAAGGAAAGGAGAGGACACCATGCAGGGGCAGAACCATCCCAGTTCAGTCTGTGGTGACTGCTGCCCATGTAATAGTGGTAAGCTTCGTGACAGCCAGAGCGGAGGGGACGTCCAGGGCGAGAGACAAGGCTGTTGTTCCTCAATGGCTGCGTCCCTTTTTCCCAAATCGACAGAAGCTTCACTTTTTACCTGGGCACGTGACTGTTCAGGATAAAGTCTGCACTGCCGCCAGGGCTAATCATGAGACTGAGTTCTGGCTTCTCAGACGTAAGCAGAGGTATCCTGCAGCAGCTTCTGGGAACCTTGAAAGATGGCAGGAGCAGCAAAGGGCTGCTCTTTCTCTTTGTCCTTCCCACTGCAGGGAAGAGATGTCCTTCCATCTTTTTCTTTGTCCTCCCCACCGCAGGTCGGAAGGCGATGTGATGGCTAGAGCTGGAGCAGCCATCTTGGGCCATGAGGTAACTTTGGGGATGAGGTTTTCAGGGAAGAGCAACAAACAGAAGCCTGGGTCAACTGAGGGCACCGCAGAGCAGGATCTGCCCTGGGCTGCCTACGTCCAGACTTCTTCATGAAAGACAAACTTCTCTTATTCAAACCACTGCTGTTTTGAGTCTCTGTTAGTTATAGATGAACTGCATACTAACAGATATACTGCATATTATTATTGAATAACAGCAAACATCTCAGTATGTCTGGTACAGAATTGACCTTAAGAATCGCAAAGACCATGATGGAAAACACCTGTAAAACTGTACACAAGCTATAAAACTGTTACAGGGCCATTTCACATTTTAATCTCTGGTAAAAGGTCAAAGGACTCAGAACCTTGTCACTTGAGGATAAGTTGCAGGCATGGGGGTGGGTGGCTCAGAAAGGGTTTCAGAATGAAGCGAGGTCCATCTTTAAACACTGAAGGCCTAGGGCACACAAGAGGCCCCATGGCGGCAAGGAGAGGGAGCATGTCCAGGACCGACAGGGGGAAGGCACAGTCAGACTCCATGTAAAGAAGAGCTTCTGAGGAGCTAGGGCCGCCCACAGAGGTCCTCCTGGGAGACAGCGGCCCTCCCCACGGGAAGAGATGAGCACAGGGTGGGCAAGAACACGGTGGAGATGTTTTAGAAAGGATTTCCACGTCGACAGGCGACTGGACCATGTGATCTCTGTAATTCCTCATAACTCTTTTTTTTTTTTTTTTAAGAGACGGGGTCTCGCTATGTTGCCCAGGCTGGAGTGCAGTGGCTATTCACAGGCGCAATCCCACTACTGATCAGCACGGGAGTTTTGACCTGCTCCGTTTCCGACCTGGGCCGGTTCACCCCTCCTTAGGCAACCTGGTGGTCCCCCGCTCCCGGGAGGTCACCATATCGATGCCAAACTTAGTGCGGACACCCGATCGGCATAGCGCACTACAGCCCAGAACTCCTGGGCTCAAGCGATCCTCCTGCCTCAGCCTCCCGAGCAGCTGGGACTACAGGCGCGCGCCACCGCGCCCGGCCCTCGTAACTCTTTATCCCATGGTCTAGTCTCCTCTACTGGCCTCTCAGCTCTGTAAGGGTAGAGGTCATTTCTGATTTAGTCCTCTGGTTCTCAAAGCCATCAGTGGGGTCCTCCATGTGGAAGATGATTTAACAGATTGATGGCAAATGAAAAAGAGAAGACAAACTGGAAAACAGTGACCAGGAAGTAGCAGGAAGGGAGGAGAAGGGATGGCTCACCAGGCAGCACAGAACGGCTCCTTATAAAACTGTATTTCCTGCACTGACTACAGTGGTTCTCAGTCTTCCTGGGGTCCTCATACACTCTTGCACATGTGCTAAAAACTGGGGACACTCTCCCCAGAAAAATGCAAACACATTAATAAAACTCTGCACACAGCTTCCTGGGGTTCATGGAGCCCTTTGAAACTCAGTTCCCAACCAGGTTCCCCAGGTTGGGAACCTCTGCACTGAAAGGTTAGGAACGGACCAGCTGAGTTCCATGTAGGATGTACATGGAACTCTATGGCATCTCTATGAGACGCACAATAGGAACAAGTTGGAAAAATCTGCCTTCGGCATTCATTCAGTATTGATTATGAAAGGAATGGTCTGGCTGACGGAAGCGCCTCTTCTACAAGTCCCTTCGTTCTATTCTGAGCTACTGACAGCTATAACGTGGGACACTGGACACGAGATCCGGGAATCTAGGTTAAAGGTTACACATCTCCACTGCCCAGTGCTAACAGGGCCGCAGCTGTTCAGGCTGGAATTAGGTGCCGAGGGCAGCAAGGCTACCCGATCTCAGACAGCAGGAGGCAGAGGAATCGTGTATGCGTCACGCTCAGTGATTGAGAAATCATTTATCAGCGACCCAGGACTCAAAAATACAACTGCTGGGACAACGTTCCCATCTACAGATGAGTTCATCTCTTAGTCTAGCTAAGTGCAGAATTTAGTAGAACCACGAGGACCACCAGGTTAACTTCAAAACAGGACAAGACACCAGAGAAGCTTTACAACAAACCGTGGTGCGGCTGGGCGCTGCAGTGGTGGCGTGGGGACCCTGCCTGATACGAGTGTGGTCCCTTCTCCAGTGTTCCGCCCGGGCTTCTGTTAAGATTCCCACAGGTCTCACCGTCATTTCTACATTCAAATCGCCCATCGTTTCCTAAATGCCAGCTCCCTTCTGCTGCCCACAAATATCTCACGGTGCCCAGACCCTCTCTTAGAATGGGAGTCCCCTCGGCTTCACTGGGGATTGTATCTGTAAGAGACTGAACTCTTCAACCCCAAAGGGCTTTTGGAAATAACTCTGCAGAAAAACAAAAAGCTTGTAAACTGCACACACAAGAAGCACGCGCCTGCCCGCACACCGCGTACCCCGCTCAGGAGCTGGACACACAACCGCAAGTTCACAGGGCGTCTCGTTGAGGAGGGCAACTGATGGGTGGATTGGATTCACACCTCAGAGCCCAAAGCCCACACTTCCCCGCCTCGGGAAAGAACACGCAAACCCGGACTTGCGGCCACATGTCCAGGCATCATAATAAGCCTCTCAACTCACTTGGAACCTCAACAGAGAAGAAGAGCATTTTTAACAAAAAGAGCATTTGGTCTTGTAAGCAAAGGGACCGTCTCTTTTCCTGGTGTGATTAAGCTGCTTTGTGGATTTGGTATTACCCACCCCTGCCCAACACTGGATGACTGATTTACTGTTCTATTTCCTAAGATTAAAACTCGGGGTGGGGGGCAGGGGTCCTGCGATCAGAGAATTCAAGGACATTGACAAGTCCCTTTTCTACAAATTCCTTAATTATGAAAACAACTAAAATCCCTTTCTTGGGGTAAATCCATTAAGATCAACTCACTTATTATAATCCAAGAGTTGCTACAAAGTGGCATCAGAGGGACGGACCATCGCAGTAGAGACTTGGGATGAATCAAGAAGTCCCAGGCTGGCCTCCAAGACACTTAGGCTTCTAACGACCTTTTAATCGATGGGCAGCAACGTCCATCCTCTCTGCAGCTGATCTGCTATCTTGAAAACCACAGCAGACATCTGACGTCTGCTGGGCTGTAAAAACTTTCTACACAGCACTTGCATCTTCCCAGCAAACAGACTTGATACCGACTCTGAATTTCCTATCAGGAAGGATTAAGAATAAGAAGAGAAACCTCACCGGATTTAAAATACCCAAGAAAAGAGACCTGCCCCTGCCGGGCCTTCCGCCTTGGGCTGCACGCTGGGCTCCACTCAAACAGAAGCGTCAGCCTCTGGATTCTTCCCGTATTTCCAATAATCACAGCCCTCGGTCAGAGACCAAGATCTTGACAAACTGTCCTCATTCATAACCGTGTTTTTAGCCAAGCCCCGCAGTATTTCTAGAAGAGAAGCAGGCTGACCCTGGGCAGACTGACCACTATCGCCTCAGCAGCAAAGCTGGTTGGCCCAGGACAGTTAAGGGACGTGGCTACGATCACCTAAAATCACGCTTCAAACCAGCATAACCGGGGCCTTCCTTCCCCACCTGGTGCGTCTTCTGCTGTACCCACTGTTCCGTATGAGATGCCCAGTCAGCATCCCTTTGGGCTTCACACATGCCAGTTATTCTAAGGATGCCTCTGTGCTCACGAGATTCAGCAAACAAGAAGCTGTGAGGAGAAGCAGGGTGCTGAGTCCAGTCCAGGGCAATGCCCAGGCCTGAGCCCACAGCAGCTCTCGTCCACCTGACATCAGCTGGCAGCTCCAAGGTCAGCAAGGGCCAGGGGAGAAGCACACCTGTGTGATGGGGTGCCGTGTGCACAGCAAGGGGTGCTCAGGTCTGCTACTCCCTGCCTCCTGGGCGTCCCGCGGCACCCTAGGCGCCTGGGGATCTGCGGCTCCTGCGCTGAAGCTCGAGGGCCAAGCTGCTGGTGGTTTCCAACACTGGATTCCTACAAGCGAAAAGCTCTAGCTTTTTAACCACCTCTTTAACTTGGCTGCAAAATCCAGAATGAAACAAACACGGAATCAAGATGGACCACACACACGTTAAGTGATTCTGGTGATTAATTACAATATCAGATCCCAGTGACGATTTCTATGGGTTAAAAAAAGTCAACTCTGAATGTTTTGAATGATAGGGATAAAAAAACATTTACGCAGCCACAAAGAGCAAGGGGAAGGGGAGCGACAGATTTAGCTGCTAGCGGTTAGAGGCACTCGGGCTAAGGGCAGGATTTCTAGGTAGAGAAACGCAAGAGGTGTGACGGAGCCACCTGAAAAGGCTTCTGCACCCAGCGTGTCCCGACCGTGCGCAGAGGCCAAGGTCAGTCTAGGGTCACTCACCCTCTGCTTGAGACATATCTTGATTCCACGTGACTTTGTGCCTTTCGGTTGGTGATGTTTTTCCCTTACGTGTGTGGACGGCCTTGGCTATAAAACAAGGGAACCCTGAACGTCTGAGGACATGGTGTTGCTGGCAGCTCTGGATCTCCCTGGGGCCAGCTCCTCTCCCACAAGTCAAGTCTCAGGGTCACAGCTTTGAGCTCTGATGATGTCCCTTCTCAACCTCATAACCAAGAGTCTTCTCTTGTATGTGGGGAAGAGTAAGGAAACGAGTCCAATTATGTCTCACAGAATCAGATGTGACATCAGGAATCCCCCAGGACAAGGGCGGTCCCAACGTCTGCTAGGATGTCTCTCTCTCTCTCTCTCTCTCTCTCTCTCTCTCTCTCTCTCTCTCGGCCGCACGGAAACCTTCCCTGGCCTCCAGGTTCCGTTCCAGGCTCAGACCTCTGAATGGAGCAGTCTGACCTCAGGACGAATGGGAGTGGTTAGCTGCTGGCTTCGCCAGATGGCAGGGCACCCGGGAGTCTATCTCACGCTTCATTCATCATTTTGCTACACAAGACGAAGGTCCCAGTTTTCAAGGAGCTGATCATCCACTTGTGGGGGAAAAATACATTTCAAACAACAGATTCTGTGGTTAATGTATCAAATCCAACTGAGTGGTACAATGACGTATCTATGAAGCTCAGAACTGGGTGAGGCCACCCTGAGCTGGAGCGGCTGGAAAAGCCTAGCAAACGAGCTGGGAGTGCAGGCGGCTCTTTTCCTAACAGGAATCACGCAGGGGCGCGGGTTCAGGAACGTTCCATCCAGGAGCCAGCTTGGCTGGAGAGGAGGGTCCGTGGAGGGGAGCGAGTAATGCTGGGGGAGTGGGAATGCGCAGGATGGCTGGTGGGCAGCAAAAATGCCAAAGGAAAGACACCGAATGCCATCCTCCTGGCCACGGAAGGTTTGATGATTTTTCGACAGAAGAGCAGAGACTGACCTGAGGTTTCAGAACAAGGTGTGTGCTGAGGTTGCTGATAAGATGGACGCTTACACAAAGTCTTGGAAAGATAAACACAGTCACAACTAGAGAATATTAAACTCCTGAGTCAGTGAAAGTAAATAAAACAAAGCCATTCATCAGCTGGGTTGTCCTACCTTCCCTTCAGTTTTATAGAAAAAGGCAAATCTAAAAGAATAAGCCCATTTTCGATCTAGTTAGGTTGTCAACTAAGAGAGCTGGGGTGCCATGATGAAGTACACACCGTGGAGCGTGGAGACGGGGCTTGGGGGGAGGCGCTGCACTGGGCCTCGACAAGCTTTAATCACCTCATCTGTCCAACAGTCACCACATCTTGCTGAGGCTGAAATGAGCAAGTGCGTGAAAGGCGCTCACGCATACCGTGCCCGCCCCTACCTCTTCCCATACTAGAAGGGAAGCTTCTGGACCAAGTGATCTCGGAGCCTGAGCACGCCTGGTACCATACAGACAGCCGATGAGTGGCTGAATGGAGGGGTGGAGAGTTCCATCTGGGGACAGGTCACCTACCCAAAAGACATCCTACCTTGGATGAGGTAGACAGACATCCTACCTAATTCTCAAGCCTCCTATGCAATGAGAATTAAGTTTCAGAAGGCTTTCAGGAGCACCTGTCTCTGCTTCAAGGAGGAAAAAAAAAAAAAGGTCTGCTTGGATTGCAGACGAAACCCAAGCCTCTCTTGGGAGGAACCAGATGGGTATGCACACAGTGTGTGGAACCCAAGGTCTCAGCCATTCAGATGGGGATTTAGTTGGGAACACGGTCGATTCAACACACCGGGATTCCAGGACTGATGTGGTGCCAATGCAATAAACAACTGACGTTCTCAGCCTGTGACTCTTACAGCTGAAGGCTCACTGGTCCTAGGTAACACTTAGCATCGTAGATTAGCCAGCTATTATGAGCAATCAAATCATAGCTACTGTTGTCATCCTGAGATTAACCCTATCCTAACTACACACAATTTTATGCGTGTCGGGCTCCGTAGCCAAGAAAGATACGAAGGTTTCTGATAGACACCATAACTCACACAACATGATGAGGATATAAAGTGCAGAGCAAAGAACCTGGGAAATGTGGGTGTGGGTGGATGATCAGAGACATGCTTATTTGCTCTGAGGGCCTGGTCAAGTCATGTGACCTCACGTGAGAGGTCGCCATGTGGAGACACGCTTATCACCTCCCCAAGAGTGAGGCAATGAACGTAAAAACCGTTACGCCAGTGTCAAGAGTTCTTAAAGGAATCGTTCAACTGTTCAATTCTTTTTAAAGCCAACTGCACCTACTAACCTTCTGAAGGCCAGAACGTTTACAGCATTTTTGGTTTACTAAAAGAGCGAGTTAGTGGTCCCACCATATTTAACATCGATAGTAATAAAAGGACTATAGTCAACTATCAGCCACCTTTCAAGTCATCATTATTTAAATCTTAATCTATTTATTTGCATCTAACCTGAGCTCACTGTGCTAAACACCTGATTTCCTCAAGAAGTCAACTTAGAATCCTATTTTAGGGCTGAACTCAGGAAGGTAAAAATACCCTGGTCATAGTTACGAGGCAGAGAGAAAATAGAAGGCATCCAGACTCCTAGACGGTGGCGACCTCGAGTTCTAGTCACCTGTGTACGTTTCACAGGACTTTTTAGGACAAGGGCTTACACAGTGGGTCCTGCGACTAACTTTTACTGACCCCATCCAGGTCTTCAGAAAGTTACCGGATGCTCGGTTCGGTCCGCATTCAAGTGTACCACATGGACGAAACCTCTCAGGTAAAAGAATGAAAAAGAGATTTTATGGAGCACGCTCATCAGGAACGAGGCGTGACAGTCACCTTGAAAGTACGCGAGGGCCGAGTTTCTATAAAGACAAGCGAGGTGAGCCTAGAGGGAGGCAAGGACTGGGAAAGCGTGGGAAGGAAGGGGACAGGGTTCGGGGGCTCTGACTCGGGGCGAAGTGTGCGCGGCTCCAGGCAGGGGAAGGTGGAATGCTTGGGGCTTGAGGAGCGGGTGAGGACGACATGGGGAGAGCCGCCAAGGGTCGGGGGCGGCCCGGGCGGGGCCTTACCCGGACGTGCGGTCCCTCCATCAGCTTGAGGGCCTGAGCCTCGAGCAGGTCGGCCCGCAGCTGCACCAGGAAGCGCACGCCGCCGTCCAGCTTGCTGATGTGGTGGAAGAGGCTGCGGTAGCGCGGCTCCAGCGCGTAGCGCAGCCGGTCCTCTGCCTGCAGGAGCACGGCCGCCTCCCGCGGCTGCTGGAGCAGCTGGAGCACGGCGGCGCTCTGCTCGGCCACCTGGCCGTGGTCCACGCCGAAGCCCCGCGCCAGGCGGCCCAGCAGCTCGGCACGCTCGGCCGCCTCTGCCAGGCCGCCGTAGAAGCTCACGAAGTCCGCGCACTGGTTCTCCGCCGGCGCCGGCGTCTTCTCGCGCAGCCCGTAGGCCGGCATCGCGGGCACCGCACGGTGCAGCAGCTCGTCCATGGCCCGCTCCAGGGCGCCGGCCGCCGCCGCCCGTCCGCTCGACAGCCGGGTTCCGGGCGGCCGCAGGGGGAGCCGCAGCCAGAGGAGGAGGAGGCGCCCAGCCGACACGGTCGGCCGAAGGACTGGCATGGCGTAAGGATACAGCTGCCTGAGGAACGCCAACGCCGCCGCCGCCGCCGCCGCGCTTCCGGCTTCCGGCACGCGCCAGTCCGGTTGCCCCAGCCCGGGGGACGGGCGGGGCGGCGACCAATCGGAGGGCGGAGCGACGGGGGCGGGGCGGAGGGCGGCGCGAGGCCAAGTGTGGCCAAAGGTAACCCGAGAGGCGACCAATCGGAGGGCCGAGCGACGGCGCGGGTGGCGACTTCAGGGCAGGCCTCTGCCCTGTCATCTAGCCACCCAAAGTCACCGCCTCAGTCCCTCTCCTCTAGGGCCGAGCTCTCCAGCCCCAAGGAACATCACGGTCACCTAGGGAACCTGTTACGCACGCAGATTCCTGGCCCTACTCCGGAGATTCTGATCCAGTGTGTCTGGGGAGGAGCAGAGCAATCTGCGTGCCTACGAAGTATTCGTGGTGGTAATTCTCTGGCAAGGTAGGTTTTGTCTTGGCCCCTGCCTAGGCGCTCTCACTTACCCAGATGACCCCCCAGAGCTAGGCTTCCAGCTGCCTGCTGGAGAACTTTCTCACCAATACGGCAAACCGGGCTCTCCCAAGCATCTGGTTCCCCAACCTGTCCCTCCTTCCTTGGTCCTTATTCATTCATTCATTCGTTCCTTCATTCAACAGAGTGTTTATTAACCGCTTGGTATGTGCCAGGTCCTATATGGGGCACGGGGATAAAATAATGAACCAGATAGACCAGAACCTGCTGCAGGGAGTTTACAGTTTAACGAGGGAGACAGACGATACCAAAACTACAAATTGTGTTAAGTGCTATAAGGGAAATAAACAGGGTGGAGTGATACAGCTGGGTCAGAGCGGACGTCCCACTGTGGACAGGGTCATCAGGGAAGGCCCCTCTGAGGAGGTGACATTTCAACTGATACCGGAAGCGGGGGGAGGTGGGGAGGTGGGGAGAAGCTCACCTATCCATTCTCCCAAGTTCAAAAGCAGCGTTTTTTATAACCTCTTCCCTGCCTTTCATCCCAACATCTAAATTTTATCGAATCTGCTTTAAAAAGACTCCTGCATTCATCTCTTCTCTCTGGCTCTCTGCTCCTGCAGCCCGTGTCTCTTCTTACGAGGGCCACTTGCAGTAGCCTCTCTGCTTCCAGGCTTGATTGCTCCAATCCATTCTCTGCATCAGCCGCTGGGTGAACTTTCTAAACTATCCATCTAACTACATTATTCACTTGTTCAATGACCAAATGCTTTGAGCCTGACAGGCAGAGCCTGGCACGGACGGCCCCTGCTCCCCTCTCTGGCCCCGTGTTCTCTCTCTTCCCACCTCACGTCCCTTACTCTGTGGCCTGGTGGCTCCCAGATGTTTAGATTTGGGGATCAGTTTTTAAACACTGGGAAGACGGACACAGGACAGGGAGTGGGGAGGTGGCTGGGATCGCTTCCGTCTACAGCCTTGACACACACCCCTGCTTCAGACAGTCCCTCCTTCCAGGAGTGAGATTTCTGCCACAGTTAGTGAGAGACTGGGGGGAGTTCGCAGGGCTTGATGCCAAATTCAGTGGAGTCCAGAGGAAAAGCCATCCAGGGTCCCACTGTGCTCTTGGAGAAAGAGAAGCCTCATCTAGGTACAAAGGATGAAGGAGAGGATCAAAGAGACCATTGAGAACACATGGTGGGCAGTATGCCCGGGGCAAGTGGGCTCTGGGGCAGGGCCTTTCTTGTGTGTTTCGGGAGCTACAGGGCACCCAGCGATGGGTGGGCAGAAGACGGTGAACCATTCCCTTCCTTAGTCACACAGTAGTCAGTAACTGATGTCCCACTGAAGTCCCTCTGATGTCCCCTGTGCCGTGAGAAGGATGTGTGCAGGCCCTGGCCGAGCCCCTCATGTGCCTCTCTGTACACTAATAGGACCACCAGTCATTCAGCACTTCCTAAATGCCATCCCCTGTTCTTAGCACTTACCTGCAGTATCTCATTTAAGCTTCCCAGTAACCCTATGGGGCCAGCACTATTATTCGCATTTTATAGAGGTGGGAACAGAGGCACAGAGAGATACAGGGACTTGCCCAAGGGCTCCCACTAGTAAACGCAGCAGTGCTCCCTGGGTCTCTCCCAGCCTGGGGTGCAGAAGGACTATCTGGGCGCAGGCTGCTCTCTCTCCAAAGTCTGAGCTCCTTCCACCCCAGGATCCTGCCTCTGCTAAAATGAGGATTCCTGCGTTATTTAGAATTGAGTTTGTTTTCATGCTGAGATGCTGAGGAAAAGACAGGAGAGACAGGAATCTAATAAATACCAACTCCCTCCCACATGGCCGAGGGTTGACTGCTTTCAATCCTCACATCAACACTGTCAGGTAGTTGTCCCCCAACTACAGATGAAGCCGAGGCTTGATGGGGTCACGTGACAAACCAAGGTCATCCTGTCAGTGAGAAGCAAAGTCCAGGTTTGACCATTGTCTATCGGCGCCGAAGCTTTTCCTTTTCCCACTCTCGTGAGTTAAGTTTCTGGAAAGGTTTTCCTTCCTCAGAGGCCATACGGGAATCATCCATCTGTTCCCAAGTTCCATCCCAGTGATGATGGGAACCAACAGGGAGTGATAACTATTATTTTATAATGGGGGAGAAATGCAGAGGGGGGCCAGCCCTAAGAGATATTAAAATTTATGAAGCTCCAGTAATTAAAACTGAATGAATACACAAACATTTATGAAAATAACAGAAGAGCCCAGAGGTGCTCTTGTGTGTGGTGTGGGTGTAGCGGCCCACATCATGGTAGCATCACACATCACTGGGGGGAAAAGAGCAAAGTTGTGTCCTCACACTGTACAAAAGAAATTCCAGATGGCTTAAGGGTTTAAAATTTCACAAAATGAAACAAAAGTATTAGAAGAAAATAATCCCAGAGTGCAACAAACCTTTTGAAGCATGACACAAACCCAGAATGCATAAAAGAGAAGATAAGTAAATTTCAGTATATAAATTTTTTAAGTTCTTTACACTTAAAAGCAAAAGCAAAAGACAAACACTACCTTGGAGAAATATTTGCAAGCTATTATCACATAGAAATGGCTAATCTCCCTAATATATAAAGAACTACAAAGCACCATGGGAAAAGACTGTCAACCCAGCAGAAAAATGGAGAAAAGATCTCACCAGAGAGTTCTGGTGAGAGGAAATAGAAGAGGAAATAGCAATGGCTCTGAAAAATCTGTAAGGTGGGCTTCCCCGGTGGCTCAGTGGTTAAGAATCCGCCTGCCAACGCAGGGGACACGGGTTTGATCCCTGGTCCAGGAAGATCCCACATGCCGCGGAGCAACTAAGCCCGTGCGCCACAACTACTGAGCCTGTGCTCTAGACCCCGCGAGCCACAACTACTGAGCCCACGAGCCACAGCTACTGAAGCCCATGCGCCTAGAGCCCGTGCTCCTCAACAAGAGAAGCCACCGCAATGAGAAGCCCGCGCACCGCAACGAAGAGGAGCCCCCGCTCACCGCAACTAGAGAAAGCCCGCGGCAGCAACGAAGACACGATGCGGCCCAAAATAAATAAATAGAATAAATAAATTTAAAAAATATATGAAAAGCGCTCAACTTGACTCGTGATTAAAAAATGCAAATTAAAATACTCCAGTGAGCTACCAGTTTTGATTTACCGTGTTGTAATGATCAAAAAGCTGCGTGACAGTCTGTGCTCACGAGCTTGTGGGGAAGCAGGCATCCTCTTCCACCACTGGTGGGAGCATCACCTGGTACAGCCCGTGTGGGGGGGTGAGGGGTGCCTTGGCAGTTATCTCTCAGCATCACAAACTGGCCCAGCAATGTGCACAGATACATCCTCCATCTGCTGAATGGGTCAATGACAAGGTTGACCAGACCTGGGTTCTCAATCGGCAGGACCAGGAATCAGGCAGGGAGCCCAGGACAACAGCAGGGTCCCTGCAAGGAGGCGGAGGTGAGGGTGGAACAGCCATCTCTGGCGACAACAAGGACTCAGTCTCAAAAATCCTCTGCTGGAGCACCTTGGCCAGGAAGAAACAGCAAAATAAAGGTGGGGGAGGGGCTTGGTTGGCGCATCTCCATCCCCAGAGGCAAGTACAGGGAGCTGGGACAGCACATTAATAAAAACCATGGGCTCCGAAATCAGCAGAAGGTCCTGGGGACGCATCCTGGACCTGCTGCTTTCCAGTTCAGTGACCCTGAGTAGGTTTAGTCACCTTTCAAAGGCTGTTTCCACATCTAACAGATGTAATTGAGAGTAACTGTCTATTGCAGGCTTGTGAGGATTAAATGAAACAATTCATGTTAAGCACGTGGCAAGTAGTAAAGCCTCTGTAACATTTTAGCAAAATTACGGTCATTAATATTTGGGGGTGGGTGTATATTTGCATGTATCCAAAAATGAAGCACCATGTTGACCCCGGGCTCAGAGACACTCTGATTCCTGTGCAGCTTCTTCCTGGAATTCTGCAATAAGTGAGGGAAGAGGCAGCTGAGTGTGAGAAAAGAGGGTGGAAAGGGAGAGAAAGAGTCAGAGACTGAGACCGAGACGGAGACAGAGAGGCTGATGGAAAGCCATTTCCTTGAGCAATTGCCAGGATAACAAAAAGATTTTTCTTTTGAAACAATTTTCAAATAGTTACAGTTATCAAGGGAGATGATTTCGTCCTCTAGGAAGTGAGGCTCTGACCTCCCTTCCATTTTCTCCTCCTTCTATTCCCCACCCCACCACCACATTTATGGGAGAGAATATCCCACACCAGCCAGGTCTCCCACAGAGCAAAACTGCAGGAAGCATTAGGAATACGTGGGACTTTTGTTCCACTCAGATAGAAATCCAAAGCATCTTTTGTTCAACGGTAGGGGAGCCGGTATCTGGCTGACTAGGTGCCAGAATTCCTATAGGTAGAACCCTCTGGTCCAAGCATTACAGTATAAAAACACCGAGAGGTAGCAGTTCTTTATGGGGCCAGCCTTTGTTGGGCATACCGGATCTTACAGGGCTCCAGGGAACTCTGTTTGGCTCCTTTTGCAGAGACAGAAATACACAAAGCCTTCTGAAGGAATACTAGTTCCTCTTCTCTAAGGAAGTGGTGAAAACTCATCTCCAGCTGGTGAAAGCAGTCTGCCTGGTGCAGACAGGTTCCTTTGGTGCTTGTCCTTATTTTCCTTGTCCCATGTGCTCTCATCTGTCCTGGGATACTCCTGCCTTGCTGCAGGGACCTTGTCCACTTTGCTCAGGTATTTGCTTCAAGTACGGTTCTCATCCTGTCTCTCTCCCAACTTCCTCCCTTTTCACATAATTTCTTGAATCTGCTTTTTTCTGTGTTCATACTTGTTTTCCTCCAGGTGTCAACGGCCATTCTCTGCTTCTCCCTGCTTGTGCCCTTGGTTCAAAACATTGTCCTAATCCCAAACTGAAATTAAGAAAACAATTCCATTTACAAGAGTACCAAAAAGAAAAGAAAAAAAAAAAAACTGAAGAATAAATTTAACCAAGGACATTTAGGACATGTACGCTGAAAACTACAGAACACTCAAATTAAAGAAGATCTAAGTAAATGGAAAGATATCCCATGTTCATGAGTTGGAGTGTTAATATTGTTAAGATGGTAAAACCCTCCAAATGAATGTGCAGATTCAATGCAGTCCCTATCAAAATCCCGGTTTGCAGAAACGGAAAAGCCGAACCTAAAATTCATAAGGAAAACGCAAGGAGCCCTGAATAGCCAAAACTTCTTCTTTGTTTGTTCTTTAAGAAGAAGAAGAAACTTGGAAGATTCACACTTCCTGATTTCAAAACTCACTCGAAAATTACAGTAATCAAAACGGTGTGGTATTGACAAAAAGGCAGACATATAGATCAATGGGATAAAATTGAGACTCCAGAAATAAACCCATACATCTACGGTCAACTGATTTCCCACAAGGGGTTCTAAGACCACTGAATGGGGGAAAGAATAGACTTTTCAACACATGGTGCCAGAACAACTGGATATCAACATGCAGAAGAATGAATTTGGATGTCTACCTCACACCACACACAAAAATGAACTCAAAATGTATCAGTGACCTAAATGTAAAAACTGAAACTATAAAACTCTCAGAAGGGAAAACAGGTGTAAATCTTCAGGAGGTTGGATTAGGCAATGGTTTCTTAAATATGACACCAAAAGCATAAACAACAAAAGAAAAATAGATCCAGTGGACTTGATCAAAATTAAAACTTTCATGCATCAAAGGACATTGTCAGGAAAGTGAAAAGGCAGTCCACAGAATGGGAGAGATATTTGCAAGTCGCATAGCTGATAAGGATCTAGTATTCAGAATGTATAAAGCATTCCTATGACTTGGTAACAAAAAGACAAACAACCCACTTTTAAAAATGGGCAAAGGAATTTGAATAAACACTTCTCCTAAGAGGATATGCAAATAACCAATAAGCATATGAAAAAACTGTCAACATCAATAGTCATTAGGGAAATGCAAATCAAAGGCACAGTGAGATATCACTTCAAATCCACTGGTATGGCAATAACGATAATCACAACAAAATAATAGTGAAGTAAGCGTTGGTGAGGATATCGAGAAACTGGGACTCACATACACTGTTGGTGGGAATGTAAAATGGTGCTGCCACTGTGGAAATTAGTTTGGTAGCACCTCAAAAAGTTAAACAGAGAGTTACCGTATGGCCCAGCAACTCCACTCCTAGGTACGTGTTCACACACGTTCACAGAAAAACTCGTACATGAATGTTCACAGCAATATTATAAGCTCAAAAAGTAGAAATAGCCCAAATGTCCATGAGTGGATGAATGGAATAAAACAAATGTCACATTATCTATCCAAGGGAACGTTAACAGCCATCAAAAGGAATGAAATACGGATGCATGTTACAACATGGACCAATCCGGAAAAGATGACACCAAGTGAACGAAGCCAGATACAAAAAACCACGTTTTTTATGATCCCATTTATGTGAAATGGCCAGAATAGGCAAGTCTATAGAGACAGAAAGTAAATTAATGGTTGCCTAGCACTGAGGGGAGGGGAGAGTTGGGAGTGACAGCTAACGGGCGTGCAGTTTCTTTTCGGCTGATGAAAATGTCCTGAGATTAGACAGCGGTGATGATTGTACAACGTTGTGAATGTACTAAAAACCACCGAATTGCACACTTCAGAATGGCTGAAAGAGGTACAAACTTCCAGTTACAAAATAAATGAATCACAGGTATGAAATGTGCGGCGTGGGGAATACAGTCAAAAGTTACGCAATATCTTCGTACGGAGACAGATGGTCACTAGACTTACCATGGTGATCATTTTAAAAGGGAGACAAATATTGAGTTGCTGTTTGTGCTACAGGAACCAACACAGTGTTGTAGGTCAATTATACGTCAAAAACAAACTCAAAGAAAAAGAGATAACATTGGTGGTTACCAGAGGTGGGGGGTGGGGAGGGAGGAGGGAGGAGGGAGGGGGGAGGGGGGAGGGGGGAGGGGAGAGGGGGAATTGGATGGAGGTGGTCAAAGGGTACAGAATTCCACTTACAAGACAAATAAGTCCTAGGGATGTAATGTACAACATGATTAATATAATTAACACCATTGTATGTCACATATGAAAGCTGTTAAGAGCAAATCCTGAGTTCTCATCATAAGGTAAACATAATTTTTTTTCTATTTCTTTTATTTTGTATTTATATGAGATGATGGACATTCACTAAACTTATTGTGGGAATCATTCCATGATGTACGTAAGCCAAGTCATTATGCTGTACACCTTAAACTTCTGTCAGTGATATGTCAGTAAAACTGGAAGGAAAAAAAATAAAGTGGTTAAAATAAAAATGAATTTTACGTTACGTGGATTTTATCTCAAAAAAAAGAAAAGAGACCATCTCAGAAGGATTTGCATCTCTCTAGCCAATTTCCATCAAGAGAATGTGATTGGTCCAGCTTGGATTAAGTGACCAGGCTGGTATAAAAGGTCACAAAGACCAAATGGGGCTGGGGGGACTCACCCTTTTGGGTAGGGACACAGTATTCAGAGGAGAGGGTTATGGGCCAGGCAGCTGTCCCAAAAGATGTTTACTTTAAGCATAAAAAAAGCATTAAAGAAAATCTTGGAAAAAAAATAAATCACCCATAATTCTAGCATCTTAATTATGACGGTTTTTATTTCTGCAAATCCTTCCAGTATTTGTCCACAGGCCAACATATTTTTCTGAGTTGTAATCACTATGTTTGTGCTATTTATTTCCTGTTCTTTTTTACTTCCCATCATATCACAAACATTTCCCATGTTTCTAAATCACCTTCATAATCATCCTTTTTAATGGCCGCATAACATTCAATTGAGTTGATGTACCATAATCTCTTAATCACTTGGCCATTTCCGGATATTTACATGGCTTCTAATTTTTTTCTGCTAACATATATATATATATGAGGAAATATTCTCATGCACACTGATTCTTTCTTTACTGGAGTTGCCCAAATTACTTAAAAAGACCAAACAGGATAAAATTTCCCATGAAATGTCAAACTAACCAAGAAACCTAGCATGGAGAGAGACACGTAAACTCACTGGGGCTCCCTGGGAAGACAGACTCAACTCCTGGAGACCCCACCCCCACCCCACCGCCCCCGGGAAGCCTCTGCTCTCTCACCCCTGGTGTGTTTATGCCTCTCTCCCCGCTAGTAGTTCCCTGAGTTGTCTGTGCTGTGAATATACAAATGTGGATTTATCTCTTCATTTGGGTTGCATCCAGGTGGGTTTGTTTTTGCTGTTACAGTGCTACCACGACCTTCCTCAGACATGTCTTCCAGTCCTAGGGCCAGACTCCCTGTAGAGTTTCTCACCCTTGACACAATAGACATATTGGAATATATCATTCTCTGTGATGTGTTTGTATCTGTGGAGCTGTCCTGTGCATCCTGGTCTCTACCCACTAGATACCAATAGCAGCTCCCAGTGGCAACAACCAAAAATGTCTCTGGACATTGCCAAATGTCCCCTGGGAGACCACGCTGCCTTCCCACTGTTGAGGACCACTGCTTTAGACTAGTGGTTCTCAAACTTTGTTGCACTTTAGAATCACATGGGGAAGCTTTAGCAATATTCCATGCCCTATATCTGGAGCACACTACAATTCAAAAAGATACATGCACCCCAGGTTCAAAGCAGTGCTATTCACAATAGGCAAGTCATGGAAACAACCTAAATGTCCATCGACAGATGAACACATAAAGAAGATGTGGTACATATATACAATGGACTATTACTCAGCCATGAAAAAGAACGAAATAATGGCATTTGCAGCAACATGGGTGGACTCAGAGATTATCATAATAAGTGAAGTAAACCAGAGAAAGACAAATACCATATGATATCATTTATGTGCGGAATCTAAAATATGACGCAAATGAACTTATCTACGAAACAGAAACAGGGACATAGAGAACAGCCTTGTGGTTTCCAAGGGGGAGGGGGTTGGGGGAGGGATGCAGTGGGAGTTTGGGATTAGGAGATGGAAACTATTATATATAGGATGGATAAACAACAAGGTCCTACTATATAGCACAGAGAACCATATTCAATATCCTGTGATAAACCATAATGAAAAAAACATGAAAAAGAATGTCTACATATGTATAACTGAATCACTTTGCTGTACAGCAGAAACACAACATTGTAAATCAACTATACTTCAATAAAAAAAGAAATATTCCATGCCCAGACTGCACCCCAGTCCAATTAAATCAGTCCCCCCCAGGGGCACTGCTAGATGCCAGTTCTCACATTGCCTGCACACTGGAATCACCTGGGCGCTTTACAGAAAAGCAAACACTGATATCCCAGCTGCACACCCAGGGGTTCTGATGTAATTGGTCTGGGGTGGGGGGCTGGGCACTGGGATTTTTAAAAGTGAAGCCTTAGATGACGCGCAGTCACGTTCGAAACCACTGGGGCAAATGCCCGTGAGTGGAACTGCTGGGTGGTAGGGCTCCACTTTACTAAGTAATGGCAGACTGTTTCCCTACCACTTCTTCTTTCACACACGTCTGCCATCCTCCCCACATCCATGCCTCCAACCCTGAGCTCTGCCATGGCAGGGTCTGTGTCTCGTTTACCTTTAGATTCCTGCTGCCTAACCCGGTACACAGTAGCTGCTTCACGTATATTTGTTGTGGAACGATTGGAAGGGGGTTATAATTTTGCTGCGGTTGAAAAACACCTTGAAGTTAGAGCCAGCAGGGAAAGCAGCAGAACTGTAGTGACTGGAGATGGGGGTCAGCGGCCCTATGGAGTCTTTAACACACTCCTGAGTCAAGCTAAGAAAGGTGGTCAGTATCAGCAAGTGTGAGGACTTGCTGATGCTTCATTCTGATGCCTCTGAGGACCGTAAACGGCCATCAGGGGCCTCCCTGCTGTCTGAAGGGGGTGCCAGGAATGAGGGGCTCTGGGGTGCTGGCAGAAACGAGTCATGGCTGGGATAGGGAGGCTGAGCGAAGAGAAGGTGGGTGGAGATGGGAGTGACGGGACTCCTAGGTACCACTCTGTGGTCGGCAGAATGATGTCCCCCCAAATACATGCCTGTCCTAATCCCTGGGACCTGTGAACGTGTTCCGTGACATGGCAAAGGGGAATTAAGGTCGCTAATCAGCTGAACCTGAGATGGGGAGATCATGCGGGTGGAAGGGGAGGCAGAGGAGTCAGAATAAGAGAGAGACTCAAAGCCGCTAAGCTGCTGAGTGGGATGGAGGGAGGGGCCACAGACCAAGGAGCACGGGCAGCCTCCTGCCTGGGAAAGGCAGGAGGACAGATCTCCCCTGGAAACGCAACAGGGAAAGTATGTCTTGTATCAAACTCTGGCCTCTGCTAATAGTAAGAATAGCTAATATTTGGTGGTGAATGTATTAGGTGCCAGAGACTGTCTTAAGCACTTCATGCAAACTCATTCATTTAACCCTCACAACAAATTCTGAGAGGTAGGTTCTATTTTTAATCTGCATTTGTCCTGATCAGGTAAACTGAGGCCCAGAGAGGTTAAGTAACTTGTCCAAGGTGGCCCAGGCAGTCTGGCTCCAGAGCCCACAGAAAATGCTGCCATGCTTGTGACTGATTACACAAAAGGTCAGTTTCTTTCTGGTAAGATCGCAGCCCTTCTAGATATGTGATGGGGCAAAACCGTGGGGGCGGCTATGTGCAAAGAGCAAGCCTGTGTTATTGTGGAACAAGCAAGCTTCTGCATCTGGCAGGTTGAAGGGTTGAAATGATGGTCCTGTGGCTTATAAGCTGTGGGACTCCAGGCAAGTTGTTGAACCTCTCTGAGCTTTAGTTTCCTCCCCAGAAACAAGACAACACAACTCAACTCTACCTTAAACAGCTGGCATTTCAGTGACATGAGGAAAAGTATGAGAAAACACTCCATAAGTGTATTTTCACTTCTTGCCCCTGCCTGGTTTTCTGATGTAGGGTAGCAGGGAAGTGGTTGAGAGAGATACTGAGTGAGTCTTACTTCCTGTGCTCAAACCCTCGAGGTACCCCTTGCTTACTGTAACCAGAAGCAAGTTACTTACCCTCTCTAGCCTCAAACTTGTCATCTTTAAAATGGGTGCAGTGAAGCTAGTACCCCCTATAGAGCAGTTGTGGAAACTGAGAAAGGTATTCTGGGTAAAGTATGTGGCATGGTGCTGGGGACTCAGGCAACTCAGTGGGCGTTGGTCCTTCCGCTTGCCTGACACGGGAGGGAGGAGCCCATCCTTCTGCTGAAGAGGCGACAAGAGATGGTGATGCTGGTGGGGGCACAGAAGTAAGAAGAGGCCCTGTGAGAAGCAACAGCTGACAGGGACCCAGAGGGAAGGGCCAAGCGGCCAGAGGTGGGCAGGCGGCCGGAGAACCAGGCGTTTCCAAGGACAGAGGGTGGGTGGCTGGAGCTTCGGCCAAGCCTGCAAGGACCTTCCAGGGTGTACACGGCGGTGGTCGTCTAGAGGGCGAGAGAAGAGGGCTGCTCAGAATCCACCCTCTGCTTCCATTCCCTGTGATCCCCCCTGAGCCTCCCTCATGGGGATCACACACTGCCACGTGAAAAAGATCTGGTTCCAAAACTCTTACACCACGATTGTATTTTTATTAAAAAAAAAAAAAAAACGCATCCTGAAAAAACGTTCACCGAAATGTTAATACTAGTTATTTCTGGGTAATGGCTTTTCTTTTTTTAAAAAAAACTTTAGGGCTTCCCTGGTGGCGCAGTGGTTGAGAGTCCGCCTGCCGATGCAGGGGACACGGGTTCGTGCCCCGGTGTGGGAAGATCCCACGTGCCGCGGAGCGGCTGGGCCCGTGAGCCATGGCCGCTGAGCCTGCGCGTCCGGAACCTGTGCTCCGCGGCGGGAGAGGCCACAACGGTGAGAGGCCCGCGTACCGCAAAAAACAAACAAACAACTTTAAAATATATTTTTGGGTTGTCCAACCTTTTTTTTTTTTTTTTTGGATTACAATGAGCATGCGCGACTTTTAATAATAAGAAAAAGTCATATTTTCTACACTTCCATTTTGGATGGAAAGAAAGAACCTATATTTATCTACCTTCATAACTTGTGCATCTTCCAGGAAGCTACATTTCACCCTTTCTTCGACGCAGCTTGACGCGGTGGACGCTTGGAGGCACTTGGGTGAACAGCCCTCGGCCCCCGTGTGACAAGGATGAACAAAGCTCAGGTCCTGCGTCCAGACAGCTCAGGGCGCCCAAGCCATCACTTCCCGTGTTTGTAAATGTCTCACGTTTCCTGCCTCAGTAACTACATTAAACGCAATGTAGTCTCTTCCTGGGGTCTCAGTATTCTCACCAAGACCAAGTTAGTGTGAAATACTTTGCTTGGTTTCAATTCCTGTCTCAGGACATGCATTCCTTCATGCTCCTGGGGGCTCCTGCAACACATGGGGTCACTTACTCCTTAAATTGAGTGGTCGCAGACTGTCACGATTTCCTGCTGGTCGGTACTAATGGTGATGATATTCATATTTCTGAGCACCGACTACACGCTAGGAAAAGTGCAAAGTCCTTCACACGTTTCATCTCGTTTAACTCTCAGATAACCCCTGAAGGAGGAGCTTTATTACTTCTCCATTTTACAGATGAGAAAACTGAGGCTCAGATAGGTTATGTAATGCGTCCAAAATCACACAGCTAGTTAGCAAAGTGCCAAGAATTCAACCCATTTCGGGCCGATTCTAAGGCGTAAGATGTTCATCTCTACGCAGTACCACTTTCCTGTATGCACGACACATTTCATGGGCTGCAGCATAATGTCTGTTCCAAAGATGGTGGTAATAATTCCTATCTTCCTAATTCTCCTCTCCTTGAATCTGAGGGGGTGTGTATGGCAGCCATGCAGTTCGCCGCTCAGCTTTCCCCTCAAGAAAGGACTCGGAGTTGAGCTGCAAGGAAGACTGTTAGCCTGCAACTGTTAACGCCCTCAGCACGCGCCTCAGCGTTCAAGCCAAGGCCATGCTCCTCCTGGGCAGCACTGACGATGACTCAGCAGAGCGGAGGGCTGGGGCTTGGCCACTTCCCAGCATGGGCGTCTTCCAGCAGACGACCTTTGGTCCAGAGCATGAGGCTGGGTCGCCCACGGCTGTCCCATCTGCACTGCCCTCTGAGGCTCCCCCTGCCCGTCCTGCACGCCCCACCCCTTTCCCTTCATAGGTATCAGGTCCACAGCTCGGTCTAAAGGCTCTTCCTGCTTCTTTCCGCCTCCTTCCTCTGTTCTCTCTCAGATGTTGCCCGCGACAGACCTCTTGGACTCCAAGCTCTGTTTCAGTGGCCGCTTCCCACAGGACTCATGTGACACAGCCTATTGCTGTCTTGTAACCAAGAGAATGTTGCGGAGGTGTTGCTGCAAGACTTCCAAGGCTGGGGCATAAAAGCTGAGGCAGCCTTCACACCATTCACTGGGCTACTCGCTCTTGAAGCCTTCAGCTGCCATGAGGCTGCCGCGTGGGGAGGAAGTACAAAGCAGCCCACCTGGAGAGACCACATGAAGCCCTGAGATGACAAGAAAGGGGTGGGGGAAGGGTGGGGGAGACTGGGGGGAGAGAGAAGGAAGGGGTGGTGCAGAGAGGGAGGGGAAGGGGATGGGAGGAGGGGAGAGAGAGAGATGTGCCTGGTCAGCCACCCCCTACTCCAATCTCCTGCTGTTCTAATTCCAGCCATCACTGGGCTACAACCACGAGACCCTCAGCCACCTGCCCAGATGAGCCCTTCCCCAATTCCTGACCCACTGAGACGGTGACTGGCAAATCACTGTTGGCTGTTTCAAGTCACAACGTTTTGACTCATTTGTTAGGCAGCAATAGATAATTGGTAGAAGCACCCTGTGGACAGAGTGTGTGAGGCTGAGGCCTGTCATTTTCCATTAATGCTTAAGCATCCTTGCTGCTGTCTGAGAGCCTGGCACATCGTAGGTGTTCAGCACACATCTGTCACTGCTTTGCGTGTTCAATAAGATTATAAATACGGACTAGATCTGAGCTGCCTCGAAATACATGCGGAGCGGTTGAAAACATTTCCTTTCTAATTAAACTGTGATGAGGATCCATTCTAAGACAACCTCCAAACATTTGTTAATTAAGAGAAACAGAAGGTACTTCTGAGAGCTGGGATTAAAATTATGAGACTGTAAAGCTCCACATTATGAAACCCCTACTGTCAAATGAGCAGAAATGACTGTGATGAGGTCCTGGCTCCTGACCAGTGTCTATATAAAGACAAGTGCAGTTGAGACGAAGGAAAGCAAAGTTGTGCTTGTGTCTCCTCAGCCCATCACAAATCCTGACACAGGCTGCAATATCTTTAAAAAGGAAGAGACAGAAAGAAGGGAAGAGAGAAGAAACAAAGAGGCATGATGTAGTGAAAATTTCTGGGCCCAGGAGTGTGTAGCTTCAGACACTTGTGGTTTGTCTGGTCTCAGGGAAATCCTTAACCTTTGCTGGGCTCAGTTTTCTCATCTGTAAATGGGGAATAATAATAACAGTACCCTTCCCTTAATGGACTGTTGTGGGAATTCAATGAGATATGCCTGGGAAGAGATTTATTGCCTTAAAGTACTTTACACATGGAAGCTTTGCTCACTTAAAACTATTATGAAGAGACATTTGCTTTCTTGTTGTAAGGATCGCTTGTCAAGTAGCTTAGGAAGCAAAATACTGTAATTGAAAACATGAAGATCTTTGAGCTGGGCACATCTGGGTTTGAATCTCATCTTCACCGATGTAAATGTAACTTGGTTGGTAAAACTGTTGGCGGAATCTACTAGAGCTGAATGTATGCATTCCATATGACCCAGAAGTTCCCTCCTAGGTATGAACCGAATAGAAGTGTTCACCAAAAGGCACGTCCTAGAATGTGCACAGTAGCCTAGCGGTTTAAAAACTCAGACCTGGATGCGACCCAAAGGTCCACTGTATTCATTTTCTATTGCTGCGTAACAGACTGCCACAAAATTAGTGGCTTAAAACAACACACGTGGGCTTCCCTGGTGGCGCAGCGGTTAAGAATCCGCCTGCTAATGCAAGGGACACGGGTCTAAGCCCTGGTCTGGGGAGATCCCACATGCCATGGAGCAACTAAGCCCGTGTGCCACAACTACTGAGCCTGCGCACTACATCCCACATGCCACAACAACAGAAGCCTGCGCGCCTAGAGCCCGTGCTCCGTAGCAAGAGAAGCCACTGCAGTGAGAAGCCTACAAACCTCAACGAAGAGTGGCCCCCGCTCGCCTCAACGAGAGAGAGCCTGTGCGCAGCAACAAAGACCCAACACAGCCAAAATAAATAAAATACATAAAAAAACTTTTTTTCATTAAAAAAAAACCCCAAAACAGCACACGTTATTCATCTCACAGCTTCTGTGAGTGAGGAATTTGGGCACATGGGCTTTGCTTCAGAATCTCACAAAGCTGTAATCAGGTATCTACTGGGCAGGGGCCTCATTCCAAAGCCTGACTGGGGAAGGGTTCACTTTTACGCTCATGTGGTTGTTAGCACAATTTAGATCTTTGTGGCTGTAACCCTGAAACTTTGGTGTCTAACTGGCTGTCAGCTAGAGGTTGTCCTCAGTTCCTTGCCACGTGGTCCTCCGAAGAGCCAGCTAGGGAGAGAGTCTCCTTGCAAGATGGAGGGCGCCATCCTATGTACCCTAATCATGGAAGCAAATTCCATCACTGTTGCTGTATTCTGTTGGCTAGAACTGAGTCAGACACCCTGCCCACTAACAAGGGGAGGGGGCCACCTTCGAGTCTGTCCACCATACGCATCAACAGTAGAGTGGACACATAAAGCATGGAATGTCGCACGGTGGAATACTCTACAGCCGTGAGAACGAGCAAATTCTACCTCATGCAACAATGTGGGTAAACCTCCAAACACAGTATGGAGTGAAAGGAGCCAGACGCCAAAGGGTGACGATGAAACAGGAGGGGAGGGGGCAGGGCACGACATTTAAGAGAATGACACAGCCCTTCAGGACATGACAAAAACTGGTTAGAACTGATCAGGTCCAAGATGGCAGAAGATTCGACTTCCAGTGGACCTTGAGCCTCAGTATACCCTCATTGTAACAGATCAGCTAAATGACACACGCACAGGCACCACGACAGTTCCAAGGGCGACCGTAAAAGGCCAAAAAGTGGGCGGTGGCCCAATTTCTGGAAATCCCCGCCTCTTCTCCAAAATAATTGGAATAATCCTCCCACTTATTAGTCTGTGAAATTACCCAGACCAGAAAAACTAACCACTGCATATTCTGGGGCCTCGTGCCTTCTGAGATGGTCCACAGTCTGTCCGTGGAGTATCTCTCTAAATAAATCCATTTCTTACCTATCACTTTGTCTCTCACTGAATTCTTTCTGCGATGAGACATCAAGAAGCTGAGCTTCATTAAGTCCTGAGACCAGGTGTGTGATCTCAAAAGACCGTGTGTTCAAGTCCCAATCTGGGTTCCGGCCGGGTTCGAGTCCTAGCCCGTGGGTTCAATTCCCATCTGAGTTGTGTGGTTTCAATTCCATTACAGAAAGTTCAATAACTGTCAAAACCAACCTCTGCTGTCAGAAGCCAGGATGGTGGTTACTCGGGGATAACGGGAGATTGACAACTGGGATGAGATATGACGGGCTTTGGTGGTGGTCACGTTCTGTTTCTCGACCTGGATACTGGTTACAGGGTTGTGCTCACCAGCACGATGCAAACTCACTGTGATGGGTTCACTCCTCTGCCTGGACCACGTCTCCTCACTCATCAGCTGGCTGGCTCCATCACAGCATCACCTGTCCCAGAGGCCCATCCTTATTAAAACCATCTCCCTTCCTCTTACTGCTTCTCTGTGGGAACCTTTTGTTTCCACCACAGCAGACCTATCACACATATGGAGTTATTTTATTGATTTACTTTTAAGTTGATTTTTGTCTCCTCCCCACTAGGATGCGGCTCCACGAAAGCAGGGACCACACGTGTCCTGCTCTTTGCCATATCCCAGGGTCGACAGGTGAACAGCAACACATAGCCTCCTCCTGTTTCCCAGTTCACGTCTCCTGTGAGAGAGGGACCAGCAGAGGCTGAGAAGCATCTCTGAACCATTTCCAGATTCTGAAGCTGGTGTGCAGCCCTCATCCGACCAGTGATGGCCAGAGGAGCTGGGCTACGAGGCAATGCTTTCTGGAAGCCGTGGAAGGAGCTGTAGAAACGGCTCCAATGACATCCCCCCAAACTCCCCGTCACACACGTCTTCATGCTCCGAGCCTGAGCCAACTCCTTGCCTCCCTTTTCAGGTCGGGTTTCTCTGGCCAAACCAACATCGCACTATATCTATGTCTCCTCTTGCCAGGAGGCAGTGGCAGGTGGCTGATCCCCGACTCATTTGCACAGGCTGCCGGCGACAAGAACTCTTCGCTCCGTGCTCTCCCCAGGGCCCGGCTGTGCAGATGAAAGGGGAGTGCTGTCACCGTGGGACGGGACATGAGTCTGCTGAATCTATATCATTTCTGACAGATGCAGGGCTAAGGGAAACAGATCTGCTCCTTGAGTTGAAAGTTTAATTCCAGCTGTAGGCTTTGCGAAAATGGAATGAGACATGGCGGGAGCGAAAAAGCAAAACAAGTGAACAAATAATAGTGAGCATTCTCTTTTCTTGATGACACCCTCTGTGTTTTCAATTGCCGAGCACGGGGCTGCCCTAAACCAGGACATGGGTTCAGTCACAGAAACGCTGGTGTTCAGCCACCAGAGGGATCATTCTGAAATTCTAAACGACTTCATTGCTCTCCTGCTCAAAGCCTGCCAATACCCTCGGTCACCCAAAACAGATTTTTCAGCACTAGTTCAAAGCTATGGCATTTGGGATTTGGAGCAGTTGCGCAGCTGTATTCCAAATAACTTGTTATGGTGAAAAGTTAAAATATGGCTGTTTGCGGATGACTTAAAATTACGTTTAACTTAGAAATCTCTGAAAGGTCTATATGAGAATGTTTATAATAGCACAAACTGTAAACAGCCCAAATATTCATCGACGGGGGCATGATAAATAAATTGTGGTCTCTTCATACAATGGAATACTACTTAGCACTAAAAAAGAACATGTTACAGGTACACACAACAGCATGGATGACTCTCGTAAATGTAATAATGAGCAAAAAAAACCCAGACACAATGACCGTGGGATGAAGATTCCATTATATCACACTAAAAATCAGGGAAAACTAATCTATGGTAACAAAAGCCAGAACAGGGGTTACAGCGGTGGGGGGTATGCCTCTGTACCCCCTGGGAAGGGAGTCTTCTGGGGTGTCGGAAAAGTTCTGTGTTTTTATGGGAGTGGATTACACAGCCATATATGTAAAAACTACAGAATTGTACCCTTAAGATTTATGCATTGTAGCCCCATAGAAACAGTGGGTTTGATCTTATCCACATGTTAATGATCACATCACTCTCACTTACACTCTGAGAAACTTTGGGGGGTTGAGGAAAAGAAGGGGTGATCTAGTCAGTGAGTCTGGGATTGCATGAATGTGGAGGCTCGCCCAGGCTGCACTGCCTGTGGGAATACTGTCCGCCCCTTTGTTGCACATTTGGAAACCCTGACGTAGAGGAAAGCCATTTGTGATTTGGCCCCTTCCTATCCCCACATCGCCATCACTTTCAGCTCCCCAAACACTCCCTGAGGTTTGTGACTTCCAGAACTATAGGGGAATTAATTTCTGCTGTTTTAAACCACTAAGTTTGTGGTAATTTGTTACAGCAGCCATAGGAAACTGATACAATTATCATGATTACTGCTGTTATATTCTTTTTCACATCTCACCTTTCCCCACTCCCCTTTTTTTTTGGCCTTCGTCCAAGAAGATTTTCATACACGAAAATCAACGCAAAATGGATTAAAGACTTGAATGTAAGACCTGAAACTGTGATACTCCTATAAGAAAGCACAGGGGAAAAGCTTCTTGACATTAGTCTCAGCAGTGATTTCTTGCATATGACATCAAAGGGACAGGCAACCAAAGCAAAAATAGACAAGTGGGAGTGCATCAAACTAAACAACTTCTGCACAGCAAAGGAACCAATCAACAGAATGAAAAGCCAACCTATGGGGCAGGAGAAAATATCTGCAAACCAAATACCCAATAAGGGGTTGATATCAAAAATACATAAGAAACTCCTACAACGCAGTAGCAAAAAACCAAATAACCTGATTAAAATATGGTCAAAGGACCTGAATACACATTTCTCCAAAGAAGACGTACACGTGGCCATCGGATATATGAAAAGGTGCTCAACATCTCTAATCATCAGGGAAATGCAAATCAAAACCACAATGAGAGATCACCTCACACCCCACAGGATGGACATCATCAAAAAGATAAGAGATGGCAAGCACTGGTGAGGGTAAGGAGAAAATGGAGCCCTTTAGACTGTTGGTGGGAACGCAGCCACTTTGGAAAATAGCACGGAAGTTCCTAAAGAGTTAAAAATAGAATTACCATACGATCCAGCACTCTCACTTCTGGGTATATTTATCCAAAAGAACTGAAATCAGGATCTCGAAGAGACACCTGCACTCCCATGTTCACTGCAGTGTTATTCATAATAGCCAAGGTATGGAAACAACCCGAATGTCCATGGACAGATGAATGGATAAAGAAAATGTGGTATATAAGTACGATGGACTATTATTCAACCTTAAAAAGGAAGGAAAACCTGCCATTTACAGCAACGTGGATGGACCCGGAGGATATTACGCTAAGTTAAGTATGCCAAACACATAAGGACAAATACTGTGATTCCATTTATATGAGGCATCTAAAATAATCAAACTCACAGAAGCAGAGAACAGACTGATGGTTGCCAGGGGCTGAGGGGAGAAGGAAATAGGAAGTTGCTGGAAAATGGAATTTTCAATTGAAATAAAGTCTCAGTTATGCAAGACGAGTCAGTTCTAGAGACCTTCTGCAGGATAGAGTGCCGCCAGGGAACAAGGCTGTATTGTGCACTTCAACATTGGTCAAGAGCGTAGATCTGGTGCTAAGTGTTCTTACTGTAACCGAGCAGGACCCTCAGAAGACTTCCCAGAATAGACCCCACCATTTCCTCCGCCTGCCTTCTGTCTGCAGAAAAACTCTAGTTGAAGAATACATTTAATCAGAGAAGTGAGAAAGTGTAGAAAGAAAGGAAAACAGTGAAGCAAGTCAAAATAACAATACTTTAGCCATTAAACAAAGTCAAGGACCTTTAGTTCTTCGTCAAGGACTAGAGATGATACTCTGCACCATGTCCTGGGAGCAGCTTGGCAGGTACTGAAACCTCCACCAAGTGGAAGAAGTTAACTGTCTGCCGCCCACGAGCACGTGGACCCCAGACCGGTTGCAACCAGCCGGTTGAGGAGGCTGACTCCCGATGACCTCACCACCAGCCAATCAGAAGAAGGTCCACGAGCTGACCACGCCCTCCTCCTTGACTCCTCACTACCCTCTCCAGGGCGGGCGGGACACAGTCTTGAGAGCGCGGGCCCGCTGCGGCCCCCCTTGCCTGGCAAAGCAATAAAGCTATTTCTTCTCTACTTCATCCAGAACGGTCTCTGCATTTCTATTCGGCACATGTGAACAGGGGCTGAGCTTCCTGAGTTTCAGCAACATCACCGCAAAAAACAAACAATGAAAAACAAAACGAACAGGATATAAGGAAACATTTGGAGGTGATGGATGTGTTTATGACCTTGACCGCAGTGATGGTTCCATGGGTGTATGTATATGCCCAAATGCATCAAATTGTATGCATTAAATATGTGTAGTTTTAAATATATCAATTGCAACTCAATAAAGCTGAAATAAAATGAGAAGACACAGATTTCTTGAGCTTGAAAATCTCCCCCTTTTCCTGCTGAATCTACCTAGAGGGAGAACTTTGATATCCACGTTTTTCCACCACACTATCCTCTTTCATCTAGAATTCAGCGAAATTCTCCTGAGAAGTCCACGTGTATCAGACTCTCTGGGACGAGGATGGGGGGTGGCGGTCTGGGGGGTGGAAGGGGTTTAAATGTAGATCTGGGGCCCCCTCCAACCTTACTCATTCTAAATCTCAAGAGATGGGAATGAGGATACAAAAATCTCTATCAAAAAACCACACCTCAGAAGATTCTGACACACAAGTAACTTTACGAACCACTCATTTGGTTGCAAAATGCACCCCATTTTCGATTTTTATTTGTTCTTAATAAATACTGTAGCAAAATCTACATGTTCCAGCAGAGGGGGATGTTACTGCATGAAAGAAAAAAAAGCCTTTGGCAGGAAAATGAGATTTGACAAGTCCCACTTCAGAGCGGGAAAATGAAGATGTTTCCTCCAAAAGGATGTCCACCTGTGGAAGGGCTTCCCCACCACCCACCCTGTTTGGGATCTCAGAAGAGAACCGTGGCACTCGGTTGAACAAATACTGGCTGATTTTTTCACGTTCTGAGGATTTGGGAAATGGTTAAAGCACGGTGCTATTCAATTAGTAAGACCTTTGTTTTTAAGGGGTTTTTAGGGAAATGATTTTGACACCCATCGCCCTGTCAAGTGTGCATTTAATTCTTAGTTTTCTGACTTCCACTGCCGCACTTGGCACTCTTCTGAGGAAGCCGTGAATGAAGCTGTATTTTTTAAATCCCTAGATGAAATGAAAAATCGCTGCAAAGCGGCATTCACCCTTGGACTCCATTTGTTCTCACAGAGGCAGAGATGGAAATTCTTACTGGAAGAGGGAGAGAAACTGACATTTTTCAGCAGCCCCTTGTGCAAGGAGTTTATACATTGTAGCCTCTAGCTTCCTGGCTATCCTGCAAAGTCTGGATTAGTTTCTGTGGGTTTTTTTTTGTTTGTTTTTGTAAAAGATTTAATTTTATTTATTTTTCGCGGCGTTGGGTGTTCGTTGCTGCGCACCGGCTTTCTCTAGTTGTGTTGAGCTGGGGCTTCTCTTGTTGCAGAGCACGGGCTCTAGGCGTGCGGGCTCAGTAGTTGTGGCACGTGGGCTCTAGAGCGCAGGCTCAGTAGTTGTGGCGAGTTTCTCTGTTTTAAAGACAGGGTGACTCAGGATCAGAGGGGCTGGGGAATTTGTCCAGATCATACAGGAAGAGAGTAACAGCCTGAATCAAGATTTGAAACTTGGTCTAGCTGACTCGGTAGAAAGCAAAACAAAGAATCATCCCAGTCTCCTCTTACCTATATAAAGGAGGTTTATTACCTTTAGTCAAAACGACAGAAATGCGATGAGAGATGCTACATGCATTAGCTCAAGATGAGGTCCAGCTGCCCCTCAAAGTGCAGCCCAAAAAGTGACCTTGTGAGAACTTCCCTAAAGGGGAGCTTTCACACCCCATCTGACCCTGGCCATCACAATTTCTTTCTTCCATGGTCTTTGTGGCAGGCTGTATGATGGTCCCCTAGACATGTCCACATCCTAATTTCCAGAACCTATGAATATATTTCCTTACATGGAAAGAAGGACTTGGCAGACTTGGTTGAGTCAGTAACCTGGGCCCAGGATTGTTCGGGTGGACCCAATGTCATCACAAGGGTCCTTGTAAAAGGGAGGCAGGAGGATCAGGGTCAGAAAAGAAGACAAAAGGACGGTCAGGAGCCTCCAGAAGAAACAGAGCCCTGCCGACACCTTGATTTTAGCCCAGTGAGATCTATTTTGGACTTCTGCTGCATAGAATTGTAAAACAATAACTTTGTATTGTTTTAACCCACTATGGTTATGGTAATTGGTTATAGTAGCCATAGGAAACTGATACAGTCTCCAAACATTTTCGATCATACACACCTTTCAGTAAAAAAAATGTACACTGCACAGATATATGTACATTATAAAGCAAGCAAAATCAAAAATTAAAAAGGATAAAATAAAGAGGACCTAAGAAATATTTCAAAATGCATTTTTAAGTTTAGGTGCAGTAACAGTACAAAACCCCTTTTGGCTATAATTACAATTATTTGTATTAAAATATTAATAGTATTTTCAATCAGAGTGAAGGATTGAATATGCTTCATTATATTTTAAATTCTTTAACACTTTTTCTCGATACCAAAATTTAAGAACCTGATTCTGGGTTTAGTAGGTTTTTTTTTTTTTTTTTTTGCGGTACACTGGCCTCTCACTGTTGCGGCCTCTCCCGTTGCGGAGCACAGGCTCCGGACGCGCAGGCTCAGCGGCCATGGCTCACGGGCCCAGCCGCTCCGCGGCATGTGGGATCTTCCCGGACCAGGGCACGAACCCGTGTCCCCTGCATCAGCAGGTGGACTCTCAACCACTGCGCCACCAGGGAAGCCCTCAGTAGGTCTTAACACATGGTTTGAAAGAGTATCATAACTGAAAAATATTTCCCACAAAGATTTGTGGCTCTATGTGGAAGCTAATAATGATCATTTTCCAATCCCAACCACCAATTATGCAAATTTCTGTGGACACGTGGCCAGTAAATTTCCATGTTTCCTGATCTTGATGTTGTTCTTGCAAACTAATGGGAAGGTGGTACTTTTGATATTTTTACAAGTGGGTTCAAAACCCACTAAAACTTTTCTTACTAAACTCCTCCTACTATAACTTTTTAGGAGATTTTGTAAATAGTTAGAATGGTTTATTTCCAAAATTTTAGGCACACAGCTATGGGCACTTTTATAGGTGATAATTTTAAAAGTGGGTTTCTGGGGGGAAAAGGTGACACAATAATGAAAAACTTCCCTCAAATACTCTCTCCATAGCAGGAGTTTCTTTAAAAAAGCAATTCCTTTCTTATTAGTATTAAAAGTGGAATTTTTATGGGACAGATTGATTATACTTTTTTTTAAATTGGAGTATATTTGCTTTACAATGTCGTTAGTTTCTGCTGTACAGCAAAGTGAATCAGCTATATGTATACATACATCCCTTCTTTTTTGGATTTCCTTCCCATTTAGGTCACCAGAGAGCACTGAGTAGAGTTCCCTGTTGATTATACTTCTGAAATTATTTGCTGGGTTATTAATTCCTCAGAGCTACTTGTCATTGGAGAAAATATTAGCAAATTTGAAACACCTGTCCTTTTGTTTTTAAAAAAGTGTAACTTCTTTAAGTTTTGACACTCTTCTATGGCTTCCGCCATGAGATACTCAAGGTATCCACAAGGTTTCTTCCCATCTCATTGTGAGCTGTGGATTGCATAGGGTTAACTGCCCCAGTGACACCTAGCGGCATTGATGCTCCTGTACTTCTCACATCACCAACTTCTTTTCCTTCGTTTTCCCTTCCCCTTCTTCTTCATCCTCCTCTTCTCCTTTTTTGACCTCAGGTAGAGATGGATGGGTTACAGAACACACCATCATCACTGGTCCACCCAAGATCCCCCATTAGGAAGAAGCCTTTCTCCCTTGTGCCCCACAGGTCATTCCCATTTCTCTAGTCCCCCAAGCAAGTCTTCTCATGTATTTAATGGTTTTTTTTTCAGGGGCAGCGGGGGGTACACGCTCTTGCAAAATATAGACTATTGTTTTGTGTGATGTATTTTTAATGTATGTAAGTGGTTATCTCATTCCTTTTCCCACTGAGCTCCTGTTTCAAAATCCATTCATATTGCTGTGTGTACCTCTCAACCGTTCCCTCTAGCTCCCTGCCACCATATGCAGCCCTGTATTTTCTTTCTCTCCCAGGGATGGATATTCATACCTCTGACTCCTTGCCACCATGAAAAAAATAAGAGATTGGACATCCTTGTACCTGGCCCCTTATAAAACTGTGTGAGTCCTTCTTTGAAAAACAGACCTGAGAGTAGCACTGCTGGGCCACTGGGCGTGTGTGCCGCTTCTATTGGACCAAGTGCTGATTTTCTCCTCCCAGGAATAGCTATGCCATTCTGGTCTCCTGACCATCACACATGAGGATCCCATGTACCCACATCCTTGCCAACAATCGGCGTGATTCAGCTTTCCAACTGTCGGTCTAACATGTATAAAATGCTATCTCACAGTTTTAATCTCCATGATGACTACTGAATTTGAGCATCTTTTCGGATGCCGTGATCTTCGTGGTTTTCCTCTTTTGTAAGTTGCCTGTTGATGTCTTTTGTCCATCTTCCTATTTGGATTACTCTCTGTTCTTACTGATTTTCAGGAGTTCTGCGAATAGTCTCTAACTGTGTTGTCCGATATGGTGACTACTAAGTGCGTGTGGCTTTTGAGCCCTTGAGATGTGGCTGGTTCAAAGTGAGATGTCCTGTGATGGTGTAAACGACACTTACAGTTTGAAAGACTCAGGATGAAAAAGAGAAAGCAGAAGCCTCATTAATAATTTTTATATTGATTTTACGTTGAAACGGTTTTATTCTGGACATATCAGATTAAAAATATTATTAAATTAATTTCATTTATTTTTATGGTTTTAAATGTGGCTACAAGACTAGTTTAAATTACCTAAGTGGCTCAAATTATATTTCTGGGGAAAAGTACTGGGCTGCCCATTTTTGACATTGTAAATGCTGTCTCCTACACTGTCCCCTTTTAATGAAAAGGGCAAAATTTTATTCACGGTGCCTTTCGTTTTTGAAAAGGCCTGAATTTTGATGTAGTCAAATTCACTGATTTTGTTGCTGTCTGGCTTACGCTTTGAAACGTGTTTTGAAAATTTCTTCCTCTGTCCTGGCCCACAGATATTTTCCTAAGTTTCTTCTATTAGCTTTGCAGTTTCAACGTTCACTTTTAACTCTTTAATTCCTCAGAGTCCACTTTTACGTAAGGTGTTACACGGTTATCTTGTCTTTGCTAGTTATCCTTATACCATCTATTAAGCAATCTACCTTTTATTCACTAATTGGTGATGCTACTTTTATTGCATATTAAATTCTTACACACACACACCTGGGTCTGAGCTCGCCTATTCCATCACTGGTTATACTTACACAGCTTTTCCATAAAATGTTATTGTTATTAAAGAAGTGATATACTACTGAGAATATATATTCCCTGGTACATCTTTCATTTCATGGCTCACAAAAAAGTGGTCTTTATGTATTTCTTTACTGAAACAAAATCTAACCAATACCATTAGCTATGACATGATTTTTTTTTTAATCTATACTCTCAACCAGTTGTATAGAAAACCTCCCACGCAGCTTACTTTCTTCTAATTCTAGGTTGTTCAGATCCTCAGTGTTTTCTATGCCTTTTCCAATGGCAATGCTGACAAAGAGACGAATTTTACTTTTTGCATTTTTCTTTATATTATTTGACCCATTTTTACCGCAGCAGGAAGAACAAGCATTTCCTCAATGGTATGTGTCTCTCTCGCCTATTGCTAAGAAATCTCAAGAGAGACGTTAGTATATTTATAATTATATTCAGTACAGTTTTACAAAGCACTTAGTATTGTCTGGTTTTACACATTACTGAAAAAAAATTGTGTGGGTTTGGCTTCACGTCTTGGAAGTTCAGTTTTTCAAGGTCATGACCATTTCGACTCTCATTAGCTAGTATCCATAGACGTAACAACGGGTAGTCTGAGAAAGGCGTGCTTTACTGACCCAGCGTCCACGCCTCCTTCCCACCGGCCCCACCTTGATTCGATTCAGAGTCGTCATCGCACGCTCTCAGAGTTTTTGCGCAACTGACACCAGCCTGCTCAGAGGTGAGCACGTGACTCAGACCCAGCCAATCAGCCTATTCCAGCCTCCTGATCCTGATTGGCTCATGGGTGGGCACGTGACCCAGGCCAATGAGATTCAATTCTAGGGTTTTGTTGGAATATTAGGAAAGAGAAGCTGCCTCTCCACTGCACTTGTTGAACCTGCAGCTGTAAGCCTGGGCCACCTGGGAAGAGTCTGCTTAAACACAGGGGGCCTGATGGTGTAGTTTGAGCTCCTCCTTCAGCCTTGCCTGCCCTCGGGGCTGTGGACCAAAAAATGCCCCCCTTTTTGTGTTTGGCTATTTGGGTTGTTTATGGTCATTTTCAAACTATAGAACATCTGAGGAACCACTACACCCTGTTCTTTACCTTCAAGACTGTTTTCCTGTTTATAAAGGTCTTTGGTCAAGGCACAGGGCAGAGTGACTGTGTCCCCTAAGGCTAGCTTGTGGGCTATCTATGACCAGCAGGCTTCCAAGTGGCCTGATGGTAAGGCCCTTCTCACAGGCCACTCTCCAAGCCCGAGCTGATGACATCCACCAGGAATTCACCAGCTTCATGCCCGCCTCCCACATTCTGTTCAATACGTTCCTAGTTTGCAATACTGTATGGTACACTTGAAATTTCCTAAGAGGGTGGATCTTACTTGTTCCCATCACACAAACACACAGAAAATGCTAACTATGTGAGGCAATAGATTTTTGTTCATTACCTTGACCGTGGTGATCATTCACTATGTATATCAAAACACCAAGGTGTACACCTTAAATACGTTCAATTTCTACTGGTCAGTTATACCTCAGTAAAGCTGGGGGAAAAAAGTGTAATGCTGCAGTGTGAGGTCTTGCTTCTTATTTCTGATCATTGCAGGTGTTCTGGGAAAAGGGAGGACTTGCCAACTCAGCAATCTTCTGTGTTCCTAGTTACCCACAGAACTTTGTGTTGGAAGACAGTGACACAAGCATTGCAAGAGAAGCAGAGAACCCCGGACTTGAAACAATCTCAGATTCTGATTTATAGCCTCATCATCAGAGAACTTGTGTCATCCTAACAAATTCAATGCTCATATACAGTTTCAGGGCAAAACTCTTTAGAAAAAGGCCTAGAAGTTTCTTTTAAAATTAAACATCCACCTACTCTACAACCAAACACTTCCATCCCTAGATTTTTACTCAAGAGAAATAAAAACACGTGTTTACACAAAGACATGTACATTAATGTTCTCCATAGCTTTGTTCATAACAGTTCCAAACTGGAAACAACCCAAATGTCCTGTCAACAGAATGAGGGTTTTTTTAAGCGATATATTCAGACAATGGATTACCACTCAGTAATGAAAGGGAATGGATGAGTAAACAAACAATCCGATTAAGAAATGGGCAGAGGAACTGAAAAGACATTTTTCCAAAGAAGACATACGAATGGTCAACAGGTACCGAAAAGGCGCTCAGCATCACTAATCATCACAGAAAACAAATGCAAATGTAAATCAAACCCACGGTGAGATATCACCGCGCACCTATTACAATGGTGCTCCTCAAAAAGACGAGAGAGAAGTATTGCTGAGAGTGGAGAAAAGGGAACCCTCGCACACAGTTGGTGCAAATGTAAACTGGTGCAGCCACTGCGGAGAACAGTATGGAGGTTCCTTAAAGAAACTAAAAATAGAACTACCATATAACCCTGCAATCCCACTTCCGGGTATATTTCCAAAGTAATGAAAACCGGATCTTGAAGAGAGATCTGCATTCTCATGCTCACTGTAGCATTATTCACTATAGCCAAGATATGAAAAGCAATTTAAGTATCCATCTATAGATGAAGGGATAAAGAAGAAGATACAGTGTGTATACACACACACACCCCGGAATATTATTCAGCCACGGGAAAGAAGGAAATCCTGCCACTTGCAACAACCTGGATGAACCTTGAGGGCATTATGCTAAGTGAAATAAGTCAGATAGGGAAAAACAAGTACTGTATGATCTCACTTACATGTAGAACCTAAAAAAAGCTGAACTCACAGAAACAGAGACTAGAATGTTGGTTGCCAGGGGCTGGGGGAAAAGGGGAGATGTTGGTCAAGGGGTACAGACTTCCAGAAATTAGATGAATAAGTCCTGGGGATCGAATGTACAGCACGGTGACTATGGTTAATAATACTGTATTTTACACTTGGAAGTTGTCTAAGAGAGTAGATTTTAAATGTTCTCACCATGAAGAAGAAACGGCTGGGACTTCCCTGGTGGAGCAGTGGTTAAGAATCTGCCTGCCAATGCAGGGGACACGGGTTGGATCCCATGCCGCGAAGCAATGAAGCCCGTGCGCCACAGCTACTGAGCCTGTGTTCTAGAGCCAGGGAGCCACAACTACTGAGCCCACGTGTCACAACTACAGAAGCCGGCGCGCCTGGAGCCCATGCTCTGCAACGTGAGAAGCCACCACAATGAGAAGCCTGTGCACCGCAACAAAAAGTATCCCCGGCTTGCTGTAACTAGAGAAAGCCCGCATGCAGCAATGAAGACCCAAGGGAGCCAAAAGAAAAAAGAAAGAAAGAAGCAGGTAGCAGTCAGAACTGTAGCACAAGTAGGGGAAACTTAAAAAAAAAAAAAGGAAGAAAAAGAAATGGTAATTATGTGATGTGATGCAGCTGTTAGGTATGGCGATAATCGCTTGCAAGTGTATCAAATCAACCCGTTGTACACCTTAAACTCACACAATGTTATACGTCAATTATATCTCAATAAAACAGAGAAAAAACTAACAGGAATGAACTCATTATCACAACAACATGGAGGAATCTCAAAAACATCATGCTGAATGAAAGAGGCCAGGCCCCCAAAGCGCATAATGTATGACTTTGTTTATATAGAGTCCTAGACAGACAAACGATCTAGGGTGAACAAAATCAGGACATGTGCCTCTGCGGCTCTGGATCCACCGCGGGCCATCCAGCAGAAGCGGGGACCCTGGAGGAAGGGCGGCCGCTGCAAACACTCTGCCTTCTCCCTTCCTCCTGCCCTCCGACCACTGCCACTGCTTCCACTGCGCAGACCAGGCCAGCTCGCACGTCCGGTACGGACACCGGCAACGTCACAGCCAGTAACAGAGCTGAGAGGCAAACCTGGGTCTGCCTTGCTCCGCGGCGCAGGTTGCCAGATTTAGCAAATAAAAATACAGTTGCATTTGAACTTCGGATAAGCAACAAATGATTTTTTAGGATAAGTATATCCCATGCAATATTGGGGGCATGCTTGTCCTTAAAAATCATTTGTCCTCTGAGATTCGCATTTAGCTGCTCGTCCTGATTTCTATCTGGCAACCCTTTCCCAAGCTCTTGCTCTTTCCACATCTCCGTCCCGCCACCTCTTACGGGAAGAGACCACGTTGCACAGACCACCGTTATCAGTGAGGCCTTGTACAGTCACAGACTGGCATTCTGGTTTGCACTTCTGTGGTGGTCAGAATTTTCTGGGTTACAGTGACAGAAATCCAACGGAAACTAGGTAAGCAAAAGGGCAACTCGTTAGCTGATGTCAAACCTTGGAAACGACGGGCCTCGGGGACTGGAACCAGGAAGCCGTCTCCTCTCCCTGTCCGCCCCTCTCTGCCCGGCCTGCCTTCTCTCTTTGCTCTGCCCATCAACTGCGCCCAGTTCCCAGACTCACATTTGTCCACGAGGGGCGTCTGCTTCTACTGAGATTTGCCAACAATCCACGGGAAAGTCCATCTTGGGTCACAGGGAAGCAGTTTCCCACATCGCTGGGCCTCCAAGTGTGGCATCGGAGCGGCATCGGCCAGGGCTTACCACGAATTCTCGGGCCCCCTTCAGGTTCTCTGAATTAGAATCTGATTTGTCGATCCTGCACGTGACTGTGACGCATGCTCAGGTGCGAGAACCACCGCCCTAGAGGAAGGGGAGCAGCCACGTCTACAGGAAGAGAAGGGCTCTGGGCGGAAGACAGTAAATTGTTATCCGTCACCCCACCAGCCTCTCTGAACCAAGGTGCCGTGAGTTCTCACCATGTTTCGGTAAATGCGTCAGGGAGCCTGCAGGGGCCGAGACCTTGCGGTGTGATGACGTCACCGGGACCCGTGCACCGATGGGGTGGCCTGATGACCCGCCTTCCCCACGTGCGTTCCCAGGTGTCTTTCAACCCTTGGTCCCTCCCTCCCAATCCAGCCGGCCTCTCCATCTCCATCCCTCCGTAATTAAACTGCAATCAGCCCATCATTAGTATCCAAGACAGGGCAATTAAGTGGTAAAAATAAGGATGCGGCATTAGCTGTCCCTTTTAAAGGCAGAACAAGAGCCTTTTACATTTTGTAAAAATATGCTATTATATTAATATGCCTAACCCTATTATGGTTTCTTCAAATTCCTCTCTCTTTTCGCTTAAGACATTAAGGCAGGCATTTTAAACCGTATCTCTGTGCAGCATCTCCAACATTAACCAATTATTAGACACTAATTGCTCTGCGTTCCAGCCACCTCTCTAAACAAAGTTTTCCATTTGCCGAATTTAAAACATAGCAGAGCAATTTGTGTTCCTTAATAGCTACAAATTTGTTAGCTTGCCTCAGACCAGCAAAACTTGGGAAGCTATTATGTAACTACATACGACGTCTCTCCGATGATGGTAATTAATGCAGAGATTTCCAGAAAGCACCGTCATTATGATTGGGTCTATAACGGCCAGCGTTTGACAGCCTGCGGGGGGGTGGGGTAGGGGGGTGGTAGTGGCACAAAGTACCCCTGGAACATTTTCCTGGTCCCTCGGTGGTTCTTCGTGAGTCTGAAAAAGCCCTTCGGTTTCCTTAAAGGGAATAAGAAACCGAGGCTGCAGCCCCAAAGCTAATCCTGAGCAGAGCGGCCACGGCAGCTGGTTCTGGTCCCTCTCCCCAACTTTACCTCTCAAATGGTCAGTTCCATTTCAAACCAGAGTGCTGGGGCTGATGTCATCTAACTTCTATTAAAATTGTGTTTACTTTTTTTTTTTTTTGGCTGAGTTGGGTCTTCGCTGCTGCACGCGGGTTTTCTGTAGTTGGGGCGAGCGTGGGCTACTCTTTGTTGCGGTGCGCGGGGTTCTCATGGCTGTGGCTTCTCTTGTTGCGGGTCAAGGGCTCTAGGCACGTGGGCTTCAGTAGTTGTGGCACGTGGACTCAGTAGTTGTGGCTCCTGGGCTCTAGAGCACAGGCTCAGTAGCTGTGGCGCACGGGCTTAGTTGCTCCGTGGCATGTGGGATCTTCCCGGACCAGGGCACGAACCCGTGTCCCCTGCATCGGCAGGCGGACTCTCAACCACTGCGCCACCAGGGAAGCCCTCGTGACCTCTCTTAAATGTCTTGCCCTACTTGCTACAGGGACTTTATACGCGCCGCCGTTTCCTGTCTGGCTCACTCTTGTCTCCCTTCACCTAGCTGACTCCTAGCCACTCCTCCCGGTTCCAACCTCACTTCTTTTCCACTGGGAGGGGCCAGAGTTCCTCTTATGCTCTCTCATTCCACTCAATTCCTTAGCCAGACTGAACGTTCCTTGAAGGTCTCCAGCTGCATCTATTGTTCGCCTTTGTACTCATCCACGTAAGAATATAAACCTGTATATTCTATGTGGATTAAAACTGTGTAAAAGATGTCTTGTGTTTACAGGGAAGCAGAAGTGTCCACCTTCATGAATGCCCACACAGATAATGGAAGGTCTCGCAGGTCAGAGACAACCTTTTCTTGACTGTCCCATGCACTGCAGGATATCGCGTGTCCCTCTGAAGGCCGCTGCCTACGCCAGGCATCGCAAACCCCCCGCAAACTTCCAGAGCACCTCCTGGGGTGGGGTGACGACGCCCCCATTCAAGAGCCACCACTCTAGAAACCCAAGAGACTTGCTTTATCCAGAGAGACTCACCTGCTGGGATGCAGGGCAGGGGTGGAGCTGCGGAGTGATGGTGTGGCATCATTTCTCACCCCCTCACCCATTCAACACCTGTGCGCTTGCTCCGGCTGGGTGCCGGGGACCCAGGGGTGAGCGGAACCTCACACAGCCCCTGCCTTCGTGGGGCTTCCCCCCCAGCGTTGTAAGGCAGATTGTAGGGAAGGTCTCTGAGACCTGGATGGACACGCGCGTTCACCATTACTGGTTAGAATGCTCCGGAAGAAGGAGTTACAGAACTTGGGCAGGACTTCGCACCTCTCAGACAAGTGCTGGTGCGCTCCTAGAAGATGCCCTAGACAGTTCATTTTCACGTGTACACCTGTCTGTCTGCCCATCTCAGATGAAACAGAAGATATATGTATCAGATTTGGAGATGAGAACAAAAAGAGACGGCGCTTACGCTGGATGATAGGATCGAGATTGGAAAAATCTTAACAGGTTGGAAGGATGGTAGGAGCACAGCTGGAGTCAATCTAACGAGGCTGAATGCTAAGAATCCGTCTTAAATACCCCCAATCCCCACAAGCACAGGACAAGGCAGACCCAGCTTGAGGGAGGTTCCTACGAAGAACCCCCAGGAGGCTTAAGTACCTCCAGACCAGCAATGGCATGTGGTAGCCATAAAGTAAATGCAACTCATTGGCTACATTACGAAAGGTATTGGGTCCAGATGCAGGGAGGGGACAGTCCCACTGGAGAGGCAGTTGTTCTTGACTTCCAAATCACACCAGTACTACTGCTGTTACTGACCCCCTTGCCCCACTGTCATTGTCCCCCTCACTCTACGAGCACCTCAGGGACATCACTAAAATACTGGGGCTTTGAGAGAACCTGGGATAAGGCCCAGTGCAAGGGAAGTGGCCTTCCTAATCAACTGTCCTTTTGAATCTCAGTTCCACCACTGATTGGCTGAGTGACATTGGTCAAGTTAGTTCACCTTTCTGAGCCCCATTTCCATCACCTGTGAGGTGGAGAGAATAATATTTGAGGATTAAAGGAAACAATGTATACAGAGTATAAGGCGGGCCTTCAATTACCCTGAAGTCCCTTCCCTATAATTTCTAAGATTGGATGCGATTCTATTGCTTCTTTCCTTTTCGTCTAGACGTGTGGGATGCTTAAAACATCCCACAGAGTGAAAGCAAGGGTCGTGTCACCAATCCCAATTAGATATTACAAAAGCTCCATCAATCTGGGTGAGTATGTTACAGGGAATTGAAAGCTGAAATTGGCCACTGCTCTAAAGAACAGAGCGATCACCCCATAAAGCCCTCATGTAATTTTTTCCCCTTTGCCAGCAGTGCGTGTCTATCAATAATCAGTACGTTATTGATTTCCTAACACTGGATAATGCAGCTAATGGTTCCCGTTTACCCAGCCAGGACGAAATGAAGAGGCCAGGGTGTGCTGAATGATGGCTACTTGCCTCATTATTTTGGGGGCATGTTAATCCACAGCACGGATGACCTACACAGAAGCTGGGTGTCTCTGGCTTTTGAGAATGGAATTGAGTATTGATTCCTATACCATCCTCTTATTGTTTAAACAAACCACAGTCCCTGAGTGTGTGCTGCTGACCCAGACTCTTACTCGTTAACAAGCTAAATGGCTTTGCACACGAGCCATCACACACCTGTCACAGGCTGTGCCCATGGAAGCCTGTGGCTCCTTGACAATTTGGAATGGAATTTATAACCATTTTATAAATGGTTAAATTTATAACCAATTTATAACCAAATGGAATTTATAACCCACGCTCCACTTCCTGTGTAAGACCGAGTGCACTCTCAAATCTTTTAGCAAATAACCTTGTTCTACAGGCTTAGGCAGGAGGAGTATGGGATGATTAATTTTCTATGTCAACCTGACTGGCCATGGTGTGTCCAGATGCAACGCTATTCTGGGTGTGTCTGTGATGGTGCTTCAGGGTGAGGTCAGCATTTGAAACTGCAGACTCAGTAAAGGAGATGCCCTCCCTGGGGTGGGTGGGCCTCACCTAACCCGTGGATGGCTTGAGTAGAACAAAAGGCAGAGGAAGGAGGAAGCTGCCCCCCTTTTTCCTGCCTCCCTGCTTGGGCTGGGACATCTCATCTCATTTCCTGCCCTCACGCCCAGATTTTCACCATCAGCTCCCTTGGTTCTTAGACCTTTGGACTTGGACTGAGTTACACCAGCTGCTTTCCTAGGGCCCCAGCTTCCTAGACAGCAGCTCGCAGGCCTGCTCAGCTTCCATCACTAAATGAGCCAGTTCCTCATTATATACATTTTATATACATATATATACATTTTACATATATAAAATTTTATATACACTTATATACATTACACACACACACACACACACACACACACACACACGTCCTGTTGGTTGTGTTTCTCTGGAAAATCCTAATACATCACTTTCTTTTTTTAAATTGAAGTATAGTTGATTTACAATGTTTCAGGTGTACAGCAAAGTGACTGAGTTTCATATATATATATATATTTTTTTCAGATTCTTTTCCATTATAGGTTATTATAAGATATTGACTATAGTTCCCTGTGCTATACAGTAGGTCCTTATTGTTTATTTTATAAATAATATGTTAATCCCATACTCCTACTTTCTCTCTCCCCCTTTCCCCTTTGGTGACTGTAAGTTTGTTTTCTATGTCTGTGAGTCTATTTCTGTTTTGTAAATAAGTGCATCTGTATCATATTTTTGATTCCACATATAAGTGATATCATATGATATTTGTCTTTGACTTACTTTGCTTAGTATGATAATCTCTAGTTCTATCTATCTTGCTGCAAATGGCATTATTTCATTCTTTTTTCTGGCTGAGTAATATTCCATTGTATATATGTACCACAGCTTCTTTATCCATTCCTCTGTTGATGGGCATTTACATTGCTTCCACGTCTTGGCTGTTGAAAATCCTAATACATTACTTCCTGGTGATGCCTTTGCTTTCTTATTTATCAGTGCACCAGGCACCTGGTCACTCCCCAACCCAATTCAGCTCTGGAAAGAACTGGGGGCGGAGGGGAGTGGGCAGGAGGGAACGTGGAGGAAGGGTGAGGACAGGCTGTGGCTGAGTGTATGTGCGTGCATGTGCGTACGCACACGTGTGGGAGGAGGGGCACGGCAGCAGAAGGTCTGCACCCGTGGCGGGCGGCTTGGCCTGCGCACCATTCTCCTCGCCCTCCTGCTCTCACCAGTACGTCACTGCGGGTGGAGCGGGCTCCGCCACCAACTCAGGACTTCTCTGTCCAATGGACTCTACAAGCAGACAGTACACACCGCACGGGAGCAGGGTCTTTACGTGAGCTTCCGTGGTTTGGCTTGGCCTCTTGCGCTCCAGTTTTGGCCTTGAGGAGAGCGTGTCCCAGAAAGCCGTCAGCCCTTCAGGAATAAGACACCCATGGAGTAGACTGGAACCCAGCCCAGTGGCCAGAACAGAGCCAAGCCTGGCTCCCCCGCAGATGCATGAATGAGAAATAAATGCCTGGGGTAAGCCTGGAGCTTGGGACTATCGATTACACAGCATCGCTACAGAGAAACCTGACTTCTGTGGTGGCTGATCAGGTGCTGGGGGCCTGGAAGCAAGCGGTGGGGAAGGAGCGAGAAAGGGGGTCTGCCTCGCGGGGCCCACACTCTGAGCCATGAGCTTTGTTTGGGATTCAGACGGCGGCCTCCTGCTGCACACTCCTGTTCCCACACTTACTTCCCTGATACGTAACTGTACCTCTGGGCCACCGTCTCGGAGGCTCAAGCAGCCGTGGGTGAGAACGGCAACGGCAGCACTGCTTGTCCGGAGGAAAGACGTAGACGTCCCTTAACAGGAGCCAGGCTGAAATCCATGGGGTGTATTACAAGCAGATAGGATGGGCCAGACCACAGACATCCACTTGTAGAGGCATTTCACAAACAACCTGGGGCTGGAAAAGCAAGCCGTGGAATGATGCGGTCTGAATGATAATGTTTACATAAAGATTAAAAACCTAAAACACAATACTGCATATTGTTCACGGATGCACAAAGCTGTGTTAAAAGTATAGAAACATACACGTGAAGGAGAAACACCAAATTGATGGCGGGAGACCGTCAGGAGGGGCGGGTGCGGGGGGAAGGACTGGAACGGGTACACAGGAGGCCTTCGCTGAATCGGTGATGCTTTGTTCCTTAAAAAAACCACATTTGAACAAACGTGACATTAGGCTGAGGTCTGATAAAGCTGTGTAGGGGCGCACAGGTATTCATCATCCCATTCTCTCTCTTTGTCTGTGCGTTGGAAATAGTTCAGACAAAACTGCTTTAAAGGAAGAAACGTCCGTGGTGTGTGACACGTGTGGGCAGAACAGGGGTGACGGTGGAGGGGAGACGTGGGCGTGTGAGTGGAGGTGACAGGGACGTGGCTGGAGGCCTGTGGCAGACTGGACCCCCAGGAAGCCGGCTCTGGGATGGTGCTGACAAGTGGGCGTTTGTTGACGAGGGGGTAGGGGACAGGTCAGCTGCCCCCCGGGAGCTGTGGAGCTGAGGTGGCCCTCAGAGCTGTCCCCAGCTGGGCCGAGACGGCCAGGCCTTCACACACCAGCACTGGTGGGTCACCGGGCGAGGGCCGCCGGGAAGGGCCTGACGGTGGGTGCAGCTGAGCCACCTGCTGACAGGGCCGCCAGGAGCTGAGACGTGTCCCCATTGAGGGGGTCCGGGGCGCCCCACAGGTCACCTGCCACCCCAGGTCATTTGGGGCAAATTCATGAAGGACTCGGGAACCTGGACTGGGCTCTCAACAATTCCTTAGCACCCATGATGATCACACCTAGAATTTTAAATAACACTTCAAAAGAGGTACAATTTGAAGAAAATTCAAACCTGCAGAGAAGTCGCAAGGACAGAACAATGACCACCCCATCACACATGCCCCTCACCCAGAATCCTCACCTGTTAACAACGTCCTCTGTCAGCATCTTCCCAGGAAGCTGCCCTCGACTTCTGGGGACATGTGCAGGGTCACGGCACTTGATCCTTCGAGAGGTCACCTGTGTCCCCTAGGAACAGGAACCTCCCCTTCCATAATCAGGATATGATGATCAAGTTCAGGAAGCTTAATATGATTCCACATATTACTTAATAATAATCCATATTTCACTATCCAATCCTATGCTGGGGGGCAAGTTCCCCCCAATCCACGATCCACCTAGGATCATTCCTTGCATTCTAGAGTCACGCTAAATAGCTTTTTAAAGGAACACTATTTTGGAAGTTTCCTGGCATTTTCCAGATTCAACTCACGGGGAGCCTCGGCGTGGAAAGAGAAGCCGCCCCTGCCCCCGACCTCAGCTGGCCCCGGCGAGGGAGGGTCCGAGCCAGGCACCCCTCTCCGTCTACCTCTCCTCTGTACGCTCCCCTCATCCTCCCAGGATGCTAATGGTGACCCGGGGAAGGTGTCGTCCGGTTCTTTCACTTGTGGTCTTTCCCCACAGCAAGCAGGCGAGTGAAGCCACTGAGAGGCCCAAGCTCCTTCATGATGAGGGCTCTGGACCCACCAGGCTTCGCGGGTGTGCACCTGGGCAGGGTTGCTGAGCTGGGAGAATACGCACCTTAGGCTGGGTAGCGCTGGGTAGTGAAGCTTCTAAATCGCATGCAGCTGCTCCCCTCGTTTCCAGCCCCATGGGGTGTCCTGCACGCCCATGGGAACTGGCCCCAAGAGCTGAGCCCCTGATCACGAGTGCACACCTTCAGCTTGTGCCCAGCCATCTGCCACTATCAACCGGGCCTCCGACTTAACACGTTCAGCCGCTGCCTTCTCTCTTCTGCCTTCACCCAGAAGCAGGGCAAATATCTATAAAAACACACGTAGTCATGGATACTGTCAGAGGTGCTTCAAGGTTTGGACAGACACTGTCACATGCAATTCACTGCTGGCATATCACACACAGCAATAATTCAACAACCCTTTATGAAAACCCCTATTTGTTCAGGCCACTGTGGTTGGAGTTTCTGTGCCATCTGTCATGCATTCCTAATGGATACAACTTCCTACAGGTACAGCTGGCCGGAGCCTGAAGTTCACAGCAATGGATGCTTGCGCTATCATCCGTTGCTACTAGCAACACCTTGCAGTCTGATTCTGGACCTGGAGAGACACTGCTTGGGTTCAAATCTTGACGCTGTTCCTGAGTGACCTGGGTCAGGTACTGAAGCCCTTTGAACCCCCATTTCCTCACCTGTAAGATGCAGATAATAGTATGAGAATTAAGTGAACTGGGGCAGTAAGCACTTGGGCAGTGCCTGAGCCGGCAAGCACACCCCCTGCTAGCTGCTGGCGTTGGGACACCGACCTGCCGGCCCTCCCAGGGATGGCTCCTCCCACAGAATGAATGTGGTGAACAAAATGTAATCATTTTATTTTTTGCATCAGTAGAAAAATATTGAAATCAATGGAAACATATTTGGACCATATGTACAGATTAATGGTCATATTCTTAAAACATAGAAAGATCCTGAAACAGAAAAACTGACAACCCAGTTTTTACAAATGGGCAAGGCACTTGCCCTGGCAATTCACAAAGAAGAACCATAAATGGCCGATAAATAAGCACGAGTTCCACCAGTCACTGAAGAAAAGCACACGAAATCAACAGCGAGAGAAATTTTTTAGCTACCATTTTCAAATGATAGCATCAGGCCCCAATGTCGGTGAGACTGCAGGAAAATGCACCTTTATCCCTCACTGCTGGTGGGATTTAAAATTTCCGTCGTTCTAGGGTCAAGTTAGCAACATCTATCAAGGCTTTCTAAGCATTGAGTATCTATGAATTTATCTTAAGGAAATAATGACAAACGTGCTCAAGGAGCTTTGAGAATGTTCACTGCCTGCTGCTTATAAGTGAACTGGATTCAACCTAAACATCCAACAAAAAGGGGTCATTTACATAAATTATGACACGTCCACACCATGAAAAACTTCGTACCTTTACACAGCAGTAGAAAAAATGTTTACTGATATAGAACATGTTCGCAGTTTACTGTTAGGTGAAGAAATAACTTAAATAAGAAACTGTACACACGGTAAATCCATTTGGGTAAAAAATGAAAAGTACACTTTCGCAAAGGAAAAATATTTAGTCATACACTCCCAAACTTTAACACTGTTCTTTCTGAATAGCAGAATTATGGATAATTTTTATTTTCTTTTGATTTTGTATATTTTCTAATCTCTTTATAATTTTATAGGCATCACATTTATTTTTCTTTAAATGGAAATAAGGTGTGATGACCCACGTAAACTAAAATTGGATAGGCATGGGAAAAACACTTCTTTTTGATATACTTTTTCAAGAACTGGTAATAAAAGGGGTTGTTCCACTTCCTTTGGAATCTTATAGTCTTTTTCAAAATTAGAGAAGAATCCAGTTGTATCAGTGGGCAGTGTAAATTCCATCAGGAGACTTTAACGGATTTACTCATTAAGAGCCTGACATGTCAGGCTAGAAACCCACTGAGAGTTTCAGCCTTTGTCTCATCCTGAATCCAACAAGAAGTGAAGTCTGCTTAGCAGAGTGTTCATTACACAATAAATTGAATGTAGCCACTGAAGATATTCATGCAAATATCTTCATTAGTAAAATTATGCAATTAACCTGAAATACATGCTAAATGAAGCAGCCAAATTGTTGCATATCTTCCCAGCTCTTAATTATAATTTTGGTAATCAATTTTTCTCCTGATTACCAAAACGAAAAAAAAAAAATCTTCAGCGTATGCACAGATCTGAGGCTGAGCTGGAATGCGGGATAAAGCCCTGAATCGTTTTTAGCAAAGAAGGCCATTAACCTTTCCTGTGTTTTTGTTCATTGCAGGCATCTCCTGCTAATGCTCGTTGCTCAAGATGATTGGATTTTAACAAGAGCTTTTTGGATAAAGCATCAGTCCTTCCTGAACTGTACGTTTTGCAAGCGCCACTGTCATTAAAGGTTACGTTTATCATCTTCCCAGCGTATATTTCTAAAATGGCTTTTGACTGCGGTGTAGAAATTTTCCTTAAGTGCAAAGGGACATCCAAGCTCACGCCCCAAGGTACTCAGACAACCCTGTCCTCGTGGTCACGTGTCCCACCTTCTCTGGTCTCTTGTTCCAATGTACTGAGTTAGAGGATTTGAGGGTGGGAAGACAACGCAGTACAGCAAAGCCCTGGGGGAAGTGCTTAGTCCTGGGGAGGCTGGATTTCTAGGATCTATAAAATGGAGAAGAGAACAAATTCACAAGCCAGTGAGGATTGAGATGAGTAGAGTCTCTGGCACATGTAAAGGAGAAAATATATTTGCTGACATTTAGATTGATATCTTTTAACATGTTCTCCCTGAAACAGTCCACCTCCTAAGACTAAACCGGAAGTTATCACCTCTAGATAGGACAGGGCAGGTGGGTACCTGATCTTTCTAGCAGGATGTTGATTTTGACCATTTGACCTTAGAGTTCCTCCCAAGATGTCGAAATGCCGAATGCTCAGTCATGAGAGTAGAGCTGGGAAGAACACATATATGATATAGAGAGAAAAGCCAGGAAGGCAGGGCCTGGGAGGGCAGGTTGTGCACTGCACAAGGACGCCCTCTAAGGGGTGCCTGCCGTTCACGGCAGAGATGCTGTAGATTTGTGTATTTACCCTGAGAGTTTTCTAGATACAAAATCAGTACATTACAGTGATTTTCTGCCAGATGGAAGTAAAGTATCCTGAGGAAGGGACGCATCTTTCTAAACTGCACAAAGACACTGTACAGGCTCCCGTGTGGGGCACGCCCTCTGTTGCTGACTCCACAGGAAATGTCTGGGGAGCAGAAGGGAAGATCAGGCACGTGGGTCCTTCGGAGGAGACCCTGGTTGGGGAGTTATGGGGGAACCCGAGGGTGGAGGGCTTCTGCCTGGTTCCTGCTCAGGACCTGGAAGGGGGCTGCACCCCGGGTGGTCCCAGTCACGTCAGGGTGAAGCTGGGGATGCAGCAAGATTAGAAGAGAAGGCCTGAAGGGCCGGGCAGGCTCCTGGCAGGAAACATGTGGTCAGTTCAGACTGGGAACTTGACGAAGATGTGGGCAGAGCAGAGAAAAGCCAGTAAAAGCAGAGAGCCCTGGCCCTCCTCAGCCCGCACAAGGCCGCGGGGTGGGTGTGGCGAAGCTGGACGGACAGGCTGCCCTGCAGAGCTGGGCCTGGGGGAGAAGCCCAGGCAGGGAGGGAACTAATTCCCAACCTCACTGTCCCCGCTCCCTTTGTGTGTGTGTGCGTGTGTCTCCGCGTGTGCGTGTATGGTAGGTGTAGTGTGTGTGTCTTCCCAACATGAACCAAGTACGTAACGCCAAAGGCTGGAGCTGGATTTGACGCTGACCGCCCGTCCCCAGAGCCCGTGCCCTGACTGCCCGGCTCCACTGCCAGCCTGGCGGGAGGAGCGCCCTGGTAAGGATGTGGCCCAGTGCCCTGGCCAGAGCAGTAGGGGAGGCTCCCCCTGCCCGGGAGACTGTATGGGAGAGACCTTGTTTCAGATCGCCCACAAACTGTTATTTTGGGGGCCAAGAAGGAGGGGGGACTCCAGATAAAGGGCCCAGGGCCCAGCTGGGATAAACGTGTGGGGTGGGAAAGAGCGTGACTCTCAGCATCAGCAGGGAGTTCAAGGTGGCCTGCGTGTGGGAGAGGCCTGGGTTGCATCTCGCTCACATGGGCTTTCTCACCAAGCCACGGGCAGATGGGCTCCAGAATCAGCATACATGGAACTCCCTACCAGGATTCCAAAACTCTCCTCCTAGCGTGCCAGCACATGTGCCCTCTGCCTTCCCAGAAAATGTCCCTTCCGGAAAACCTCTGCTAGTGAGATAGAGGAAGGATGTGTTGTGTGTGTGGTGTATGGGTGCGTGTGTGCGTGCGCGTGTGTGTGTAGGGGGGGAAGAGGGGGGAAGAGAGGGTGGAAGAAGAAGATAGTGAAATCAAACCCTCCTCTAACACTCAATCCCAGAAAGTTAAATGATTACGGTACCCTTATGATGGAATGTTCTAGAACCATGAAAAAAATCTTATTTCTCAAAAATAACAGATCATCAGGGGCTTCCCTGGTGGCGCAGTGGTTGAGAGTCTGCCTGCCGATGCAGGGGACGCGGGTTCGTGCCCTGGTCCGGGAAGATCCCACATGCCGTGGAGCGGCTGGGCCCGTGAGCCATGGCCGCTGAGCCTGCGCATCTGGAGCCTGTGCTCTGCAACAGGAGAGGCCCGCGTACCACAAAAAAACAAAGCAAAACAAAACAAAACAAAAAAACAAAAAACAGATCATCAACAGTTGGAATGACAGATGCAGAAGTCTTTGATAAAATCTTAGCAACCGGCATAGAACAACTCATTAGAGAAGGGTCGCCCAGACCACATCGGCTTTCTTCTTCATGTAATTTATCACTACATAAGAGAAAACATTTAAAAGCATTAATAACTGAAGCAGAAAATTAAAAAAAAAATGATTCGATGCCCTCTTTTCATAAAGGCTGGAAAAACAGTAGTTAGAGGGAGTTTTCCCTTAACACAATGACCCTTTGCATTTGAAATTCAAATCCAACAGATTTAAGCAAGAGCCTGCCTTCTGCGCTTGGCACGGTGCCAGGGCCTGGGCCGGCCTCACCTGTCCTCTCCGCCTTGTGTAAACCTCACTCTGCTCCTGCACTGCCTCTCCGGCCTCATCTCCTCCCATTCTCCCCCTTGCTCATTTAGCAGCAGCCTGGTTGGCCTCCCTGCTCTCCTGCAGCATCCCAGCTTTGCTTCTGCCACAGGGCCTTTGCACGGAGGGCTCCCTCTGCCTAGGACACTTCCCCCTGCCCCTGATATCCCCATAGCTGGCTCCCCCATTTCTTTGAGGTCTCAGTTCAAATGTCACTGTTTCCACAGGGACTTTCTTGAGAAACCTATGTAAAAAAAAACAAGGGCCAACCCAACTGCCTACCAGAGATCTCTCCATCTCTCCTCCCTGCCTGTTTTTTCTCTCTCATCATCATCTGCGTACCACATACTGACTTGTTTATTTACTGTCTGTCTTCCGCTGCCAGAATGCCAGGACCACGAGGGCAGGGCCTTTATTCGCTGTTTCTCAGGGCCCAGAACAATGCCAGGCACAATAATTGCTCAGAGAATATTTGTTGCATGAATGAACGGAATGGCCAAATGGCTCTGCCCTGCGGGAGAAGCTGTAACGTTCACAAATCCTCTGTTTCAAACCTTCTTGCTTAGGAATTCTGTTTGCTTGCATTTAAACATTTATTTCTGAAAAGGCAAAGTATGCTCCTGGCGTAAAACTCTAAAGACACGGACTTAGGCGTACACAGTAAACATGAAGCTCTCCTCCCAACCAGGGAGACTACTCCCCTTCCCAGTCCATAGATGGAAGGGGTGGCTCAAGTGTAATTTATTTACTTATTTATTTTTATACATTTATTTTTTTTAAATTTTATTTATTTTTGGCTGCGTTGGGTCTTCGTTGCTGGGCGCGGGGCTTTCTCTAGTTGCGGCGAGCGGGGCAGAGTACAGGCTCTAGGCATGCAGGCTTCAGTAGCTGTGGCTCGCAGGCTCAGTAGTGGTGGCTCGTGGGCTCCAGTTGTGACGCACGGGCTCTAGAGCACAGGTTCAATAGTTGTGGCACACGGGCCTAGTTGCTCCGCGGCATGTGGGATCTTCCTGGACCAGGGCTCGAACCCATGTCCCCTGCACTGGCAAGCGAATTCTTAACCACTGCTCCACCAGGGAAGCCCCCGCAAGTGTAATTTAAATTTGCATTTCTTTTTGCCAAGTGAGACTAGGCCTCTTATTAAGAGCAGTTAATAGCTGTTTTTTCTGAGGACTGTCTGTTGATTGCCTCACGCATTTTTTTTCTTGTTGATTCATCAGAGCGCTTTTCATGTTAAAGAAATCAGGCCTATGGATATGCAAATAGGTTTTCCCAGTCTGTCACATCCTCTCGCTTGTTTGTGGCGTGCACTTTCACACAGAACAGCTTCATTTCCCTGTCAAATGTATCAATATCCTTCATGGCTGCAAAGCCATGGAAAAGCTTCCTTTACTCAAAAATTATACACAATTTTTCATGCATGTTTTTGTGATCCTTTTACTTGCTGTTTGCATTCAGATTAGGAGTAGACTTGACCCTTTGTATTCCACGCAACACGCCAGGAAGTTACCCTTCGATTTACTGTGAGCCCACAAAGTCTGTCCCAGGGAAAACACCAAAAACTGAAGCACCACGGTTTGTGGTTAGAAGGTGTCTTTCGTGGTTTCTAAAAACCACAGGGGCTGGGGGACGGGCTGCGTGTCAGGGGACTTATACAGCTGTCCTGCTCGTGGTGCCGCCCTGGAGGTCCAGAGAGGGTCAGTAATGAAGATCTCCCCCCGGCGCAGGGCTGGAGGCTGTCTGGGGCGCCTCCTGAGGTTTCTGGACATGGCATCCACGGCAGAAGAATCCTAGGGAGGTGAAACCCCGTGACGGGGCTCTAGCACACAGTGTTCTGGAATTTCTATCTCATTGGGATTCAAAGAAATCCAAATATGAGTGAACCGGAGAGGAGTCTTGAGGGTAGGGGATCCCGTAGGTGCCTTTTCTTGGAAACTCTGCACCCTTGACGGTAGGAGGGTCTGCTCTGTCCTGACACTTCTGAGCTCACTCCTTCTCAGGCTTTGGTATCAGCTTGTCTTCTGAGGAAGGAGACGCTTGCTTTTCTCATTTCCTCTTCGTCTCCCCCTGGGTCATTTCCTACTATGGCCACAGCAACCCTCTGCATGCTGATCGCTTCCAAACATGTTATCTCTGCTGTATGCTTTTAAAGCCAGACGTTTTGAGGCAGAGTGCTAACTTGGAGGAAACTAGGAAGAATATTTAGTTATTTGGTTTTTTAAAACATTAATACCTTTATCGTTTCAAAAAATGATAACACGGTTATGTTTTCTGAAAGCTGAACAATGTATAAAAGGGCAAAGAATAATTCTCAAGAAAAAAACACCCTCAGTAGTCTACTCCCCACAAACAACCATCCTTCTCAGTATTTGGTCTCTGCTCTATGGATAAAAAAACCAACCAATATGCTTTGTTGAAAAGGAGGAATTTTACTATACATACTCTTTTTAATGAGAAAGCATTTGATTTTACTTACATTTGATAGTAACAGAATCTGAAGTTGAACTAAAGAAATCTCCACATTTTGGACACACACACATGCACACGATCAAGAGAAACAAGTTCACTGTCCATTTAAACCTAAGAAAAAAGCTGATAAAAACCACAGAAGCTGAATTCATTAACTTTTTCTAAGACTCCATGTTTTAACTCTAGATGGTATTTACTGACTTTCTGGCATGAAAAAAATTTTAAATGTTGAAAATCTGGGGAGAAAAGCAAATTAGATAATTACAGTTGTGACACTTGAATTAATTAGTTTTGTCTTCTTGACTCTGTTTTAGAGCTGAAATCGAAGAAGACAAAAACACAATTCAGTGGCTTTGAAGATTTTTTGCCTTCTGACTTTGCCTCAGCAGTAAGAACTTAATATGAGTGGAAAATTAAGATTTCTGGTATACACAACAAAGACAAACTAAGGAATTCCACAGAGTTCAAATTACTGTCAGTGTTCCCAAGTGGCACTTTTTATCTGTGGTTGAGGGAAGGAGAAATATCAACCTTGCTAATAAGTAAGATAACCAGTTTGAGTGTAATTCCCTGGAATGTATTACTGCATGGTTTGGTTTTTAAAGCAGGCAGGGGACCTGGAACTGAAATTTGGATGTTCTTTACAATCCACAGAAAAGACATGACAAGTTGTTCTAATGCGATTAGAAGATTATGCCTGATCACATTTCTCTTTCTAAGCATATCGTCTATGAAATTGGCAATAAAAAAAGAGATCCTTGTTGTTGTAACTTGATCCTCCTACTCCGTGGAATTAATCCATCCAACAGAAATAAAGGGTTGCTTCCCTCGTATCTCTCTTCATTTGTTCATTCATTCATCAATTCTTTCTTTTGCTCATGGTCTCATTCATTCATTCAATAAATACTCATCGGGAATTTGCTAGTGCCAGCACCCCGCTAAGCATGAAAGAAACAATGATGAATGTAGCAGTCAGTGTTTGCTGGGTAACAAGTCACACTATTACTTAGTATTGAAACTCAGTTTGATTTACAAGTATTAAGATATTTTTAAAAGGAACCCTCCTACACTGCTGGTGGGAATGTAATTTGGTACAGCCACTATGGAGGACAGTATGGAGGCTCCTTAAAAAACTAAAAATAGAGTTACCATATGATCCTGCAATCCCACTCCTGGGCATATATCCAGAGAAAACTATATTCGAAAAGATACATGCACCCCAATGTTCACAGCAGCACTATTTACAATAGCCAGGATATGGAAGCAACATAAATGCCCATCGACAGATGAATTGATAAAGAAGATGTGAGATATATATATATATATAGATAGATATGTAGATATATACAGATATATAAAATGAAATACTACTCAGACTAAAAAAGAATGAAATAATGCCATTTGCAGCAACATGGATGGACCTAGAGATTATCATACTAAGTGAATTAAGTAAAAAAGAAAAAGGCAAATATCATATGATATAGCTTATATGAGGAATCTGAAAAAAAAGATACAAATGGGGGCTTCCCTGGTGGCGCAGTGGTTAAGAATCTGCCTGCCAATGCAGGGGACACGGGTTTGAACCCTGGTCCGGGAGGATCCCACATGCCGTGGAGCCACTAAGCCCGTGAGCCACAACTACTGAGCCTATGCTCTAGAGCCCGCGTGCCACAACTACTGAGCTTGTGCTCTAGAGCCCGCGTGCCACAACTACTGAAGCCCATGCACCTAGAGCCCGTGCTCCGCAACAAGAGAAGCCACCGCAATGAGAAGCCCGCGTACTGCAACGAAGAGTAGCCCCCGCTTGCCACAACTAGAGAAAGCCCGAGCACAGCAACGCAGACCCAACGCAGCAAGCAAGCAAGCAAGAAATGAACTTATTTACGAAACAGAAATAGACCCATAGACATAGGAAAAAAACTTATGGTTATCAAAGGGGAAGGTGGAGCGGGGGATAAATTAGGACTTTGAGATTAACACATACACACTACTATAAATAAAATAAATAATCAACAAGAACCTACTGTACAGCACAGGGAACTCTACTCAGCATTTTGTAATAATCTATAAGGGAAAAGAATCTGAAAAAGAATATATATATTCTTTTCTGCTTATATATATATAGTTATATATACATACAACTGAATCACTGTGCTGTATACCTGACACTAACACAACACTGTAGATTAACTATACTTTAATAAAAAACAGAGAAAAGATATTTAATTCTCACCAAAACCTTATGACATAGAGTATGAGCCCCATTTTTAACATCAGTACACAGAAGCACAAAGAGGTTATTTAACTCTCGGGGTCTAGGGGAGATAGACAGTGAATAAACGAACCATGTATAAAAGTCTAGGTGGTCTGTATACAAGTCTACTTCCACTATTTTCTGCAGGTTAGGAATATTTCTTAGTTGAACATAACTACAGGATGGCTGTATAATCACAGTTATGCTGAGTCTGAAGAGAGATCGTAGCCGGTACCATCAGGGCACAGATCACAGAGTGACCTGTCCTATGCTAGACGTTGCTATGGAAGGTCTCTCCCCAGAAGGGATGTTCAAACTCCCATCTAAAGGATACAAAAAAGAATAAGGGAGAGGGAGAGGGGTGGGGAGAGAGAAAGGCTCCAGGAACACAGTCACCAGTGTTTGTGAATCACCACTAAAGCACAGTACAGAGTGAAGTCTCGACCAGGTAAAGTGTGTCGCCATGCTGGGCAGCAAAGAGGGCTACCTCACCTGGAACCCTGAGGGGACTTCTCCCTCTTAGGAGAATCACCCACAGGTTTTGAAAATAAGTTGCACCGTTTAAAACTCCAGAACAAAATTAGAAAGGCAGATGCCAAATGGGAAAACATTCTAGCCATGTGTGTTAGTCCAATCATTAATTCATTCAACTACTGAGTGCAGACTAGATTCTACAGTTCCAAGGATCTACCCAAGGATCTACCCAAACATGTACCCATATAGAAAAAGAGTGCGGGGGGCATTCTCTAACATATGTTCAAACTTGATTCATTTTTTTTTACCACATTCCCTCCCCCACACCACCAACATGTCTTGATAATCATCATCGGTATTGACTGGCCTAGCTCATTCTTTTTTTTTGTTTGTTTGTTTTTGTTTTTGCAGTATGCGGGCCTCTCACTGTTGCGGCCTCTCCCGTTGCGGAGCACAGGCTCCGGACGCGCAGGCTCAGCGGCCATGGCTCACGGGCCCAGCCGCTCCATGGCACGTGGGATCCTCCCGGACCGGGGTACGAACACGCGTCCCCTGCATAGGCAGGCGGACTCTCAACCACTGCACCACCAGGGAAGCCCTGTTTATTTACATCTTGATGGATTTTAGGTTTTTATAAATTTCTCCTTTTGCAACCAGGGCTACCAGGAATATCTTTGTTCTTGTCTCTTTGTACATGGGTAAGTTTTTCTTTAATATCTAGAAATGAACGTGCTGCATTCTAAACATTTTAATAGCTACTGCGACAATACCCTCCAGTAAAGCTGTACCAATTTGTATCCTTATCAACGTATAAAGAGAGTATCCATTCCTCTGCCAATGCTAGGTATCATCAATCATTAAAATATCTAACAAACCGAAAAGCCCAAATAACCCCCAAACCATACCACCACAGCAAAAATAAACAAACAAAAACCAACTACAATCCTGATTTATCATTGTTGAGGTAGTTTGAACTTGAATGTCCTATTTTTCAGTGTAGTCCTCATCAATTGTAAAGTGGCTGAGTTTATGAGACACTATCTCACTGTCCAGGAGCAGTTTGCTTTGGGAAATTGCCCAGTTTTCTTTAAAAGTTTGTGGATGAATTGAGGGTTACGCGGCCTCCAAATGAAGTTTAAGGTTTATAGCAAATTGTATGGGTCTGAAGGATATCAAAGTAACGGCTCAGAGCCATTTCGAAGGCTTACAAGGCTCCTATCAGAATAAGAGCATATATGGGCAGGGAATCCATGATTTGCCTAGGGCTTACGCATTATAGAATTCCTTTTCGGGGTAATAACACACGTCGGCAGGCCACCTTTCCTTCTGAGCAGAGTAAATGTGATAATGCTCTATTCCTTGCATTCATCAAGAAAGGGTGGTACTAGCCACATTGATAAACGTAGGCTTTATGATTTCAGAAGTTGTTTATGAAAAGAATGACTCAGTAAATGCAGATGTGAAACCACAAGAAATCTGAACTGGGCTTTCGACCGGGGCTGGTTTAATAAAAGCCATTATGTTTTACTTTATACTTAAGACATTTATATTTTAAATTTAATAAGTTGAAGTCTTAAGTGGCATACTTTTATTAAACATGGAATTGACTGAATACAATGGGGTTTTTTTCCTTTAAAAATGATTCCAAATTGGACTGAATTGATTCTAAGCGCTCAAGACTGGAACATTTAGTGAAGTCACTGGTAGGGATAGAAAACACACCCAGTGAACTAGGCCCTTATTCTTACGGAATTTCATGTTACGTTACTCACAGAGAATGCCATCACTCCTCTCGGAAGGCTCACACTTATAATAGAACAGTGCTTTCTGTGGTTTTGGGGTGTGATCACTACGAAACTGAATTTAAGAAAACCACCGTATAATACTGAACCCATATAAAGAATTCACCTCTTGCACCAAGCTATCCAATCCATAAGAAACTCCTGTTGATTCCACCTCTCAAATACACATCTGATTCATCCAGTTCTCCGTGTCCATGGCTCGTCTATGGCACCACGATCCCTTGTCTGGACCCCTGCCTGCGCCAGTGCAGCCTCCCAGGGCTCTTCCGGCATCCACTCCAGCTCTGGGTGGCAGATGTAGTTTGGTACCAATCCGGCAACTGTCACCCTCCTTGCTAAGAACACCCGAAAAACGAAAGAGAGGGTGATCCCATCTCCACCCCAGGGGTAGATTCTGGTTAGTCGCAGCCAATCAGGGTAGCCCTGTTTTCACTGCAGTGGATGGTCCAATGGGCCATGAGGACAGTTTCCTCCTTGCTAAGAAAAAGGTACTGGAGGTGTTGATATTCTCTCCTCTGGATACTGATGTACGTGGATGTGATGCCTGGAGGGAGGGCCCCCATCGGGTCACCAGCCCCAGGGTGAGGCCAGCACACTGCGGGTGGCCTGGGGCTCCAGCCACAGATGTCTCCTCTGAGTTGCCAGCAGCTCCAGGACCTCTTGAGCTGAGAGCCTCGCTCGCAATGACCAATTTCTGTGCCCATCTTTCCTCACTCCTTTGCCCAGCCCAATTCTTTCTGCTCCTGTAAATCTTCCTCCCCGCTAGACCTGGACTTTCTTATAACCCGTATCCTAGTTTCTCAGACTTTGCTTGCTTTGATGACCTTGACAGTTTTGAGCGGCACCGGATGGGTATTTTGTAGAATGTTCCCGTTTCGGAATTTGTTTGATGTTATTCTCACGGTAAGAGTTTGGTGATGAGTTTTGGGGACCAAGACTTTCAGAGGTAAAGTGTCTTTCTCGTCACATCAGTATCAAGGAAGGGTACGTACGATCAACATGACTTATCACTGTTGATGCTGACCTCGATTTCTTTGGTTTTTCCACTGTACAGTTGCTCTTGGGAAGGTCGCTCTGTGCCGCCTACAGCTACGGAGGGGGGGTTCTGCTCCCCCAGAGAGCCATTCAGGGAAGGCTCGGCAGGTCTGTCAGGGAGTCCCCCAGCCAGGGTCTCCGTCAGAGGAGCCTGCGTTCTCCAGGAGTGGACCAGGCTCAGTGTCTCTGCCACACTCCGTCACTGGCTGGGCACAGCGTGGCCATGGCAAGTGTGGCCTCGGTACAGACGTGGCAATGGCTTTCAGGAGGCGGCAGCTGAGTCTGTGGGGCAGTCCCCCTCCCTGCAGTTGGAGATCTTTGGGACACCTCCTCATGGAAGCCTGGGCCACAGGGAGAAGCCACATGTAAGCGCTCCCTTGGCAGTCCCAGCCGAGGTCCCAGGCAGCCACCAGCATCAACCACCAGCCACTTGAGAGACGAGACCGCCAGCGTCCGAGCCTCCCGGAGAAGGCCCTGGGCACCACGGAGCGGCGACACGCTCTTGCTGCCGCGCCCCATCCCAATTCCTGACCCAAAGAACGTTCAAGCATTAAAAAAGTGGTTGTTTTTCGCCACTAGGTTTTGGGGTGATGTGTCATGCAGTGCCAGTAACTGGAACGCTGCCCGCCTCACGTCCATGAGGACAGCCTGTCCCTTATAATAACCCCCCGTTTTGCTGATGTGGCCGTGGTGGCTTCTGTGACATCCACCCTGAAGCGTCACTGAAGACTCTCTCTGGCCTGTGGCTTAAGCAGTCTCTGGAGACACCGGTGAAGAGTGCTGAGAGGAACATTCTGCTTTTGACAGCAGCAAAAACTGCACAGCCACCGAGAGCTCTTCCAAGCCTGGGGCTCAGTCCTCCTGCACCCAGGCCATGGGTGTTTCTCCTCCTTGGTAAAGGCGCTTTATAATTCACCCTTAAAAATGTGTTCATTTGAAGGGATTGGGCGCTTGCAGTAGAATGGGAGGAACGAGCCGCTCAGTGCCCCTGGGCAAGCCTACGACCCACATGGTTCCATGAGAAGCGTTTTCCCACCCGGGTGGGAAGGCTCAGCCTCTTCTGAGCAACGCAAACTGAAATGGTGAGACCAACCCTTTGACACAAGGACGCTTCTGGCAAGGTCTTCAGAACCGCTATTTTCTGCTTATATAAAGAAATTGAAGTGTGATTTTGCACAAACAAGATTTGCTGATCTCTAATGCATCCCAGAGTGTTTATTTACCACCTTTTGGAAAATTAGAATTTGTTTAAACAAAAGATTTTCTTCTCATAATCTATTTATGGCTGACATTGCAAAAGTCATTTCACAGTACGACTCAAAGAGCAAGAAGAAGAAAGTGAGAGGAAAGGGCAGAGGGATGACAAGGGTCACAGATCATGGGAGAGGAGTAATTACTAGTTTTTAGCTGTCCACTTTATGCAAGCACAGACCCGGAGGGGGGCGAGAAAGAGATGAAGGGGAGGAGAGAGAGGGGAGAGACCACTGTTGGGACCTACTGGGCATTTGTCCCAGCTCTCCTTCCTAAAGGTACTGTGATTCCATTCAGCAGGTACTCCATTCTCAAAGCAGACACCCCTCAGGAGAAGCTGCTCCCACCCCTGGCTCCAGGATGTGTCTGTACCATCCGAGGGCATTGAGAGACAGTAGAGCGTGGGCGGAAATTCTGGAGTCAGCCGGCTTAGACGAAAATCCCAGCTTTTCCACTTACAAGCTGTGCAACCTTGCCCAAGTAGCCTAACTTCTCTGGGCCCGAGTTTCCTCATCTGTAAAGTGTGGATAATAATTACACCCTTCTTCTAGGGCTGCTAGAGGATTGAGTTAGTACTGTAAAGTGCTTAGCATGATGCCTGACACAGAGTAAATGTTTCATTTAATAAATAAACCCAATCTCATTCGCATTCGCAGTATTTGGTTCAGGAACGACGTGACTGTCTCCAGCCAAACATACAGGAGAGGGAACTGACCCCTTCCTGACTTACTGCTGTGTGAGAAAAAACAGCCCCCACCTGTTTCATGGAGCATCAAGGGGGCCTGATAGTCACCGCTGAAGCCCTCCTAACAAAATAATTCCACCATCAGTGCCTCAGTCAACAGCTGGCTATGAGCTCTCAGCAGGTATCCTGCACACTTGGGAAGTTTTGTGACGTGAGAAAACAAAAGCTGCAACTTACCCTCAAATGCAGTGATGTTCTCAGCATATTACCTCAACCATTCACAAGGCTGGCGCAATGAGACATTTCATAGATACTGCCAACTAAAAATCGGCACTGGCCGTCTGCCTCTACAAGGATGCAGTCACAGGCTGCTGTGAGTCCTGACCTTCCACACCCCCTGAAAGGAGATCAGGAACGAGGCCCTCTGGGCTCTGGGAAAAGCTGGCACAACAGGCCTTCCAACAGTTAGCTACTTCCAGGAGATTTTATGAGCCCAGTTCTCGCGCCCCCTTATATGCAGAAAATCACTAAAACCACGTATGGTGACATCCGCTCGTGACTAGCAGCAACCTTATGCAAAAATCTGTGCTTCACTGCATGTACCCCCTTCACCAGAATCACACATATACTGACCTTCCCCCCAGCCTCTTTAGAGCACTCTCTCAGAGGTATCTGAAATGCTGTCTCCTGGGCTATACTCATTCTGCCTCAATGAAAAATTAACTCACAACTCTCACTCTGTGCTTTTTTTTTTTTTTTTTTTTTTTTTTTTTTTTGTGGTACGCGGGCCTCTCACTGCTGTGGCCTCTCCCACTGCGGAGCACAGGCTCTGGACGCGCAGGCTCAGCGGCCATGGCTCACGGGCGCAGCCGCTCCGCAGCATGTGGGATCTTCCCGGACCGGGGCACGAACCCGTGTCCCCTGCATCGGCAGGCGGACTCTCAACCACTGCGCCACCAGGGAAGCCCTGTGCATTTTTTTTCAGTTGACAATATTTACTTAAACATGTGTTGGTCTTCACAATCTCCCTTTGGTATCTTGGGGTCCATGCCACTTTTCTTCCAGGTCCCCATTATGCCCATACATAGGGAAAGTTCAGAGGCCCGGCGCCCGGGACCACTTATACTCCGTGAATAAATGGCTGAGTGTTCAGGGTCCACAGGCCACCTGAGGACCAGGCGTGCCCTGGCACGTGACCCAACGAGGTCACCTGAGGGCGCTGCCAGCGTCCGTGGGGCAGCAGCAGCTCAGCGCCGGCTCTCACATCATTCAAGGTGATCGCAGGTGCCGCCATCTAACCCACGAGCCTAACCGCAGGTAAACAACAGACACACACACGCGCACACACACCTGCACGCCAGGTACGCGGTGGCGCCGAGCCTCGGCCTCGGCTTCCCCGTCTCGTGCTTAGGTTGGCAGGAAAAGGCTCCCAACTCTCACTGTCCGCGTGCGGTCGGCTTGCTGCCGCACGTCCCGGCACGTCCCTCGTGCAGAGGCCCGGCGCCACTTCCCATTGGCCACAGCAAGTCACGTGGCTATGCCGGCGGCAGAGCGTGAGTAGCGCCACGCCCCCCGCAGGTCCGGTAGGTGGATGTGACCCCCAGCGCTCAGCAAGGGAGTGAAGAACTGGAGCGCGAATCCAAGCAATCAGCTATTTAGGGCTGCTCGTGGTGGCTGTGACCTTGGACTGCCCACCCCCTTGGCCAGGCTACCACAGAGCAGAGTAGAAGTAACCAGATGCTCCTTTAAAGTACGGATTTCTCCGTCATTTCAGGGACCTGGAACTAATACCTTGTCAGGGTTCCTCTCCCCGCCAATCCCCGCAGCTCCGTTACCACGGGAGAACAGCAGGGGCCCTCGTGCTTGTCGAGGAATTAAATACAAAGAAAGAAAGATGACTCTAGAAGTAATGCATAAATATGACCGTTATAAAATTCAAACAATAAAGAAATGTACAAAGGAAAGATATTAACTCATCCCTCACCCTTCTCCCTGCAGGCTGACATCGTGATCTCCGCTTGCCTCTGCCTCCTGGCTGTCCCCGAGTGCTCTTTTCTTCACAGTCCATGGGCCTGGCCAAACCATCTGTGCTGTCCTCAAACTTCTGTCCTGTGGGGTGCTTAGGAGTTGAATTCTCTCCTCCTTCCCAGGCTGCTGTTGCCTCCCTGGAACTTCTGGAGTCATTCAGAAATGGAGGCTTGTAAAAATAAGCCAGGATTCCTTACACTAAAGTGCAACTTGACCTGGCATTTCTGCGGGAACAGCTACGCCAGGCCACATGGGTTCTCCTTTCATCAAAGGCCGAGCCTCCTATTCCCTCTTGTTGATGTTGACGGGCCCAGTGTCAGCCCAGGAACCAGTATGTCTTGACCGTCCCATAATAGGCAGGGCAGAGCAGCTTCTTTCCTATGCTCGTGCCCCCAACCGGTAACACCGGCCAAGGAGGGGCAGTCGGCTGGGGAGGAAGGGTGGTCTGCGCAGGGGCCTTGGCTGCAGCAAGGGGACCGCCGTTCAGTGTCCGGCTCTGCCATTTGCCTCTCCCCTGACCTTCCCGTATCTTCAGTACAAAGGTCCCAGCCCTTTCCCTCATTCTGTCAACCGAGTACTGAGTATTAGAAAGGTCTCCGCCTCAACGGGCTTGAAGCATTAAAGTGATTACCACGTGGAATATTCTGGATTTGTCTGCTGTCTGGCCTGCTAAGGAGGACCCTGGCAGTGTCAGCTCAGCTTTCTTGGTTACTAAGCTGGGGGGGAAGGTCGACTGGAGAAAAGGAGAGAAACTTAACCCATGGCTTTCGGGGGCAGCCACACCTGGATACAAATCTTGGCTCTGCCAACCGCTGTGTGGCCATGCACGGAGTGTCTTTCAAGCGGTGGGAGCTGCGAGGGAATTTTAATCACCAGTAGTCGACTGGTGTGATGTAGGGGGCCTGTAATCATTTCCTGGGTCTGCTCAACAAAGTGACACAATGTGGAGGGTTCACAGCAGCAGAAACGTGTTCTCTCGTATTCTGGAGGCCAGAAATCTGAAATCTAGATGCCAGCGGGGCCACATTCCCTCTGCAGCTGCTGAGGGAGGGTCCTTCCTTGGCTCGTCCAGCTTCCGGTGGCTCTGGGCATCCTAGCGTTCCTTGGTGTGGCTGCATCACACCAATCTCTGCCTCCATCCTCATGTGGCCCCTCCCTGGGGTGTTTTGTGTCTGTCCCAATTTCCCTCCTATAAGGACCCCAGTCCTTGAACTTCAGGCCATCCTAATCCATTATGACCCCCTATTAACTCGATTACATCTGCAAAGACCCTATTTGCAAATAAGCTCACACCCATAGGTAGCAGAAGTTAGGACTTCAACATACCTTTTTGGGGGGACACAATTCTAGTCACCATAGTGCCCTTCCCATATCGCCCACCTTTGCCACTTGACCCCCGACTTGCCAGCAACCTTCAGCTCTTCGCCTGAGAGCTTTATTTTGCCCCTGGAACCTCTGTTGCCACAAATGCCAGTGAATTAACATCACTTCATTCCCACTCCCTCCGCCCCCAGCAGGGCTCAAGCAATGGCTGATGGAAGTTGGTATATAAATATTCCAGCCTCCTTACCCCTTGGGGGATAAGTCTGAGGCACGCCCTAGACTGGTTCCCAGAGTGCCTCAGGGGTACCAAGCCGTGGTGCCCACAGTGGAAGCTGGCTTGACAACCCACCCTTTATCAGCTGCGTTCCCTTCTCTGCCTCATTTTCCCAGTCCCTGATGTGTTTCTTTCACCTCTCACATACTTACACCTTAGGGTTCACTGCTGGGGGAACCCAAATAAGACATTAGACACTCAGTAGTCCTTCCCCTGCGATAGGAAAGCAGGAAGTGGCACAGCTGGGCAGGGCTTAACAAGGCAAGCATCTTCTTGAGCTACCAAAAAGGCATCTGCTGCAATCTGGCTGCAGAAACACAGAAAGTGGGAAGAGCATATGTCTGAGAGTAGGAGATTCACGTTGGATTAACTAGCTGTGTGGTTTGGGGCAGGTCACTTAACCTCTCTGTGCCTCCGTTCCCCCTCTTTAGAGCCGTGATGGGGGACCAGATGACCTCTAGAATCCTTTGTGTTTCTGGGACTCTGGGATCCGGCCGCCTGCTCCTCCGCAGCTGCGACTTTCAACAACTTCTTCGCCTGGCTCATCTATTTATTATAACTTTTTTTATTTATTAATGTTTTGAAGGCAGAGAAGGCATAGAAAGTGGGCTTTGTCTCTGAGGGCAGGCTCATGTTTTTGTATGGGTTCAAGAAAACATGACATAATACAGTGGAAAGTTTTAGCATGGAAAAAGAAAAAAGTGATTTTCTTTATCCTATTTGTAATGGATATTTTCTCCTATTTGGCAACAAGATAAAGTGGGGACGTGGACTGACTTAGGGGTCAGGCGATCTGGGTTGAATGCCAGCTCTGCTTCATACTAGCTGTGTGATGTTGGGCAAGCTTATTCACTCATTCAGTGAATACCTATTCATGGGTGTGGGTCAGGCAATGTCCAGGACATTGGAGAGTCAGTTGTGTGCAAAATGGTGAGTTCCTGCCTTCTTGGTGCTTACAGACTAGAGGGAAAGACGTTAATCAGATAACCACAGATATACCTACACACCATGAGAGGAGCTCTGAAAGGTAAGGACAGGTCACTATGAAAGTGATAAACAGGGCAAGGTCTGCAAGATTTGAAAAGGTCTCCCTGAGGAGTGATGTTTGAGCTGAGATTTAAGTAGACATAGGTGTCCGCTAGGTAAGGAGTGGAGCGGAGGAATAGCATCTCAGGCAAAAGCAGCAGCACATGCAAAGGCCCTGGGGTGGAAAAGAGCCAGCACATCCTAGAATTAGCTCGGGGGTGTCATTGACTCTTCTGTTTACAAACAAATGAATATATAAAAATGCCTCCAGGTCACTGTGGCTATCAAATGAATTACTGTGTGAGGAAGTGCCCATCAAGCGCTTCCTCTTTCCAGGCTTGGGAAAGGCAGGCAGGGAGGGCTCTCAAGTTCCTCATCCGGGGATAGAGGAGGGCGTGGGAATTGGGTTATAGGTCCCAGGAAAGCGATTACTTCATGTTGCCTCTTCATTGCACGTGGGTCAGGTGCCTTTTGCTTTAACCTGTTTATTGTTCTGGTCTCACGCTGAAGGTCATGGGTAGGCCGTATTTCTTGGGGCTTTGTTTGCTTTAGTTTTGAGAATTAGCAGTAAATCATGCAGGCTCCCGGCCATACCTTCTTGTGAATAGTTCTCTTGAGTTTGGGGACTTGCCCGACTCCAGGGGCTGACTGCAGCTAGAGGTCTGGGGCGGCTCTTAGGCTGGGTCTGGACACTAGGCTCATCTTTCAATTTGTGGGTGGAGACGGGGTCTCCACTCACACTCACCTACCTCCCATCCCCTCTTCTCTCTCCTTCCCTTCGCCCACCAAATGGGTACATGAGCCCCCTGCCCCCCAGCACTGCACATCCATGGTCTCACTGGGATGTACACAGCAATCCCTTCACAGAAATGAGAGTCAGGACGCTGGGGTGGTCCAATGATTTTCCCAAGGTTGTGAGCGATAAGCCTGGGCCAGGTTCGTGGCCTGTAACCGGTGCACAGGGCTTTGGGCTCAGGGACCCCCATCCCCTTAGAAATTCTTAATAGCTTCAGAACAAAGGACCTGCATTCCATTTTGCACTGGGCCCTGCCAGTTACGCAGCCAGTCCTGCAGTGAGAGTTGGGCTTCAAACCAGATCGGCTTCATTCCAAACCCAGTGCCCTATCGCCTTCAGCAGTGCTCTTTCTAAACCGCACATCTGTCATGGGCATTTCCCCAGGGATTCCAATGGCAGTACTGGCTTCCTTAAGGCTTTGGATGTTGATAACACAGATTCTTTTTGAGGACAGGTTTCTTTCGCAACAATGACACATCTCAGTGGGTGCCTGGAACCTTCCTCTCCTGGCGGCCTCCTGCTGATTGGTGCCACACCAGATGCCCTGAGTTAAGCTGAACGACGGGCTATGTCCAGACCGAAAGATAGCAAAGCCCAGTGTAACTCCATCACCTCCACGTTTGGCACAGTATTTACGATGAGAAATTCAACATTAAGCCTGAAATGCAGGACGTGATGGTGGTCAAGGGGTAGGAAGCAAAACAGGTAAACAGAGTTGAGAGAGAGCGGGGTCTTCCACGGCATGTCGCTGCAGCCGGCCTTCCCACGCTTCGCAAAAGGGCTCTGTGCTGGAAACCCTTCTCCCCAGCTGCTTGAAATTCACGTTGGACTGAAAGTTCTGAGAAATACTGTAGAAAAGAAACCTGTGCACTTCGCTTAGTTCGGTGTTTCCCCAGCTTAACCACTGAACTTTGTTTGTTTGGTTTTGAGAAGCAGCTATTTTTATACACTCGTTAGGAAACACCTGCTCAGATATTATACTGTTTCATGTTTCTAGTTGTGGCGGAATTATCCTTTACACAGAAGAACAAGGGCCACGGTGGGCATCTTCACTAACATGTATGTGAGCTTTCAGGCTGGTCCACTTAATGGGAGCGATGACAGGAGGGACAAGGCAGCTTGGACTTAAATTCTGACATGACACTTCTAAGTAGGTTTGCATACTTACAAGTGGGGCTACTTAGTTTATTTTAGAGAGTTCCAGCTACCTCTCTTGCGGTCCATTTGCCTAACACCTGCATACCTGCAACGTGCCAGGACTTGTGGCAGGCACCAAAGGGAACTTCAAGATAATAAAGTCCCCAGAGGCCCCCAGGGTCCCTCAGACAGTGGGGGAGACAGACACACGGCAAGGAGTTTGAGGACAATGTGACAAGTGTTAAAGGCATGTTCAAAATACTTTGGGGATCACAGAAGAAGACTACCTCTCTTTGAGAGAATGGAGGTTATTTTTTTTTTTCTGAGAGGGAATAGTTGAATTGGGTCTTAAACATTGAATAGGAGGTTACCAGGCAGAGATGCAGGTTGGGTTGGGGACATATTTCAGGGGCAATGAACAGAGAAATGTGTTGGTTGAGGTGCAGCAGGGAGAGGGGTAAGATTCAGACTCCAACTCCCAACATATGGGTTTTTCCACACCAAGCAATCCCCCGACAGCAGCTGGGTGTCCTGTAATTCAAGTCAACTCTGATACCATCTACTCAGAGGCAGCATCGAACTCCACAAGTGAAGGGCTCAGTCCTGCAAGACCACTCTCCACTTCAGGCTCCCATCACGGTCCAGCTGGTTACCTGTGCCTGTGGCCTAACGGCTATAACCAGAAGTTCCCATGACCCTCTACTCGGGTTTGATTAATTTGCTAGAACGGCTCAGAGAACTCAGCAAGATATTTTACTTCATAGATAATATCCAGACAGAAGAGCTGCATAGGGCGCGGTGTGGGAAAGGGGCAGGGAGCCTGCATGCCCTCTCCAGGTGCACCACTCTCCCCTCTGCTTCACCAACCTAGAAGCTTTCTGAGCCCCGTTTTCGGTTTTTACCGGAGGCTTCATCACCAGGGCGTGATTGATTAAATCACTGGCCACTGGCCATAGATTCAACCTCCAGCCCCTCTTGCCAACTGGAAGTCTGGGGGGTGGGACTGAGAGCTCCAACGCTCCAATCACAGGGTTGTTTCCCCTGGCAACCAGCCCCCATCCTTAGGTGGTTTCCAAAAATCACCTCATTAACATAAACTCAGGTGTGGTTTGTTCTGGATATCAAGACACCTCTACAGCTCTTATCACTTAGGAAATTCCAAGGGCTTTAGGATCCGAGCCAGAAACGGGACAACGACCAAATACATATTTCTTACTATAAATCACAGTATCACAGGGGTGGGGGGCCAGGTATGAAGGGCTTCTATCCTGGGCTGATGAACTTGGAAAGTAAGTGCCCAGAGTCTGCTCTGTACTTTCCCTACAAAGAGCCCCCAGAGCAATTTGGTAATCATCTAATTAAAAAATTAATTCTCAGATGGGGAGAGGGATGGAAAGAGAATAGAGCTACCATAAAGCAAGTACCATCACGTGTTAAACAAGGTGGTGTGGATACAGGTGCTCACTGGGGAAATTCTTTTAGCTCTGCCGTATGTTTGAAAATCTTCATAATAAAATGTTTGGTAGAGTGGACTCAATTCTAATTTATTATTTCCCTCTTCCTTTTGCAGTGCTCAGTTTTTCTTAAGCTTCTCTTTGATTACTAAAGTTGCCAGCACCAGAGCAGTTATGTCCGCAAACAAGTTGTCCGAAGCCTCAGATGAATTTTAGACCTAACTGAATTGCCAATTTTCTTGCTTAGGGGAAAAAAAAAAAAAAAAAAAAACCTCTAGAAAGCAAATTAACCCTTGATATACCAGTTACGATTTCTTTTAAAAAGCTGGCTGTAAAATGCTAAGCCAGGCACCCAGAGATAGTCTGAATGAGTTAGTGAGGTCTGGGAAAGAAGGGAGGGTTCTGAGCTTCCGGAACAAAGGGCAGATCCCCAGCAGAGATCAAGGTGAGAGGGAAGTCCAAAATCAAGGTGTCCTGGGGCGGCTTCCTGTTTAGAGGCTGTGAGGGAGAATCTGTTCCCTGCCTTTCTTCCAGCTACTGGTGTTGTCAGCACTCCTTAGCTTGCGGACACATCACTCCAGTCTTGGCCTCTGTTCTCACAGGGCACTGTCTCTGTGTCCCTCTGTGTCTCTTCTCTTCTTTAAAGGACACCAGTCATTGCATGAGGGCCCATCGTAATCCAGCATGACCTCCTCTTAACTTGATTACATCTGTAAAGACTCTGTTTGCCAATAAGGTCACATTCTGAAGTCCCAGGATAGGATTTCAGCATACCTTCTGGGGGGACACAACTCAACCCACAGCAGAGGCGGACAGGAAGAAAGGGTTTTGGGAGGGGTGTTTGGCTGGTCCCTAGATGTGATGCGTGGAGACAGTGTGTCAGGATGAGGGGAAAGTCGAGGTAAGTACAGAGCAGCCGGCCTGGAGTCGGGACCGTGTGGAACCAATAAATTAAACATCTCCAGAGCTGCCTACCTCTGGACCTTTTTATGAGGTCATTAAATATCCTTACTGTTAAAGCCATTTTTAGTCATTGCTTGCAACGAAAACTATTCTAATTTATTTTATTATCGAAATAAAATATCTGACCGTAAATACTTGAACTCAACACCTTGGCTTTGGGCCTAAGCATTAAATGCTTTCCTTCTTACCAATAAGAAGAAAAAAAGTCATGCATTAGTTATTTCCTTTAGGATGGATGACTCAAAAGATAAATGAGAAACTTGTTCTTTCTTCCAAAATAGCAAACATGATTTCTTTTTAAGTACATGAAACTATGCTTAAAACCCTCCAAGAGTTCTTTTAAAATGTAATTTTACAGATATGTCTTCTTACTAGTAAAACCTGTTACTTTCACAAGTTAAATTATATTTCACTATATTTACGTATTAACAGAATTGTCAACTCACAGGTTAATCTGCCGTGGGCATAGAAAAGTATGCCCAGATGAAAAGAACGCATTTTCATGAAAATAGAGATACATGAACTAATAAATTACTAGTTTTTAATAAATAATCTCCTTATTGAATAACTTATCCCTCTGGTAAAATATTTACCATACTCTTTAAAACCTTTTTAAGCAACTGACACACTCAGGAAGCCTTAAATGATGGGCTATCCTTTTGTGGCTGAAGAGTTGGAATGATTTTTCATTGAAGTGCATCTTAATAAGAAGCAAATTGATTTAAAGTGAGTCAAGTCCTCGTGGAGTGAGGGCTCTTCATGCTCAGCTCCTTGGACTGGAGGGTGAGCTCCTCATTTCACGGGGCCGAAAGGTCATGCTCTATCCCTGTGCTCCGATGTGCTGGGTAATTAAGAATCAATTCCTTTTCAATTACCTTAGGACCGGCCCAGGCCCGAGTGATTCAGAGTGAGACGCTTTTCCCTGCCACCCCATTTCTCCATGCAGTGTTTTCCTGTGTAGGAAGGAATATAAAAAAAATGACTGGAGAATTGATTAAAGACACGGATCCCCAGCCCCTGTCCCATACGTACTGGATCAGGATCTACAAAAGAGGAGCCCGGGAACCTGCATGTTAATCCCCCAGGGATTTCTTGTGTTTAGACTAGTCTGACTCCCCAGGGCTATCAGACAACCCAAGTTGGCACCCTAGGGCCCTCGTTCTCACACTTGAGGGAGGTCAGAATCTCCTGGAGGTCGTGTTAAAACTCAGGCTGCTGGGCCCCAGCCTCAGGGTCTGCTTTCATTTCAAAGAATTCTTGCTCCGTTTACTAGATCACTTAGTATAATACAAAAAGAGATCCTTTCAGTTCAGAACTTACCAAACAGCACCTTGTTGAAGTATTCCTAACAAATCTCGTCCGGAATTGTTCTGGAATACAGATTAGCTTGAATAAACCCAAGAAACTTCTGGCAGTTCACGGGGAGGAAAATGTTCTCAGTCAGTGATTCCAGAAACACTGGCTCAGCTGTGCCAGAGGGGTCGTACAGACTCTGCTGCTCCTTCTGGGGAGAACAAAGTTGAGTCTCAGATCACTGTGAAGCCTTGTCTGCGCTCGAGAAAATGAGATCGACCCACCGAATCTTACTGTATTTCCTTTTGATGAGGCTGGCAAAAAATGTTTCATATAATCAACTGTGATGAGGGCTCATGGACGCCAAGGCTGACCCATGGTAATCATCAGCCTGTTTGAAACTCTGCCGGCAAGACAGCATACTTTTCCAGCTGGTTTCAAGAGTCTTTCTAAGTTTCTTAATTATGGGCCCAAGGAACATAGGTTGTGATTGAGGGGCTTCCATCAGAGCTGTCTGCCTATCAAGGCGGAAGTCTGATTTTCTTTGCAGGACATTGTTTTGCAGCTTTTCCAGCTTTGCAATCCGTGTGCCAGGCCAGTCCCAGGCTTCTGTTCCACGAAGAATTTGGGCCCATCCTTTGCCTCAGCAGGATTCTGGAGCAGAATCAGTCCCGTGGTCTATTTCCGGGAGAATATGTGTCATTAAAAGAAACAACCATGTTTTTTAAATTTCCAGAAATGACTTTTCTGATGATTATCCATAGCCCATTAAAATTAACTGGGTTTTCTTCCACATAACAGGCCTGTAGTTCTAAGATATTTAATATTTACAATTTCTTTCTGGAAACACTGGGTTTGGCTGGCAACTTCTAACGACCCATAAAAGGTAAGAGGTAGAAAAACTACAGCAGTGGTTTAGGAGTGGGGTTTCTTGAGGGCTGATTAGACGGACAAAGATTCCAGCTAGAAAACTTTTTGATGTCAACGACCTTCGAGCGCTCTGAGGGGCTGAGGCCAGGGCAGCACAGTAGGAACAACTTGGGGAAAACATTTTCTTCACTCTGAGACAGGGACGAGAGGGAAGGAGGAAGGCGCTCTCTTTCCGTGGGCCACGCCTCTGCGGGGGCATTCTGGGTCCTCGATGGCCCTGTGGGTGTGGAATTCACTCTCCCTGGGGCTGCCCTCCCTCGTGAGACATTACAGCCCCCTTTGCAGCCGAGTGCTTCCAAACTGCTCCATCCTGAATTCTTAACTGTTGGGAAATGATACTGTTCCTTTTGAAAGGCAGATGTTCTGCCCGTGATCAATATGAATCATTGGTCAAAAGATGTCCACAAAGTAGGGAAGTAGAAATATACAGCCAAGATGATCACCGTGCAGCAGCACAGCATCCCTGTGACCTGTATGGTTCACGTACGTGCACGTGAACGCACTCGGCCTTGCTCAAGGAGGGAGCCACAGAATGTTCCATTTCCCCAGCATCACCAGGGTCCCGCGGACGCAGGTGTTCTGTGTCTGTTGGATCTAGAGCTCGTCCTCGGCACGTGTCCGAGGAGCTTCCAGGCACCTCTCTTGGTGGAAGCCTCAGCGTGTGAGGGCCAAGCACTGGAACTGATTCTTTCCTAGCAGGTCGACCTGACTTGTAGAAACAAGCTCCTTTCCTATTTCCAGAGTGATCTGTGAGGTTGGTGAGCGTGATGCTCTGTCACAGCCCCTCTGGTTTTTGCTTTTAGGCAGTGACTCACGTCCCCTGCTCCTACCCTCCACCCCCTTTGCATTCATGGAGAGTTTTAAAGAGGCCGCAGCTAAAGGCTGACGCTTAACATCATTAGCAGGAGACCAAGGTTCCAGGTGATGCCCGCAAAGGCACCTTTTTAAGACCTCTGTACTCATGGGTGTTAGCAGGGAAACAGCTAAAAATCAGCAGCCAGTATTCCCTGCGGTTCATCAAGGCAAACATTGTGAGAAACTGGACTGGATTTGTTTCTGTAGTTGTTCTCAAAGAACTTAAAAATGCTGGTCCAGCACATTTCTAGCAGCCCTGAATACTTTGAATTCTGAATAAAAATTCACATCAAGCACGTTTATTATATAATTTAGGTCACGTTTAACTGAAAGTGCAAAATTAGCCTCTTTTGAAACTGAACTTCAAGAGCTGGGTTGTTGAGTGCCAGGCAGCCTGGCCATGAATACTTGGAAATCTTACCTGGGTGGACAGCTGTGGGTGGCGATTCCATGGTCCCTGCTTCCAGCTGTGTGACCTCAGTCAACGGTTGCCCGGCATTGGGTACCTTCTGTTTAAAACGGGCTGATCAGATAAAAACTGAACTCAGGGTTGTCAAGAGATGAAGCCAAATAACGTAAACAACATGCTTGCACAGCACGGTGGTTTACGATAGACGCTTTCATAGGTGCTGGTGGCTGTCACTAATCATTAACTGTTGCCAGTTAATTTTCAGGGTTACATCTGACAACATACTGTGAAAACTCCTCCACTTTAATCTAATTAAAATATTTGAACTACAGAATAAAAAAAGGGAACATAGTTATCCGTACAGGAAACCTTCAATTTACAAACAGAATTTTAAAAAGTTCATTGTAAGTTGTTTGTTGCACTCTCCGTCCCCATAGCAACGATGCTCTAAGTGCGGTTAAGGGCTCCAAGGACTCAGTAAGGCAGATGAACCTTCAGTCGCCTGAAGTACTGTATGTTTGTTCTGGTAAGTTTCAAACACAATGGCACTTCAGATATGAAACAGCAGAAAAAATAAATTGATAAAATATTAAAACATTTAAGGACTTCCCTGGTGGCACAGTGGTTGAAAGTCCACCTGCCGATGCAGGGGACATGGGTTCGGGCCCGGGTCTGGGAGGATCCCACATGCCGTGGAGCAACTGGGCCCGTGCCCCACAACTACTGAGCCTGCGCTCTAGAGCCCACGAGCCACAACTACTGAGCCCATTCACCTAGAGCGGTGCTCTGCAGCAAGAGAGGCCACCGCAGTGAGAAGCCCACGCAACGCAACGAAGAGTAGCTCCCACTCGCCGCAACTAGAGAAAGCCCGTACGCAGCAACAAAGACCCTATGCAGCCAAATAAATAAATAAATTAATTAAAAAAACATTTAAAAATCCTGTGGCTTGAATGAAAGCAGGATTAACTAGAGGCCAAATGAGGAAGCTGATGGGGCCTCCGGGCTTGGAAAAAGAGGGCATTTAGTCAAACCTAAGGCTGTTTTGCTTGCTGCAAACAACTCCATGCTAGCTGTATTTCTTAGCTGAGTAGGAACTTCATGGGCCTGTAAATGAACAAAAAATAGTTGGAGAATAAGAGAGGCAGACAGATTTTCCTGCACCCAAAGATTATGCCTGGAACTAGACAGGGGCCATGCTGACCATGCTAGAAGCCTTCACGGAGCAGAGGCTCCAGGACAGGGAGGGTGCCTGGAACCCTGGTCGCCGGGGCGGGCTGGAGGGGAAAGAGCTGTGCCTCGGGCCCAGGAGGCTGTGGCCTGAGCACCCGACTATGGGCGATCAGGCCCGTAACTTAGCAGGTGTGTTGCACTTTGCACTTCACAGGGACCGTGTGAGGAAAAGCATCCTTCTGTACAATGTGGAGGCACCCCAGCCCAGGCTGAAGCCTTACCTGGAGGCTGGGGAACGTGAAGCGACTGTTTATAAAGTGAACCCGGAGCTATTTATTGGATTCCTTTAACCGCTATCTCCCCACGTGTGTTTCACACCACCTGCAGGTTCTATGAAATGTTAATTAAATGCCAAGTATTAAAAAAAAAAATCCTTGGTTAAGTAACTTGGAAACTGGCAGAGGAGTTCAATCCCGTTTCTGCTCTGGGGGCTCAGGGCCTCTCCTGAGCTAATTTACGTGGCAAATTTTCATCAGGTGAATCACATGAGCCGGGAAGATGCTACCCGCCAAGTGAGCACAAACCCTTCTCTGCTGGAGCTTCTCAGGGACGAGTGTCCCGGGGAGCACACTCGTGAAGTTTCCCTGGGGACCCCGGAGGGCGTCGCTCTCCTTCGCTCTGGCCGGTGAGCCCTGCAGCCCGAGGCTTCCACACTCCTCGCCTTCCCTTGCGGCACCACAGTCTCCCCCGCGCCTCCCGGCCCCACTTTGGCTATGGGTACTGAATCCTTCCAGAGCTTCTAGCCGATCATCTGAAATGGTATGAAAATGCAGAAAACCAAACCAATCATTTTTGACACAAAGGAAGCGTCAACAGCAGGATTTCAGGCACCTTTATTCATGGCAGGTATTTTTGGTCAGGGGAAACCTTCCTGTTACTTAAGGAAGCCAACTGCTTACATCCCGACTGTCCACTTGCCACTTCCCAGGCTTGGAAGCATCCTGCACGCGGTTCCATCCAGTCCCTGAGTCCAGCTGGCTCTGGGCTTTCAGGGCCACACCTTGCGACCTACCGGCCCAGTGAGGGAGTTTCTGCGGCTCGGTGATAACAGTGGGGAATTCATTTTATCCCAGAAGAAATCGACTCCTCTGTGTTCCCCATATAATTTATAAATAGGACAAATTATTCCTTAATATTATTATATATTTGCAATTCAAACAATTAAGACTAGTGACATAGGAAACTTGAAAAAAATCACACTGTGTTGACTACGGGTTTCCCTCTCCAAAGCACTGTTCCATTCCCCAACTTCTTCCATATTCTCTATACAAAATCATCCTGCTGCGACAGCCGCGTGGATCTCCTTCCCATCAACACTGCCTTGGGGCTCAGCACTCCTGACACTGCAGGCTGAGCCGCAGGAGTTATTTTCCCTGTCTCCCGTTATCAGCGATAAAGCCACTACTCTGCTCGAATTTAGGTAAGAAACAGTTTAAAGAAACTATTTCTTAAAAACTCAAGCCTACAACTAGTTATTTAGTAGGCACGGACTTAACGTGGTCTGTTTTCCTTTTCTGTTTCTTTTCCCAGCCAGTAGCTCAAAAGATGGAGTAGCTTAGCTGTAAAGTCCTGCCAGATTTCCTATGGCAACTGCTGTAGATGGACAAGGTAGGGTCCTACTGAAGGTTCAAACCTCATGCAAAACTCTAACTGCTGGAAGCCTCATCACATCGGGCAACTCTGTCACTGTCCATATTTAAACATTCTAACACTAAAGTGGCCGTGATCACTCTTTGTTACTGTAGCATCTGACCTCAAGGACGCAGGCATAAAACCATCGTTCCGAGTTTTGGTGACAGAGTAGCGCCAGATGTTTCTGAATACACACTTTTAAATGTTTTTAACCACTTGGAAAGTATCGCCAACACACTATTTGGTGTCCACTCATCAGTCACTCTGAGAATCAAAGAACCTTAACTATAAATGCCTTACTTCACAAAAATCTTATTATAACCAAGGATCTACCCTATGTCTAATAAAAAATTACACAGCAACTTTTATCAAACAGCAACTACTACAAAGGGAATGATAGAAAAAAAGTGACTTCACAAAAATACACTAAAAAATTTGACAATTGTATGCAGGAACTGCCAAAGTTTTAGTGTTTAATAGCACAACTGACCAAGGTCCAAGACGTGAATTCACCATGTTCAGGAAACATGGGAGGCAGGGGAGGGAAATCACTCTATAAACTAACTCTATAGTATGTGGTAAGAAGAATGCACACTTTATAATATAAAACCTGTCTACACATAGTAGTTAGTTGCAAAAAGCCATCTGTCTTCTCTTGGCTTGTAAAAAGGGTGTTCCAGATTCCAGTGCAGATGAGCAACCTGTTGAAAAAGCAAAATCCATCAATGTGCTATTCATTCTGTAAGGACACATAAAAAGAATACATAGAATTAGCAACTAAAAATCCTTTCACAATCCTCGTTTGAATTAATTGTACTTTCTCTGCACAATATCCTAGCAAAACTACAATGAAAATCTTTATTAAAAAGATTATTGTGCATTTGTTTTCTACTCCCACTCCTTTCCTTGCATTATGCCCGTCACTTGAGAAATTCTTCAATCTGTTCTCTTTCACTTGATGGGGCTTTTGAATGCCGCACGATATGAGACCCAGAGACGCTCCTAAGACTGGCAGGACATTGCCCAAGTCTATAAGGAATCAAGGTGACAACCACACAAAACAACTACATGATTTACTAACATACTGCATCAACCCAATCTACTGTGAAGATAACAGTAAATTTAAGTCCCTTACCTCCTGAACCTCTACTTATTTCCTCGGACTTCAAAGCAACCCGTACTTCATAGTTACCTATCATTTGGTCCAGCCAGGACATGCTCAGAAAATAAAAAAGGAATTTGGTGTCTTTTACTGTGTATTTTGCTACCTAAACATTCACAGTAACCTTTATTTTTATAGGGAATTAAAATGCTAAAAATGGGATGGGAACAAAGGGAGTTCAAAAACTACTGTGGGTTGCAATGAAGTAACCGCCACACTCAGGAAAAGGCTTGTCATGAAGGAACCCACTATGGTGAGAACATGGCACTCATCTGTGCGTCTAGCTATCTTGCTGTAACGGGTATTTCTGATTATTAGTCTCTCCTGATACCTCTAACTATGCAATGGAAAAACAAATCAACTCTAGGGCGAAGGCTTAATGTGGCCACAACCTAGGTCATCTAAATCATAATCAGTCATTGTCCTGGCATTCACCTAGTGCAGGGGGTGTTCCCAAGAGAATCCTTAGAACTTATGGCATTTATGAAGGTGGCAATGTGCGTATTCTCTTTAAGAAACAAAACAAAACAAACCATTGGAAAATCTGCCAGTGATAAGAATTATCAGGCCAACAAAATACACTTCTTTGTTTTCGCTATAATGATATAAACTCAGGGGTTATCTAATATTAACTAATGGTCTTAACTAGAGATCTAGGTCTCATTGATAAAAACAGGAAAAATAAATTCTTCATAAGGAATTAGTTTGGCATGAAAAATTCAAAGCCTGTAGTCCAGAAGGGGAACAAAACAAGGGACGCTTGCTAGATCCTGGCTGGGGACAGATCCAGAGAAAGTCCGACTACATCAAAATCACAGGGACACGCACCACACTTCTACTGTCCCTCGCTCCCCTCACCTTCAACTCTTCTGTGTGGCAGGGATCTTGTTTTCCCCGTCCAGCTCTTCCACCCCGGCCTGTGTCATGAGGTCTGCGATGTTTTTCTCCAGGTCATCAATGCGACTGCTCATGTCATCAAGTGGGGAAGTTAAAGACGGCACCAACACCTTCCACTTCTTACCCCTCTCCTCCAGGGCCCTGCAGACTACAACCTTCAACACAGTGTCTTCATGAAAGTGGTTTTCCAATTTCCTTTGGATACTGTTAGAATCTGGTTCAGAGCACGGGAGTCCGGGGTGAGGATCAAATCCCAGCCCTGCCCTTTACTAGTGATGGGACCTGGGCAAGTTCTTTCATTTTTCTAAGCTTCCTGGTTCCTCATCCGCTACACAAAGGTAACGCTACAACCTCTTCATCAGGTGATGGTGAGGATCACAGGTGAGATACACATGAAATGCTTCGCTCACAGTCAACAGTCAATCATACTAGGCAGCATTACCGGTAGACTGTAAGTTCCTCACAGCCAGGGATCTAGCTCAGCTGTAAGCCCAACTCTTTGCACAGTACTTCTCAGGAAGTGTGCATCTAAGCTCAGTAAAAAATAATAAAAAGAAAATCTGGTAAATGACTAGTGGAAGTTGACCTGCAAACCACCCACTTATCGCCACCAGCATCCGGAAACTGGGATCCAAAGGCCCATCAGAAACTGACTACAAATAAAGGATATTTCTTCCAATGATCTGGTCGGACATGGTCTGAAATTTATCTTGCATCTGTTGCAGGAGTGTCTGCACCTGTGAAACAACAAAACACAACAGCCCACGCTTACCCCGAGACACCTTCACGGGATCAGGATAGGAGCCCTGGTGCCACGGGGAGACCAGGATTCCGGGTTCCGGCCCCAATTCTCCGTAGCTCCGTGGCCTTCGATTTCCCTGTCCGGGTTTCAGTTTCCCCACCTGTCAAATTAGACTCGGGGGGCTGGTGACGCCCCCTCCCGTCTGGGCCCGCTGCGATTCCCAAGGCGTCGGGTGTTTTGGGGTGGGGCGCGCAGAGCAGAGTGGGTAAGGAGGGGAGCTGGGGGGAGCCGGGGTCACCGAGATTGAGTGGGGCTGGGTGCGGGGTCGGGTATGGCTGGGCACGTCAGCAGGAGCAGGGGCCTACAGCCAGCGGCCGGGGGGTCAAGGTGGCCAGGCCGCGGCCGCGAAGCCTCTAGAAACCTGGCTTCCAGAGACCTGCCCCGTGCGGCCTCGGAGAGGGAGCCTCGGTCCGCGGACTTCGCCGGCGCCCCCCGGGGTGCGGCGGCCTCGGGCGCGCCACGCACAGCCGTCCCTTACCACCGAGGTGAGATCCTGCACGGTCTTGGGTTCTGTCTCTGCCATCTCCCCGGTTCCCAGCTTGGCGGTGCTGTCTCAGACGGTCACCTACACTTCCGTCTGTCCGCGCAGACGCCCAGCAGCTGCTTCTCGCGACGTCAGAGGCCAACCGCGGGACGGCGGGGCGCTGTGGGAGCTGTAGTTCGCGCTTCCGTTCCGAGGCGAGGCCCCGCCCACCACTTCTCCGCCTCTTCCACTAAGCCCCGCCCAGCCCCGCCCCTACCGCGCCTCCCTCCTGGCCCCGCCCCGGGAGGAAAAAGGTGAAATGAACCTGCCGTGGGGTTAACGGATGGAGAAGTGGCGTTAGTCTCTTCCCAGACCGTCGTTACAGGCCGCGCTGGCTTTCTCAGGGCGCCCGCGAGGTGTCAAGCCCAGACCTGTGTCGCCGCCTGACCTCCAACAAAACCCCGCAAACCCCGAGAAGGGAGAAGGAGTCGGGTCCCTTGGAGGGAAAACCGACGTCCCTGGGGGGAGGGGCGCGCCCACCACTCGCCCAGTGCCCAGCTGCCAGACTCGTTGCGCCCTGGACACAGTGCTTTTCTTTCTCCCCACGATGGTCGAGCGGAGGTGCCGGCGTTGTGAGACAGGTTGATTTTCACTTTTAAGTGTAAGATACGTTCTGGATGGTGCAAAAATCCTAATGACTTTTTACAAAGTCCTCACACTCTTGTGAGCACCAAGACAAGAGACATGACCAGTTCGCTGGAAGCCCCTCCGCCCCTTTCCTATCACCCCCACCTACCCACCCACGAGGCCGACCGCCGTCCTGACTCTTATCACAGTCATTTCGTTTTGCCAGCGGCTCAGCTTCATACAAGTGGAATCATACGAAAGCCCTCCTTAGAGCCTGGCTTCTTTCATTCAGCATGGGTGTTCCATGGTGTTGGGTGGGGAAGGTTTCTGGTTTGGTCAAGGAGGGAGCAGTGTGCAGGGTTAGGAGACTGGATTTGCTATTTCCGGAGGGGGGCACTGCGGAGTTGGGACCTCAAGTTCCAGCCCGGCAGGTGGTCTTGGGATTGGGTCTTGTTGGCAAAGGGGTAGGAGAGCCCTAGGATGAAGACCTGGCGTGTTCCAGCAACGTTCACATTCCTTATCTCATTTAAGGACTGCATTTGGGGGTCAGTTCCAGCTTGGTTTTGGCTGCAGAGAGCCTGTAAGGGAAGAACCAGCATCTGTAACAAACCTGGGGGGCTGGTCTTAGGGATATAAGACTCGAGTCTCTTCACCAGCCACTTACCTGCCTTCCCCCCTTACCTGCCTCCCTCCCTGCCCTCCTCCCCCAGCCCCCAGGTTCCTTCCCTTGCCAAGGGGCAAAACATTTTATAATTGGGTTGTTGTTAACTGGTATTTAGTTAGCACTTTAACTGATGACTAAAAATAAACCGCTCTCTGGTGTTTAAACTTAATTCTCAGAAGAACCCTGTGACAGAGTTATCACCGTTTTATAATGTTGAGAAAACAGACACAGGAGGGACTAAGTCTTTTAAATCAGGAGGTCAAATTAGGAAGGAAGAGACAGGACTTGAGCCCAGGACTTTGACTCTACCCTCTCCTTTTTCTATCTTTCTAGAATTCTCTGAGTTGTGTGAGTTTAGAGCAGGGTTAGTCAACAGTGGCACTGTTGGCATTTTGGGTCAGGTCATTCTTTGCTGTGGTGGAGGTGAGAGGTGCCCTGTACACTGTGGGATGTCGAGCAGCTTCTCTGATTTCTACCCACTAGATGCCAGCAGCATATGCCACCACCCCCTTGCCCGTCGTGAAAACCAAATTTATCTCCAGACACTGCCGAGTGTCTCCTGGGGTGGGGGGATCACCCTCAGATGAGAAACGCTGACTTTAGAGGGATCTATGAACATCGCCTAGAGTTCTGTTCACTTGTTCTGCAACCATGAATTTATTTTCGCTTGGACCATTTCTTGAGAATTTTCCTCTATACTGACAGTGAAGCTTGGTGTGTTAGTTTCCTAGGGCGGCTGTCACAAAGCGCCACACACTGGGTGGTTTAAAACAGCAGAAATGGATTCTCTCACAGCTCTGGAGGCCAGAAGTCTGAAGTCGAGGTGTCAGCAGGGTTGGTTCCTTCTGAGGGCTCTGGGGGGGGGAATGTGTTCCATCCTCTCTCCCAGCTTCTGGTGCCGCTGGCCGTTCTTCGTGTTCCTCAGCTTGCAGACCCATCACTCCAGCCCCTGCTTCGTCTTCACATGCCTTCCCTCTGTGTGTTCTCTCTTCTTCTCATAAGGACACCAGTCATATTAGATGAGGGGCCACCCTACTCCCGGGTGACATCATTTGAACTAATTACACAGGCAAAGACCCTGTTTCTAAACGAGGTCGCATTGTGAGGTACTAGGGGTTAAGATTTTAATGTGTCTTTTTTTGGGGGGGGCACAATTCAACCCGTAACAGTCGGTAAAGTTATACCACTTTACATTTGTATCCTACTTAGTATTTTATAGTGTTTACATAGAGCTCCAAAATCATTTAGCTCGTAAGTAGTCAAGGCTGGGTGAGATTGCAGGCCCTCTCACTTTGGACCCCAATCTCTGGGGCTCCCAGACTCAGCACAGAAGACTGGGTACCCACACCCTGGATTTCTAGTCAGGTCTGGCATATGGCCATGAGCAACACAGAACATGAATTAGCACTTGGATCTGGAGTTTTGCTCTGTGTGTGTGTGTGTGTGTGTGTGTGTGTGTGTGTGTGTGTGTGTTTCTGGCAGGAGACTTAAGGCCTTTTTATCCTGATTGAAATTTTCTTTGCATAAATAGCAAGCTAACTTGACACTTTTTTTGTGGAGGCTTTTTTTCTTTTCCACTTTAGCAGAAAGACAGCATATTTTCTCTGTGTGGAGACCAGGGTCTTTTAAACAGCTGCTTTATGCAAAAACTCCACTAATTTATCGTCATGGCAGATATACTTACTTACTTTGCAGGGTTGACATACCGAATGTAACTGAATATTGTTCTACTAACAAAAGTACTGTATTATGTGTGAGGCACTAGTAGTTAACCTTTAAAACTTTGGTTGTGAACAATTTTTTTTAACATCTTTATTGGAATATAACTGCTTTACAATGGTGTGTTAGTTTCTGCCATATAACAAAGTGAGTCAGCTATATGTATACATATATCCCCATATCCCCTCCCTCTTGCGTCTCCCTCCCACCCTCCCTATCCCACCCCTCTAGGTGGTCACAAAGCACTGAGCTGATCTCCCTGTGCTATGCGGCTGCTGGCTATCTACTTTACATTTGGTAGTGTATATGTGTCCATGCCACTCTCTCACTTCGTCCCAGCTTACCCTTCCCCCTCACTGTGTCCTCAGATCCGTTCTCTACATCTGCGTCTTTATTCCTGTCCTGCCCCTAGGTTCTTTAGAACCTTTTGTTTTTAGATGCCATAGTATGTGTTAGCATATGGTATTTGTTTTTCTCTTTCTGACTTACTTCACTCTGTATGACAGTCTCTAGGTCCATCCACCTCACTACAAATAACTCAGTTTCGTTTCTTTTTATGGCTAATATTCTATTGTATATATGTGCCACATCTTCTTTATCTATTCATCTGTCAAAACCCCTCATTTCTGTTTAAGTGTCATAGTTATGACAACTGTGGGAGAGGGGTGTCCTTAAATCATGAGTATGCTCTTGTAGGATGACAGTTTAGAAAATTCTGCCCTAAGAGAAGGCAGGGAAGCAGAGGGTAAAGAAGTAGTGCTTGCTTTAAAATAGTGCATTGTTACACACTTTGGGAAATGCTGCTGAATCAGAGTAACGAGTCTCTTCTCCTTGGGGATGAATCTCAGACAGGAATTTCTGCAGGTACCGGATACCCATTTTACATAGAACAATCCATGAGGGCACCAATAATCCTCGGCAGGGAAGACGCTGCCTTGCTGGTGTGAGGAGGGGCAGGGCAGGGATTCAGGATCCACTCTTGGTGAGGAGCAAAGGTAGGGCTTTGTTATGGAGAGAAAAGTCTAGTTCCGGCCAATTTAATTTAGAAACGCCTTCACCCCAGTACCAGTCCTCTTGGCTTGGATTCTTGTGACATCAAGTTTTCCTAGAATCCCTGGCATGCACCCTAGGTAGAGCCACGTGGGACTTTGACTTGGGAGGGTCTCTTTGAGGCTGTGTTAACAAAAGAAAACAGCTTTCATGGGGAAGAATGGTGTCACCGGTGGCATCCTAATGCATCTTGAATCGCTTTGCTTTGCTTTTGGTTTGAAGTGTTGGTTTATGTTTCTCATGTTCATTGTGGCAATTCTCCAAATGAGTGTCACCATGATTGGCTGACAAACAATCAATTTCCTGGAGACAGAATGCCCAGGGAGGAAGGAAATGTTTCTTACAGACTCTGACTTGCAAGTTTGGTTATGGTTTGCTTCGCTGATCCCGTCAGTATCCAATTGTTTTGTCATCATCAATTTCATGTATTGTGTGTGACGATACAAACTGTTCCGTTGACTCCTGGTGACATATGTGTGGTGCTGGCTTAGGATAAGGAGGAAAAGTATTGGTGTTGGAGTCATACATACCACTTACTAGGAGTGAGACGTGGTGTAAGATAGTTTTAACTTTTGTGAACCTCGTTTTCTCATCTGTACAGTGGAGATAATCTCTGTTTCAACAGTCCATGAATTATATAAATTATATATATAGTTATATATTACATGTAAAATGTATAACATAATATGTAAATATACATACGTCAGTGTGTGAAAGCTCGCCCATAGGAGGCACTTATAAAGGATTAGCATCCTCCCCTTCCTCTTTTTTTGTTAAGGATCTTAACTAAGTAAACTTCTTGATGTCTGTCTATCCTGTATCTATTTCATTCTGTGCCTCTCTGTCTGTCTGTGTATCTTTCTATGTATTATTTATCTATCTAGCAATCATCTGTATGTTTTTTTCCAAGTCAGAAGGATTTGCCGGTTATGAAAGAAGAAAGGAAAGGAGTTAGTTATTAGGCAGGCAGCATGCACTTTTACTTTCTGGCTTTAAATATTATAGGCCAACCAGAGCACCATTTGAAAAAATACACCTTTGCTTTGTCACTGTGTTTAAACTGTACTAAAGCTGGTCTAAGACCAGGTCCACACATTAAAAATCCCAGATCACCTTTATCTGACTATTTCACAAAAGAAGTTACAAATTTCATGGTAACTACAAAGTAAATCAAATATTAATTTACAGCCCAGAAACTGTAAGCAATTCAGTAACTAGGGCCCAAAACTACTGTAGCCACAATAGAATGAAAAAAATTTTAATTATAAACTTTTATCCTTTTTGAGCATTTATGAAAAAAGTTTTTCTTAATTTCTGAAAATTTGTATCTTGGGGGGATAAATAATATTTAACATCAGAACAGTGTTGACATGTGCATGACAACGCAAAACCGTTTTCATATAGCCTTCATTTTCAATTCTTTAATAATCCGAACGCTTGTACGACTGAATGCTGAATCCCTTTGTTTCCTAAAGGAAAAGCTTTAAAAAAACAGCAGAAAATGGACATTTTCAGCGAATACTTCTTACAGGGCTGCTCTGAACCACTTCCTCAAAGGTTCCGTAGCTTCACAGTGATAATTACTGTGCTTTTACTGCCCCCGCTGCTTCTCACAGTATCCCTACCGACCAGCAAGCACCTGGGGCCAAACAAAATCTCACAGGCTCGTCAAGCGCAGCCGCCCTCCAAGGATTAACGTTCTGATAGCGCTGCAGCGTGGGCGACAGGAAGAGGCGTCTCTGCCTCCCGAATCTGATGAATGTCTAAATGACTTCTGCTTACATTACAGACTTATTCTCAATTTACAGAAGTAAAGTTCTTATCTGAAATCCTTGTTCACACATTCAGTCCCACCATTTTTTTCTCTCTCTACATAGTTCATATATGCTTTTCTAGAAACATAGTCAAAACCAGAGAATGTTTCCAGTAGTGGGCTATTCCATTAGCAATAGGAAATACAATAAGGGTAACACAGTTTACATAGCAAAAGGATTGTTAATTGCCTTAGATGAACAATTATGAAAGCACTTTATCATCGCATTATGAGAGGTTCCAAATCTCAACAGCCAGATAAGGAGAGAAGGTGGGATGTATCATCTTGGTGAAAGGCGGGGCCAGATCATTATTATTATTATTACTATTCTTTAGTAGTTAAACGGAAAAGGAAGTTGTCTTTCTCAGTGCTCACCTTTCTCTTGGAGTGATTTTTTTCTCCTTGGTGATTTATCTGTTGACTCCTGCTTAAGTCAACTACACGTGAATAGATTAATATGCTCCATCTTCAAAATCAGAAACTGCTTGGAGATCCTTTAGAATTTGTCTATAGCCAAGCACAGAACAAGCTCTTGAAGATCCCGCATGACTTTCGCCCTTAGCTTTCCCTCCGCTCAGTTGGTTTGGTAGTGACCGGGTACTTGGGAGGACAGGAGTTAACTTTTGGATAACTGAGATCTCTGATTCATCTGGTAGACTCCCCTCATGGACCTGACAAGCCATAGAAGGGAAGGGAGGAAATACTTAAGAAAATGATGATATCTTGTATAGGAAAAATTTCTAAGGTTCCAATATTAATTGAGAATAGTGTTAATAAGGTTCTTAGAACTAAGAAGTAGTAGAAGGTCTGTTTAGTTGGTCTGGATAGATAGTGATGCTAACTGAGGCTTCAGACCAGGGCTCTCTGGTCTGAAGTAGACATTGTGTCTGAGAGATGGGGGTGGCACGGGATATAGCGGGGACAGCATGAGTCCTGGAGCCACGTGGCCCGGCTTCCAGTTCTGGAGGCCACTTACCTTGGGCAAGCTGTTTGATTTTTCTGAGCCTCAGCTTTATTTGTTAGTTGGAGAAGATAATGGTACTGCCTCACACGGCTGTTGTAAGGATTCAACGAGTTAATAAGTATAAAGGATTTTACATAGTGTGGGCACATAATAAGTAATCAATACATGTAAACTATTATTATTAATTGCATTTTTGTACCCTGTTCACACACACCAGGACAACTGTAGACCCTTTTCTTCAGAACCACCTGGAGAGCTTGTGTACAGGTAGAATTGCACTAAACCCAGCATCAAACATGGCGTTGGTAACAATTTCTTAGTTGCCAACCTTAAGATCAATGTATTCATTTTGGATAAAATGCAATCTGATCGACTTCGAGAGTTCCATGGTAGATGGTTATTCCATTTATCGGACTGCTTAAAATGTCCTTTTGAAAATCTGGGATGAGTCACCAAAATTTCTAAAAATGTTCTTTAAGAATCAAAGTCTTATTTGATACCAGGTGATACTTACCATGAAACGTAGCTGGATTTATTTTGTTATGATGTTCAGATTTGCAGGTGCTGCTGGAGTGTCAGGGCAGGTGCCTCTACCTGAAATGAAGTCCACTTGGAGAGAACTGGCAGCCTCGAAGGTAACTTTTATAGAAATTAGAAAATGTTCACATGTGCTTATTAAAACAAATCGTCTAAAATACTTAATTTATCATATGTCAAATGAGGAGAAAATGTAATTTTTAATTAGCTAAGGTGATTAATATGCTAATAAAAAGAAGGTGTGACTGTTTATTCAATGAAAATAAAATCCTCAATCTTGCGCTCAGTAATGGGAAAGCAGTTTCTGGCTCTTACTTTTTTTTTTCAATAACCTGGACTAAAATAAAATGCAGTGGTAATTGTGAAATAATGTTTTGATTCTACCTTTGGTTTCAGTAAACAATGTAAATATATTCTAGCAAGTTAAAAACACCCTGTGATTCAGGAAACGCTACCACTTTGGCTTCTGAGAATTGGGCTATTTTGTTGTTGTTGAAGGGATTAGAAAGAACAACATGACAGAAACATGACAGTTCTTATCTTGTCCTGATAAGAACTCTGGGGACAGGGAATATACTTAAATAGGGGATAATTAAGGCACATCCTGCTTGTTGATGAAGTGTGCCCTATACTCTGATTTCTCTGTGTTCTAAGCTGAGCTACCAGCTTGACTGGTAAAGTGCAGGAGAGCCTGTGGGCTTGAGAGAAAAAGGCGAATCTCACACTTGCCTACTTGAGTGGATGGGTCACTCGAGGTCTGTATTCCTCCCCACGGAGGGCCCCGGCTCATGGAGGAGGGCGAGATTTCTGATGCTTATAGTTAGCTAGCCTTTGAGCCAGGCTGCCAACCACCTGGCTGTCTGAGGGTGTTCCCGGGTGTGTTCCAGGTTGAGCCCTCCCCCCGCCTTACGGGAAGAGGGGAGCGAGGTCCACCGGGGAGACACAAGGCTGCGTCCTGTGAGGCCAGAAGACGAAATCTGGTAAAGTGTGACTGTGCAGGCTTGGACCCCCTGCCCCCGAGCCTGCTTTGTGTGCTGGTGGGGGCTTCTGGCTTTACAGACTTACCCACTTAACAGGAGACGTCAGGGGACCCAAACGGCCAGCCAAAAATGTGAACTTGCACTAGGCCAGACCCAGCAACAGTGACATCAGACACAACATAGAAATCAGAGAAAAGCTACTGTCCAGCAGTTTTAACCACCAACACCCATTTATTTTAATGAAAAAAAGTCTCTGCATTCTATATGCTCCAAAAAGATTTACTATCAAAACAAATACAATATATGGAACTCTATCTGCATAATTTCACTACAATAAAGACAACATATGACTTCTAGTTCCTACAGAAGGTGAACTGAAAAGCACAAGTGCAAACAGAGATTGCATAAGAAAGCGTGTGCGCGAGTGTGGTTAAAACCTTTAGTAAGCAACTGCATTAAAATATGCTAAGACACTTACCTGACCCTAGGTCGTGGCGAGCTCTATGAAAAAGCCACAGGCTGTCACTAGTTTTATCTGCTAGAAAAATTTGGTGTGAGCTTTGATGGTTCAGTTACAGTTTATCGACAAGAAGATAATCTCAGTACAAGCACTAATCTCCTTCTTACTTTTACATGCTCACAGAATAAAAACCAATTACTTTTCATACATAATGAACATCTTTTATTTTCAGGTTTGCAAATGACGGTCGTCGATTCACACAAAAGGGTACTTTTAAAACTACCTGTATTTACTCTATTGTATGCATGTATATATGAAACGAATGGTGTGTATGTGCATAAATGTGTGTCTGTACATGTAGGCAGATATATGTATACACATGGTACCTGATGACCTCTTCGGATGCATGTATGACCTCCACGATGACATTGGCTGTTGTACATATGCCGGGGAGGGCGAGATTCTGTCATGATCCGGGCCCCCAGAAAACCCAATGGGAATGTGGATTCTGGACAGCTGCAAACGCAGGTGGATAGATGCCCGTGCGTTTGATGGTAAAACGCCCAGCTCTGCTCCTCACCTCTCTCGCTCGGGATCATCATCACACAGGATGGCAGTGAGAGCTGCTCGGCGCCCTCATTCTAAAGAGAAAGGGCTCTGTCTCTGCTCTCCCCCTCTGCGGACCTGCCTGGCTGCTGGGCTGCTGGAGAAGCGTCAGCTCTGTGGTCTGCCCCAGTGCTGAACTGGACGCTGAGGCCCTGGTGGGGTCAGCTGCTATAGCTTCTACCCCTTCTTTGCTTAGCCTCTCAAGGAAGGGTGACATACCAAAACCAAGCTTCTCCTGTAGAGTCTGTCTCTATAAATACTGGGTATATACACGTATAGATACACATACATATACAAATACTAACCCACAGACCAAACTGGATGTGTGGAGTGCTGACTAGCAACATGGCAACACATCAGGAAGAGTAGTCATTGTTCCTCCTCCCAGAAGGTCAAGTTCTATGCCACGATCTTTAAACACTCAGGGAAAATTCAGAGGATTCCATTAATTAAAGGAGAAAGGGAGATGCTGTCAAAATGGTGAAGTACAGACTAAGTGAAAATTGCAAAGAAAACAAAAATCTGGAACAATTGAGGCCTAGTTGTGAAGTTTGAGAGCTGTAAACTGCAATCTTCAGATCTGGATTTTTTTGTCTTTTTTCCTGTTGCTATGGAAACTTGGTAGTCAAGCTTCAGATGCCAGGAGTTCTCACAGACCTGAATGGAAAAGATTCAGAGTCAAGTCAAGAAATATAACAACTCAATTCAAAACATTTTAGCTAAATACTAGATACAGGACTGACAAGCTATAATAAATGCATTTATAAATATTGCACTACCTTGGGGAAGTTTTTTTCTTTTTTCCCTAAGCATAACGTTTGAAGAGAGAATGAATTGTTCCGCTGGTTCATGTCTTAAAAAGCTGGACTCCTCTGAAAACGCGAACGCCAGACACCTCATCTCACACCAGCCGCAGCCACTACTGCTGCTTCACTGAGCCCTATCTTCTGCAGTCAGCCCAGAGCTTGGCTATTTTATAGACAAGCCTACTTGGTAGCTTAGAAATTGACGATCATCCCAGATATTTTTTTTTTTTGGTCACACAGAAGAGCAAGATAGTTAGTGGTGGTTCTCCAGAGATGGTGTATGAATTTCTGATGCTTGCTGTAACAAATGACCACAAACTCAGTGGCTTAAAACCACACAAATTTATTCTCTTACACTCTGGAGGCCAGAATTCTTATGGGGCTAAAGTCAAGGTGTTGGTAGAGCTGCGTTCCTTTTGGAGGCTCTGAGAGGGTAGCCCCCCCTTCCCTTTCCAGCTTCCAGAGGCCACCTGGGTTTGGTTGTGGCCCCTTCCTGCATCTTTGTGGCCTGCATCAAAGTTTACTGAGGTCGCCAGACTGTGCTTATTCTCTAGGTTTTACACCAGCTGAGGGACTTCTACTCTGCCTGATGATAGTATGAATGGAAATAGCTCGGTTCTCTGCCATTTTTGCTTAATTACTATTATATCTTGGAAATGTACAGGGAAATGGTACCACTAAAAACTCGTGTTACAAAGAAAGAAAAATGTATAAAAGGTCAACCCACAATGCAAGTATAGTTTATTCTGGAATGAACTGAATGCTGGAATATAACGGGTTATTCTGTAAAGCTTAGGGGTTTTCATTCTAAATCTGTTAAGGCAGAGGTCCCCAGCCTTTTTGGCACCAGGGACCGGTTTCGTGCAAGACCATTTTTCCACAGACGGGGGGCCGGGGGCGGGGGCAGGGGCGATGGTTCAGGTGGTAACGCGGGCGATGGGGAGCCGCAGATGAAGCTTCGCCCGCCTGCCCGCCCGCCGCTCACCTCCTGCCGTGTGGCCCGGTTCCTAACAGGCCGCGGCCCGGTACCGGTCCGGTCCGCAGCCCGGAGGTTGGGGAACCGTGTGTTAAGGGGTGGCTCAGTATGAACCTATTCTGCACGCCATTGATTTTAGAGTTTAAAGCAGTCATGTATCTGTTTGGAAAATTTAGAGCTGCTGCTCTAAATTTTAGATTAAAAGTGTTTGTAATATGACTCGAGTCTAAAAAAGACGATATTGAGAAAGTTAAGGGTGAAAGCTGTTTTAACAGAAAGGACCATGGAAATGAACATGCTAATTGAGATGCAAGTCTTCATCATTTTCTACACCTAGGGATCTTTATATTGCTTGACAAGTGAATTCCTTTGGGGCTAGGAGTCGTCTGAACTCATTTCACTTCTTTCTTTTCAGTTGAATTTTTCATTGCCCTTGCTACCATCGCCGTAAACTCTTTGGTTACCTGGGCTGCAGTAAACTATATCCTTCAGATTCACCTATTTGAAGAAAGACTGGAAAAGAACATATTAAATGGCATCACTAATTTCATTTAAAAATATTTTCCTGTGTGAGATCAATAACTCAAAATAATCATTTTGGTCACTGAGAAAAACAGGAAAAAAATTTGGGCTGAATAAGATCTACTACATTTGAAACTGTCCAATCCCTGTTTGTCAACTTAGACTATAACCTATCTCCTGTGACAGTTGAGTTGATTACATGAAGCAGTCCATGATTATGTAATGTTTTCAGTGGTGCATGTGCGAGGTCGGAGGTCGACTGTCATTGTCCATGAACTTGTACTACTTGGAGGGATCGGCTCTGTCTGCAGGCAGAGCACAGCCTGCTCCACTTGGGCTTGGTGCTTCCAGGCCCTGCCTCTGCCCATAACATATTTCACAATGAAAAGGAACAAAATATTGACACACTCAACGACATGGACTGTATGATTTCATTTGTAGAAAATTCTAGAAAAGGCAAGAAACTAGTAAGAGAAGGCAGATCACTGAGAGTCTGGATTGGGGGGAGGGGATCGACAGCAAAGGGATGCAAGGAAACTGCATCTTGACTGTGGCGTGGCTACACTTTACCAAAATTCATCAAGCTGTACCCTTAAAATAGGTGAATTTTATGGAATGCAAATAATACCTCAATAAAAAGCATTAGAATGAAAAGTATTTCCAGTGGCTGTTTTTGCTCTTCTTGGTCACCTCTTTAAACTTCTTCCTTGTGATCAAGATTATGATTCAATGCCCTCTCCTTTCCAAACACAGAGACATTTAATTTTGGTACTTGTTCAAATGGTGCACCTCATCTGTCCTTTTATATTCTTGCTCTTGCTGATTAATTAGGCCTAAAACAACGTTCAGGAAGGTTTCAGCACAGTGTTCTTCCTTGAACTTGCCTTGTCACACCACACAGAGCCCTACAAAAAACCCTAACGGAGATGCCAGCTTGCTTCCTTGGGAGGGTCTTGGGGGAGAATTACGCTTCCCCTCAATGTCATCAACACATAATTTTTTTTTTTTTTTTTTTTGCGGTACGCGGGCCTCTCACTGTTGTGGCCTCTCCCGTTGCGGAGCACAGGCTCCGGACGCGCAGGCTCAGCGGCCATGGCTCACGGGCCCAGCCGCTCCGCGGCATGTGGGATCTTCCCGGACCGGGGCACGAACCCACGTCTCCTGCATCGGCAGGCGGACTCTCAACCACTGCGCCACCAGGGAAGCCCCATCAACACATAATTTAAACAACAAAATTGGCAGTGAAAATAATTTCATTTACATTTTCTATTACTTTCAATGTCAGTAGTTTTATTTCCTTTACTTTTAGATGTCAAAGAAGGAAGTGTGTATCTCTCAGTTCAACTCTCAGATGCAATAAAGCCACCTACGGTATCGTAATACCACCTACGGTATTGTAATAAACTGAAATGTTATTATCTTTTTCCACAAGGGAGGCAGTCTAATGACGAACACCGGCCTCCATGGCACCTTTCTGAGCATCAGTGTCTCATCTACAGAATGGGATAAAACCATCAGGGCAATGATGGAAATAAAGAGAAAAGCCACAGAACACGGGGTGTTTCGTTAATGCTAGTCTACTTGGATCGGAATATTATTTGAGAGGAGGAGGAAAACCCATTTTCTCTTCCCAGGTTGGATGATGTGACCCCTGCAGTTTTATGAACAAGGCCTTAAAGAAGGCATTGACACACTTTTTCTGCCAAGAGCCAGATAGTAAAAATGTTTTCGGCTTTTCGGGCCAAAGGGTCTCAGGGGCAGCCACTCAACTCTTTCTGCAGTAGTAGCAGAAAGCAGACACAGACAGTGTATAAATGGACCTGCTGTGTTCTAATCAAACCTTTAAAGCAGGAAGTGGCTTTATTTGGTCCTCGGGCTGTAGTTTGACAACCACTGCTTTAAAGAAACATCAAAGAGATTCTAGATTGGGATTGACATATATACACTAATATGTATAAAATGGATAACTAACAAGAACCTGCTGTATAAAAACATAAATAAAATAAAATTCAAATAAAACAAAACCAAAAACCAGACTCTACCACATCCCTAAATCCATTCAAGGACAATGGCTGGGTGGGGACGTCACCTTGCTCTTCCACCTTACGACCTAACTTCAGTGCTCTTCGGGCCCACGCCCCACACCTCGCTTAATGTTTTAGGCCCATTTCTGTGTGCCCTCTTGCCACTGTCACGTTAACAGCTGCACAGGTGGGTCAGCCACTTTGACCTTGCTCTTAGGAGAGAGTCTGAGCCATAGGACACCCATGGTTACTTATTCCTCACATGCCTACATTATTAGTTTCATTCTTTTCCTGTTAGGAAGAAAAACTTGGACTAGGTCTATAATAAAACAAGAATCATTACATTTAGCAGGCATCTCTAATGTTCAAATGAACATTATTGAATAATCTTATACCTTTGATATAAGGCCAGACTGAGGTTCGTTTTGAAGCCAGACAGATGGGTGATGACACCTGTTCTTAACTATTTTGGGGGCTGCAACTACATGTCTTGTGGTGCAAAACATGGAAGGGTCAACTGAGTACCTTTCCAGCTGTGTAGGGAGATTCAGGGCTCCTTTCTGAGGATGATTTTGGCCTGATCTCAGGTGCCCTTACCTGCAGTGGGATAACCAGGTGGCTCTCCATTTAGGTGAGAAAGAAAGCACATCTGATATCTCAAACACAGAATGCGTGCATCTGTCTTCTCTCAGTGATACTATTTTGAGTATAAAATGAACATGAGTTCTTGAGGTGTTATCAGGATTAACTGTGATCCAAGAGCTCAGCTGGGAGAGATGAGAAGTGAGCCATCCTTGGGAACCTGCTCATTACTGATGCCTGTACGTCAGGGGTCCCCAAAGTAGGGCGAACAAGAAAACCCCTTGTTGGGAGGAAGCAAATACTGCCATGGCTATTTATACTCCTTTTAATCTAAACAGACAGATTACATCTTACTAATGTTTAATACATGGATTTGGAGTAGCAGGCATGTGTAGTATCATAAAACACGTTGTGTGCAAATATACAAACACTAGGTGTGTGTGCTGGAGGCCACTGTCTCTTGGGATGTTGGTCCCATGGGTTGGATGGGCCTGGGAATCCGTACTTCAACAATCAGCAGTGGGAAGTCTCCATTGAAAAACCTCCCTGGCCATCTAGAGGTGCTGATAAATGAGCAGGGTCCTGCAGAGCCTCGGTTCATCAAGAGTCAGGCTTTGATGTTGTGTAATTGTATTTACAGAGGGTGACGTGTGAGTGGCTACTCAGCGATCTTCTCCATCTGTGTACACACACACACACACAAATACAGCATTCTTATTTCTGTACAATCAGCCTGGAAGTACTGCCCTCTAGTTTACCCAGACTCTGCTATATGTGAATTCCAATGGGTCTCAGAACCCAGACCCAGTGCTGGGCTCGCTGTATGTCTAGCGCTCACTTGAGAAGCTCGTGGAAAACATTCCAGAGGTTTACTGCAGTAGAGTTAGCTGGTCAGAGCAGGACACTAAATAATCCACATGCGTCTGTTGATAGGGAAACACTGTGCCTAATTCCTATGATGGGATGGGATGGGATGCTCTTGAGCAGTTAAAGTGAATGAACCAGAGCAGGGGTACCTGGCTGGTGCACCATAGTGTGTTTATATGGCTCTCGAATTAAGAAGAGTTTCACACTTTTAAAGGTAGTAAGACGCAGATGACAGAAACAAAAAAGCCATAAAGAAGAATATGTGACAGAGCCCTGATGTGGCCCACAGAGCCCAAAATATTTGCCACCTGACCCTTGATGAAAAAAGTTTGCCGACAGAGCAACATAGATGGAGCTTGGAAATGTAATGTGGAGAGGAAGAAAAGCGAGCTGCAGAACATCAGGCTCAATATAATATGGATTAGATCAAGTCTGACAAACTGCACAAAGTAGAACTATATTTGGGGTGTGTGTGTGTGTGTGTGTGTGTGTGTGTGTGTGTGTGTGTGTGTGTGTGTGTGTAGTCCACACACACTCTAGCTCATGGTAGCTATTGTCTCTGGGGAGAGAGAACAGGAAATGAAACTAGGGAGAGGAACACAGGGGATTTCAGCTTCATCTGTAATATTTTATATCTTGAAGAAAAAGGAAGAAGAAAGGAAGGAAGGAAGGAAGGAAGGAAGGAGAAAGAAAGAGAGAGAAAAAGAAAAAGAAAGAGAATATAAGAATGAGAGAGAGAGGAATATATATTTCTTCCCTCCCTCCCTCCCTCCCTTCCTTTCTCCCCCCCTCCCTTGCTCCACCCATCCACCCATCCACCCATCCATCCAACGAGACACTCCTCACTGTAAGGTCTCCTCTTTAGTTCTACGCCCAGGGCTCTGGCTCAGCACAGCTGTAAGTGTCTGACGTTGGAATGTGTGATTTCCTGTTGACTCCACTCACCACTGTCACCAGGATACAATAACTTTTATTCTTTATTTTCTAATCATCAATTTCTCAACCTCCTAATTCACAACAACACAAATAACCTTCTCAAAATGTAAATACTGAGGCCCCAAAGGCTTTTGAATGGCATTAGCTATATGTGAATAATTTCTAAGGTTGAAATTGGACTAGTATGCCATAAATAGGAAATATCTGACACATGTATCTATTCATTTCATGCTCACATCTATATTACTCCGCATAATAATTAATTTGTTTAAAATAATGCTTCATTATGTCATAGTCATGACTGACTACTGGTCAGTAAAAAAAAGTGTGAGTTATGCATTTATCTCTTTTCCTATGGCGTCAACCTCTCTCCATGCATTCTCATGACTCTTCTTAAAAAGGCATGGAATGTCCTTTAACCTCACTAAAGATAATTCCACACAATGCAGAGAGAAACAGGGCCCTAGTAGACCAGTTAAGCAATCTGGGCACATTTGTATGAGCTCAAGTTCAGGGGCATCTGCAGGAAGTTTCTTACCACCTGCTCTGTAGGACAGCCTTGGGTGCCTTTGCACCGTTCCGCACATTACTGGGTAGGGGGATGTGAAGGTGCCTTTCACCATTAGTCAGAGAACTTTTACAGGTAACACTCTGTTACACCGACATAAACTAAACATGAATGTTTCCTCTGGGATAAATTTTTTGGGAAGGATATATGGAAAAACAATAGCTTTGGTGAAGTTATGTTTTTGTACTGTGCATGCACTGGAGTTTGGTCAACTTACGAGCTAAGCTGAAGAAAGACAGGAGCAGGACTGCGGTTGTGCTGAAGTGCGGGGCCCCTGCCGTGTTGCAGTCCACTTTGGAATTCTTGCAGGAACACACTTGTACCCTGAGGTCTGTGATGTTCGTCATGGGTGGTTTCCCTGAATCTGTCACCATGATGGGCAGGTGGTAATTTGCTTTGTTCAGATTTTGAAGAAGGCTTACCAGGGCGTGCGTATCTATGAAGACAAAGGGAGGCCTTCATGAGAGAGGGCTGGACCTTTCCAAATCAAAGAGTGGAGTTTCGGCCACTAAACCCACACAAAACAGGCAGTTTATTCATTTAACTGGAAGAGTGCTTAAATATAAATCCATTAACATCAAATAAAAATAAAGACTCACTTCTTCAGCTGAAGAAGTCGCATCTCAAGTTTCTGGCAACCACACATGGCTGGTGGCCGCCATACCAGGAAGTGCCAGATGAAACACTCCCAGCATCGAGGAGTTCTATGGTTCAGGGCTACTGTAATCAATTTCAAGAGGACCCACTTTTGTGAAGATGACTGAGTACCAAGAACTCCTCCCTGAAAATTTATTATACTGATAAAGCCATCTTCACAAAGATCACATGCAACATTTAGAAGAAATAATGTAAAAACCCATTGTCGAATGTCACATTGTACATCTTAAATATATACAATTTTTATCTGTCAATTAAAGGTCATTAAAGCTGGGAAAAAAAGAAAAAAAAAGAAATTGTCAGCTTAGAGCATTTTTACATAAGAATACAAATTCAAATAATCAAAATACATTTTTGGAACAACAATAACAAAAATCCACTCACTTTTTTTAAAAATTTAATTTATTTTTTATACAGCAGGTTCTTATTAGTTATCTATTTTATTCATATTAGTGTATTTATGTCGATCCCAATCTCCCAATTCATCCCACCACCACCACCACCCCTGCCACTTTCCCCCGCTGGTGTCCATACGTTTGTTCTCTACATCTGTGTCTCTATTTCTGCCCTGCAAACAGGTTCATCTGTACCATTTTTCTAGGTTCCACATACATGCGTTAATATACGACATTTGTTTTTCTCTTTCTGACTTACTTCACTCTGTATGACAGTCTCTAGGTCCATCCACGTCTCTACAAATGACCCAATTTCGTTCCTTTTTATGGCTGAGTAATATTCCATTTTATATATGTATCACATCTTCTTTATCCATTCGTCTGTCGATCAGCATTTAGGTTGCTTCCATGTCCTGGCTATTGTAAATAGTGCTGCAATGAACATTGGGGTACATGTGTCTTTTTGAATTATGGTTTTCTCTGGGTATATGCCCAGTAGTGGGATTGCTAGATCATATGGTAGCTCTAGTTTTAGTTTTTTAAGGAACCTCCATACTGTTCTCCATAGTGGCTGTATCAATTTACATTCCCCCCAACAGTGCAAGAGGGTTCCCTTTTCTTCACACCCTCTCCAGCATTTGTTGTTTGTAGATTTTCTGATGATGCCCATTCTAACCGGTGTGAGGTGATACCTCACTGTAGTTCTGAAAAATCCACTTACTCTTAAGGTGGGTAGGTCCCCACGTGTTGCTATGGGGATGGGTTCTAGAGTGTAGTCTCTATCAGGCCTCAGCCTGCACCCCTAGGTTTGGGTGGGAATCCATGGCACAATGCACAACTTGGAGACTGGATCTTTAAGCCCACGTGTGGTGGGACTATCTGCTGTTACCCAGGCCACTGGGCAAGCACTCAAAAGTGGCCACCCCACCTGGCACTGTTTTTGGCCTCGGGTTATTTGCTTTTCAATCACTCAGATGACTACGGATTTTTTTTTAATAAATAAATAAATAAATAAATTTATTTATTTATTTTGGCTGCGTCAGGTCTTCATTGCTGCACACGGGCTTTCTCTAATTGTGTTGACTGGGGGCTACTCTTCGTTGTGGCGCGTGGGCTTCTCATTTTGGTGGCTTCTCTTGTTGCAGAGCATGGGCTCTAGGCATGCCGGCTTCAGTAGTTGTGGCATGCTGGCTCACTAGTTGTGGGTCGCAGGCTCTAGAGTGCAGGCTCAGTAGTTGTGGCACACAGGCTTAGCTGCTCCGCGGCATGTGGGATCTTCCTGGACCAGGGCTCGAACCTGTGTTCCCTGCATTGGCAGGCGGATTCTTTTTTTTTTTTAATTTATTTATTTATTTTTGGCTGTGTTGGGTCTTTGTTGTTGCACGTTGGCTTAGTTGTGTCGAGTGGGGTCTACTCTTCATTGTGGTGCGTGGGCTTCTCATTGCAGTGGTTTCTCTTGTTGCAGAGCACGGGCTCTAGGCACACAGGCTTCAGTAGTTGTGGCATGTGGGCTCAGTAGTTGCGGCACGTGGGCTCAGTAGTTGTGGCTTGCGGGCTCTAGAGTGGAGGCTCAGTAGTTGTGGCACACAGGCTTAGTTGCTCCGTGGCATGTGGGATCTTCCCAAACCAGGGCTTGAACCCGTGTCCTCTGCACTGGCAGGCGGATTCTTAACCACTGCACCACCAGGGAAGTCCCTTTGTTTTTTTTTCAACTGTTCCTTTCTGGGCATAAACAATGCTAAGTACTCAGAAAAAAATTCTGGGACAAGAAAAAGAATTGAGAAGGCATTTTAACTGTTAAATAAAACCAGGAGGGAAAAGAGAGTGTGATGACCTGAAAACAAAAACAGCTGAAGTATTATCCTATCCAGAAGGCTACAGCAGCAGAAACAACCAATGTGGATGATTACCCCAGTGAAATGGCAGGTTAACACGAGGAACATTCTCTGATCTCCCGCAAGGAGAGGAGAAACGCTTAAATGAGAAAGTTCCAGCTGGAAAGAACTGGGGATGATTATTCAAATGAGCTACAGTCACAAAAACTAGCAAATAAAACACTAACCCCTCAAACAAGAGAAGGGCTGTTTTAATTAAAAAGAATCAGTGTAACAAAATTCATTCTTTAAACAGCAATAAAATAGACAAACAGGCAAAGAGAATCAATGACAAGAGAAAGACACCAATCAAATGAGATATGAGATAAGGCCATAACAATACATGTGACATTTTTTAATAGAAAATTTTATGTACGACTGTACAATACATTTTCAAAACTTCATGAAATGGGTAATTCCCCATCCCTCTCAAAAACTGTACTGCTGAAGTAAGAACAGGGCGCCCAGCCCTGACTGGGTCGATCGCAGGATAAATTCGCTATTGATGGCAAAGTGCATATAATGTGTGAGTTCCGGTTTGGGGCTTTATTGTGAGGCAAGGTGATCTTAGTAGCGAGTTCACAATTGCCATGGGGAGGGAGGTGGAGGGGGTGTTGTGATACAGGGATACTTGTTAATTCAGTACATTGATATTTCAGTCTTAATAAGGCAGATGATAAAGTTTTAAATTTAAATTTTTAAATTCCACCTGTCCATGTGCAGGGACTGGTAGAAAGGGACATTGTTTGCAAGTTTCATAAATGAGGGACAGGACAGATGGGAGAAGATATCAAAGTCGAAAGTCAAAGTCAAGGTCATTTTAGAAAGCCAATTCTGAGATCTGCAGCATAAAATGGAAGTTGGAGGATTAGAGGTTAAGACTTTCTGAAGATTCTCATACTGGTGCTTCTTAGGAAAGCAAGCATAGCATGGAAAATCTCTGCAAAGTGCTGGTGAAAATTAAGGTAGTTAAGGTAAACACAGAGGAGAGGCAGCTGAGCCAAGACCCCTGGCTTTTGAAGGCTGAAGACTGGGTGGGTGTGGAGTGTACAGTATGGGCCGTGTAGTATACAGGGTACAGCATAGAAAAGAGAGGAAGCGAAAGAGAAAACTTTCATGTTTGCATTTCTAAGGAACAGATATTCAGTATTTTTACAAATCATATACAGGTGCTGGTAGGAAAATTGTCAGTATTTGTGATGTGTGAATAGCTTGAAACAAACCATGTGAGGAAACCCGAGAGCATAGAGGAGGCACAGGCTGGGAACAGAAACCACGCCAGGGAAACTAGGCTTCAAAGCTTAAGGGTACCTACAGAATGTCAGGCGGACTTACTGTTGATCTTGGAGATCTTCCAGACTTTATCAGGAACAGTTGGTTTATGGATTTCAAATTTGAAAGGATCTGTATTTGGGTGGAGATCCTTATCTGAAGCTCCCAAAATGACTACGCTGAGGTTTTTGGCGTCATCACAGACCTCCGCTACCGTGGGGTAAATGAAGGGCGCGTTGTCATTCACGTCTTCCAGAGTTATCAGCAAAGTCCCAGTGCCAGTAGCGGGAGGGTTGCCTACAGAGAAAGGGGGGAGATGTTAGCACACAACCGGTACAATGCAGGAGTCGCTGTCCACAGTACCTTTTCCCAACGTGCCAGATGCCTTTACTGTTGTCACCAGGTTTCAAACAGGACGAACAGGGATAGCTTCCATCTTTGTATAAAGTTCAGTGGTTTAAAAAGCTTTTTCGTATGATCTCTAGGTCCATCCACGTTGCTGCGAAAGGCACTATTTCACTCTTTTTTTATGGCTGAATAATAGTCCATTGCATCTATCTACCACATCTTCTTTATCCATTCATCTGTTTTTTTTTTTGATTTTTTTAAAATTTAAAATTCTGACTCTAAGCCTATTGAGTAAAAACAATTGAGTGGCATGGATTTCTCTTTCTAACAGGAGGATACACTGATGGATGCAGCACAAAAGAGCAAGACTTAAAGGTTCAAGATCAAATGGTTTTGGTGGGGGGTGGGGGGTGGGCGGTAGGGGAGAGGGGCACAGATATGAAGAAACCTGTTTGAGACATATGCCCTTAGCGAGAGAGAAAAGAGATTTGATCTTTTTTTTTGTTGAATGCCTATATGTGATTTCATGACCGTTTTTTCCCAGTTATTAACTTCTAGAGGCCTATACCCATAGTGGGAGACAGTACTTTCCTACATTGTCATATTAACTGGAGTCTGACATCAATTCATTAGGTTTTGGATAATTATGGGTTACTGAAGCAAAGTGGAAAGTATCCTGCATGCATATGTTCACTTCTAAGTGAAACTTAATATTATTTGGATACAATATTAAAAAGTAAAAACTGATGTTTTCCCCCTGATATCCATTCATCTGTTGAGGGACACTTAGGTTGCTTCCATGTCTTGGCTATTGTAAATAGTGCTGCTATGAACATAGGGGTGCATGTATTTTTTTGAATTATAGTCTTCTCCAGATATATGCCCAGGAGTGGGATTGCACTTAGATTATCATACTAAGTCATCTATTTTACATTTGGTAGTGTATATATGTCCATGCCACTCTCTCACTTCATCCCGGCTTCCCTTTCCCACCCCACCATGTCCTCAAGTCCATTCTCTACATCTGCGTTTTTATTCCTGTCCGGCCCCTAGATTCATAAGAACCTTTTTTTTTTTTTTCAGATGCCATATATATGTGTTAGCATACGGTATTTGTTTTTCTGTTTCTGACTTACTTCACTCTGTATGACAGACTCTAGGTCCATCCACCTCACTACAAATAACTCAATTTCATTTCTTTTTATGGCTGAGTAATATTCCATTGGCTATATGTGCCACATCGTCTTTATCCATTCATCTGTCAATGGACACTTAAGTTGCTTCCATGTCCTGGCTATTGTAAATAGTGCTGCAATAAACATTGGGGTGCATGTGACTTTTTGAATTATGGTTTTCTCAGGGTATATGCCCAGTAGTGGGATTGCTGGGTCATATGGTAGTTCTATTTTTAGTTTTTTAAGGAACCTCCATGCTGTTCTCCATAGTGGCTGTATCAGTTTACATTCGTACCAGCAGTGCAAGAGGGTTCCCTTTTCTCCACACCCTCTCCAGCATTTGTTGTTTGCAGATTTTTTGATGATGGTCATTTTGACTGGTGTGAGGTGACACCTCACTGTGGTTTAGATTTGCATTTCTCTAATGATTAGTGATGTTGAGCATCCTTTCATGTGTTTGTTGGCAATCTGTATGTCTTCTTTGGAGAAATGTCTATTTAGGTCCTCTGCCCATTTCTGGATTGGGTTGTTCATTTTTTTGATATTGACTGGTGACTTATTTGGGAGTGATTTCCATTAGTGGGGAAGAAACAAGCTTGAAAGAAGCTGATCAGTGGTTCATGAAGCATGGGAACAGATACTCTTAAAAGTTTTTTTTTTATTTTAATTTTTAATTGAAGTGTAGTTGATTTACAATGTTGTATTAATTTCTGCTGTACAGCAAAGTGATTCAGTTATACATATGTATACATTCTCTTTCATATTCTTTTCCATTGTGGTTTCTCACAGGATTTTGAATATGGTTCCCTGTGCTCTACAGTAGGACCTTGTTGTCGATCCATTCTGTATAGTTTGCATCTGCTCATCCCAAACTCCCACTCCTTCTCTTCCCCACCACCCCCCACCCCTGGCAACCACAAGCCTGTTCTCTATGTCTCTGCATCTGGGGAACAGATACTCTTTAGTGGGGCTGGTGGAAATTTAAATAGATTAACACCCAAAGACAGTTCTAGAGTAAACATTCAAATAAGTATCTGCTAAAATAGGAACACAAATGTAATTAATCATCAGAAGGATGGCTACTTCTAATGGTGGCAGACCATCAACTTTTGTTAGCACAAGAACTCAAAGGAAATGCGTAATTACTTTGAAGTTGGTTTTTCACTGTCAGCTTTAGTAATTTGGTTGAATTTCTTTACTGAAAAAATATTTTTCTCTTTTTATGGAACTAATTGAATATCTCAGAGGAATGCATTATAATTTTTTCACTCTGAATATAATATGAAGTCATTTGGTACAATGGATGAGAAGGCATTATGAGTATTTGAAATATGGTCATAAGAATTGGCCTTTCGTGAACTTAATTATACTACTGTCTTCAGTTCCCCATGTGTTATTCCCAGGCCAGGCTGGTGATGTCTTTTTCTGAAGTCAAGTAAATGAGCTTGTTTTTCTTTTGTTGAGAAGGTAAAGACTTGATTCTCAAAATCCTCAGGGAAAAGCCTCTCCCAGTTTATATGCACAGGATTGAAAAAAAAACCACCATCCAAAATGAAATGTGATTCAATATGTAATGGTTCCTCACGAGCCCTTTGGCTCCAATAGTTCCGGAGGCCCAGGAAATACTGGAGCTTCTAGGCACTCAGCAAAAGTCCCACGGCCCTCCTCTCCCCCTTTCCACCAGCAACCCCAAGCTCCCAAGGGCCCACTCCTAGCTCCCAAGGGATATGGAGCTAGACCTGCACTTGCTCCTCCGGGCAGCTCCTCAGAGGAACCCAGGGCCACATTCTCGGAGGACACATTAAGGCTCAGAGAAAGTCCCACCTCGCAACCTGTGGAGGGATTGCTTGTCTCTGCAAGGGCTTCGGTCTTTATAGTGTCAGGAGAGGGAAGGGTCCCGAGAGATGAACTACTCCTGTCAGTGGGTCTTAAATTGAACGGGAGGTGGGTTCCCCTTTGGGAATCTGATGAAGCTCATGGTCCTGCTTCCAGGGAAACGCACGTCCGTTCATACCGAGGGGTCCGCAGTCACTGGGAGTACTGGAAGTGCAGCCTGGGCTCTGAGCATGTTCAGAGCTGCTGATCTAAAACACCCTGGTTTTAGTTGTTGTGAGGCTGAGGTCAGAGAGTTTGAGGACGGGCTCAGATAAACTCCGTGAGCCTCAGGCCTCCTTCTCTAGAGCAAGGGTTAACCTTCGCTTTCTGTGTCTGAACTTGCACTGTGTAGCTTGATTCTTACAGGCTCTCATTTCAACCATGAAAGCAAACTAAAATTCCTAAATCATGATTTGGGGTTATTATTATTTTTTGTGTCTTTTTCTTATGAGCTACTTTTTATTGTGGTTATATATATATATATATATATAAAACATTTGCCATTTTAACCATTTAAAAAATTAACTAATTTATTTTTGGTTGCACTGGGTCTTCTCTAGTTGCAGCAAGCGGGGGCTACTCTTCGTTGCGGTGCGCGGGCTTCTCGTTGCGGTGGCTTCTCTTGTTGTGGAGCACGGGCTCTAGGTACGTGGGCTCAGTAGTTGTGGCTCACAGGCTCTAGAGCACAAGCTCAGTAGTTGTGGTGCACGGGCTTAGTTGCTCCATGGCATGTGGGATCTTCCCAGACCAGGGCTCGAACCCGTGTTCCCTGCATTGGCAGGCGGATTCTTAACCACTGTGCCACCAGGGAAGTCCCCATTTTGACCATTTTTAAGTGTACAGTTCAATGGCATTGAGTACATCCCCACTGTGCAACCATCACCACTATCCATCTTGAGAACTTTTCCATCTTCCCCACCTGGAACGCTGCCCCCGTTAAACGACAACTCTCTCTTCCTCCCCACAGCCTTCAAATCTTCGTGGGTCATTCATCTTGTTGCAAGCTTTTATGCTGCCAAACAATGGCTTGACATGGGTGAAACGGTCACCATTTTCTTTCCTGGATCTGAATGAGTGAGTCTGTCCCATCCAGAGGACTGTGCCTTGAAGACCACAGAGATGCTCTGACGTCGTGAAGTTGTGCTCTGGACCACTGCTTGCTCCCATTTCTGGATTCGTAGTTCCCACTCGGCACTGACAGCTTGTAATACCTCACACATTGATCAAAACAGAAACAAATTGATCCTGCCGCTTGATTTTGAACCAAGACAATTTGACTTGTACTTCTCCACTGTGGTGGTGGTAACTTCCTCGTGAGACGGTCGAGTTGGTATCCTGTGCTCAGTGCCAGCTGTCCCGGCCAAACCCTCAGTCTGGCTGGTTCAGCATTTGATGCTTGGACCTCTGTGTTCTAGGTTTATTTGGGGGCAGAGCTGTGCGTTTTCTAAGAGAAGCAGGATCATGTAACTAATGAAAGTGAGCATTTATGGAGAGAAGTTGAACCCCTCCTGTTAATCAGAGTAAGAAAACTTCAAGCAAACCAGAGAGGTTGCTGTTTTGAGCCCGTGGGGTTCTACCTTCCAATTTTCCGTCATTTTTTCAGAAGAGGAAACTGGGGCTCAGAAGGATTAAGTAACTTGTCCAAGGCTCTGTAGCATTGGTGGTGGGTCACCTGTTTGAGGGCTGTGGCCTGTAAGACACAGTGTTCCCATGCCATGCACACTTTGGGAGCTCTAGCAAGGGAGTGGAATGACTGGTGATTGTAGCACAGCCCACCATCTGTGCCAGACTCATCTGTGGAGCTCAAAGTTTAGGTATTTTGCTGCTTGTGGCTGGCATCAAATCAAGTATTGTTAGAAAGGGTAAAAAACAATCTCTGTGCTTTCGTTACTTAAGCGACCAACAATACATTGCTTTTTGTGGAAGGTGGGCGGAGCTAAGGCCTGTACCCAAGGAAACATGTCACACGTGGGTCTCCTGGCACTGCTTTGATGCTGTGGGTGGATGTAATGAGAAGCAGGGCCAGTTTTTTTTGTTTTGTTTTGTTTTTTAAAAAATTATGGGAATGTTATTTTATTCAGAACCCTGACCAAACAGGATTTCCACTTAGCCAAAAAAACACTGAAATTTTCTGATATGTTCCATTATTCAGAAGATATATATTTACATATATATATACACACACACACATACACATATATGATGTGCATGATATAACAGACAAAACCAGTGTGATTCTAATTAAAAGATATATATGATTAGGAAAAAGATTAGAAAGAAATATATCAAAGCCTAAATAATGATTATCTCTCCAGGTAATTAACATTAAAATAATACTTTTCTCTTTTCAATCTCCTTTAATAATAACCATGATTACCATAATAATCAGAAACAGAAATGTAAACTCAAAAGCTATACAGGGATTTAAAAATATTTTTTTCCAATTCCTCTTTCTTTCCTCTAATTGTTTTTACAATGAATTGATACTTAGTAAATTCACAGAGTTCTGCAACTACTACCGCCATCTAATTTTAGAACATTTCCATCACCCCAAAAAGAAACCTCGGGCCCATTTGTACTAACTCTTCATACCTACTTCCAGTACTAGACAACCACTAATCTCCTTTCTTTTTCTATAGATTTGTGTTTTCTGGACATTTCTATAAATGGCATCATACAACACAGCCTTTTGTGTCCTGCTTTTCTCACTTAGCATGATGTTTTTGAGGTTCATCCATGTTATAGCAAGAATTAGCACTTCACTCCTTTTTATAGCTGGATAATATTCCATTCAGCTGATGGACCACATTTTGTTTATCCATTTACTAGCTAACGGACATTTGGGTTGTTTCTACTTTTTGTCTGTTATGAATAATGCTGCTATGAACATGTGCATACAAGGGACCAGATTTTCACATGCTACAATGTCCCTAGACTAGTAAGATAAGACCCCAGTGTATCTCCTCAAGAGAGTCCCCTTAGAAGAATAGGGTCCCTGGTCTTTCCACATTTGGCTGGGCTGGCTTCATAGGCAGAGAAGGTTGAATCTCAGCAAGAACTTTCAGAAGCTAGCTCTGAGAAGTAAAGGAAGGTAGTACATTTTTCTAGTCACTGGGCCTAGAGGCGTGTAGCATGTGTCTTACCTTGGGAATCGTGAATTTTGTATGGGGAATAGTGTGCACAGTGAGGTTGCCTGCTTGAAGAATAAAATGCAGGAAGAGAAAGTGAGAGGAGGGAAAGACAGGAAGCTCATTTCTGAGCTCCACGGGCTCTGAGCATCAGGACTGTTCTCCGTCATCATCCTATTATAATAGGTACCTGGTAGCTACCTACCTGGTAGGTTTTTGTGAGTGTGTGTGGTGAAGGAAAATGCAGTGTTTATCATAAGTTGCCACACAAGGAGAATGGGTGGCTCACGCTCAAAAAGCCTACACTCCCCTGGTTGAGTTTTGAATTAATTTAGGTTGATTTGAAAAAGCTAAGGATGTGTTGCTCTTTCCATGCATGTAATCACATGTGTTTGTATTTCCATACGTTTCCTTCTATTTTGAGAAAGTGTCCTCCTTTCCCCCACCTAGGGAAGAAACAAGGGTGTGTATAGGATGGGGTCTGTGGAACTGGGGCTCAGAGTAGGGAGTCCACACCAGGAACAAGGAGGGAGACCTCAGCTGGGTGCCTCAGGAAAGCCTGAGGCCTAAACTCTGGGAGGGAAATCAGGAGGATGGGCCAATTCATGAGGAACCACAGTTCAGATGTGGCCCCTGACTGAAGGCTGGGCACCCCTGCTAGATTCTGAGGCTTGTCTGTCAGGGCAGAATGCTTGGGTGGGGCAAGCTACTCCCCCCAAGTTCCTTCCGCATTTCTGGGCATCTGTTGAACCTCAGCTAAGCAGCTGTGAGCAAATAAATGTCACACTTCTTATTTCATGTGAACAGGGCTCTAAACTATCTTTACCTTTGCTCAGAAATGGGAGTGAACCAGGATTCTTCTCTGTATGGGCCCCCTTCGTATTGCTTAGTTCATCCCTGTGTTCTATTTACTATGGTTTGCAGGATCAGTATTTTACAGATTTTTAATTTTTTTTGGGCATGTACCCTGTAAGCCAAGAATCTCGTCGCATTTTAATTCATAAGCATTTTTATTGCTTTGTTAATAGAGATCTTACCAATCTCATTTTATATTTTGAAAACATTTAATAGTAAACCAACCAAAAACCTGGTAGAAAATAGATTTGCAAACTATGCCAGGTTTCCACGGGTGATACTCGATGTAGAGCTGAGGCAATTATTCACATAATTCAGACTCAAAAATTCTTCTGGAGGAGAAATAATCTGAAACCTGAACTGTTTAAAAAAAAAATTCCACCTTTTGGCTTTTTTGGTTTCCATTTTACGGACTTTAAAGAAAAGGCCAAAGTTGATTTGAAGGCCATGTTTAAACATGACAGTTTTATTTTATTCATTCAGCCAATAATTATTTATTGGGGCTCTGCCCTGTGTCTTACTGGATATGCACAAGAATCAACCATACAGGGTGCCTGTTCTTGAAATGTTAGCAGTGTGGCAGGAACAGATATGTAAACAGATGCAGGATAGCACTTTTTTTTTGTTTTTTTTTGAGGATAGCGCTTTAAGTGTGGGAAGAGACGTGAGGATAAAATGTCACGGGAGCTTGCGACATGGAATAATTAACTGTCTGGGGACAGTTCCAAAGGCTCCATGAAGATGTGGCTTAGAAGCGAGAATACTTTGTGGAGCTGGAGAAGGTTGTTCTAGACAGAGGGAATCGTGTGGCTATTTTGTGGGAATAAGTTTTCGTAGACTTTTAAGCAGGATGCTGGCTTTGATAAGAGCAGGGGATGCTGGAGGCAGGGAAAGGAGAGGGCTTGAGTGAGGAGAGAGGGCACAGGAGGACCAGCTGGGCGGCCAGTGCAGTAACGCGGACTGACCATGGGGGATGAGGTGAGGGCAGCCAGGGTGCAAGAGCAGAGGCTGGATTCAGGGGGCTGGATAGACAGTGAGAGCTGGGCTGGGAGCGATGGGGCAGGAGCCTCAGTGGGGATGGGGTTCCAGCTTGGGGACCGTGCAGGTGGTGATGCGATTACCCAAGCTGGGGAAGAGGGAATACCAAGGAGTACAAGCTAAGAGACCCCTTGGCAGGATGAACTGAGCTGGCGTAGATGGGCATTGCAGACGGTATTTTAATGCCCGAGTCAGCTTTTCTCCCCAATAACGTTTGAAAACATCATGTTTAAGATGGTTGATTTGGCTGGTCAGCATGGAAATGTCCTGCTGTCAGGGAGATGAAGGGTGGCTTAAGTCTCCCCACTCAGACAGAAGCTCCATGAATTGATACCCATGTCGAGGGCAGCATTTTCTGGTTAATTCTCTGATTTAGAGCCCTACTCCGAGTGGAGGGCTCTGCAGCCCGTCCCTGCTCTAGAAAAATGCTCAGACCACCACGAGGGTGGTCGTCAGATGGCATGTCATAGTTTGCTTCAGACACTGTTGATTCTGCAATGATAAGTTTAGAAAAATCAGTCCATAACTCAGCTCAAGTGGGTTGACTTAAATATTTAAGTTTTACAATATTAAAGTCCTTACAAAGCACCAGGAATTTTGCATTCCTGATTTCCCATCCTTGTAACAACTCAGCAGGGCAGGTGGCATTATCCTCACTCTGCAGGTGGGGAAACAGGCTGAGAGGGCCTAAGTCTCATACTGATGGTGGCACAGTGAAGTTGGGGAGCTGGCCCATTCCGAGGGTTAGCAGAGCACCAGGCCCCAGTCTCTCTGTGGAGGGTACTTGCTGCCTACAGATGGCTCTGATCACAGCCTTCCTACTACCAGATCTCAAGAGCTCTTTTATCGGGCCATTTTGTCAGTGACAAAGTTGTAGCTAGTATTCTCAGCGTGACTGATATTTTACTGGTACTTGAAATAACAAGGAATGATCACTGGGCCTTCAATTTATTTTTCTTCCTCCATTACTATAACAGCTGAGATAAGGGGTGTTAAACTGGCTTAATTGGGTTGCCATCATAACTAATGGCTTGATTTTATCCAAACTAGCATCTTTTAAGTAGAATTAATCTAAGTAATTTGACTACATCCCCTAAGCAGTCTTGGTTGATCTACACAAAGAGGCATCTTTTTGAAGTTCAGATCCCTGTCATCCCCAGTTTGGGGGCCGTTGTTATCCTGTGGTTTAGTGGTCATTTCACTATGGGGCCGAATAACTTTTTTTCTCTTTTAATCAATTTAAAAGTATTTTACACAGTATTTCAATTTAGAATCACTTTGCGTTATCAGAACGTCTATTATATAGGAGACTGAGGGAAAAGACAGGTTAGGACCTGAGACAGCTTATGAAAAATCATTATCTTAGTCTATTCCATTTTAATTGTACAGCTATTATGCTTGGTTCTCTATCTGGGTCTTCTTGGTAACCCACAGCACATTTTTCACTGACAGACTCAGACACACTTTACACAAGTTGCTAAGTTATGAAAACACGCTGCTGAATTGAGCGATGCCTGGGCTTGTTTTATGCTATCATTCCCTCATTCTTTTCAGTGAAAATAGGTGGGGACGTGACGCTTGACAACCGCATAAAGCCTGCATATGGATGCTAGAGACAGCACGCGTTTCCTGGTTCGAACTATTTCGTATGCACCAAGCCTTAGTAAGAACTAAGAGGGATAATTTTTTTCTTTTCTCTTTAAACTCGCTGCATAGCCTGGGTGCTGGGAGCAAGGGCACTTGAACTTCCTGAAGCAAAGTATGTGTCTTTGGCATTTGGAGTCACAATTTAGAACTTCTCTGAGGGCATAAGAGCCATTCAATAGCAATCATGGAACGCTGAACCCTACACAATTTCAGAACAGGAGGAGGAGTGAAAGATGAGGTTACAGGTGAGAGGGAGGTAGGAAGACCAGCCTGATAGAATCCTGAGCAGAAGGCAGTAAGCCAAGAAGCACCAGCCAGCTATGCCTTCCTGCCCATGGCCATCTCCAGTGGGATTCCAGAAATCTTACAAGAAAGTGCTTGTGGCAGTTTTCGGCCCACATAAGACAGTGAGGCTAACACTTGACCTTTCTGGCGATTACCTGAGCAGCAACGATAATCACACTGGGATTTGCCCGGTGCTAATTGCTGCTGCTTTGCCCCCCTGTCAGCACATCCCCAAAGGGATGCCACCTGACTGCATTCCTGAATGTCGTCTCTCCATCTTGGTATTTTCCTTAACAATCATTTTTCTTTCTTTCCCCTTTCTTAACACATGCCAGAAATTCTGTGTTCGTTTAAGTCTTTAATGAAGGAGTTCCTGTACTCTGAAGGCACTAATCTGGACCACATAAGGTAAGTGATGATATTCGTTTCTAAAGGTAAACTGCTCGCCAACACGGAAGGTCACACCATATCCATCTGTAGGATGAAAGGCTTTACTGTGCCCATGATTCAACCACAGCCATTTCTGCTTTAGCAAAACAAAAGCATTTCCCTTACAATAAAACAATGTTGTTAGGTAATTTATAGCTCATTAAAACCGATAACAGTTTACGAAAAGTGCCTTGTACATCCTTGAGTGTGCTGTGGGTTACAACCTAGCCTCTATCTGTAGGGAGTGATTAGTGTCTTTCCCTCCCCGAATCATCCATAACCCGGGCATTATCAATATTACTGTGAAGTGCGATTCTGGAATCTATATAGACTTGCTTTGGGGCCCCCCACAAGCAAACAGGTCCAAAGAATTTTTAATTTCTATTAACTCAGAACAGATTTCCAGCCCTGTATCTGACTATCACAGTTTCTAGTCTCTAAGAGATACCTAGAAAGTATATTCTCTTTCTGTGCTGCCTCACCACTGTTCTGAACTGAATGAGTAGAGCCGTGTGTAGCAGCTATGATGGGGTCACTTCGCTTTTTGCCAAGTGTTGCAGGGACTGCAGAGCGCATGCTTCACCTTGTTCTCTCTGCAGACATCCTGTCATTCACCCCTGCTGGCAGTTTTGCCACCCGCCCACCCCCAGCAGCTGGGAATTGTCCTTCCTTAGAATGACAAGATGCTGAGAGTCTAGCTTTAGGGTAACAGATACTTAGAGAGCACATGAATGGTCACAGCCTCCTGGGGAAGGCACAGTGGACCAGGGACATGCTCTCTGTGTAGCTATATATATATTTTTTCTTAAGTTGTACTGAAATATAGAAACTTTCATGTTTCCACAAATACACAGCTTGAAGAAACTTCACAATCTGAACACACCCATGTAGTTAGCCCAGTATATACAAGATCAAGAAACTCCTCCACAGTTCCTTAAAACGCTAAAAATAGAGCTACTGTAGGCATATATCTGGAGAAAACCATAATCTGAAAAGACACATGGCACCCCAATGTTCATTGCAGCACTATTTACAGTGGCCAGGACATGGAAGCAACCTAAACGTCCATCAACAGATGAATGGATAAGGAAGATGTGGTACATATTTACAAAGGAGTATTACTCAGCCATAAAAAGGAATGAAATAATGCCATTTGCAGCAACATGGATGGACCTAGAGATTACCATACTAAGTGAAGTCAGACAGAGAAAGACAAACATCATATGATATCATTCATATGTAGAATCTAATTTTAAAAAATGATACAAATGAACTTATTTACAAAACAGAAAGAGGCTTACAGATATCGAAAACAAACTTATGGTTACGAAAGGGGAAAGCAAGGGGAGGGATAAATGAGGAGTTTGGGATTAACAGATAGACACTATCATATATGAAATACATAAACAACAAGGACTTACTATATAACACAGGGAACTACACTTAATATTTTGAAATGACCTATAAGGGAAAAGAATCTGAAAAAGAATATATATATTCTTTTATAGCTATATATATAGTTATTTACAACATTGTGTATCAACTATACTTCAATTAAAAAAAGAGCCCTTCCACAACGTAATCTGGAAGCATGGATTAGTTTCGCCCGTTTGACCTTCATATAAATGGAATCATTCCATGTGCGATCTTCTGCTTCAGCCTTCTTTTTGCTCAATGTTATGTTTGCAACATTCATTCGTGTTGCTGTGAATAGCTGCACATCATTCATTCTCAGCGCTGTACAGACCCAGCTGTGTGAATGTTCCACCATTTATTTATTCTACTTTTGTTGGGCATTTGGACAGTCTCCAGTTTTGAGCTATCATGAATAGTGCTGTTATTTACATTCTGGCATAGGGGTTCTGGTGAACAGATACACACATTTCCGTTGGATGTACAGCTAGGCACGTAATTCCTGGATCATAGGGGATGCATATGTTCACCCTTAGTTGATACTTGCAGTTTCCAGAGTGGTTGTACCAGTTTACACTTCTCGCAGCTGGATATGAGAGTTCTAATGATTTCATATCCTTGCCGACACTTGGCATCTTCCATCTTCTCACTTCAGTCATTTTGAAGGTGTGCTGAGTATTGAATTTCATTGCATTTCCTTGATCAATTTGTATTTTAGTTTGTATTTGGATAGTTTAATTTTTATTTCCTTGATGAATGAAGTTGAGCATCTCTTCATATGTTTATTGGCATTTGTATATCCTCTGTTGTGAATACCTGTTCAAGTCCCTTACCCATTCCTCTTTGAGTGGTGCCTTTTGCATATAGATTGTAGGATTCCTTTATAATATAAATACCTCCTACTTTGTGGGTTACCTTTTTACATTCTTGATGGTATAATCTGATGAACTGAAGTTCTTAATTTTAATATAATATATCATTTTTTCCCTTTTGTCGTTAGTACTTTTGTGTCCTGTTTAAAAAAACTTTGCCTATGCCAAGGACATCAATATGTTCTAATATGTTTTTCTCTAAAAGATGTATTATTTTACCTTCCATATTTTGACCTGTAACATATTTAGAATTGGTTATTATATATGGTATAAGAGAGGGGTCAGGATAATTCTTTCCATATGTGTGAAACCCAGCACTATTTATTGAAAAGACCATGCTTTCTCATCTGCACTACCATGTTGTCCTTGTCATAATCAGGGACTGTATATGTGTGGATCTGTTTCTGAACTCCCTATTCTATTTCATTGGTCAGTTTTTCTATCTTTGAGCAAACACCACATAGTTTGAATTATTATAGTTTTCTTTTTTTTAAAAAATTGTTTATTTATTCAATACTTTTGGCTGTGTTGGGTCTCTGTTGTTGCATGTGGGCTTTCTCTAGTTGCGGCAACAGGGGGCTGCTCTTTGTTGCGGTGCGTAGGCTTCTCATTGCAGTGGTTTCTCTTGTTGCGGAGCATGGGTTCTAGGCGTGTGGACTTCAGTAGTTGTGGCGCATGGCCTTAGTTGCTCCGCACCATGCGGGATCTTCCCGGACCAGCGCTTGAACCCGTGTCCCCTGCACTGGCAGGTGGATTCTTAACCACTGCAGCACCAGGGAAGTCCCTGAATTATTATAGTTTTCTAATAGGTCTGGATATGTGGTAGTGTCAGTCTTCCAACTTATTCTTCAAGATTTCCTTGGCTATTTTTAGCCCCTTGTATTTCCATATGAATTTTATAATCTGTTTCTTCCCCTTCTTCTCAAAACAAAAACCTGGGATATTGCTTGGTATTGCATTGAATCCTTTAGGTCCATTTGGAGAGAACTGACATTTTAATAGCATTGAATCTCCTAATCCATGGATATGGTATAGGTCTCTATTTACACAGGATTAAAAACTCTTAGTAGTGTTTTGTAGTTTTCAATATAGTCTTTGTGCTGTGTCCTCACGTGGTGAAGGAAGTCTCTGGGATCTCTTCTATAAGGGAATTAATCCCGTTCATGAAGGCTTCCATCCCCATGGACCTCCCAAAGGCCCTACCTCCAAATACCAGCACACTGGGGATTAGATTTCAACACGTGAATTTTGGGGGAGACACAAACATTCAGTCTACAGCATCAGCCATCCCATCCTCCAATCCCTCATACCTTCAAAATCTGGCAAATGTCTTAAAGAGAGAATGGTTGTGTGTTTAAGGTAAGTTTGCTTGCTTTGTTAGGTCTTTGTTTCAGTGAGACCCCAGGAGATATTATTCTGCCCTTTAAAAGGCATTTATCTATAACCATGTGCTTAAGAGCCCTCTGTCACACCAGCCACATGACCGTTACAAGTGTTTCTCATTTCTTTCTTTCCATCCTGGGCCCTGCCTGGGTCAGGCCTGATCCTCACCCAGAATCTAAAACAGCCCCAGAGAGAAAAAAATGGCTGGTGGCCCTACACTCTTTTTAGAATGGTTCTTTCTTCTTTCCTATTTTAGTTTTTAGTTGAGTTAGGCTTCATTGCTTCTGCAGCTCTCTGATGCCTTTACAATTAAGACTTTTGTAATGTATCCAGATTTTTCTAGTTTTTGCAGTGGGGACATTGGTCTACTACAACCTACAATAAAGTTCCCATGGCCATATATTTTATTGACATGTTTTGGCATAAATTCCTGAGTTGACTCCTTGTTTGGAGAAAATCAATTTATTTTGCTTTAGTTTCCCTCGTGTTGTATGACAATAATTCCTTATTCTTTCATTCCATCAAATACATTGAATTTCTATAAAATTAATAAACTCAAATGCTTACTTTGTATAACATTGAGCCATCAGTTAGTACTATTAACTTTGATCTAACAGCACTTACTGTTGGTTTTTCCTGGTTAACCATAATATCTAGAGATAAGTTTTCAGTGAGTGACAAAAACGAGCCTTTAAACAAAAGTTACTCTGATTTATGAGGTCTTTGAAAATTTATTCTCTTTGCGCTAAGTCTTTTGGGCCTTATTCAAGATTATCATCTCTAATCATGGTTCCATATAGTAATGCCAACTTGTTTTTTATTTATCATTCCATCTTCAGGGACATTTCTATCCTTTGGAAACATCTGTGACATCAGATTTGGATTTCCTTGTCTGATATTAGCATTAACAGAGTTAGATAAGAAATAGATTTCAAACTGCATTATTTCTTGAGGACCATTCTCGGCTGTATTCTTTCCTGTCTATAACCCCATTGGGGTGGGACTGACATTTACTGAACATTTAATATTGCTTTTGATGGAGAGTGTAGAGGGCACAGCACTTCATTTTCTCACTACAACCTCGTAAGTAGAAATTATCTTCCTCATTTTGTACAAGTATTATAGAAACTGAGCCTCAGAATCTATGATCAGCTTGCCCTGTCACTCCTGGAGAGAAGACTCCTGTTTCTGGCAAAAATTAAAGTGTATTTCATTTTTAGTTTTTTGGATGAATAACTGCATAAAATATTTTATAAGGCAATGGTAACTAAACTATTTGCTGGGTTTCAAACTTCCTTCATGGTGTTCTTAGCTGAGAATTTTCTCTACAAGTACAGATACTTTTACGTAGTAGAGAACTCTGAAATCATTACTTTAGCTGATCTATAATTGATACTTTTTGTTTGAAAAGCATTTTAAAATTCTTGGCTTTTTGTCCTCCACTGTTGATGCCCTTAGCACTCCTGTCTAGACCTATTCCTTCCACAAAACTTATCTGTTCTGATGGCGACAATCTCTTGCATTGTGACTCCCTGAATAAAACCTCCTGGCCTCTATTTCAGGCCCACGTTGCAGTGTCTCATGGGATCATCTCAACATCCACCCCATAAGTACAACATGGGAACAAGCCTTTGAAATCAGTTCCATTTCTATTAATGGACTAGATTTCTCACTAGAAATTTTCGTATTGCCATTCTCTCTTTCATATTGAGTATGGGTTGTTTTCAAAGCCTTGTTTTTTCCATCCAAATGTTTTCTAGATTCATCCTTTCTAGTTTGTTTCTGTTGCCAACAGGCATACCTTGACCCCTTCAACTCAGATACCTGCTATGTCTTACAATGTTTCCCAGCTCCAGACTCACTCCACCCAAACGACTCCCATTGCTTCTCTTACCTTGATTTCTGCACAGCTTTCTAATGCCTCCTTGCCTCATGTCGCATCATGATCTGACTGATTTTCTACACCGCCACGGGGGTTGTCTTTCTAAAGTACAGCGTTTATTCTCGAGGAGTTTGGTAACCAAATCAAACTCCTTCGCATAGCATATGGAGCGTTTCATGATCTATTTTATGATCTATTCCACATATACATGAGCGCCTGCTCTAAGTCAGGCACTGTGATAAGAGCTGGGCACTCCACACAAGACCTAGTAACCTTATCTCTGTAAATATGGAGCCTCCAGTAATGCCCACCAATGTTTACGTGTCTCACATAACCACCTTCTTTCAGGCTTCTAGTAGAATGCCTTCCCTTTTCCCAACCTATCCTTCATCACTCGGTTTAGAGATCCCCTCAACCAAGAAGCTCCCCGTGACCACCTCTGAGGCTGGATGAGGGGCTCCTCTGGGCTTAGTTCCAGTAGGACAGTTGTGACAGTGTATTGCCACCTTCTGTTTGCTGGCCTAACTTGCCAAGTAACTCGTTTAGCTCACTGAGCACAAGGACAAAGTTATTATTATTATTCATCTTTGAGTCTCCAGGACCAAGCACAGTGTCTGGTCCAGCTCTCTGTTGATGAATGTCCATGTGCTATTTCATCATGTCAGTTTCCTCCTCAAGAACTTACGGGATCCTTTGGGTGCCTGCTCTATCAGATGACTTGCCCAGATTTTGAGATGTCTTGAAGATATGACTTTCCGGTACACATCCAAATAGGTTTCTACGTATGTACTCACAGTGGATGTAACCCTTCTCTTTCCTTTTCTTACCTCCCATGCCACACTCCCTTTTAATTTTGACTCCTCTGCTCTATGCCCTCAGGCACCCCGACCTCCTGACCCTGCCATTTATCCAAATCCTGTCTTTCAAGGCCAGACTCAAAGGTTGACTTTACTGTGAAACCCGCTCTGCCTACTGGGTGCCACACTGATCACTCACTTCTTAGACACGTGCTCTCCTACTTGGTTTTGTGTAAGTACCCAGCCTCTGAGAATTCTTAGTTCACCCGTTATTGGGTAATGAAGGCACATATAAAGAACCCTATAAAAATATTCATTTTGATATAGGACTCAAAACCGAATCTTCAGCTATGAACAGCTGACTTTTAGGAATTACAGGGAGAGCAAAACTTCTTGTGTGATTGACACAGTAGACATCTTAGCTTAACATACCCAGAAACCGACTCTGACTCCCCCCATCTCAGCCAATGGCAAATCCTGTTAGCTCTGTGTCCGAAATATATAGAGGATCTCCAGAATCTGATCTCTTCTCATCCCCTACTCTATTACCGGTCCAAGCCACCATCTTTCCCAGGTTGCCCTCAGTCTCCTAAGAGGTGTCCCTACTTCTGTCCTTGTCTCCTATGTCTGATCTCAACAGAGCAGAATGATCATGGCACTCTGAACTGTACTCAGAACTTGGCTATGGTAACCCATTTCAACATAAAGTAGAAGCCAAGGGTTGTACAGAGGCCCACGTGACCCTACATGATCTGCATCCCCATCCCCTTCATGTACCACTGCCCTCTCTGCTCCAGCCCCCAGCCTCCTTGCTCTTCCCTTAGATTGCTTCAGGGGCCCCATCCCCACTTTCTTCATGTTTTTGCTCAATGTCACTTCCTCAGTGAGCCTCTCACGGCTGTCTGGTTCAAACTGTAGCATCCTTTCATTTGCTATCTTTTTCCTGTTTCATACATAAATAGTATACTTTCTTTTTTTTCTGAATAGTATGTATTTTACTCAGTTTCCTTCCGTCCTCCATGACTGTGTCAGCTGCACGAGGACAGTGATTTTTGTTTGTTCATGACTGTATCCCCAGTGTCTGGAACAGAGTCTGAGTTGTGGATACTGCATTATTAGCTTTTGAACGAACAGCAATTGTTCCGCGCTTATGAAGCTACCAGCTGAGGGGACCTGATGTCTTTCCATGGTGCATATCATAAAAGGAAAAAAGCTGAGGGAACAATTCAATTGTCAGGGTCGGTGATGTCCTCTGGGACTTCCTTTCAACTTGCATTAGGTAAAAAAAACCCTCCTTGTAGATGACAACATGACACCAAGATGAAGGACATCAATGTGGCTTCCTAGCCTTGGCGCCTACTTGAGACGGAGCACAGAGAGCTCACTGCTCTGACCCTTAACTAGACAAAGACCCAGGAATTCCAGGACTTGGGATTTTACTGACTCACGTGTGTTTACACATTTGCTTTCCCTGCCCCCCGCCCACATTTAATTCTTCCCAAGCACACCTTTAGGTATATCAGAAGAAATGTAAAAATATATTTAAAACTGAAAAGTATTCACTTATTGGCATTTAAAAAATTACTCACCACTGTCGATTGCCAGGAAGAGGGCAGTGTACACGCTGTTATGGACGAATGGGGACTCGCGGTCCAGCACAGCAGTGGTGTCAACAGTCCCGTTGATGGGGTTGATATTCAGCCAGCCTGCTGGGTCCTTGTAAACAGAATACCTGAAAGAAAAAAAAAAATCCCCAAACGACGTCAGATTACATTCAAAATAGGTTCAAGAAATGTCCAAGGAGTACTGGGCACAAGCTCCCAGGGTAGCTGCCAGATAATTCTTAATACAAATCCACAAACATCATTATAGCACAGTTGTTCATTCAGAAAGTAATGACCGACCATTAATTAACTCTGGGCCTTTTCTGTTTTAAATATTTTGTACATGCACCTCCTTTATTCCTCATGACAAGCCTGGGAGGAAGGAGCTCTTATCTGCCCAGCTCTCATAGAGGCAGAGTTCATAGCCTGTCTCCTGAGTCCAAGTCCAGCTTTTTTTTTTTTTTTTTTTCTGCTTTTACATCTTGGATGTATCTGGTATGCAGACTAGGCAGGAGAAGCACTGTCATGAAGGTACAGGCAAGGCACATGGACACCTGGAGGAAGAAGTAATTATCTCTGATGGAGGGCAACCCCGGGGTCCTCACAGAGGATGCAGTATCTGAACTAAGACAGAAGGAATGGGGGGATATTGTCAGAGAATGAGAGGACAGACACGTCAGGAAAAGAGAAGAATATGAATTAACATATGGAACAGAGATATCACTAAAAATGTAAGTTCCACAAGAGCAAGGATATGTGTTCACTGTCATGACCCCAGCTCCTAGAACATTACTTAGCACATATACAACACTCAATAGATAGTTGCTGAGTGAATGTTTTTGAGAGTCCACCTGCCGATGCAGGGGACACGGGTTCGTGCCCCAGTCCGGGAAGATCCCACATGCCGCGGAGCAGCTGGGCCCGTGAGCCATGGCCGCTGAGCCTGCGTGTCCGGAGCCTGTGCTCCGCAACAGGGGAGGCCACAACAGTGAGAGGCCCGCGTACCGCAAAAAAACCAAAAAACCAAACCAAAACAAAAATCAGGTCAGGGGGCTTCCCTGGTGGCACAGTGGTTGAGAATCTGCCTGCCGATGCAGGGGACCCGGGTTGGAGCCCTGGTCTGGGAGGATCCCACATGCCGCGGAGCAACTAGGCTCGTGAGCCACAGCTACTGAGCCTGTGCTCCGCAACAAGAGAGGCCGCGATAGTGAGAGGCCTGCGCACCGCGATGGAGAGTGGCCCCCGCTTGCCACAACTAGAGAAAGCCCTCGTACAGAAACGAAGACGCAACACAGCAAAAATAAATAAATAAGTAAATAAATAAATAAATGAGGCAGAAGGAAATAACTGCCCTTAAAAAAATAAAATAATAAAAATAATAATCAGGTCTCCATCCTTGTCCTATTTAATCACATTTTTGCTGGGCCCTTTGTTTCCCTCTATTAGCTGATGTATTTTGTTTGGTGCCTCTTCCAATCGGAGACCTTAGGGAGGTCTGCCCGTGCCGCAGATCTCCTTGACGCCCATCTTCCTGCGTCTCCTCAGAACCACAGCCACGGAGAGAGGAGGACGGGGTCATTCCATTTACTGAGAATTCCCAAGTGCCCAGTGCTGGGTTTCACCATGCCCACGCCCTCCAAACTAAGAGCTGCAATGGAAGCCCCTGGAAGTAGGTGTGATCCTCCCCAACCCTGGAGCTTTTTACCCGAGAGGGGAAAACAGCTCAACACCTATCAACCGACCTGCCCTTCCAACCTCCTGGCCTATGAGCCCTTGTGTCAAATCAGCCCTTTGGACCGACTGGCCAGGCGCTCTATAAGTTTCTGCATTTTCAAAGGTGTCTTTTTAATAAACCTTTGGTGCAAAAATACTGGCGTGCAAGATATTTTCTGTGCTTCTGGGCCTGAAAAATGCATATGCCTTATTAAATTGGCATTTCCAGGCAATTTATCTGTAATGTGAACTTTGCTTGTTACAGGGGAAGAAAAATCGAATTAAAAACAAGACTCATTTCAGTCTGTACGTAGCTTCACAGGAGCTGCTCGCGTGCTTGCCAAGGCGCGACCTCTTCCAGGTGTCAGCGTCGAAAGACACAGGGCAGGTTGATTAGTAGATCAGAGCAGTGGGGAGGCGGGGAGGGGGGTACCTCACCACGGTCCGGGCCTGCTTCCCTCCTGGGAAGTGGGTTTACTGTCCGCAGGGCCCTGGCAGAGCAGGGAAGGAAGCTCCCAGGCCAGAGGCCCGGGCCTGGTATTGACCTGGAAGGACTTCCAAGCCAGGGGCCCAGCTCTCATGGGGGGAAATATCCCGTGTGATGGCATGGATTATAGGGAGGGTTGGTATTTTTAGACCAACATACGAGCCTAAGTGCAGCTCATTCTCAAAGCGGAGTCAGTAAGGATGGGAAAGATTATGAGAGCCTGGAAAATGAAAAGAAGAAAGGGGAAATACAGAGTGATTTTCTATTCCTACTGAAGGAAGCAAACAACCCTGTAAAACCACAGGGAAGAAAGGAAACAGCAGGCGTATAATCAGCTCCTCACTTAATTCCAGCCCAATAGACCCCCTGTGTTAGATGAAATATCTGCTTGGGTGATTCAAATCAACCATTTGATCTAAAAACAGAACTAGAAAGAACTCCCAGCAGAAGGAAATACAATGTTTTGAAATAGCTCATGTAGCTATGGCTCTGAGTACAAAGGAAAGGGCATATTTCAAATCTCCTGACGAAACATACACAAGAGACTGAGGGGCCAGTGGATTCCGGAATCCCAGCTCAGTTACACAGCACAGGCCATCACAGCGTCTGCAGAAATCTGGGGGACAGCGTTCTCTCCCGCTCCTGGGGAACCAGAGCCAAGGAAGCAGCCTTGCTAACAGGAAGGGCTTCTCAGGGACGGAGAGATGCCACAACCAGCAGACGTGGACAGGAAGAGCTGCCCGGATCCCTACCGTGACAACAAGCAATGCACAACCACACCTAAGGAGCTCACTTTCCACCCTTCAGTGGACAAAGGCACGTTTGGTGTGAGTCCATTATCTCTGCTCTGCCACAGGAAGTAGGAGGTGAGATCACTAGGGATTATCTTTTGCTTGGACCACCCCGGTGCACCTGGTTCTTGCTTCCATTCTACTTGCTACAGTCAATTCTTCAAAGAGCAGCCAACTGAAAATTGACCATTTTCAGTGTATATCTCCTATGATGTAAGTTCCTGCTCAGAATCCTCCAGTAACTTCCCTCTGGGCACAGAATAAAATCCAAACTCCTGACCATGTCTCCAAGGCTTTGCCTAACTCTCCACCTGCCTTTCACCTACCTCATTTGACTGTGTCTCTGGTACCTAGAAGAGTGCCTGGCACACACTGAGTAGCTACTCAGTTGTTGGATGAATGAATGAATGAATGAACAAGGCTTCTTCAACATGCTTTGACTGACCCAGATCCTGGGTGACCCAGAATTCTAAAGGAATTTTGTCTCGAGGTGCCCCATGGACAGACCTCTCAAAGAGGCTACTAGGCAGGGAGCAAAATGGCTGAGTTTCAGAAGGAAAGCAGGAGTCCAGCACAAACCATACTTTTTGGCACAAAGCCTGAGTTCAGGCACAGTGAGCCCTCCTCCCAGGTAGGGTGCTGGGAACCCTCCAGAAATCCAACCTTCCAGGCATCAGCCAAGGGCCAACCTGGCCAGCAGGCCTTTCTGGGGACAGCAGTTTCAGGCTCTTCTCTGCATGTTCCATGATCAGAACAAGGACACTGACGGATCAAAAGAAATTCTACTTCTGGGCTTCCCTGGTGGCGCAGTGGTTGAGAGTCCGCCTGCCGATGCAGGGAATGCGGGTTCGTGCCCCGGTATGGGAGGATCCCGCGTGCTGCGGAGCGGCTGGGCCCGTGAGCCATGGCCGCTGAGCCTGCGCGTCCGGAGCCTGTGCTACCGCAACAGGTGGGGCCACGGCGGTGAGAGGCCCGCGTACCGCATAAAAAAAAGAAAAAAAAAAAGGCAAAAGAAATTCTACTTCTTTTTAGAAATCATTTAATTCCTGGTTCTCCTAAAACCATGTTAATTCTAGAGACCACATATCCAAACCCTTGAGGACACCAGAAATCATGAGGGAACATGTTCTGTAGGTGAGGTGATGGCTGGCTTCCACCCTCTCACGTATACCCAATGACACGTAGATTAGGTCTTTTGTGTTTATCGCAGAAAACTCAGGCAACATAGATAAGCAAAAAGAAGAAAATTAAAAGCACCCTTATCTACCTCCAGAAATAAGCATTACTAACATTTGGTCTAGAGGCCAGACTATGTACAGATACACACATGAACACATGCATGGTTTTAAAGTGACCATGCTGTTCACTCTCTCATTTTGAATAACTATTTGCTGGGTGTCTCGTGTGCCAGGTGCCGAGTATGGTGCTGGGTGGGGCAGCAGTGGATTTCCTGTTTTGTTGGAACTTACACTCTGGCAGGCAGAGAGGATGTTAATTAGTAATTTACATTAGTTATTTAATTACACTGGTGATGACTGCGGCCAAGGCAGTTTCCCTCACATAACACATCATGTTTTTCTATTTTTCAGTATTTGCTTTCTGTTGTATCTAGAACTGGAAACACACATTCATTGATCACCGAGGAGGTGCCACACGATGTGTGTACGTTATTACGTATCATCGCCCCATCAGCCTGGAAGGTAGATACTATTACCCCATTCTACAGATGAGGAAACAAAGGCTCAGACTGGGCCAGTAGCTTTTAAGTGGCAGAGCTGTGGTTCCAATACAGATTCTCTGTCTCCTGAACGTAGTCTGCATTTTTGTTTGCCTTGAGAATAGACTGTGAGGGTTGGTAATTTTTCTATGCCATTAGCTCTCCACATCTGGCGTGTATCAGGGTTACCAGGTTGCTGAGTATGATGGGGTCTTTCTGCTTTTACCAAGTTCCCCAGGTGGTTCTGGTTTACTAAAGCTTGAGATCTACCACTCAACCCACAATGATTAAACTCAGAAAGGAAACCCTAGGACTGTGTCCTGTGGATGGGTTTTATTTAGGGGGTTAACTCAGGAACATGGCATTCGAATCTACACAAGAGTAACATTTCCTAAAAAAAAAAAATACCCAAACCCTTAAGCTGATATAATACTCTTTTAAAATCCTATTTCTGTTTATAAAATATCATACACCCTTGAGAAAGGTTTAATGTAATACAGCACATGTGTGTGAATTTAATATCTTCATCCCTAGAAAGTCTCAAATAATATTGTCTTAAACTGTTCTTTTGTTGGAAGGTTCATATTGACAACTCCTAAGTCAAATTAGAGACTAAACCATTGGGACAAACTACTCAGTTATGGTGGAGATATCACTGGTAACTGAGGTCTGAGAATCATTTGTTCTAAAAGATAGTCATTCTTAGTCACCACCTGCTCTCACTAGTGGGAGAGAAAGGGGCGGGGCCCCAGCCAGCGGGATACTGACCTTGCTCAAGATTACTGTGAATCTTCTGAGCCTGCAGAAGACACTGTCGACCCCCGACCTGCTCCTCCGTGCGTGAGCCCTGTGTGCACGGAGCCTTCCCTGTGTGCATGGAGCCCTCCCTGCCAAGCAGAGGGGAACTGACATTTCCCGGGCACCAGCTACTTGCCGGGATCATGCTTGTCATCTCCAAATACCGGCTCACCACCTGTTCCAGGCAAGGAAGGTCTGCTGCTCACGTCTCCCAGCAAAGGTCACGCCTGCTCTCTTGTTTGAGGCCATTAATCCTTTGTTATAATTTGCTGCCAGTGTCCTTACAAAGGTGCTGATAGGACCTTCTGTGACATGGCTTTGGGACCGGGCTCTTTCTAGTCTGAGCTTCATCCCCATTCTGCAAACTTATTTCTAAAGATGATTTATGAAGTCTCCCACCCTGCCTTCGAAACCTACGTGAATGAAGCAGTTATTAAAAAAGGAAGCAAAGTCCCCACAGCCCTGATTATAAATGCCTTGTAGGGTGCCCTCATTATTGGCTCAGGCCAAAATGATCACAAAGAAATACGGAGAAATCTAGCAAGACAGATTCAATGTGTAAAGTCACAAATTTAACAATGTCAGAAAATTTGGGAAAGTGGGACCCTGATACAGTAACTACGTATGTGGCTCTTTTCAGTAACAGGCTGAGACTTCAGATTTCTGAAATCCAAGAACACATTTGTCAACTCTAGACAAGAATGTCAGTTGATATCTTCAGTGTTGGTGAAAATACTAAACAGATGCTTAAAAAATGCAACTACAAATTGTTTTTCATGATTAATGATCATTATCATTACTTTTTTTTTTTTTTTTTTTGCGGTACGCGGGCCTCTCCCGTTGCGGAGCACAGGCTCCGGACGCGCAGGCTCAGCGGCCATGGCTCACGGGCCCAGCCGCTCCGCGGCACATGGGATCTTCCCGGACTGGGGCACGAACCAGTGTCCCCTGCATCGGCAGGCGGACTCTCAACCACTGCGCCACCAGGGAAGCCCCCATTATTATTAATTTTGCTATTAATGATCAGGCCTGGCTCCTCCTCTGTGCATTGTCAGGGTCAGGGTTATATTTCCCACACCTGTATATCCATGCTGGGAGGCTTTTCCCAAGCACTAGAAACTGCACTTGGAAGGGAACGGGATGACCTGGAATTCGGTACAACTTGGTAAAATGTAAGCTTTCCTCCGTGTGAGGATATTCACCCATTTGTTCACTTATTAGCTGATTCCATGAACAGTCATCTGCCTTTCACTGTGTTCCTGGGTCCAAGAAGGCAAACAAGAGCAAGCCAGCAAGGATGGCTCATCGTCTGAATATTCCATTGACCGTGTCATGAATGAACTTCTGGCCACGTCTGTCATGGTCTCTAACATCCCTTCCCGCTTAACCCTGGTCGGCACACTTACGAGTCAGCCTCTCAGAGACTAGAACCATCCAAATACATGCCAACCAGCACAGAGCACAATGTTCATCTCACAGAAGACGAGGGGTTCCAGGAAGAGGCTCAAAGCAATGCTGGACTAAGTAAACCCCAGACAATGAGGAAGCAGCAGAGAGAAACTAGTCACCAGACAGAAGAAGAGAAAGGAGATTGCATTTATCAGGGCCTCAAAAAAGAGTGTTTTGCAGCATTTATTTGCAAATTCATGTTCTGGGTAAAGAGGCTAAAAATTTGAGTGAGAGGTACTTGCACGGCTGCTGGCAAATGTGTAAGGACAGAAAAAGTATACATTTTTTAGCAGACAGGTGCTTAATAAAAATTTAAAAGATTATAGTAGGGTTAATTGATGAGACCAAAGTAACTCAAAAACTAAACATGAGGTCCTTTAAAAAATTATCATAGAGCTCTACGTGGGCTGATAATTTTATTATGATGTGACTTAAATACTTACATATGGACGTAATTCTTGTGCAACTGTAAAACCAAAACCAATTTACAAAAACACAGAGCCAATGAAATTTAAATTAACATCATAAAAACAAGTGGTTTGCCCAGGATTAGGTGACGCCCTCTGGCAAGGGGACGAACCGCTGGCATGGCTTGGAAGGACACCTCTTCGTAAACATGCCAAGCAGAGCGTGAACTGTAGCGTGTGCTGTCATGTGTGTTGTTGGAAAAACTATGTCAAAGCAAAACAATCCTTGGTTCACACATGTTCACTCCGAGAACAGCTTATGGCTGGGGTTAAAACAAACTAAGAAACAAATTGATTTTCATCATTTATTTTTCCAAAATAAGGTCTCAGTCAAATCTTTTTTTGGTTTTGAGTTGGATTTTGGTCCCCACTTTAAATCAGTTTGTCTTCGGTGGTCCTTTTCTCTCCCCATCTTCTCTAGATAAGGGCTGCTGGTGGTCCCTGCTCTTGAAGGATCGCGAACTGGAGGACTTGAGCTGGATGAAGGCTGTGGAGGCAGGACTTTGGGGGTGCTGACCCCACACTGAGACGTGCCCTAGGAAATTACTCCAGGCCCACACGCCTCCACCTAGGACCGCTGAGGACAAAAAACATCCTCAGGAAGAAAACAACTCGTGCTGAGCCTAACTCTAGAGAAGCGGCCATCTCTTCCTGGAAAATCTCAACATTTATAAATAGCGAAAACTAAAGGCACCGCTCTCGACGTCAGCCTCCACTTTGCCCTCAAACAAGCCCCTTCTGTTTTTTGTGTGTTTCTAATACGATGACGGGATTCTGCTGTCTTATCAGGCTTCTTAAAAGGAGACTTTCACTTTCCTATCCCACCAGGCCATATTTAGGCTGTGTGATGGGGTCCAGTTCTCAGTGGCCACTCATGGGCCCATCCTTAACGTCCCCAGGGCACAGGGAAGGTCCACATTCCTCAGGTCTAATTATGTAAGCGTTGCAGTCAAGGTTCACCCATAGCCCAGCAGCCCCGCCCCCAGGGATCACTGTCATGCCCCCAAGGAAGCAAAGGGGGCCCTGCTGGCCCTGGGCCAGCCTCTGTCCCACAAGCCCATCTGCTGGGGTAGAGTCAGGCCAGGGTGGAAGGTGGGCCTGGGCCTAGGACCCTTGGATGGTGATTGGAGGCAGGGTTTCCAGTGTGTAAGGGTCTTCCAGAAGGCCAACACTCAAGCGAGGATGGGGACGGAGCTCCCTAGACACTCACTTTGGGAGATCTGCGGTGACCAACGTGAGACAAAACAGCCTCTCTTTCTCTGATTTCCAGGACAGAGGTTGGATTTCTTCCTCACCCTGCAGGCATGTAGCTCAGCATCCTGTGGCTTGTGAGGCCATCCCTCGTCCATGATTGCCCAACTTTACTAACACTTATTAGAAGGCTGAAAAGCAAAATAAACTAGTTTCGGCATTTCAGAGTTTGGGATGGATAAAGCCCCCAGCAGCGTGTGGCCCAGGTTGGGGGCCTCTCTGCCCAGGGCTGTACAGCTTGCAGGTCAAGTTCAGCTTCTGTCCCCTAAAGGCGATGGCGTGGTGGTGTCTGGGCCAGGTGCTGTTTCCCATGGTGGGTTGTCTTGAAGAAACGTGCTCATTGGGAGAGCAAACCAGGATGTCAGAAGACTAGCACAGGAAAGTTAGTCAAACGCCCTGCATTCATTCTCAGAGTTTATTTTTATTGGGTGATTAACTGACAGGCCATGGCCGTTGCTCAACCCCTGAGCCTTTGAGCTCAGCTCAGACCAAGCTGGGCAGAGGTATCGGCGTTTTCGAGAAGTCGATGAGTGAGGCTGCCGCAGAGACCACAGTGGGACAGATGGATGGCTGAGCCCGGCTTTATGCCTTGAAGGTCGGTGAGCACGGCCTGGCCAGCTGCCACGGAGGAGGTACTCATGGGCGGGTGCTTAGCTTAGCGGACAGACCTCCTCCCTCCACTGCAGTCCAGGTGGTGAGCGATTGCAGACACTGCTTCTTACGGAGGCTGGGCTGTGGGGAAAGCCACATGGTTCTTGCTTCATACGAGAGACCTCGCCTGGAGCACGTTTCCACTGACCCATGGCCCATGGTCTAGCTGAGTTATCCCCCAAGCAGGTGATTCCGCTGGCTCCCCTGTGGGAAGGAGCTGGCAGGCATCTCCCACCACAGAGCCCTGGGCCACACATGCCCAGCCCTGGGCACTGATGTCCTACATTCACTCCATGCATATTTTTGGAAGACATGTTAGGAGCCCAGAGCTCTGCTAGGGACGGGCGAGGCTGCAATGAACAAGGCGGGAAGCTCCCCACCCCCTGATGCAGACCTTTGCCGAGGGCATTCATCGCCGGACACTGCCCTTTGCACACGAGGTGGTGACTGCACGTGATGGGGAGCGGCTGTCTCCCTCTCTTCCCAAGCCCAGTGACTTGTCACACGTCTGGTCCGTCGCAGGTCTTAGTCAAGGACGGGTGAGCGCATGGGCAAAATGCCAGTGTGTGAAAAGCAAACGGGAGGACAAGCTACGGAATTCCGAGGAGTCAACGTCCCAGGATTTGCAGGGTGTGTGAGGACGGCCGTGTGCCTGGTCCACGCGGTATGCGGTGGGTAAGTGGCCCTGGTGCGGTCAGGTGTGCGGAGCCACAGAGCTTCTGACAAGGGCGACAATGCATCCTGGGCCTCTGAGCCTCCCGCTGCCCGAGGACGCCAGCTGTTTCCTCATTCTTGCCTCCCCACCATCCACGATTCCTGCTCCCCAGACCTGAGGCCCCCAGCCCTCCACCCTCCCAGCCTGCTTTTCAGCTGCTGGTTTCTGCCGGGAATTCTGTCCCCAGCTCTCTGCTTGGCTGGCTCAGTATCATTCTTCAGACCTCAGTCCAAATGTCACCTCCTTCCTACCCAGCCCATCTAAGGGGCCTCTCCCATCGACTCCCCATCCCATCAGGCTGTTTGCTTTCCCACTGGCATGTGCTGTGCCCTGCAGTCAGCCTGGTAATGTGGCTATGTATTGATTTACTTGTTCACTGCCCGTCTCCCCACTGGAATGTAAGTTCTACAAGAGGACAAAGGCTTGTTCACAGCTGTCCTCAGGGCCTAGTTAGGGCCCAGCTCGTGGTGCAAGTTTAGCAAGCGTTTGCTGAATAAATAAATAAGCCAGTATGGTTGCATGGAGGCAGAATATAAGAAGAGAAGTCAGCCCGTCCAAAACATTTACTTTGAGCCTTGTTGTTTTATATCAAAAGTAGTATTTACAATGGACATTCCTCAACGGTCCACGGCAGCATTTAAAATCTCCCAGGACCCTCTGGGATGGTCCACATGAGAGACTTTTACTCATTTTACATGTTTCCTGTCTGAACTCTAGAAAAGGAAAACTGATGCTTTCTGGATGAATCAAACTCTTCTAAACTGACTTCCCAGAAGACTCAAAAACAACCTAGGTAATTCTTTGCACTTTGCTTGGTTGTTTAAAAAGAACATCGCATATGCTTTTTGTGTCTTGAAGTTTTCATCTAATTGTGATTAAAAGAACATCTCAGTTTAGCCAAGAAGGAAGAGTTGTCTCCAACGACTCCAATTCCTAAAACAACACTCCTAGAAGGAAACAGGTGAAAATCCCTTAAAACTCTATATATTCTTTGATCTAGAAATTCCTTTGCTAATATTTTGGCCTAAAGAAATAGTAACGGAGCAACTTCTAAAATTTGGGAATGCTGGGTTAATAAAATCAAAGCTTCCCCTCCTTTGCAGGACTTCTCAGAGCCTTGAAAATGTAGATTCACACTGTGAATATCCAAGAAAGAGCCTCAGAACACAGCATTACTCAAACTTACTTGGCAGAGTTATTTAGCTACAAGAATGTTTCTTCCATCACTCTTCATTATAGAAAAATTAAAGAAATACCAGGTAACTGTCTATCAAAAGTGATTAGTTACCCAGATAATGAAACACCATGCAGATATTAAAAGGCATGATAGGGCTTCCCTGGTGGCACAGTGGTTAAGAATCTGCCTGCCAATGCAGGAGACACGGGTTCGAGCCCTGGTCCGGGAAGATCCCACATGCCACGGAGCAACTAGCCCGTGAGCCACAACTACTGAGCCTGCGTGCTACAACTACTGAAGCCTGTGTGCCTAGAGCCCATGCTCCACAACAAGAGAAGCCACTGCAATGAGAAGCCCGCGCACCGCAAAGAAGAGTAGTTTCTACTCGCCGCAACTAGAGAGAGCCCGTGCACAGCAGCAAAGACCCAACACAGCCAAAAATAAATAAATAAAATAAAAATAAAAAAAAGGCATGATAGGACTTCCCTGGTGGTGCAGTGATTAAGAATCTGGCTGCCAATGCAGGGAACATGGGTTCGAGCCCTGGTCTGGGAAGATCCACATGCCACAGAGTAACTAAGCCCGTGTGCCACAACTACTGAACCTGTGCTCTAGAGCCCGCGAGCCACGACTACTGAGCCCGCGTGCCACAACTACTGAAGCCTGCACGCCTAGAGCCCGTGCTCCACAACGAGAAGCCACTGCAATGAGAAGCAGCCCTAGCAAACTGATACAATACTATATAAATATTAGGTTGAATCATAAAGTTGCCATTTTATTGGTCAAAACCCATCAAATATCAGCAGTTCCATATGGCCCAATCTAATCACAAGTGTACATACAATAAAAATGACATGTCATAATTGTGCGTTTTCTGCTACTGGACAAGAGTTCTTTGAGGTCCAGGAGACACGTCTTATTTATCTTTGCTTTCTCTTCTCCCCAGGCATCCACTGGCATTTGGTAAACATTGGTGACTGATGAGTAAATTACCAAGATGAGCATTTTGAATTCCCGTTCCAATAGAAGGCTTAATACGGCTCATATCAAGGCTAGTTCTCTCATTAAAAAGAATTATCGTGCACTTCTCGGCAGGAGCTACTGAACTGTTTGCCAAGACCTTTTCTTCTCACTTCATAGGAATACAAATTAAATGTGTCTTTACAACACACACACACACACACACACACACACACACACACACACACTCACACACAGCCCAGTGTCATCCAACCCTTCTTGAGTCACACCACTCACACACACAGGCTTGTGGCATCAGACGGCAAGAGCGGGCATCTTCTCCCCAGGCTCCTGGGTGGGCACCAAGGACTTGAAGCCCAAGGTCAAGGATGGGCTGGGAGGCAGAGAGTGAGTGGTATGTGGTCCCAGCACCCCCGGGTGTCCTGATCCCTCTCTTCACACACCATTTCCACTCCTGCCTGTCCAGACCACAGCCCAGGGCATCTGAGTGTATGATGCTGGGCTCTTACTCCTGGGAGGAGCTGGGGCTCTGGGTATGGTCACATTTCTAAAAGCTACTGCTATGCAAGAGAAAAAGAAAAGCGCCTTCCCTTCAAATGCATGAGTCAAAATTGACACAAAATAAACTAAACCCTTGAATCGCAAAAAAATGGCCAAATTAGCAGATGCAGGGAAAGGCTGCCATCTCCTGAAACCACGTGGTTTACTCTCTGGCTCTCCCATTGTGGACCTTTGAGCCAGGCTGTCGGCTGGTCCCTTCAAGAGATCTGTCATTCCCAAACCTGGCCAGTCCTTGGGCCTCATGTCCCTAACACATGGTCTCTTGGAAAGCTATTCCAAGCCTTCTTCAACCTTTGAATGTAATTTTGTCTTTCAGGGCCTCTACTGTCAATTTACTAACATTCTTGGCTTTTAAATCTCCTACATTGACATTTTATTGTGCAAAACTGAATATATTTCCTTCTCAAGATGGCAAGGTTGGAAGTTGCCTCCTTGAGCGCCCGCCACTAAGATGGTGGTCCATGGGGGAGATGGGTAGGTTTGCGATATGCAAGTAGAAGAAAATGGTAGCATCTAGGTGATGGGTGAATGAGTGCTCGCTGTAAAACTCTTCCGACATTTTGCGTGTTTGAAACTTTTTTAAAGTTGAGGGAAAAAAGGGATGAATGTGTCTTTTTTGGGGACAGTAAGCACCTTCTGTTCCCACATTCATGTCTTTCTACAAAGAGACCATGAACCTTCAGGAGGTCACACACTGTGTGACTGCATTCATCTGAAATCTTCAGGCTAGGCAAACCCATAGAAACCGAAAATAGATTAGCAGATTAGCAGAAAGATTAGCGGTTGTCTATAGCAGAGGAGAGGCAGAATGGAGGTGATGGCTAAAGAGAATAGATTTTTTCTGGGGTAATGAAAATGTTCTAAAATTGATAGTTGTGATGGTTGCGCAACTCCGTGAATATACTAAAAACCATTGAAACGTATATTTTAAATGGGTAGATTGTGGGGTATGTGAATTATGTCTTAATAAAGCTGTTATTTATTTATGTTTGGCTGCATTGGGTCTTCGTTGCTGCATGCACACTTTCTCTACTTGCAGCGAGCGAGGGCTACTCTTTGTTGCGGTGCGTGGGCTTCTCATTGCGGTGGCTTCTCTTGTTGCAGGGTAAGGGCTCTAGGCACGTGGGCTTCAGTAGTTGTGACATGTGGGCTCAGTAGTTGTGGCTCGCGGGCTCTAGAGCACAGGCTCAGTAGTTGTGGTGCACAGGCTTAGTTGCTCCGCCGCATGTGGGATCTTCCTGGACCAGGGATCGAACCCGTGTCTCCTGCACTGGCAGGCAGATTCTTAACCACTGCATCACTAGGGAAGTCCCAAAGCTGTTAGATATAAGAAAAATACCTTCAAGGAAGTGAGCTCTCCATGGTTTCCAAGGTGATTAAAGCACAGCAAAACAAGACAAAAACCAAACACCCTTCGCGGGATGCTCTTCAGCATACTCTACTAATGAATTGCAGAAAGCCAAAAAATGACAGGGGTATTTTGATTTTCTTTCATTTTTGCCTGCTTGACATATGCTCGGTCAAACGAAGAACTCTCTGAGTCTCATCTACGGGATCTTTATTCTTCCTTGTAATGACTGCAGCAGAATGGGCCACGGTCACTAGTTGCCTGGTGAATGACTGACTGACAAATGAATGAGGGAGCAAGCACCCTGCTCTCGCCTTGGCCGTTCCTATCAATTCACGCCACTGTCTTTGAATGGATATTTCACTTATCCTTAATCATGAAGGTTACAGCTGTTTCTTCATGGTATCAAGGATTCTTGCTTCTCCCAAACCCAAGCAGGAGTCCTCGTCTTGTCACCAATTTGGCCTGATGACATTACTGCCACACTTGAGCCTTGGTTTCCCATCTATAGGACAAAGGGCAGGTTCACCGATGGTCTGGTAAGGTTCTTTCTAATGCTAGTAAATTATGACAGTCTTTACCCAAACAATAGTTATTCATGGCTGAGTAAAAAGTTATAAAATTATTCCTGGTGGGTAGCTTCAAACTGAAGGCCTGGGAGTTTCTTCTACATGATGAGTGACGTTTTACAATATAGTGTAAATGCAGAGAGTGGAAAGTCAGTCATTAAAGGTGAGAAAAATAAACAGCTGGCAAAGAAAGCCTGTATAAATTGCTCACTCTGACTTCAGGGGGATAATTTTTTTAAAGTAAGACCACGAGAAGTAGATTTATGTCCCCAGATCCAATGCAAATGCAGGATCTGTACAATAACCATTCATCAGGTCCCGTGGAGCTGATTTATGGCCCAGCGGCCCTACTTTGTATGCTGATGGGCTCAGAAAGTTAACTGACAACACAGAAAAATACATCCTCCGACTCACTGCAGATGATGGGTTATAAATGAGCACAACCTGATTTTCTGCTCTGGAAAAGCAGTGTTTTGAAACTCTCATTAGAAGTTAGTTGTTAAAGCTGCGCCCAAACTTGACTGTTTGGCCCGTTGCTTTGTTGCTGGTTTAGTCATTTAATTTCCTGACAGCGTTGGGCAGGGAAACTACTGCCTTTGCTTTGGAACATTCTAGGTCGACTTCTTTGTCTGGATTTAACACCAAGTCAGCCAGACTGTGCCCAGGACACATTACACCGCTGGCCCCTGCAGAGGTTTCGTGCCCATGTACGACAAGCTGGGTGGCACAGAACCGGTATCCAGCGCGTGGGATGATGGGAAAGCCACCCAGGTACCCTTAGCCCCCACCTGCTCTGCGGCAGACACTGCGCTGGCCTGGAGCAAGTGGACGCAGAGGGATGACTGGGCTTCTGACCCTCCTCCCCCGGTATTAGCCGAGAGATGGAAGCAGTGTTTACCGGACTGGGTGCCCTATGGTTCTGGCCCCAGCATCACCTGCGGAATTAAAGACACAGATGCCCAGGTCCTGACACTGGACTTCTTGATCTGGTAGGTCCGAGGGAGGGCTTAAGCCTCTGTGATTTTAACACCTCCATAGGTTTTTGATGCTGATCCAGGGCTGGGCATTTGGGATTCGCTGGGGCCTGGGGCTCTGCCATTCCTTTAAGCAGCTGGAGGGCTGAGGTATAGAGTCCGGTACATTTGATCTAACAAGCAGGTCAGGAGCCTTCTCCCCGGCTGGGGGATGGCCACGAAGCTTCGTTTTCACCCTCCATGTCCAGTGAATCACCAAATCATTTTCATTCTACTTTCTTCATGCTTCTCAGATCGGTTGCATGTCTTTGAATTCTCTTCCTTGTTGCTCTGGTCCTGGTTGCCATCATCTCTTAAGCGGCCTCGTGGCCTCTCCTCTCTTCCCCTAACACCTGTTTTGTGCCTGAATGAGCTTTTTCTAAAATTCAGATCTGATCATAACATCCTTCTGAGTTCAGTCCTTCAAGTGTCCCGACTGCCTACAGATCAAGGCTTAAATCCCACAGTGGGCCCCACAAGACCCTTCACTGTCGTGCTCGCTTGTTCAGTGAGCAGCTCAAGCCTCTGTGCCTTTGCCTACGTTTCCTGGGCCCGCACACCCTTTCCCTGGTCTGCCTTCACGTCTCAGCTTGGCTATCTCTTCCTTCCTTGACTCGTACAGGCAGACACAGATGTGCCTTCCTCTCTGCCCTTGTCATACTGTCCTGTTTTGCCCCTGAATGTCATTTTCATCACAGCTTTTAGAAATATAAAGTGTTTGTTTATACAGTTACCCTTTCTTCTAGACTAGGTGAGCCTGGAGAGCAGAGGCCAGGTATGTTTTGATGTCTATATATCCTCAGGACCTGTGAATCCTGGGGATGGATGATCCTGGAACTGGTAGGAAGGCTGGGGAGACGCACAGGGGTTCCCCCAAAGGCCATACCAGGGGAGCTAATCCTAGCCAGGTCTCCTCTTGGGGTTGCCCTGGTTCCAACACAGCTCTTGTTCAACCAGCAGCCCGTATCTCTGCTGGCCTCTCTGCATCAATAATATTATTCCTTTGGGGAGGCCGCTACTGCTCAGGTTGGCGGGGAAGGGCGAGGTAAGTGTAGAGGTCTCCAGGAGAGCTTCCCGGGACCCCTTCAGGAGGACTTAGGAGAGGGGCTCCAACGTAATTTCAGGAGGCCTGAACTGGGAAGAAATCTCCCATGGCCAATTTGAGCTTGTTCAAGTTCACCCACCCATGTATTCATACATCTACCCATGTATCCATCCATATATACATTCACACACCCATCCACCCACGTATCCATCCATTTATCCATTCACATATCCATCTCTGCATCCGTGCATCCATCCATGTATCTATCCATTCATGTATCCATCCATCCATTATTTCAGTATTCATCGGATGGCTACCGTGTGTTAGGAACTCTTACGTATTACTACATCTATGACAGAACTATTATGCTCTAGAAGGAGCAAGATTATTAACAATATGTAAACAGACAATATAATAATTTCATAGAGTGACATGTGCTCTGGAAGCCATCACATTGGGCAATGGTACAGGAGCACCTAGTAACAGGTGGGCAGAGTTAAGGAGGGCTTATTTAGAAAGCAGTGACCAAGGAGCACCTCTCAGAGGAGATGACAGATGAGACTTAAATGAAAAGGAGATAGTCAAGTAGAGATATAATGGGCAGAACATTCCAGGCAGAGGAAACCATGGTGAGCTGATGAATCAGGGAGGAGCCTCCAATTGGGAAGCAGTTTGGGGATAGTGGCTAGAACAGAGGCCAGGAGATTGACCCGAGTTCAAATCCCCACTCAGTCATTAATACCTGTGGGTCACCAGGAGTGGTACCAAACTTTCTGAGTTTTTTCTCTCCCGTATGTAAAATGCAGACACTAAAACCTTACACAAGGTGGTTGTGAAGATTACACCACATGTGGAGCATGGTCCTTGGCATGGGGTAGCTTCTCAAACTCACATATTTCAAAATCCTTTTGCCATGTGAAAGTCACCATACTTACTGCATCAGAATCCTGAGACAGGGGAAAAGATTGCTCACCTAGGTTCTGGTAACCAGTTTCAGACTGACACTTCTATCTGACTTCGGTTTCCTTCCATATTTAAAAAATACTCTATGTACTCCCTTTATTATGCACGTCACTCAGCTCTAGTTACTGTGAAACCAGAAGGTCACAGCTTGGCTCCAGGCTCAAAAACATGGCACCTGTCAGGCTCATGATTTAAGAACCTGGCCTTCCTCAGTGGAACCACAGCGTAGTAAAATCCAGTCAACGATTCAATCCGTTGCTGCTGAGTAAAAGCTGGGAGAATCTTAAGCTGCTATATTAACACTAAACCTTTTATTAGTAAATGTTTTTAGTAAGATGACATTGAACCCCCTACTTCCCTCTTCCAGTCTCCAAACAGCTCAGCTTTGGAAGGAGGGCCAGAGACTCCGAATAGGAACCAGTGACGGTGCTGGACGAAAACAAACCCCAAACCCCCAAAGGGAACCAAGATAAAAACAAAGCACCTTACAAGGGTGTGGGCCAACAGGACACACAAACCCAGTCTGCTCAGGCCTGCTATTTTAGGCTTCCCTCTTTTGATTACATTCACATCTGGCTCTTATTTTCCTTTTAGATTGCCAGAGGTGCACTGGTCAAGGTTCAGCATCTGGTTTTCTGAAGGAAAAAGAAAGCCCAGATTAGTAGCATTTGCCCATTTCCGTGGTGTAAATACTTCCACTGTGACTGACTTCAAGTCTCTCGTGATACCATGGAGTGCGGAATTGGACAGAGATGGTAACAACTGGCTTGTGAGCTGCTCTGAACTGGCTCTGGGCCAAGACTGCCACGTCATCACCCTAACGTCATGACCACCTACTCTGGTTGGGTACACCGTCAGGCATGCACACATGACACCTCAGGTAATCGTAACCATCACTGTTTGCGGCAGGGATTGTTATTACCGGTTCAAGGATAAGGGGACTGAGCTCAGAGGGACTGTGTGGCCCACACAGGCTCATACCATGAGAAGGTGGCACTCTGCCCCCTCCCCCATTTCAAGCCCTCCTGTTTCTTCCCTGGATTAGTACCTTGCTTCCCAACAGGCTTCATGACTGCAGTGTCCCTGGGGTCCTCCCTCAGTGCTCTTTTGTGTATATAACCATCTATCCCAGTTCAGAACTGAGTCCAGTTTACTTAGCTTGCCCTAGAATGCAGCCTATACTTCCTCATACAATCCCTTTACTCTGGCAAAATGGATTTCCCCACTGTCCCCAGATGTGCCTAAAATCACTGACCGCCGTCTCCCATCAGCTTTTCCCTACCCTGCTTATCCAGGATGGTCCCATGCAAATCCTGGCCCCTCCTACCAGCTCTCCTGGACCACCTTAGTCCCTGGGGCTCTCTTCTTCTCTTGAGTGTCTACAGCGTTTATGCCTGGACTACTCACTTGGGCCTCAGCACCAGTGGCTTTTTTTTTTTTAAATAAATTAATTTATTTAATTTATTTATTTTTGGCTGCGTTTGGGTCTTCACTGCTGCACATGGGCTCTCTCTAGTTGCGGCAAGCGGGGGCTACTCTTCGTTGCGGTGCGTGGGCTTCTCATTGTGATTGTGGTGGCTTCTCTTGTTGTGGGGCATGGGCTCTTGGCGCATGGGCTTCAGTAGTTGTGGCACGCGGGTCAGTCGTTGTGGCTCGTGGGCTCGAGAGCACAGGCTCAGTAGTTGTGGCGCACGAGCTTAGTTGCTCCGCGGCTTGTGGGATCTTCCCAGACCAGGGCTCGAATCTGTGTCCCCTGCATTGGCAGGTGGATTCTTAACCACGGTGCCACCAGGGAAGAATGCATCAGTGGCTTTTGTAAAAACTCTGCTGTTTGATTTCTTACTGCTTCTAGGAGACCACAAGGTACTGGAAGGTAGAGACAGTGTGGTCTGCATAATTATAAAAGAGCCACAGACTCTTGCCCAGACAGGTGTTTAAGAACAGTGCCCAGAGCAGAATGTACGTGACTTGTCCACTGTAGAGCAATTGTAAGGAAGGATTCCGCTATACTGGGGTCTCAGACCCCACAGCAGCCTTACGAGAACAAACTCAATCTATTAAAATATATTTTAAAACAGAAAATCTCATTCTCTCCTCCCTTTAAACTATATTTACTTGTTACAAAGAGCAAGAAAAGGCAACGTCTCTATGGCTGAGTGTGCAAAAGACTCGAGTTCTTCTGTGCTCTGGGCATGGGATACAAGATATAACTCAATTCTCTGATCCACAGAGTTTTGGAGGATAGATGGGGCTGTCAACCCTAAATGAAGCTGGTCTGGATGGCTGCGGGCTGTGACCTTCAGGTGACTCTGGCCGAGCCTTCAAGGAGCGTGGTCACCCAACCCTAGCAGCGGTTGGCTGTGCCTGCATTTCTGGCTGCATCTAACAACCACTCCAGCCAGAAAAAGAGCGTGAGATTCTGAAACTATGGAAACATGGTAGTACTGATGATGCTGTAGGTGCAGACGTGCAAACTCCCAGGTTTGGGGAGTCTCATGCCTCGATGCCGAGACGCCCCACCCCTAGGAACACCCTGCTGGAGCCCTATCCATTTTGGACACAGTTATGAGCCACTGCATGGAGGGTGTGTCAGGGAAAACATTCTTCAAGGATCCTGCTCCATAAGAGAGGTCCCGCGGGACTTATCTTCCGGAACGGACCACTCCGGGGTTTGGTTTGCATGGAGTCCACATGTGGCTCTTGTGAGCCAGGTCAGGGTGAAGTCAGTGAGGACAAAGGCTTGACACATTCTGGAATCAAAATTACTGTCATCTGTGCCTGATCAGTGCAATGCCACATGACCATTTGCCTCTCACTGTTAATTTGCCTTAAAAAGAGGCAGAGACCAGAAGAGAGGATGAGTTAGTTTTAAGAGACACTGACAGTGCCCTGGCACTCGTACCCCTTTAGTTCACATCAGGCTGGTGCCACCTGCCAGCACCTCCATTTCTGTGTCTGAGATCTTGCTCTGGCAGCCAGAGCCCTTTGCCCACCTGTGCAATGGGCTGGAGTGCTGGGGAATCAGCCCCACTCAGAGCGCCCCTCCCCCATAACCGATGGGAATCGACGTATAAATACCCCAGCTCCATCGCTTCGGGTCAACGAAGCCTCCACGGGTTCCTGGGGTTCCCTGAGCAGGAACGGCCCCCTTTGCCCACAGCGGTAGCTGGCTGGACAATGCAAAGTGCACTGGTGCATTCCCTTCCCTGTCTCACTTGCCACTCCCTTGCTGGTATTTTACGAGATCACCTCCCAAATAGACAATTTGCACCCAATCCCTGTCTCAGTGTCTGCTTCTGGGACAACCCAAACTGAGACAGTTGTGTCAACAGAATTCCTATCGGGCAGTGGTTAATTCTTCCGGAAGCCAGTGCCTAGACCAGCATGAAATGACTTCATCCAGGATAGTGGTGAGTTAATTACAATGAGCTCTCCTTAGTGTTTCAACAACAGGAGAGGAAACAGAGCAGAGGAAGTCCTGAATGGGTTTCCATGAACGAAAATCCAGAGAAAGGTGTCTGGCACACCTGCAGGCTGAGGTTTTAACGAGCTGCCTCTCCGGATCACAGAGAGATAACAGGCTTTGCATGCATGGGCGATGGTTAACGGCGATGGTTAATTGACCTACTTTTTCCCAAACTAACTCTTTCAACCCTCAATGAAGCCCTGCAGGCAGGTATTTCATTACCACTGAGAGATAATCAGACACTGAGACACTGAGGGGTAAAAGGTCCTCATCAATCCCCACCAGACATGAATGAGGTCACAGATGGGGAGACCCAGCTCTGGCTCACTCAAGCACACAGTAGGTGCTCACTTAATAAGATTTCCTGTTTCTTCCTGCTGTGCTGATGTACCCCCTCAAAACAAAAGCCTGGCCCATTTCTCAGGTGTTTGAGTCTGTTTCATGCCATAGAAGAAAGATAAAGCTGGGACTCTTGTATCTGGTATTAGTGAAGTAGGCAATTCAGACCAATCCTCCCACTAAACAAGCTATAAGATGTTGGAAAGTATATATAAAAAGAGGAAATGGGGAAGAAGTCAGGATGGGTTAGAAGACTGTAGGACTGCAATCAGTACAGGCCTCTATTTTCTCACACCCTTAATGGTTACGACCTCATTTTGAGGGGAGTCTTAGAAAGTTTTGCAGGTAATTTCATCAATCTGAAAATTTAGCCCTTTCCAAAGAAATTTTGATTTTGGAAAGAAGGAGCAAGACTAGATGATACCTAATCAAGTAAACAATCATTAAAGAGGCCAACAGGGGGAGAAAGAAGTGGAGATGAGTGGTTTCCAAGGGTTGGTGGGGGGTAGGAGGAATGAATGGGCAGAGCACAGAGGGATTGTAGGGAGTGAAACTACTCAGGATGATACTATCATGGTGGACACATATCATTGCAGATGTGTCCAAACCCACAGAATGTACAACACCAACAGTGAACGCTAATGTAGACTGTGGGTTTTGCGTGAAGAGGTACATTCGTCAGTTGTAACACATACTCCACTCTGGTGGGATGCTGGTAATGGGGAGGCCGTGCATGCGTGGAGTTGGGGTGTATGGGAAACCTCTGTACCTCTCCCTTTGCTGTGAATCTAAAACTGTTCTAAAAAGTAGTCTATTTAAAATAGTGGGCAAGTCTAGGTTTTCCCAGCTTTATGGAACTAAAATTAACTCAGAAAAATGGAAGATGGTATCGAGAATACAATATTAAAGGTAAACTGTATACACAGGTGAAACATTTCTGATAGAACACTCATCAAACATGCAGGAAATATAAGCACAGATTGGGAAAGCGGAAGGGAATGGACATATTCCTCCCCACTCCTCACTTGCCAGTTCTTCTCCCTTCATTTTGGTAAAAATACTCTGACTGCTACCACCCCATCCCCATTAAAGTCTGTCATCAAAGTCAACCATCCCCTGGCTATGGGTGGGCCTTCACCCAAACCAGGCCATTGAGACTCCAGGTCTCGGCAGACAGCTGGGGCTGAGCCCATGCTCTGATGCTGCTGCCCCTGGTCTCTCACCCGACTCTGGGTCCCACCTACTGTGACACCTGCTTGTTGATTTCGTGAACACCTACATAGCCTTCTGATGCACGTTGTTTCTTTTGCATACGCTTTACAGAGTTCATTTCTGTTGCTTGCATCCAACTTCAACAGATAAAAAGCCCATTTCAGACACAGGACACTATTTGGAAATGCATTTTACTAATACTGCTGCTGCTAAGCAGGAGAGGTGCTGGGGCCTGGTAGTTAGGAGCCCCAGGCTGCAGGGCTGAAATTCCCCTCCCTCTCCATGGCTGGCAGAAATGCCTAAAAATGCTGAAACAAACCACTACCCGCAGGAAATCCCGGCACTGCCTGCCGGGGCAAGGTCAGCAAAGATAAAGTGGACGGGTTCTTGGAACTGAAGAAGAGCTGTGAAGGAAGCATTATCTAATCCCGATCAAGGAAAAAGGACCGTTAATCTCTGATGAGAAAACAGACTTTGCGTTAGCCGTAAGTGACACTGCACCAAGTGGAGGAATAGCGCAAGTGATTATTAAACAGAATTTAATATTTATGCCAGCATGAACTGACAGCAATGAAGCTCCATTTCATACCTTTTGTGGAATGAGGTGGGGGCATTCATGAACAAAGGCACGCATGCATGAATGAAAAAATACACTAAATGTAGCAATAAAACTCCCACTCTCGAACCTAGCTGCAGCTTTATCCAGCCCTAGCCAGAAGGCCCTTGCTCAACAAATAACAACTACCTGAGATTACAAACGATGTACAGAAACAGATGGGCATACGGAACACACTCATGCTTCTCCTTTCTCGTAAAAACACGAGAGAAATGGGTAAAGGTAGTTGGCAAAAACTGTAATTAAGAATTAAAGACACAAGATTAATCTCCAAAATTTACAAGCAGCTCATACAGCTCAATATCAAAAAAACAAACAGCCCAATCCAAAAATGGGGAGAAGAACTAAATAGACATTTCTCCAAAGAAGATATACAGGTTGCCAACAAACACATGAAAGAATGCTCAACATCATTAATCATTAGAGAAATGCACATCAAAACTACAATGAGATATCATCTCACACCGGTCAGAATGGCCATCATCAAAAAATCTACAAACAATAAATGCTGGAGAGGGTGTGGAGAAAAGGAAACCCTCTTGCACTGTTGGTGGGAGTGTAAATTGATACAGCCACTATGGAGAACAGTATGGAGGTTCCTTAAAAAACTAAAAATAGAACTACCATATGACCCAGAAATCCCACTACTGGGCATATACCCTGAGAAAACCATAATTCAAAAAGAGTCATGTACCACAATGTTCACTGCAGCTCTATTTACAATAGCCAGGACATGGAAGCAACCTAAGTGTCCATCGACAGATGAATGGATAAAGATGATGTGACACATATATACAATGGAATATTATTCAGCCATAATAAGAAACAAAATTTAGTTATTTGTAGTGAGGCGAATGGACCTAGAGTCTGTCATACAGAGTGAAGTAAGTCAGAAAGAGGAAAACAAATACCGTATGCTAACACACATATATGGAATCTAAAAAAAAAAAAAAGGTCATAAAGAACCTAGGACAGGGATAAAGACACAGACCTACTAGAGAATGGACTTGAGGACATGGGGAAGTGGAAGGGTAAGCTGTGACAAAGTGAGAGAGTGGCATGGACATATATACACTACCAAATGTAAAACAGATAGCTAGTGGGAAGCAGCCGCATAGCACAGGGAGATCAGCTGGGTGCTTTGTGACCACCTAGAGGGGTGGGATAAGGGAGGGTGGGAGGGAGGGAGACGCAAGAGGGAAGAGATATTGGGATATATGTATGTGTATAGCTGATTCACTTTGTTATACAGCAGAAACCAACACACCATTATAAAGCAATTATACTCCAATAAAGATGTTAAAAAAAAGAATTAAAGACACATTCTCATTGAAGATGAAAACAGATGCATATCATCAGAACCCCTCCTTATGGGAGATTAAGGAGGCATTTCCCAGTTTTGTCTTCTCTAAAAAAGCTACTAAATGTAAACAAACCAAAAAAATCCACAGACTCCAGGATGTCAACACTCTGCCTGTTTAAGTCACGAATACTGAACAGTTCCTGAGTCTATTTTGTGACACTAATTTGCGTTACAGTCTCTATGAACAATGTTTTAAAACTGTATCTCCTACTGATGGTTGAGAATTTTATCAATAGGTAAGAAAGCTCAGCTGTAGTGACGGAAGCAGCCTCACATGGTTAGTTACTGGATATCTGCAGAGCACCCTGGTTGCAGGGAACCGGGAGATAGCTCCCCTGCCAGAGCCACCAAATACCCCACGGAAACACACCTGAGATCGCTGGGTAGCCAGCTCAGGCAGATGGTCGGTTTGGACCTATGCTTCACCCTGTGTGTGTGTTTCAACGCCAGCTGCGTATTACTTAGAGCACAGATTTTACATCTATTAAGTATTTCCGTCAGTGATAAAAGAAATCTTTTTACGGACAAGGATATTAATGGCACTTGAGGCAAGTCATTAAAGCAACATGATCCTCTCGACATTTCCCGAAACCATAGTCAGGGCCCAAAGCGCCATCTACTATCATATGACTTGCGTGGACGTGACTGTCATGGCTTCTGCGTCCTCTGTTTCTTCTTCTGGCCGACCGCTTGCCTTTACTTTGGGCAGCCAGCCCTCTGCCACCCTGACCCCAGGGTTTTGCTCCTGCACCAGTTCCCCCGAATTGACCCAGGCCTGTGGTCAGTGATTGGTCTAGGCTAGACGCCTGATCCGCTCTGGACCCAGGAATTCGGCTGGAACCCTGGGAAGGAACTTTCCTGGGGCTGTGCACCTAGAGCTATTGCTGGGGTTTTGCGACAGGAGGTCAGGACTTATTTGAGAGCGAAGCTGACGGCGAGGAGGGGGAGTCAAGAGGGAAAGAAGGCGCCTGAGAGCCCCGCCCCGGTGGCACACGCAGGCCTGACCTCACCAGTGTGCGCTGTTCTGATTGGCTGGTGCCACCGCTAACTGTTCCTATTTTAATATTTCCCACCAACACTCAGCTCTGGCTCTAGCTAAAATCCAATGTCCCAGTTATGTGAGCTAATCAGTTCATTTTTTTTTTCTCTCATGCCAGTTTGACTTAGGTTTCATTTGTTACTGAGAGTCTTGACTATAGATGAATTCACCATTTGTGAGGGTTAAAATTTAAGTAACAAGCCTTTCTGCCTATAGATTTGAAAATTAAACTTTTTTTTTTTTTTTTTTGGTGGGAGGGAAATTTGAGAGAGACAAAGATCTACTTGGATTGTGCTTCCCTTCTTTGAAATGCCCTCCCCCCCTCCCAATTCTTTATAAAAGAGTGTAGTGCTTGTTAGGAATCAGCCTGGCTTCATCAACAATAAGTTGGTCAGAAGAATCTCATTTCGCATGCAGATGAGGTACCCTCTATCTGAACTCAGGTGAGGCATTTCATACTGTCGTGTGGGAAAGATGAAGGCTGGGGCGATGACCGGCTCTTGGGTGAGCTCCCCCTGCTGGAGGGGCCGTTTCCAGCGGGTGCTGGATTACCACACTTTGCTCTGTTGACCTGTCAGTTAGAGAGCTGAGTGTATTGGATGGAGAGAGGGTGAGACGAACCCACGAAGAGGTGCAGGCACTTGCTCCTAAGCTGGGTCAATCTGTTGTGCAGTGATAGAGACAGAGGCTAAAACACACAGTTCCCTTGTTACTGGCTTGAACTATATAATCAGTCCATTAATTAAAAGCTCAAAGGGCTCAGATTGCTTTGACCTGAGGCTTCTTTGGCCTGCAATCATGCTAGTATTTGAAAGCAAAAATCTCCCCGCCCTCTTAGCATTTCTTTACTAGTGGCTTAGAAATGCACTGTCATTTCAAAGTCACTTTGCAGAACGTTTTTTACTATCTTAATAAAAATACAAGTGATGTATGAACAAACGTGGTAGGGCTGAATCTTTAGAGAAGCAATGTTGTTTTATACACCTCTCTACACTTTTATTATGTGTGTGTTTAACATAATACGTGGCAGATATGACGTGTGGTGAACTGAACAGAGAGCCTAGCCATCCAGGGCAAAACAATGTCTATAACATTGAAATCAAGAGGCAATGTGGTATTTTTCCAAGAAAAGGAAAATGTGTAGACGAATAAAAGAGGTAAAATATAAAACACTGGCTCAGATTCTGTAGCAAGGTGTCTTTGCCTTGCGGGCTTGCGTAGACGCAGCAAAGGGGCTTGCCTACACCTCGAGGGGTCCACCTGACAACACACAGTAACATGAAGAACACAGAGCTCCCTGAGGATTCCCATCCCAGGGTATTTCTTTCTCTAACATACAATTCATTATGGTAAAGTGCAGGGATTTTAATTTTGCCTGCATTTTTCTTAGCTGTATTTTTTCTTACCGTGCCTGCTATGCATAGAATAGACCCTGTCTCCAAATCTGAATCATGCCTCTCCCAACTCAGGTGTGCACGGTCCTGGAGTTTGGTTTTTGTGAGGCTGTGAGAGCCACAAAAGCTCCGAGGCCTGTTGTAACGCACAGGTTCTCTCTTATCCACCCGAGTCCCCTTTCAAAGGTGCTGCCCCGAATTCTAACGGTGTCTGTTATGGGCTGCATTACCTCTCTCTCAAAATCCTATGCTGAAGTCCTAACCCCCAGCATCTCCCAATGTGACTGTATTTGGAGTCAGGGTCTTTAAAGAGGTGATTAAGTTAAAATGAGGTCACTGGGGGGCGGGTCATCCAATAGGATTCGTGTTCTTATAGAAAGAGGTGATTAGGACAGACGAACACAGAAGGAAGACCATGTGAAGACACAGGGAGAAGACGGCTGTCTACACACCAAGGAGAGAGGCCTCAGAAGGAACCAAACTTGTGGATGCCTTGACCTTAGACTTCTAGCCTCCAAAATTTTAAGAAAATCCATTTCTGATGCTTAAGCCACCCAGTCTATGGTACTGTACTGCAGCCCTAGCAAACTAACAACGTGCCTGTTAGGTACCTGAACGTGTGCCAGCTGGTGTGCCCCTCCACCATTAGGCAAGTTTGCTAACTGAGAAAATTATGTTAAGATAAAGTCCCCTGAAATGAACCAGCTCCTACTCTGTCATCTATCATGCCTACAATAGCCCGTTTGCATTTGTTCCCCAGTGCTGCTTGCTCACAGAAGGCGGCGCACAAAAAGGCCTTCTCCTTCTTTGACCTGGTTAATTATGCGACACGTCAGCACTGGAGCAACGCAGGCAGACTACAGCCAGCCTTCCATATCTGCAGGTTCCACATCTGGGATTCAACCAACTGCAGATGAAAAATGTTTGGGGAAAAAAAATTCCAGAAAGTTACAGAAAGCAAAACTTGGATTTGCAGTGTGCTGGTAACTATTTATATAACACGTACACGGTACTGACTACTATTTACATAGCATTTACATTGAATTAGGCATTACAAGGAATCTAAAGACGATTTAAAGTATAGGAGGATATGCATGGGTTCTGTGCAAATACTATGCCATTTTATATAAGGGACTTGAGCAACCGTGGAGCTTGGTATCTGCAGGGGTCCTGGGACCAAGCCCCTGTGGATATGGACGGATGACTGTATTGACTTTCCAGTGGGATAGCTTGAACTCTCCCTGTGCCTGAATTCACAGAACGTCTATCTGGAGAAGCCCAAGGAAGGGCCACTTTGGTGGCTGCTCCCCACCCAGGCAGCGGCCCCTGCCTCAAGTGAGGTGTGGTGTGCCACGGCCCCTCTGCTTGTCCCCAGGGTCCAGGTCACTGGGTCTGTGTTCCACAAGCCAGGAAGGGTAGTGTTCTCTATTTTGAGCCCCAGCACATTCCCTAGAATTCTGCCCTGTTCATCCCAGTTTGACCCATGGAGATGCCTTCCTCCCTCCTCCAAACATCACAAGATAGCGACTGTGTTTGTCCTTCAAGAGTTGCTTTTCCAGTCCTAGCTTCTTCCGAGTGCCTCATGTCACAGAGTGTGGCGCCCTCTTCCGTTCATCTTAATAACAAGCATACTAGCCCGGTTTACTGAGTGCTTACGGGGTGGCAGTCACCATGCTAAGCGCTTCACAGTTAACTTTAACTCACTACCACCTTGTTAATTCCATCTAAGAGGAGGAAACTCAGGCTTGGGGAGGCTAAGTCAGTTTCCCCACGGCCTGTTGCTCTAGCATAGAGTTTCGCAACCTTGGCACTGCTGACATTCGGGGCTGTCCTGTGTATTGTAAGACATTTAGCAGCAACTCTGGCTTCTGCCTGCTGGAAGCCAGTAACAACCCCTTCTAGACATTGCCAAATGTCTTCTAGGGGGCAAAATCACCCCTGGTTAATTAAGAACCACTTAACCAGGCATCTATACATGGGCGACTTGCTTTTTACTATTTGGGGAAGTCCAAGATTCTGGAGGAATGAATAATACTTAAAAATCTCTGTTCTTTCTACGAATGCAGACTACTAGAGAAAGAGGTAAGAATAATGAACTGAGAAAGAGACAGGGTCAGGAGCTGAGGCACACACATCAAATAGATTTGCCCTATGTCTGATGCAGGCAGCTGACATAAAATACAGTGTCGTTCTCACATTCCGTTACATAGGATGATAAAGTCCACGAATAAAATGTTTATTTCCTTATAGCAAAAATGAAATTGTTCATTTCATTCTCCTACCATCATGTGTGACAACTAGCTCCAGACAAATACAAATAGGTCTGGTGATAAAAGGGTTTTAAGAGGCTCACCGAGGACAGCAACGGAACACGAGCTCTCTCAATAATTAAAGGTTTACTGGGTGTTTGCTATGTACGAGGCCCTTGTGGGCACCATGGTGGGGGGGCACAGGGGTGATTCAGGCACAATTCCTGTGCCAAGGGAGTGTTTCCCAAATGCAGTACAGGCAGCACCCTGGGTCTGGGAGATTCTAGGTATGCAGGGATAAATGTTGAGTGAGCAGTACTGATCGTGGGGAAACTCTCTTCAATTGGAAGTGAGAATTAGATGAGGGTTAGTGTATTAGGTTCTTACAGTTGCTGTAACAAATTATCACAAACCTAGTGACTGAAAACAGCTCAAGTTTATTATCTTAGAGTTCTGGAGGCCACAGTCTAAAATGAAGGTGTTGGCAAGGCGGTGCTCCTTCTGGCAGCTTCAGGGGAGAATCCATTTCCTGGCCTTTTGCAGTCTCACAACCTCGTTCTTGCATCGCTCCAAAGTCTTGTTTTGTTATCACATCTTCTCCGACTCTGATCTTTCTGCCTCCCTCTACTAAGGACCCTTATGATGACACTGGGCCCACAGCAATCCAGAGTAATTTTTATATCCAGAGCCTTAATTTAATCACTACTGCAGAGTCCCTTTTTATCATGTAAGGCCACACGTTCACAGGTTCCAGGGACTAGGATGTGGGAATCTTCAGGGGTTGGGGGATAGTGTTCAGCACAGCACAGTTAGTAGGGGGAGAAGGTAGGAAGACTGTGAATTCAGGGAGGGGGACGCCCATCACAAAGAATTTGCGCAAAATGGGGAAAGAGCCTGCCAAGGTGTGAGTGAACTGAGAGCAGTGGAGAATTTAACTAAGGAAGGAAAGGAGACTGCTTCAACCTCCTTCCCAGATGCCTGGACAACCAGGCTCTCCTTATGCTAATGACAGTGTAACATGGTCCTGACTCAATCCGTTAGAAACTACAGTCATTTTACAAGAAAGGATACAGCTCTAGGAGTTCACTGATTCCTCCAGCCACAGAGCTACTGAGCAGTGGAGCTAGGACTTGAACTCTGGTCCATCTGACTCCCAGCCCATCCTTTGTGCTCACAGACTTTGGGCTCTATCACAGATTGTGTTTTCCTAAAAGGCCACAGGAATAGTTCTGATCCCACATGCTCCTCCCAACCGAAGGTAGAGTCTGATTTCCTTTCCCTAGAACGTGGGCCAGCTTTGATGACGGCCCCGATGAGAATGTAGCGGAAGCGACCCTGCATGACCTGCCGAGGCCACGCCATAAAGGTGACTGATAGAGCTTCCATCGGGCACTTGCTCTTGGGATGCTCATGGCCACCATATAGTGAGAGGGCCCAGGCCACGTGCAGGTGTTCTGTCTGACAGCCAGTGCCAACTGCCCGTAAACAAGCAAATGAGCTTTCAGTGATTTCAGCCCCCAGCCTTTGGGGTTTCCAGCTGAGGCTGGTGCAGAGATGAGCCGTCTCCACTCTGCCCTGTTCATAATCCCGACCCACCAAAACCACAGGAGACAATAAATGATGTTTTTTTAAGCCACTAAGTTTTGGGGAGATTTGTCACCCACCACTGGAGGCTGAAAGAGGCACTCAGCCCCAGGGCAGATCTGCCTGCTCCTGCCTAAGTACATCCCCGGTTTTATAAAATTTAAATTGGGATGACAGCTCTTAACCTGTAGATCACTTGGCTCAGCTCGCCCCTCCTTCCTCCTGAGCGCCACAAGTAGGATGGAAGGTGCAGGTGCAGAGCTGGCTCTTGGTGCCGCCCTGCGCAGGGGTACAGAAGGTGGGGTCATCAAAGATATAGCCAAGGTGCACGGGGCTGAAAAAAGACAGTGAGAGTGTACCCAAGGCCAGTAACTGACCAAGGGCGGGAAGACCTCCGGATGGCCATTAGCAGTTTATTTAATAAAGAAATATGTATTGAGGTCTACTGCACGGAAGAACAAGGGATGCAATGGTTGAAAACAGACAATTCCTGCCTTCTTTGAGCATACAGGTCAGTGGGAAAAACAGAGGGGAAACAAAGATTTGCAAATGATAATTGGGTTATGAAAGGTATGTGCAGGAGGCTATGAGAATGTTGTTGGTAGGGCAAGGAGAGGTTTCTCCCAGGGAGTGATGTTCGAGCAGAGAACTTGCACGCAGAGGAGTTGGCCAGAGACTGCTGTATGCCTCAGGCCAGCGGGTGGGATTCAGGGGGCAGCAGCAGGCTGGAGACAGGCATATGAACTCAGGAGATGCTGAGAAGACGGGGCCCCCAGGACTTGGTGATGGGGGTATGTGGGTGATGAAGAGGAGGGGAGCATCAAGGGGGAAGTCCGGGCTTCTGGCTGGAGGATGGGGGTGGTCCTGCCCTTCAGGGACACAGGGAACAGTGGGGGCGAAGAGGAAGGTGAATTTAGCTCTGAATACCTTGACTTTGACTGGCCTGTGAGGTTCCCAAATGCAGATGTCTAGCAGAAACTGTTTACATGGAACAAGGGAGCAGGAGAGCTGACTGAGCTTGAGATGTTCACCTGGGAGCCCAAAGCACACTGAGCTGAAGTCCCTACTGAAGTGGTGGGGTGAGGACCCCATGATGGGTCAGCAGCAGGGAGGATCTTTGGGGGCAAGGCCGAGGAGGACGATGGCCGGAGGTCATGAGGCGGATGAAGAGTGGCAGGAAGGGGTGGAAGAGGGGACGGCTAGGGAGGGACCCTGCAGAGTGTGAGGTCTTGGAATTGCTGGAGGTCTGAGTAACAGTAAGGTTTCCAGCTCAACTAGTTCAACTAGTTCATTTCAATTCCCTCGACAGTTTTAGCCAAAAGATCCCGGTGGACTTCCCAATTAAATGCCATGCTTTCCAGCCTTGCTGCATCTAAATATCACTTTTCTTGCCTTGTTTGGAGTCACATGGTGTCCAAGACTGCATTCGTCTCTGCTCCAGAGCAGGTTTTTTTTTTTTAAATTAATTAATTTTGTTTTATTTTTGGCTGCATTGGGTCTTCGTTGCTGCGCGCAGGCTTTCTCTAGTTGCGGCGAGCGGGGGCTACTCTTTGTTGTGGTGCGCGGGCTTCTCATTGAGGTGGCTTCGTCTTGTTGTGGAGCACAGGCTCTATGCGCGCGGGCTTCAGTAGCTGTGGCACGCGGGCTCAGCAGTTGTGGCTCGCGGGCTCTAGAGCGCAGGCTCAGTAGTCGTGGTGCACAGGATTAGTCACTCCACGGCATGTGGGATCTTCCCGCACCAGGGCTCGAACCTTTGTCCCCTGCGTTGGCAGGCGAATTCTCAACCACTGCGCTACTAGGCAAGTCCCCAGAGCAGGTTTTAGGGATGTGTTTGCCAACCACTAAATCCTGCAGGAAGATGCTGTGGTCCTCGTCTGAGACAAGTTCAGTTATTCATGAATTCACACTTTGGAGTGTCCATCTGTCTAGCTTTGAGCACAGTAAGTTACTTAAGGGACATTAGCCTTTGTTTTATCACCCAGGAAACAGGGATTGCAATGCTGATCTCATAGTGGTGAGTGAAGATGAAAAGAGATAAGGGATGAGAAAGTACACAGCCCAGTGCCTGGAAATTTAACAGCTGCTTAATAAATGCTTGTTAAGTGAATGCATGATTAATACACTTCCTTAACAGGTTGTAGCTCTCACACACGTATGAATACCCCATAAATCTCAAAAGTGCATACAGTGATTTCCTTCCTACAGATAGAAAGCACCAGGCTTAGCATATGGCAAATTCTTAATAGATATTTATCAACTGACCTGTTGAACAGGTGCATAAATGAATGCTGTGCCCACTTCTCCCTCTAAAAGTAGCAGAAGAGGCTCATTTAGGATACTACCCATTTCCTTTTCCTTTTATCTCACCCAGCAGAGCTGAGATGCCACCAACTTGGGGCCAAGGATGCCCCAAAGGAGATATGGCTGGGCCATCCCCCTGTCTGTCACTCATCCCCTTACAAGAAGATGCAGCTGGTTTCTGGCTACATGGTGACAAGCAGCAGGAGGTAGCTGAAAGCATCTGTCAACAGGAGAGAACTCAGGGCAAGCCCTGCCCTAGACTGAGTACAAAATATGCCTTAAGCCCCTCACTATGGAGAGTCAGCTGACCATCCTTAGTTCTTGACAGCATAAGCTCCAACTTGGAAGAACCTGGAAGAAATAGTAAATGTTTGCAGAGATCTTAGAATAGGTCCATGCCCTGAGATTCACAGCAGGAACCCACAAGCTTGGACCTGCTGTTTCTTAGCTGTGTGATTCCAAACAAATGTGTGTAACTTCTCAGCCTCGGCTGCATTTTGCTGTGAAATGGGGTCTATAAGACCTGCCTTACGGTTGTTGGGGAGATGAAACAATAAAACGCACAGAAAATGCCTGGCACTTAGTAGTTGCTCAATAAAGTGTAATTTCCTTTTTGTTAGGCTATCCATCTGATATCACCGCTTTTCTTTTTAAGTCATAAATCTTAAAAAACCTAGTTTTCTAGTTTATCTTCCAGGGAGATTCCCAGAGGCAGATAAAGTGACCACAGTATGATATACTGAAAGCACAAAAGATAGAAAAACCCCAAATCAAGTAAAGCTTTGCTTTAGTTCATTTATCAGCCAGTAAAAATGATGACCTCAAATGGCCTTGAATTTCATTCTCATAGTCTAAGAATCAGGAAAGCATCTATTTTAGAAACCTAGTCAAAATACACAATGCCATGGTACATGAAGGGGTGAATTCAGTTTCACAGAAAAGTCAATGGATGATGCCAGAAAAGCCTAGAAGTTTCCAAATCAGTGTTGGCCTTCCAGAAAGTTCAAACCCAGGGAGCATAGGCACCGGCTATATGTTGGAGGACAGGTTTGATGAGGCACAACAAACAGCGTGATCTCACTCACACGCTGAAACCGTTTTCCTGAAATTGGACCCTTATTAATAAGTTAATAGAAAAAAAATTCCAATTGAACTTCAGAAGATGTTTTTTTCTATTATGGTAACATTACAGAGTTCGACTAGTTGAAAAATGAGCACGGAAGGCTTTAACAATTTTCTAATGGAGCTTAAATTCAACTCTAAGAATAGTCACTATATTAATTGGCAAGGAAGGTACACTTAATTCCTGGAAATGTACTGATGGGGAAATGACACTTTCCTGGCATCGGGGCCTGGAGAAGCAGGGCCATGGCGGGCTGGATCTCAGAATGAGTCCCCTGTGGATCCCAGGGCAGAACATGCTCTGCTGAATCCATGTACTGGGCAGGCAGCAAACATTTCCCCGAACACCCTAAACTCTCCTTCCTGGGACATGAGTTTAAGGTTGTAATTGGCTTGTTCCATGGGATTTGAAGAACTATCTGAGTGTTCATATTCTGATATCAATGTGAGAACTTCAGTGCATTTTATTGTATCTTTTAGGATAATTATTGTTATTTTTTGTTCATAATATCTGTTATCTTAACAACCTAACCACAGTGGATTAAAAACCCCACCTATGAGAAAACAATGGAAACACATATCTATCCTTGAAGTCGTCTCGAGGCAGTTTCACTCCTCCAGATCAAATTGTAAATCACAGTTCCAGGTGAAAATGCGGAAATGCTTTTCAAATCCTGTTGAACATTTCTGAACCATAACCAAGGCTAGGCTGTAGAATCTGGTGAAGGGCCTTGTCGTTTTTTAGATGCCAGGAAATGTCTTCATAGAATATACCAAGGGGTAAGCCTTTTTCATTTTTCCTTGTAAAGAAAAGTGCTGTCTGTAGGGTTATCGGGATGAAGCTTCAGATGACATATTTTGTGTGGCTGAATGGATGCTATGACAGCTGAGAGGGATGTGTTCCAGGAAGCAATTGCTAGTCTGTGCCTATTGTGGACTCAGGGTCCTCGTGGTCTAGGCCAACATTTGAGTTCTCAGTTGACCGTAGAAAAGGACCACAGTACCTCTCTGAGTGAGTCTGCAGAGAGAAAGGTGGTTTTCTTACTATTTCCTTATTTTTTTGCTCCTTTAAAAAATTATTTTTCTGAGATACATGCACCCCAATGTTCACAGCAGCGCTATTTACAATAGCCAAGACATGGAAGCAACCCAAGTGTCAACTGACAGATGAATGGATAAAGAAGATGTCACACTCACACACACACACACACACACACACACACACACACACACACACAATGGAATATTATTCAGCCCTAAAAAAGAATGAAATATTGTCAACTGCAGCAACATGGATGGACCTAGAGATGATCATACTAAGTGAAGTAAGTCAGACTGAGAAAGACAAATATTATAAGACATCACTTATATGTGGAATCTAAAAAATAATACAAATGAACTTATTTACAAAACAGAAATAGACTCACAGACATAGAAAATAAACTTATGGTTACCAAAGGGGAAAGGGATGGGAGGGATAAGTTAGGAGTATGCAATTAATAGATACAAACTACTATGTACAAAGTAAACAACAAGGACCTACTGTATGGCACAGGGAACCATATTCAGTATCCTGTAATGGAAAAGAATCTGAAATATATATGTAACTGAATCACTTTGCTGTACACTTGAAACTAACACAATGTTGTAAATCAACTATACTTCAATAAAAATTATTTTTCTGTTTTATAAAGTAACACGTTCAGCAGAGAAAACTTGGCAATACAAAACAGTGTGAATCAAAAAATAAAAAATCACCAGTACTTCCAGGAACCCGAGAGAATTGCTCCTATCCTGGTGAGGTATTTTATTCAAGGTCTTTCCGCAATCGATTTATATAATTGGGACCACACAATTAACCAACTTTGATGTCTACTTTTTCCACTTCAGTTTTTATCAGGAAAGAACACCTTCCCCTGGCTTAAAAGTTCTTCTAAAACACAATTTTAATGGCTGTGTATTATTCCACTACGGGTTGCCCCATTATTTATACAGCTTCCTATTGTTGGACATTGAGGCTCTTTTCCAACTTCTTGCTATCATAAATAAGGCTCCAGTGAAGAACTCTGCACATAAATCTCTGCTTCCTAGTACATAAGTCTTTGACACCATTTCCGATTACTTCTTTGAGATAAATTCCTTGGAGTGGAGCTCCTGGTATCAAAAAGTATGACTGTCTGAAAAAAGTTGATACATAATGAAACGTGTCTTTCAGAAAGTTTGTACCAGTTTGCATTCCTCCCCTAACTCTTTTTTTAAAGCACTACTTGACATAAGACAATACTTCCTTGTTGCAGGGTGGGTGCTTTACTCAAAAAGGTGGGTGTACCAAGGAAGAAAGCTCTCATCAGCCTTGTCATTGGAACCCAGGAGACACAGGCTACATGGCCCAGGCGGATGGGCTGCCTGTTACTCAGAAGGTTGTGGGCTCCGAGCTCATGAGCTGCCCCTCTGCCCTGCCCCACCTCCATATACATCCTACGCTAGCGTAGTGAGCTATTTTTATGCAGTAATATATGAGGCTCAAGGGAGTGTTGCTGTTACGTGCAGTTCCCTAAAGGGGCCAGTTCCTTGCTACTTCTTTGTAAATTTGCACCTTCCACTGCCTGGGCTTGGAAAGCCGCTTCCCGCAGTGCCACCTGGTCAGCTTTGGAGTTAATTCTTAAGACTCAGCTCAAGAGAAGATGGAAGTGAACAAACACTGGATGAGAGAACCAGGGCACATGGTGTGTGTCCTCAACAGCCTCCTGGCCGAATGGGGGAGGTGAGAAGCACTCAAGTGGGTGAGACAACTTTATTTCTCACCTGGGATGGAAAATGAAAGCTGGGATATATAAGTAGGCTCTATATCCCAGCTTCCCTTTCAGCTAGATGGGGGCCTTGATTCTGGCCAAGGGAAAGTGGGTGGACATGATAATGTCACTTCTGGATCCGGCCACAGGACTCCTGTAAGACCCTCCTCCCTCTCTTACTTCCACAGTGACCCTGGGGGCCACATATGGAAGAGACACTCTCACAAGATGGAAGGAGCCATCTCGCCATCCTACGCCCTGGGTCCTTGAATGATATTGTGACGATATTGTGGATCAGAGCCATCTCCCCATCCTATGCCCCAAAATGGACAAATGGATTGTGAGATGAGGGAGCAATAAATTTCTGTGTTAAGCTATTGAGAGTTGGGGCTTATCTATTATAGCAGCTAGTGTTACACATCCTTGTTAGGACTCTCACTGACAATTACAAAATGTGTGTGTGTGTGTGTGTGTGTGTGTGTATAAGCTGTGCTAAGTTATGCAAACAGGGGAAACCCCATCTGGGGTTGGGAGTGGGTGATGGAGGAAGGCTTCCAGGATGAGGCTATGTTTGGAATAATTGTTGAAGGATTAATTACAATGATAGCTAATAAGCATTGAGTTCTTTCTACATTACAGATGCCAGATTAGTCAAGTTTATCCTCCCAACAACCCTAGGTATTATCTTCTTTTACATTTGGAGAGAATGAGGCCAGGAGAGGTGAAGTAACTTGCCCAGAGTCCCACAGCTCTCAGTGGCAGAGTGGATAACAAAGCCAGCATGCTTACACACGACTCCATCCTGCCAGTATATGAGCAGGGCTTCACTACGTGGTGGTTACTTGGAGGCAGAGGCCAGGGGAAGCAACAGGAGCAAAGGCACAGAGAAGAAGAGAGACGCAAATACTCAGTATCCCCCACACAGATGGGGCGCTGAGCAATGGGTGGGCGCTAACTGTGGTGCTGAAAGAGGGGCTGCACGGAGGACAGACCTAGAAGGTCCCGGGGGAGAGGCCACGGTGGGCAAGGGGTGGCACTCTAGGCAGATGTCCTAGCACAGAGGCGAAGGAGAATGTGACGTATTTGGGGGAATCAGCAGATGTTGGCGAATCCACACAGAAGCCTGTACGTTCTAGTTTTGGCTGAAACACATGTACCCTTGAAGGCCTGTGTGTCAGCTTTGTGGGGAGAACAGCTGTGCACCAGGCTTGGCCGGTACGTGGACGTGGCCTTTATGACTGGCACACGGGATGAACTCCCTGGATACGTGTCAGGGAGTGAGCTGATGAATGAAACATGCAAATATGTCACGCAGCAAATAAGTGACCAGAAGCGCTGCCTCCAGCATCAGGCTCCTTGAGGCAGCCACACCAGTGCTCCATTCACTGCCCGCCTTGCCTTTTCTGTTCCTAGACATTCTGACACTGAGTGCCTCATCTTTTCAGCGACTGAGGCTCTCTATTCTGGCTCAGTAACTGCAGCCATCACAGAATTAAGTAATGACAAAGGGAGTTATTATCCAGCCTGGCTTCAGCTGGGGATGTAACCTGCAACCAAGAGACCTCGCTGTTGGAACGCTCACAGGACTGTCTAAGCAGTGACATGAAAAATGTCCCGTATAATTCCCCAGCTCAGAGCCATATATCCTCAGAGTCTTGACTCCACATTTCGTGGGGAATAATGCTGTTTTGTTGAGAAGGGGAAGAGGGTGTAATTAGATTCCTCATAAATGTTACATTCATCCTTGTTAATCAAAAATTAGTAGCTCTTAAAAAAAAATAAACACAACTCAGCTCCCCAGGAAGCTGACAGCAGTTCCCCTGGCCTGGTTAATTACACAAAATGAAACACAACGTGTTCCTTTGTCTGGTGACTGTGTAATTAACAAAATGAAATATAATGATGGTGATATTTGAGTGGCGGGATTAAAGGTGATTTTCAATTTTCTTCTTTATTTTTCTCTGTTAATTTTTCTACAGTGAGCATATATTGCTCATTAAACAGCATTTAAGTAACTTTAAAAAGGAAATATGATATTACATTCTAAAAACCTGTAAACAAAAGACATACTCTTCCTAAGCCCCTCCATCCCCATGCCCTGGCTCTCATGCCACCCCCTAGAAATACTTCCCTTCAGACAACTTCTGAGGCACTTTCCATTTTCTTTATCATCCCTACTATATTGGGAACCAACTGACATCTGATGCTGTTCCCACACTCGTGGCTGTTTGTTGAATGAATATAGGAATATAATTTTCACTTGTTGTCAGAAAACAACTGCTATTATTTTGAGTATTGACAACAGGAGGCAGGATGATGATGGATGGGGCTGTCACCGGGGCTTAGATCACCTTTCATCTGGTTGGCATGTTTGACGATGCCTGTGTTTTGGGGGCCATGTCTTACAAGTCACGCATCTATTGGCTAATGGCTTGCTGTGGGGCAGGCTCCATGTAAGATGTGGAGATGAACACAGTGAATGTGACTCAAGTCTTCCTCAAAGAGCTCACAGCTCAGAGTAGAACACAAGCAAATCAAGACACCTCCATAAGGGAAGGCTGTACCGTAGGGGTTGGCAAACTATTTGGCCTATAGGCCAAATCTGGCCCTCTGCCTGCTTGTGTAAATAAAGTTTTATTGGAACACGGCCACATCCATTGGTTAATGTGGCGGCTTCTGCATTACAACAGCAGAGTTGAGTAGTTGAGACAGACCATGTGGTCTGTGAAGCTTACATTACTTACCATCTGAACCTTTGTGGAGGACGTTTGCCAATTCCGGCTCTAACAGAGTATTCTGAGCAAGCAGCTGTGACTAAAGCAACAAGGTCAGGACTTGCCGACCCTGACTGCTGTCAAATCCAGCTCTCAGCGCTCCAAGCCAGGTGGCTCAGCTACGGGTGGAAGTCTTTCTGGTACTGCCTTTGTGGTTGAGTGAGAAACAGACTGGACCTCCGAGGGGAGTCTCGCTCTCCCCAGGAGGAGTTGAAGTACAGGTGGTCATGGTCCCTCATCAGCTTTCCAAGGCAGTAGTACCTGAGCACCCAGGTGACGCCATCTCCCCCAAGGTGGCCTCAGGGAGACTCAGCAGAGGCCAGGTGGCTGGCCAGGGACACTGGGAGAGAGTGGAGAGAGAGGAACATCTTCTTTCATCCTCTCAAGCCCAAAGGGGAGGCTCAAACCAAGGAAGAGCATCAAGTAATAATCAAATATGGAAATTTAATTGAGCATTTATCTACGCTGCTTATTAAAGTCAGACCTGATGGAACTTCTTTCCAGACTTTGCAAAAAGGTATTAAATATTAACCTATTTATCTACTTAATTGAGCATTTATCTACGCTGCTTATTAAAGTCAGACCCTGATGGAACTTCTTTCCAGACTTTGCAAAAAGGTATTAAATATTAACCTCTGAAAGCCTGGTTAAAAATTGGCTTTGAAAGTTGTTTATTTGAATTTATTCATTAAATAAACAAAAATGTCCTGAGTGCCTGCTATGTACCAGGCTCTGTTTAAGACCAGTGTGGTTCTTACCCTCAAGAGGCAGGGCAGGGAAATGGGCAGTGAACATGCAGGTAGACAGGCCAATCCTAGTTAAACAGTTACCAAATCGCCTCCAACACTGATTAGCCAACACTGAACTGTGTGCAGGTTAGGTTCCTATGAGCGTCTGGTCATGTTTTCATCAACCAAGCACTACACAACCTTGTCTTATGTGTGTTTCTGTTTAAAGATACCTTATATTATACATATCTATCTATCTATCTATCTATCTATCTATCTATCTATCTATCTATCTATCTATCTAGTTGATTCATTACATTGAACTCATGGCGGACAGGACTTCAACTCATGCCTGAAGGAAGCTCACCTAACACACGAGTTTTCTCCACAAGCCCCAGGAACACCAGTTAGCCTCTGAGCCCTCTGCTTGGGAACCATTTTAAACAGGGAAATCATCAACAAGAAGCTCAAAAACGTGAGTAACTCGGCACCTCACAGACTGTGAGAAGCAAACGTGTTTACAGTACGAGCTGAAATAACAAGGCAGAGCATCACTTCTTGGACCTCAGCTCGGGATGTGCATGTCGGTGACTCAAATTTTTCACTGTTCCGCGCTCATCTGCCAATGGCCGAGAAAGCATTGCAAGTATTTTTCCGTTACAAGTAAATTTTAGTGTGTAGGTGAACTGACAAATACAGAATATGCGAATAATGAGGATCAGCTGTGATTCAAGGCAGAGAGAATAGTTTCCAGAGTTCCTGAGTGGGGAAGATGCTGGAGGAAGACCACGAGGTTGGAGCGGAGACAGCCAGAAGGAGAGTGAGAAGAGAAAGGGGTGGGAGCAGGGCCGACCGGGAGGATGCTGCCGGGAGAGTGCATTGTGAGGAGGCAGGGATGCAAGGGGAGATCAGTGGGGACGCGACGACGTGCCTTAGACCAAGTGTGTGCGGCGGAGCTGCCAAGAAATGCACAGATTGAAGACCTAATTGGAGATGGACCTGCTATGACAGTTGATGTGTTTCACCAATAACTAGACAGCCTATGTTTTAATTATTTGTGAAATATTTACTTTTTGAGCTAGAGATGTTCAAGTTTTAGACATTCAGGGTAAAATATCACATAGTAATCACTCGCCCATAGATTTCCAGTCCCAGGCAACAGCTCAGTTGTAGGCATTCCATGAAGGACAGTCAGATGGATGCCAGCGTGGGTTCCGAAAGACATCTTTTCATGATCTCAGTCTACTGGATCCCCTGGTCCTCCCATCTTCACAGATTTTTAAAAGACGCCCCAGACACAAAGAATACAGAAAGGAAACTGATCCTCTAAACACTGACCCTAAAGTTTAGTCAGTGACATAAAGATCCCAACTGGAACAGAATTTTGAAGAAATTTTATGGGAATTTTAAGAAGCTATAGGGAGGGTGGGAGGGAGACACAAGAGGGAGGAGATCTGGGGATATATGTATATGTATAACTGATTCACTGTGTTATAAAGCAGAAACTAACACCATTGTAAAGCAATTATACTTCAATAAAGATGTTAAAAAAAATAAAGAAGCTGAATATTCTGCTGGATACAGGTTCTGTTCTGTTTTGTTTTAAATGACAGCTTCTCCTCTTACAAAATAAAAGAAAAATATTTTCCTGTTAAAATATTCTCTGGCATAAACACATCTGAACTTGAATTCCAACCCTTCCACTAACAAACTGCGCAACCTCAGCACATTTTGGTACCTTGGTTTCTCATCTATAGAACGGAGATAACCATATACACTTCAGGGGTGCCCAGGGCAGTGGCAAGATTTCTAGATGCCACATTTAGTTAGTTTTTGCATTTGCCTTTTCTATGTCATTATGCTCCCTTTTTTATTCACGGTTCCTATTCTTTTCCCCTAACCACTTTAAACATACTTATTTTATAGTCTAGTTCTTTTTTTTTAACCCACAGATTTCCTTTCCTTCCGAGCCCAGCTGTGGATTCCATGAGTGAGGGGGTTACTCTTGCAGAAAGGGCATCTCCTTTTGCCGGCCCACCATGATGCAGGCTTATGGCACAGACGGTCTTTGGTGCTGCCTATTTTCTGGCTGAACACACTTTCACTCCTGTTCCGGAGCCGCAGAGTCATAGAGCATTTCTGACCCCACCCTTTAAATTTACAGAAGAAATGGGCCCAAAGTAGAAAAGTGGCTTTCACAGTGCTGTGCTGAATCATATCAGAGCTGGACACAAAAGGAAAAATGAGTTACACCAATCCTACTCTACTTAAGAATCTGATATTTTGTTTATCATGAATTTTTACGTTAACCTTGATTTTAAAAAATCACTGCATTAAAAGATGACCTGGGGGGCTTCTCTGGTGGCGCAGTGCTTAGGAGTCTGCCTGCCAACGCAGGGGACATGGGTTTGAGCCCTGGTCCGGGAAGACTCAACATGCCACGGAGCAACTAAGCCGGTGCGCTACAATCACTGAGCCTGCGCTCTAGAGCCTGTGAGCCACAACTACTGAACCTGCACACCACAAATACTGAAGCCTGCGCACCTAGAGCCCATGCTCCACAACAGAGAGAAGCCACTGCAGTGAGAAGCCCGCGCACCGCAATGAAGAGTAGCCCTGCTCGCCGCAACTAGAGAAAGCCCGTGCGCAGCAACGAAGACCCAACACAGCCATAAATAAATAAACTTTTTTTAAAAAAGAACGAGGATCTGTCTTGATGGCCGAGATTTCTGTGTGCCGAGGAGAATGCTTTGCTCACCTTGCCAGCTCTGGTCGGAGGTCTCTGAGAGTCAGCCCAGAGCCTTGCCTTCCTCCTTCACCGCCCCACCTCCTGCTCTGCCTCCCTCTCCACCCGTGGTGCCCTGTGAAGACTGACCTGCCTCTGGCCCATGAGCGCCATGTGCTCATTCTGAGACAGGGAGCTCTCAGCACAGCAACTGCATGTGCAAACGTTGGCCCCTCAGATCACAAGCACCTGTCCTCACAGAGTGCTCCCAGGGACAGCTGTGGCCTCAAAGTCGGCCACAGGGAGGTCACAGGCATTGTGGGAAACTCCAATTTGCAGAAAGGGTTTCTAGTGGACGTTGTCATTTCTGGCTGTTTACCATCTTTCATCGTTCCTCACAGCATCCCAGGCTCCCTTGTGGACAAACAAACCCCCGTTTTGTGCAATGTTGGTGATGGGAGGTAGCCCCAATCTGATTCTTGCCCGGATGCAGTAGGAGTGATATGGGACATGCAACTTAGCTCCAGCAAACGCGACACTCTTTCAATGAATGAGTGATGTGGGAGGCGGGTGGTGGAGCTCACGTTCATGGCATGGGAAGTGTAACCTGAGAACCAGGCTGATCCCTTTGTGGGGATCACATTGTCTTCCCTCTTGAGTCCTATTTGGTGGCCACTCATTTTTTCCCAGCTTATCCTCTGACCTCCTGTCCAATCTGTGATCACCTATGTCAATCGTGGAAATTCTTGTGTTATTCCACTTAACAGAGCTGACAGTGGTTCTACTGCTTGCAGCTCCAGCCATGGATCCTGACAGATCTTGGACTAGAAATACTCAGAGGTGCTGAACTGTACTGTCCTCTTTTGCTCATAGGTAACGGTGTGCTTGCTTCATCTCTCTTCAAAAATGCAACCAGATGTGAAACTTGTTTGGGTGACAGAGTCTCTGTAAGTCATGGTGTTATTTGCCCGGCATCATATGCTTTGCAGAGCATCTTTAAATATTGATAAATTTAACCCCTATGCCCAAACCAGGAACAGTTTTACCAGTAGAAAATATGACTATGTTTTATGTATGCTCTAGAAAGACTGCAAAATCAAGCATACCTGTCCACCAAAGAGTCAACCTGCAAACCTTCAAAAACCAGTCATTTGAGTCTTATTTTTAATAATGGTTCACCATGCATCCATTTGCTCTGTCATCTTGAGTACTTGCTTGCAGGAAAGCAAAGCGCAGATGACAAAACATAATATTTAAAAGCTTCTATCTGCTCCCTTCCATTTCCCTAGGAATGGGGATTGTGGCCATTCCTAGGGAGTGCCACCATGAACTCTACCAGTGAGATGCCTTGGGCCAGCTTGTGGGCCACCAGCAGAGTTCTCCAGGAGCAAACGTGGAAACCTATCATCATTCTTGGGAGCTGTGACTAACTTTCATTAAGTCACTTCCCTAATAAGTGTTTCCATAGACTTGCTTTCCTGTGAGTCCATAACGCCTGAATATCACGGACTGTAGAAAAACACTCCTTTCCTTCTCGAAGAGCCACCTTTAGGGAACGGCTACATGTTACGTTCTTTGCTGAGAATGATAATCGGGTAGTTAAGGGCATATAGGTGCCAGGCACTGTGCTCTAAGCACTTTACCTGAATGATCCGGTTTTTCCTCCACAGTGACTCTACAACCTATTATTTGCCTCATTTTACAAGTGGGGAAAAAGGCACAGAGAAATTGAATGCCCAAGGTTACACATCTGGAAAATGGATGAGTGGGGATTTGTGCTCCGGAAGCCTCGTACTAGGCAGCAGTTGGGGCCACCAGAGTCCCTGGGCTCTGCTACTTCTCTTTGAGAGGCCATATGAGACTGGGGGCCTGTCCCTTTCCAGGGAAGCCCTCTGGGGCAGCCCCTGGAGACAAGATGGAGTCTCTGATAGAATGAAAAGTCAAGAGATGTTTCCTTCGCATCCATTGAGAAAACACATCTTTCACAGTTGCGATTTTCTAATGTTTCCTAATTAAAGTTTGGCAACATTAGGAAAGGATTTTATGATGGACCGTTTGTTCTCTCTAAGGTAACCATACATACAGGAGCAGAGGGAAGTGAATTAAATGGAAAAGAGCCCTGAGACAGGGGCAGCCAGGGAAAACGGTAGCATCATCAATAGTGCAGCAGGTGCATGTCCAGCAGGTGAGGACGTCCCTGTCTGATGACAGTGGGAAGAGCTTCTGTGTGAGGAGAAGCCCGCGCCTGGACGCACACCCGCCTGAAGGCTTTCTGCAACCTCTGGTCCAGGCAGCTCTGCCCAAACCACCTCCCCGTGGTTCTTAGAGGCAGCTGGGCAGCAGTGGTGTTGGCTGTGGCATTCGGTGGCAGGGGATGTCATAGATTTGAAGACTATCAGGCAAAAATCAGAAATGGAATGTGCAATTTTATTCTGAAAAGTAGAAGTCCGGTAGAGCAAAGTTGTCGCTGAGGGGTGAGCTTCTCTGGCATTAGTTGGTTTAGGAGGCAGAGTGTGGATAGGTGAGAGGTCTGTCTTGCAATTCAGTTTCCTGCATGTGAATCCCTGTGACCTCTGGCAAGTTCTCCAATCTCCCTCCGCCTCATTGGCCTCACCTGTGAAATGGGGCGATCGTTGTGCCTTCCTCACAGGGCTGTTGTGAAATCAGAGGCGACTGTACATAAAAGGCATGGAGAACAGTGCCTGGGACACAGTGAATGCTGGCTACTCTGTTGCAGCCGTGAACACATTAGTGCTGCCACAAGAAAGACGCTGATTTAGACTGAATGTGTTAGGAAAGGGGACCAGAGGAGGGAGCACAAGATGCTGATGGCAGAAGAGAAGGAGATGGACGGGGCCAGGCCGACCTGGGGCTGATCAGCTCCTGGTTGCAAGTATCCATGCCGTCCTGGGGCCCAAGGAAGCAGTGCCTGGCAGACCCTGGATCTGCCGCTCCGGGGTCTGGCTGCCAGCTAAGAGCACGTGCTGTATTTAACTGCGCTGGCTCAGTGACTCTCAAGCAGCTGCCTCGTGTACAACATTCTGGGCAGGGCTGCTCCACAGAACGTCAGAATGTCTGAGCACTTCACCCCAGGGCCTCCTTTCTTTTCCACCTTTGCTCACCTCTTTGGAGATCTCAAAGGCTCAGGGATGTAAATTCCACCTGCATGTGGCTGACGCCCTGACTTTTATCTCAAGCCCAGACTCTCCCTGCTGGCCAGGCCACCCGCTCCCTGGTTCCATCTCAAACTCAGCACGATCAGAACTGAGCCCTGACATTCCCCTCCCCCAAGTCACTTCTCTAGTGAGCTTGTCTATTTCATAAACATCCACGCTGCTCTTCCAATTGTTTAGGACAAAAACCTCAGAGTCAACCTTCATTCTACTCTCTCTCTCCTTCTCTCTCTCTCCCTCTCTCTTCTCTCTCTCTCTCTCACACACACACACACCCCACACATCTGGTTAGCAAATCACCTTTGCCACTGTAACCTAGCGGGGCCCTATGGGGCCTTCCTGGGACAGGGACAGACCCCTCCCCCAATACCCTACCCTCTGCTTTAGTTCTTCTCTGAAGTACCTACCTAGATAATAGTATCTGATGCATATTTCCTGGGTTTTTCAGATGCTAAAACCACGACCAAATGGAAGAAATTAACTACTTGATGATCATGAGCACACAGCCCCCAGACCTTCTGGTGCCTAAGGACTGATCACCAACAAGCAGAGAATTGTGCACGAGCTGATTACACACCCTGGGATGCTAGTCCCTCACCCGGCCCTTCAAAATGCTTTGCTGAAAACCTTCAGGGAGTCTGGGGGTTTTTTGAGCATGAGTCACCTCTTCTCCTTGGATGGCCCTGCAATAAACCTTTCTCTGCTCCAAACCCCGATGTTTCAGTTTGTTTGGCCTCACTGTGCGTCGGGCACATGAACTTGCATTCGGCAACACGACTACCTTCCAAACATTTCCAGTATCTGCCTGCTTCTCACTGCTTCCACTGCTACTGCCAAGTCCAAACCCTCTCCACCTCTCACCTGGATTATTGCAGCACCCTCCCCACTGGTCCTCTGCTGTCTCCTTTCCCCACCCACTGTCTTCTAAAAGCACCAGAGCCTTTAACTTCCCATGTTATGTCTTATTTATAGTAAAAACTTTACCCCCACTCAATTCTGGCCTCATCTCCCACCTGCCCTCACCCCCTGGATCACTCTGCACAGGCACACTGACCTCCCCACCCCATCTCACACACCTGAACACCCTGCCTCAGGGCCTTTGCACCTGTCATTTCCCCTACTTGGACAACTCTTCCCCAGATATCTGCATGGCTCACCCTTCACTTCCTTCAGTTCTTTACTGAGATGTCAGACCCCACTGCTTTCTCTGCTTTATTTTCTTTCTTTGCTACTATACTATTTATTTATTTAATTAAAAAATTTTTTTTTGCAATTTTGGAATTTTATTTTTAATATAGCAGGTTCTTATTAGTTATCCATTTTATACATATGAGTGTGTATATGTCAATCCCAATCTCCCAATTCACCCCACCCCCTTTCCCCCCTTGGTGTCCATACCTTTGTTCTCTACATCTGTGTCTCAATTTCTGCCCTGCAAACCGGTTCATCTGTACCATTTTTCTAGGTTTCTGACTTACTTCACTCTGTATGACAGTCTCTAGATCCATCCATGTCTCTACAAATGACCCAATTTTGCTCCTTTCAATGGCTGAGTAATACTCCATTGTATATACGTACCACACCTTCTTTATCCATTCCTCTGTCGATGGGCATTTAGGTTGCTTCCATGTCCTGGCTATTGTAAACAGTGCTGCAATGAACATTGGGGTGCATATGTCTTTTTGAATTATGGTTTTCTCTGGGTATATGCCCAGTAGTGGGATTGCTGGGTCACAGGGTAATTCTATTTTTAGTTTTTTAAGGAACCTCCATACTGTTCTCCATAGTGGTCGTATCAGTTTACATTCCCACCAACAGTGTAGGAGGGTTCCCTTTTCTCCACACCCTCTCCAGAATTTGATGTTTGTAGATTTTCTGATGAAGCCCATTCTAACTGATGTGAGGTGATGCCTCATTGTAGTTTTGATTTGCATTTCTCTAATAATTAGTGATGTTGAGCAGCTTTTCATGTGCTTCTTGGCCATCTGTCTGTCTTCTTTGGAGAAATGTCTATTTAGGTCTTCTGCCCATTTTTGGATTGGGTTGTTTGTTTTTTTAATATTGAGCTGCATGAGCTGTTTATATATTTTGGAGATTAATCCTTTGTCTGATGATTCATTTGCAAATATTTTCTTCCATTCTGAGGGCTGTCTTTTCGTCTTCTTTATGGTTTCTTTTGCTGTGAAAAAGCTTTTAAGTTTCATTAGGTCTCATTTGTTTATTTTTATTTCCATTACTCTAGGAGGTGAATCAAAAAAAATCTTGCTGTGATTTATGTCAGAGTGTTCTTCCTATGTTTTCCTCTAAGAGTTTGACAGTGTCCAGTCTTACATTTAGGTCTCTAATCCATTTTGAGTTTATTTTTGTGTATGGTGTTAGGGAGTGTTCTAATTTCATTCTTTTACATGTAGCTGTCCAGTTTTCCCAGCACCACTTATTGAAGAGAGTGTCTTTTCTCCATTGTATATCCTTGCCTCCTTTGTCATAGATTAGTTGACCATAGGTGCATGGGTTTATCTCTGGGCTTTCTGTCCTGTTCCATTGATCTATATTTCTGTTTTTGTGCCAGTACCATATTGTCTTGATTACTGTAGCTTTGTAGTATAGTCTGAAGTCAGGGAGTCTGATTCCTCCAGGTCCGTTTTTTCCCCTCAAGACTGCTTTGGCTATTCGGGGTCTCTTGTGTCTCCATACAAATTTTAGTATTTTTTGTTCTAGTTCTGTAAGAAATGCCATGGGTAATTTGATAGGGATTGCACTGAATCTGTAGATTGCTTGGGGTAGTATAGTCATTTTCACAATATTGATTCTTCCAATCCAAGAACATGGTATATCTCTCCATCTGTTGGTATCATCTTTAATTTCCTTCATCAGTGTCTTACAGTTTTCTGCATACAGGTTTTTTGTCTCCCCAGGTAGGTTTATTCCTAGGTATTTTATTCTTTTTGTTGCAGTGGTAAATGGGAATGTTTCCTTAATTTCTCTTTCAGATGTTTCGTCATTGGTGTATAGGAATGCAAGAGATTTCTGTACATTAATTTTGTAACCTGCAACTTTACCAAATTCATTGATTAGCTCTAGTAGTTTTCTGGTGGCATCTTTAGGATTCTCTATGTATAGTATCATGTCATCTGCACACAGTGACAGTTTTACTTCTTCTTTTCCAATTTGTATTCCTTTTATTTCTTTTTCTTCTCTGATTGCTGTGGCTAGGACTTCCAAAACTATGTTGAATAATAGTAGTGAGAGTGAACATCCTTGTCGTGTTCCTGATCTTAGAGGAAATGCTTTCAGTTTTTCACCATTGAGAATGGTATTTGCTGTGGGTTTGTTGTATATGGCCTTTATTATGTTGAGGTAGGTTCCCTCTATGCCCAATTTCTGGAGAGTTTTTATCATAAATGGGTATTGAATTTTGTCAAAAGCTTTTTCTGCATCTATTGAGATGATCATATGGTTTTTCTTCTTCACTTTGTTAATATGGTGCATCACATTGATTGATTTGCATATACTGAAGAATTGTTGCATCCCTGGGATAAATCCCACTTGATCATGGTGTATGATCCTTTTAATGTGTTGTTGGATTCTGTCTGCTAGTATTTTGTTGAGGATCTTTGCATCTATATTCATCAGTAACATTGGTCTGTAATTTTCTTTTTTTTAGTATCTTTGTGTGGTTTTGGTAACAGGGTGATGGTGGCTTCATAGAATGAGTTTGGCAGTGTTCCTTCCTCTGAAATTTTTTGGAAGAGTTTGAGAAGGATGGATGTTAGCTCTTCTCTAAATGTTTGATAGAATTCACCTGTGAAACCATCTGGTCCTGGACTTTTGTTTGTTGGAAGATTTTTAATCACAGTTTCAAATTCATTACTTGTGACTGGTCTGTTCATATTTTCTATTTCTTCCTGGTTCAGTCTTGGAACATTATAGCTTTCTAAGAGTTTGTCCATTTCTTCCAGGTTGTCCATTTTATTGGCATAGAGTTGCTTGTAGTAGTCTCTTAGGATGCTTTGTATTTCTGTGGTGTCTGTTGTAACTTCTCCTTTTTCATTTCTAATTTTATTGATTTGAGTCCTCTCCCTCTTTTTCTTGATGAGTCTGGCTAATGGTTTATCAATTTTGTTTCTCTTCTCAAAGAACCAGCTTTTAGTTTCATTGATCTTTGCTATTGTTTTCTTTGTTTCTATTTCATTTATTTCTGCTCTGATCTTTATGATTTCTTTCCTTCTAGTACCTTTGGGTTTTGTTTGTTCTTCTTTCTCTAGTTCCTTTAGGTGTAAGGTTAGATTGTTTATTTGAGATGTTTGTTGTTTCTTGAGGTAGGATTGTATTGCTATAAACTTCCCTCTTAGAACTACTTTTGCTGCATCCCATAGGTTTTGGATCGTCATGTTTTTACTGTCGTTTGTCTCTAGGTATTTTTTGATTTCCTCTTTGATTTCTTCAGTGATCTCTTGGTTATTTAGTAACATATTGTTTAGCCTCCATGTGTTTGTGTTTTTTACATTTTTTCCCCCTGTAACTGATTTCTAATTCATCCCTATGGGTACAGGATACCCATAGTATAGGATGAAGCCCTATACTATTTATTTTAAATTTTATTTTCTTGTTTATTTTCTATTTCCCCCTGTGGGAATGTAACATCCATGATGACAGATAATTTTAACTGTTTCTACTGCTTCTGTATCCCCAGTGCCTAAAAAGGGGCCTGGCATATTTTAGGTGTTCATTAAACATTTGTGGAATGAATGAAAAATTCAACGATTAAAGAGGTGGCTTGGGCTTCCCTGGTGGCACAGTGGTTGAGAGTCCGCCTGCCGATGCAGGGGACACGGGTTCGTGCCCCGGTCTGGGAGGATCCCACATGCCGTGGAGCGGCTGGGCCTGTGAGCCATGGCCGCTGAGCCTGCGCATCCGGAGCCTGTGCTCCGCAACGTGTGAGGCCACAACAGTGAGAGGCCCGCGTACCGCAAAAAAAAAAAAAAAAAAAAAAAGAGGTGGCTTATTTCATCCTAACCCAAATCCAGAGGCCCCATTTCACACATGCAGCCCTCACCTGGGAGACCAAGGCTGTTAAAAGTCGGCTACATAAAGTCTGATCTTATCCTGAGATTCCTGCCGACACCATTAGACTATACAAGGAAAACTCTGAATTAAACATATTAGGAGAACTGTAGTTTAGAGTCTCATCACTTGAAAACAAAGCTTCACGATCCTTTTGGAAATCAAACTGGGAGGAGAGATGAAGCACATTTCTTGAATTAGTTACAAGATTCTCTGTCTGCGGTTTCATTACCTGTGTTAGTGCTAATGCTGTGATAAGCCCTTCACGAGTGTGCAAGGTTGGTGATTGACAGATAGAGATAATAAAATACATCGGCTATTTTCCCTGACTTCTGTTGCGATCCTGAAGTATGTGGCCTTCTCAATCAATGCTATATTGGTAGCTTCTGTAGCAACCCTCATCTAATTCAAATGCCTTTATTAAAAAAAAAAGAAAAACGAGCTAAGCAGATTTAACAGCTTAGAAGACACAGCGAGAAACAATATTAACATTTCTCAGTATTTTCTTTATTGGTTCTGAGAATTAATTTCTTAGGCTGCAAAGAGTGACCATCATAATTATACTAAAATATAACCAATTTGAAACCATGTTGTCAATAATGAAAGTCTGGCCCATGACCAGTTTATAACAACATAGATGGACGTTGAAAAGGTGGGTACATTGTAAAATAACCTTTCAACTGTTTTTCCAAACGGTCAGACGTTTCATAGTAACCAAATCGAGCACCTCTAATTTAGGTTAATAATGAAAATCTTCCATCTCTGGATCACTATAAAAGCCAGTATTCTATTTTTAGCCACTGAAGCTGTTTAATCTTTAAAGATTCAGTTGTTTAATTTATTAGACCTTGTTTCCCACTGCCATCTTCATAACAGAAAATCTGATTGCTAAAAATAAGAGTCAGCTGTTTTAATATGTTTACATAAATAATTAAAAATTCTACAGCAGAGTATGCAATACGATGTATTGCCACCATAAACTTCCAATGGAAGGATGTCACTTTAATTAAAAATTACAAAGGTGCCACTGTAAACAATTCATTTACATTTCAAGCTCTGTGTTGACTCAAGAGAGGAATAACTCATTAAAAAAAAAAACAAACCGCAATGACCTCAGCCCAAATCCTATTACTGAGGTCAGTAGCCACGTTTAATTAAGATGAAGTGTTAATAATATATTTTAGTGGATGGAGGCTCTTTTCATTTCCCCAGGTAGAAATGTTATTATTTGGTCTTTAACTTCTGATTAAAATTTAAAAGGTGGGAGTCACCGCAAATTAAACTCTTAAATCTGGTTTTGAAATCTGGTTTTTTGAAAAGGGGAGTTACAGCCCTCCTTTCTCCTCCCAATAAATGGTGAGCTACTGCACATTCTGAACCTCTGTGTTCCTGAGAAATGACAGTGGTGGCAAAAATCCTAATTTCCAGGGGAACTGATTTTTGCCGTCTGCTTCCAAAGGCCTTAGAAGATACCGAACAAAAGGTCCCATAGCCAGCTGATGACTTTTGCTTGATTTCCTATCATTTTTTTGTGTGTGATTTCCTTTGAATGGGCTCCAATATTAGATTAAATGAGGTGTTAAAGAAAAAGGCTTGATGACTCACAAGAAGACCAGCAAAACCCGAAATTGGGCCTTTTAACAAATCTTTTGGGACTGAATTTTCATCACCACATGTTGCATTCGGTACCAGTTTGAGTCCATGAATGAAGCTACCTTGGAGCTTAAAAGCCTCCAAGTCTAGAGGAGGAAGGGAAGGGAAATGACTTAAAAAGACCCAAAGAAATCAGAACAAAGTAGGCTGTGGTTTTCAGAGTGATGAGGATCTAATCTGGATCTGATTCAGATATTCTGTGTTCAAAGGATGGGTTCAATTTGGATCATGGCTTTGGAAGAAGGGCCGGCGGATGGACCTGACTCCTTAGTGTAACTTTCACAGAACTGGGAAGCCCAGTGAAAGGCCGATCGGTCCTGCTCAGGCTTCCCTCCTGGGATTGGTTTAAAACAAGGCCACATGCAAATATTTCCATGGTTGGTAGACACTAGACAATACCTGAAGATGAAAAATAATAGTAATCACAATGAACCATGTCCGTTTACGCACAAAACGTCTGCACGCAGAAACTCCACTCCAGCTGCTGGCAAACCATGCTATACCTGTTTACTAAGCACTTCCAAAGGCCAAGCGCTGGGCTGTTTTAAGACCTACGACTGGTGCAGCCAATATGGAAAACAGTATGGAGGTTCCCCCAAAAACTAAAAATAGAGTTGCCATATGATCCAGCAATCCCACTCCTGGGCATATACCCAGACAACACTACAATTCAAAAAGATACACGCACCCCTATGTTCACAGCAGCACTGTTCACAATAGCCAGGACATGGAAGCAACCTAAATGTCCGTCCACAGATGAATGGGTAAAGAAGATATTGCACATATATACAATGGAATACTGCTCAGCTATAGAAAGAATGGAATAATGCCATTTGCAGCAACATGGGTGAACCTAGAGATTATCATACTAAGTGAAATGAGTCAGAAAGACAAAGACAAATACCATATGATATTACTCATATGTGGAATCTAAAATATGATACAAATGAACTTATCTACGAAACAAAAACAGACTCACAGACATAGAGAACAGAGTTGTGGCTGCCAAGGCGGAAGGAGGGTGGGGGAGGGATGGATTGGGAGTTTTGGGTTAGCAGATGAAAACTATCATACACAGAATGGATAAACAACAAGGTCCTACTATATAGCACAGGGAATTATATTCAATATCCTGAGATAAACCATAATGGAAAAGAATATGAAAAAGAATGTATATGTATAACTGAAGCACTTTGCTGTGCAGCAGAAACTGACACAACATTGTAAATCAACTACACTCCAATAAAATAATAAAAAAAAAGGACCTCTGAGCCTCTAAGAATTTTCTCTGTCCATGGTGGCCTCCTCCCAAGTCATAGCAAATATATTGAAATGTATCCACATTGCAAGTACATTTTTTGCATGTAAAATTTTTGAGATAATTTTTATATCACTACTTTTGCTTTTGGAATTATTTGACTACTGGAAATATTTCACTAATAATCCCCTATGATTTCTCTAGTGCCGACTCAGACATTCTACAATGAGAGATCTACAAACAGTGGGCAAATGTAAAGACATTTTTGCAAATATTAAATTCAACCTGCCAGGACACGGAAGCAAGCTAAATGTCCATCAACAGAGGAATGGATAAAGAAGATGTGGTACATATATACAATGGAATATTACTCAGCCATAAAAAGGAACGAAATTGAGTTATCTGTAGTGAGGTGGATGGACCTAGAGTCTGTCATACAGAGTGAAGTAAGTTAGAAAGAGAAAAACAGATACCATATGCTAATGCATATATATGGAATCTTGAAAAGCGGTACTGATGAACCTAGGGGCAGGGCAGGAATAAAGACGTAGATGTAGAGAATGGACTTGAGGGCACAGGGGGGAAGGGGAAGCTGGGATGAAGTGAGCGAGTAGCACTGACATATATACACTACCAAATGTAAAATGGATGGCTAGTGGGAAGCAGCTGCATAGCACAGGGAGATCAGCTCGTTGCTTTGTGACCACCTAGAGGGGTGGGATAGGGAGGGTGGGAGGGAGGGGATATGGGGATATATGTGTACATATAGCTGATTCACTTTGTTGTACAGCAGAAACTAACACAACACTGTAAAGCAATTATACTCCAATAAAGATGTGAAAAAAAAATTCAACCTGCTAAAGTCATGGTGCTGTGGACACTCGATCTTATTAACTTCAATGTTGCTGTTTTCTTTTCCATCTTTGGAGATGATAGATTATGTGTTCACGTCCTTGACATTTTTGTAGGCTCCTGGAAAGTTTGAAGGTCTTGGTGCTGGGCCTTGGTGCTTCATTAATTAAATGGTACTGATGAGGCCCTTGTGTTTTACCAGGGATGGATATAAACATGATCGTTCCCCTCAGAGAGCCCGAGGTTCAGTGGAAGATGGACCATTAGGTCAGGAATCACAGTAAAGCACGACGAGCATTACACTAGACGTTCAGAAAGCCCTTTGGAGTGCAGTCTGAAGGTCAGGGTAGCCCACCTGCAGAGGCGATGCCTAAACTAACATCAGAAGGACATGCAGCTGTGGGCGAGGCGGTGGCGAGGAAAGCCCCAGGAGTTCACCTCATTTGCCTGTTTTCTTTCCATAAACCGAGGTTCAGAGAGGTTACGTTTTCCTCATCAGCAAAGAGGCAGACTCATGGTTGTGAGAGTTAAATAAGACTTTGGTGACAGTGCTTTTGGTAAGCTTTTATATAAAAATGTTAGGCATCTTAGTCATAGTACCAGCAAAATACATGTGTCCAGGGGTATTGTGGCAATCTTGGCCTAGTTTAGTCTGATGCCCAATTCCCAGGAGGCAGACACCAGCTCAAAGGCATGGGGATAGTGGCACTTCTGGGGAATTCAGGAATTTGTTGATAATCGAGACCATAATGATGCTTGGAAATAAGTAATTTCTGTTGCTTGGCTTTTTCTCCACAGCTGGAGACCACTGGTTGTTACTTCCCAAGGAACAATTTCTTTCTCTCCTTCCTTCCTTTTCCTCTCTCCCTCCCTCTTCTTTCTTTCCTGGGGCATCATCATTTGCAACAAAGCTCTTGCTCTTATGACTATAAGCTCCCCGGAGGCTGTAGGCAGGGATTATTCTCACAAGTGAAAAGACAGCACCCAGCAGTGTTAGGCCCGTAGTAGCCTCTAAATAAATACCAGTAAATGAATTCAGTAAAGGAATGAATGGAAAACTATAATGCTTGTGCTTTTTTCAAGCAGCTGCCTTTGGCAACACAATTATCTATTATTTTGATTGTGTAAAAATCTAATTTCATGGCACGTATTCATCTTTTAAAATTTACCCTGTAGTTTTTAATGACACAGAAAGGTTCAATCCCCAAAGGTGTTCATGGCAGAAACTTCTAGTTGCCTCACAATACCCACTCTTCCTTTCTTCCTTAGTAAAGAATCCCAGTTTTAAAAGTTGGTTGCTATCCAGCTAAATGACCATACTTCCTAGTATTTCTTACAGCTAGGTTTTGGCCATGTGACTAATTTGGGCCAATCAGATGTAAATAGAAATGTGATCGACTTTCAGTAAGACTCCTTAAAATAGAAGAGACTCCCTTCTTCTTTCCCTCTCTCCCAAACTACTGTCTGGAATGCAGATGTGAAGGCAGAAGCATTAGCAACCATAATAAGTGTCCATGAGGAAGAGGGTGCCAGTCTCGAGGTGACTGAACGGCGAGCAGGAAGGGGCCTGGGCCCCTGACAGCTTTGCGGAGCTTCCATCCTAGCCCTGGACTGCCACAGCCGCCCTACACTTATTTTATATGAGGGGGGAAAAACCCACTTTTATCTTATCTGAGCCACCGTCATTTTGAATTTTCCTTTTATACTGAGCCAAACTTAATCCTCACAGATACAGTGCTGCCAGGTGCACACTTGTGGGGTTCCCTGGATGAATGATCCTTTCCCAAAAAAATGCTGAGGAGTAATGGGTAATTTCACATGGGTGGGGACAATATTTTTCCTCAACACGTATCTTATGTATTCACTGTGTGGGCAGAAGTCTCTGCAGCAGAGTTGTTTACTAGAGACCCTGGATAAGATGAGTTCTGTCTGAAAAATGTCTGGAACAGGAATTGCTACTTGGTTGCCTTAATAGAAATCCCCGGATTGGTCAGAGAATGAAATAAGTTCTCTCAGACCATTCAAAATGATTGAGCTGCCGGCTGCATCCCCAGAGGAACCAAAGCAACAGATCTGATGCGACAGTGAGTCCCTGCTTCTCATTTCACTGTTAGAGAATGTTGGGCAAATACAGTCATTTCCATTTTAGCGTAATTATCAGTGAGCTGCTCTTTCTGACAATATTTAGCCAACAACTTCAGGTGCACGAGTCCACTCCTCACTGGAGACACTGAAATGTCATCGAGAAATGCCAGATTCCTGTCTCGTGTACACGGAGGAAGGCTCCACCCTGAAAGCTGAAGCCTGTCTCGTTGTCACTGCAGGTTGAGAGGACAGGGGGTGGGAACCAGCTGTTTTACAACACGTCAACGTTCACATGACCTCGGAGCACAGAAACTTTCTAACCATCAATTCAAATAATAAGGGAAAACAGAAATGTGATTGCCTAGGTAAAGACACAAAGAAATCTTTATATGACAAAAAGCATTAATAACATCAACACATTTGCAAAATATTTTCAGAAAATTCTTCAGAAAATTAATGATGTATTAAACAATTTAGCTACAAGCATGTCCACTGACCTTTTAAAAAGTAATTTCACATAATTGGAAACAGTCTAAATAGCCAACAAGGGAATGAATAAATAAATAAGTATATTCATGTAACAGCATTGTAGAATGCATACTATTCAGTGAGGAAAAATAGTGGCTATTTCTTGATATGGAAAGCTGTTCGCCATATATTGGGAAGTAAAAATGACAGGTTCCAAAACAAAATGGGTGATGTGAGCCAATTTTGAAAATAAAAAAGGGAAATACTCACACATGTGACTGGAGATATACCTAAGCTGTTAAAAGGGGATTTCCTTAGGTGGGACGATTACAGATTTTTAAAATTATCTTCTTTATTCTCAACTGCTTTTTCAAAAGTTTCCTCCATGAGCTATCTTAACTTTATAATAAGGATAAGAAGATACAAGTCATTACAAAGAAGAATTTCATCTGTCACTAGCCGACTGCTGTCCATTTTGATTTGGCTAAGCACAATGCTATGGGCTTTTAAACAGGTTTTAATAACGCAGGCTTTTTAGTGAGAATATTCACTCTGATGCCTGGACACCTCCTGTCTTTAGAGTTACAGGCTTCTCAGAGATCAAGACGCCTTTCACTGATTTTAACATTCCCTGGTGAGATAAAAGAGGGTATGACAGTGGCAGCAGCAGAATCACTGTGCCTGAGATGGGCTTTCCATCACAGAAGACAGGACCAGGAATGAGTTAGAATTAAGGTCCTAAGCTTTATGGGGGCTGGGAGTGGGGAGGAGTTTCCTGTTTTGACAAGGGAAGGAGCCTGTCCTCAGGGAGGAGGTCAAAATGCCTGTCAACTTGGGGGCAGGACCTGAATCAGGCTGGTTGGGGTGGAGCATCTCCTGCAGTGCTAAGATGCCTTGAGGGCCTGGCCAGTCATCTGAGAGGAGATGGGGTTATTGGAGCTGAGGCACAGAGTGTCTTGGAGTGAGATACTGATAGAGATAGAAATGCGGGGACGGGGAGAGACAGAGACGGAGAGAAAGGAGGCGGGTGGGGGGGGGGAAGAAGCAGATGGAGGAAAAGGGGAAAAAGGAGGAGGAAAGAGAAGAGAGGAGAGAGAGGAATGGGAGGAAGGAAGGTGCAGAGAATCAGACAGAGAAGAGATGGCCATGAGACATGAGAGAAAGATGGACCTAGAGGGAGGGGGAAGATGCAGATAGAGACAGTGGGGAGGGAGGAAGGGCAGAGGGAGACAGAGAGGGAGATAAGGAAGAAATGTACAGAGCAAAGGATAGACCAAGAGTAATCGGCACAGAGAGGGACAAAGGGAGAATGACAATCTGGACACAAAGAGTCACACACGCAGACAGGGACACCTGCATAACCTGCACAACTGCAGAGCCCAGCGCCGTGCTATTGCCGGGAGTCAAGACAGGGGCAGATGGCGCTGGCAGCATCTTTTTGCATGTGCCTTTGTCAGCTGAACTCAGAGCTCTCCTTGAGATAAAAATAGGAGTTCTCAGTTCCTCCCTTTTCCAATGCCTGCTCCCCAAAGAATCATTAAGACAACACCACCACCACCACTCACAAGGTCATCGTGTCTTTCTGAGAGTTCCGGGGAGCCAAGTGCGGTTTATTAGAAAACCAGGTCCCAGCCTGGCCCCTCCCCTCAGCCCTGCACAGCCTCTGCACACACAGCCCATCGGGGACAGTGCTTCTCGTGTACAGGATCAAAGGCTGCAGCTAATTAATGAGCCTTTTCTCCCTGAAGAGCTCCTGGGACAACAGCTCAATGTGTCAGGGATGTTATCCCTGCCTTTGATGGGCTCAGAACCAGCACCAGGAGAGGAAGGGCGGAGGGGAGGGGAGAGGGAAGGGGCAGAGGGAGATCCAGTCAGTGCCAGGCTGAGAGAGGGCCACTTCTGGGCAACTCTGGATCCCAGCAGGAAGGAATGTGTCTGAGGAGTCAGGCCAGAGAGAGAAATGTGCATCACACACACATACGTGCACATGCACATACATACATACACACGCATTTATTTTGCTTCAATGCTGGAAAAGTGATTTGTCCAGACACTGCTCAGCCAGACCCATTTGTAAATGTTACAGCTCTTAGGCAAACGGCCACAGAAACACCTCAGCTGTATTTTCTGAGGGGACTCGTGACATTGAAATTGGCCAACAGTGGCTCTCCGTGGTCCCTGATGACTCAGCATCCATTCCCACCTTCTGGGAAGAGCCTTCTGCATTCTTATGGGAAACCACCAGCCCAGTTCATTATGGTTGGATGCTGGGTCCACGGTGGGCCCACGCACCAGGACTAGCCCCGGGGACAACCCATCCTCCTGCCATTCTGGGTCAGAGACAGGTGTGTGTGCAAGTTGGCTCAGTGAGACGCAAACCTGGCCCTTGGGCAAGTATTGATACTACTGGTCAGGAAGGATCTCTTTCTGCTGGTAGTGTGGGACTCGAGGGACATTGTTCCAGCTAATGATTAAGAACTCTCCAGACAATAGGGGCTTCTTAGACAATGGGTGAATTTCCAGGATGTCCGGCCCCCTTCCGAGAAGGAGGGAGATAACAAAATGTAAAAAAGGTGTCTGCCAAAGACCAATCAGGCAGCTGGGGAGAAGGAGGGAGATAACAAAATGTAAAAAAGGTGTCTGTCAAAGACCAATCAGGCAGCTGGGGACAAGTTCCCTCTCTGGTCCGAGCCTAAGCCGGGACCAATCAGCAGGAGAACACAACCAAATCTATAATTTACATACGGGGAAGTGGGAAACTATAAAACTGACATATTCGCGCCCAAAAGGGTTCCTTCTTCGACCTCCTGCGTGAGGACCAAGGAACCCCGGTGCACCGGCCTTCAATAAACCTCTTGCGTTTTGCATCGACTTCCGACTCTTGTTGTTTCCTGGGCGAGTCGAAACTCCTAGGAGACCGCGCAGGTCTAACAGTAGGACTGGCATTGCTGGAGGCCTTGACTCTCTACAGCCATACAGATATGGCTGAGGACGAAGCCAACCCAGGCAAGTGCAGAGTCAAGAGGTGGGGAAAGAACATATTCTGAGCACCTGAATTCTCATGCTGGACGTCCTCGTCCTCATTTTCAGTTTTGTGAGCCAGTACATGCATTTTTGGCAAAAGTCTGAGATGGGTCCTGGCCACTCGTGACTGAGGGTCACAGCTGTAATGAGCAACTGTAGAAACAGGAAGCTCTTCAGAGCTTTCTATGCTCCTGCTTTTTTTTTTTTTTTTTTTGCGGTATGCGGGCCTCTCACTGTTGTGGCCTCTCCCGTTGCGGAGCACAGGCTCCAGACACACAGGCTCAGCGGCCATAGCTTACGGGCCCAGCCGCTCCGCGGCATGTGGGATCTTCCCGGACCCGGGCACGAACCCATGTCCCCTGCATCGGCAGGCGGACTCTCAACCACTGTGCCACCAGGGAAGCCCTATGATCCTGCTTTTTACCACCAAGTCTCACATCTCGTAATTTACAAATTGCTTTCTCTGATCTCCTTTTCTCACAGTGGGCGCCACTGATGCTGCACCCGAGATAGAATGGAGGAGCACCGTCACCCGGTTCCAGCAGCCGGTCTTTGTTCTCCAGGGCGCAGATCCTGGCTTGGGGCCCCTCAATGTCTTCTTGGCTCTTGCCAGTCACGCGCTCCCTCTCCAGGCTCCTGTCTCCCGACTCAGTTTGCCGGGGCTGCTATCCGTGGCCGCTTGCCATGTTCCAAGCACCACACTCCACTTGCCAGATGGGATTTCCTGCCTCCTTCTCAATTAGCTGCCTGCCGTGGGGGTGAAGAGGGGCAGCCACATCTGGGAACATCATCTCTCTTGCCTGTCAAGATGCCCTGAGTCGGGGGTGCATGGCTCCAGCTCAGGTAAAGTGGACTCGCCGCTGGGCATGTGAACCGTGAGCTGAGTGACACAAGAGTGGACAGTGGCTGGAGGTGGGTCACTCTCCCTGTGAGGTCCTGCAGTGCCAGCCCATCAGGGCCCATTACCTAGAGACTCAACAATGCCCAAATTCCTGTGCTATCTTGGCCCAGTTCTAAACATATTCTTCAATTCTATAAACTACTCAACATCACTAATCATCAGAAATGCAAATCAAAACCACAATGAGATGCTATCTCACACCTGTCAGGATGGCCATCATCAGAAAGACCACAAGTAATACATTCTTAAGAGGGTGTGGAAAAAAGGGAACCTTTGTACACTGTGAGTGGGAATATAAATTGGTACAGCCACTATGGAGAACAGTGTGGAGTTCCTCAAAAAAATAAAAATAGAACCATTATACGATCCAGCAATTCCACTCCTGGGCATACATCCAAAAAAAAAGAACACACTAATTTGAAAAGATACATGCACCCCAATGTTCATAGCAGCACTATTTACAATAGCCAAGATACGGAAGCAAATTAAGTGCCCATCCACAGATGAACAAATAAAGAAGATGTTTTTATATACACACACACACACACACACACACACACACACACACACACACACACACACGATGGAATATTACTCAGCCATTAAAAAGAATGAAAATCTACCCTTTACAACAACGTGGACGGACCTAGAGAACATTATGCTTAGTGAAATTAGAGAAGACAAATACTTTATGTTATCACTTACATGTGGAATCTAAAAAAAAGAAAACAAAGAGTGTGGGACTCGAGGGACATTGTTCCAGCTAATGATTAAGAACTCTCCAGACAATAGGGGCTTCTTAGACAATGGGTGAATTTCCAGGATGTCCGGCCCCCTTCCGAGAAGGAGGGAGATAACAAAATGTAAAAAAGGTGTCTGCCAAAGACCAATCAGGCAGCTGGGGAGAAGGAGGGAGATAACAAAATGTAAAAAAGGTGTCTGTCAAAGACCAATCAGGCAGCTGGGGACAAGTTCCCTCTCTGGTCCGAGCCTAAGCCGGGACCAATCAGCAGGAGAACACAACCAAATCTATAATTTACATACGGGGAAGTGGGAAACTATAAAACTGACATATTCGCGCCCAAAAGGGTTCCTTCTTCGACCTCCTGCGTGAGGACCAAGGAACCCCGGTGCACCGGCCTTCAATAAACCTCTTGCGTTTTGCATCGACTTCCGACTCTTGTTGTTTCCTGGGCGAGTCGAAACTCCTAGGAGACCGCGCAGGTCTAACAAGAGGTGTATATAAGAAACAGAAACAGACTCACAGGTATAGAGAAAAAACTAGTGGTTACCAGTTGGGAAAAATTCTATAAACTGTGTGTAGAATCTCCCAGCAAATTCTCCCTTTTGCCTAAGTCATCCAGAGCTGGTCTTAAACAAAGAACTCTGAGAGACCCAACTCTTCCACTCTCTGTCCCACCTAAGTAGTACCTCTATTCCCAGATCCCGACACCTGCCTCAGCCTCTCCCCATCACATTAACACTGTCATGTCTGGCAGCATCCCAAGTTACCCAACAAAGGCACAGCCTCAGGCTTAGCAACATCAACCCCATTTAAATCCATTTCCTATCCACCCTGGAGTCACCTCTTTGTAGAAGTGCAAATCAACACTTAAGCTCCCCTAAAGACATCCTAAATTTGTACAACTACCTTACAGTCTGTTAACCTACAGGTTTCCAGATCTAAGTACTTAAGGAAAGCTTTCTCTTTGATGTTTAAATTGTATGTTTCCTTTGCCAGATACTGAGCAGGAAAAGGGGAAAAAAGGGAGAAAAGGAAAAAAAAGAATGGCTACTTCAGATTTACATTAGTACAGGATTTGGTATTATTTTGTACTTTTATCTAGTTTGTCTGGCATTTCAGAAAGTTTTGTTGTAAAAATAAATCCCCCTTTTGGGTTGGAAAATAACTTCTGCTACCTTGCTCCACGGTCCTGTGGCTGACGCGGAGATAGCGGCGCATTTTCAGGTGCTTCAAATCAGGAAAATAAGACATGTTCATTTGAGGTGCGTCTAATACTTGGTTATCGGTACCTCGTATGAAGAGATTAGATTTTGGAAGAGGAAGATTAATTACTTTCTTTAGCGGAGACAAGCGCGCATTTGGACCTGCGTGTCAACGTGTTTACTGTGAAACGTCGCACCAGCGAGGGCATCTCATCTCCACTAGCATGAGATGCACTGTAGATAATGACCATTTAATTAAATCTCATTATGAAAACCCCTTCTTCTGAAGTACTGGACAGAGCTTAAGAAATGAACACTGAAAATTTGAACTTCTTTTTGGCCTGCCAATCATCAGCGGAAAACCCAACCCTGATGGTCCATTTCTAAGTACCAGGCAATGTCTACTCCTTTCCCTTCTGACAGTTCAGAGTCCAGAGCACTTAGCAGAGAGCATGGACTTTGCAGACTGTACTGCAATGATTGCATCCTAATCTCTTCCACTACTGGGCAGTGTAAGCTGGGCAGTCTTGAGCAAGTTACTGAACCTCTCTGAACTCCTAATACCCTTAACTGTACATGGAGTTAGCGTTTCTCATCACGTTGTGGCAGCTGATAAAGTAGGTGTCTGAGATGCAAGGGGCCATATGTGGCGGCTCCTTTCTCTGTCCCTTCCACACTGTGCTTGGCACCAGCAGACCCCTCTGGACATTTGAGAACACAGCCCTGGAGCTACTCTCCTCCTGGGCTAGTCTATTGCCAGGAATCAGGTGCAGGGGCAACATCCGCACCTAGTAAGCCTGGTCCCCTGGTGCCACCAGCCGCCAGCTCTTCATTATGACACAAACTTCCTGCTCACCCAGATCATTAACAAGTTTAATTTAATGGTAGTTTGTTCCTGACAACACAGACCCTGCAACCAGAAAAGAAAAGCCATTGCTGCCCGCCTCCCTCCCGTCTCAGGTTACCCAGCCGCCCACTCACCTGATGGTCTGATGCTGCAGGGAATCAGGGTCTGTGGCATTCACCGTCAACAGCACGCTGCCCACGGAGATGTGCTCTTGCTTGGTCACCATCATGGGGTCTGGGTGGAAAACCGGACCCTCATTGACATCCAGGACGGTGATGTGGACGGTTGCTGTGGAGCTGGGGCCGTAGGAGACGTCGGGCACCAGCGGGTCCTCGTTTTCCACTTTGATCAGCAGGGTGTGAAAGGCAGAAATCTCATAGTCCAGAGGCTGAAAGGCAGAGAGAAGGGCTCAGCACGCGGGTCTGCCACAAAGGGCAGGTGCTTTTGCACAAAGGCCTCTGACAGTCCCCGAGCTGTGTGGACACTCAGGGGTGGATCCAGGTCCTGTGGGCTAAGAAGCTTGATGCAATTTGGGGTACTCTTTAAGAAAAAGAGTATGAAACATACAGATACAAAATTAGGTATGGAAGTTGTTCCTTTTTTCAGATTGAGAAATAACTTACAACAATTACATGAGTCTCAGACACCTGGATCCTTTGTTGTGAGATCTCTTTAGGTGACTCCCTGGCAGCGCTGACATTAAAAGCCTTCCCACCGGTAGCCTGTGACCTCACAACTCCGGCACTCATGGGGGCTCCAGGGGGTGCACATTCTTCCAGTAGGGTGTCATGTAGAGAAGAGGATTCGGGAGGCTGACACACAAGGGGTTAAGCTGCATGGCCCTTCCCCACCTGAGGGCACTGGAAAACATGGGGGGGGGGATTTTTATTTGTCCCCATGACTCGGCAGCTCTGTGGCCATTTTCTGGGCAGGGGACAGTGATGCCAGATACATGGCCATGCCTGGGACAGTCCCACATATGGCAGACTGTCCCACCAATGAGCAACCCTGCTGAGGCCCTTTCCAGGTGATTCTGTAAAGGGGCTGATGGTAACCGCCTCCCTTGCTGCTGTGTAGACTAAATCAGAGGATATTAAGGAAAGCCCATTGTAGACATTATTAATATGGTGCCCTGTCCCTTACAGAAGGTCATGGACGACATTCACTCGGTCCCTTTCTTTCTAAACCATGAGATGCAGTGATGGTGACACTTCCTGTCGATGGGGGTGTGTGTGAGGAGACATTTAGGTGAGATAAGGACACACTGCTTATTTCAAGCTATTTTCCTAATGTTTCCTGGGAAAACAAGTAGCTAACTCATCAGACCCATGACATAACGGATATTCTTGCTGGGAGGACGAGACTAAAGTGAGTACAGGGAGGTGATTCACACTCAACCAGAAGGAAGGAAACGGCAGCACACGTCATAAGGGATCCGGGAATGTGGCATCAGAGGTGAGAATGGCGAAGCTGGGGAAAGAGCCGGGTGCAGGGGGTAGAATCTGGAATCGGGCAGGTTTAGTTGGGAGAGCTTTAGGCAAAATTACATTCTCTCTCATGATAATTACAGCTAACACGCACGCCCCGCACTCCACACCTGTGAAAGTGCACCCGCACAAACACACATGCATATATATATGCAGAGGCACACACACACACACACACACACTGGAAGTACTGACCGCGGAAGTGCTTCCTGGCTGTAATAGGACCGCCCCTCCCGCCCTCACCTAGAGCAACTCCCAACAGGGTCAGTATTAAGATTTTAAGAGCTGACAGATACCAGGCTGTTGGTACCTAGGAGCTGCCCAGTTATATTGTGGTTCCATCCCTGGAACACAAGAATAATGTACCACTTCATCCTCCTTTCTAACATAGATCTCTGTCCTTCCCAAGTCAAGCCCCAAATCTGCAACCCCAGTGGAATAAATTCCAAACATGGGCCAGGGAGCTGCCATGCTTGGAAAGCGAAGTTATTCATCCTAATGAGGACACTGAAGGGACTGGAGCCTTGGGCTTGCTGGCTAGTGACAGTCTGCCGGGCAGCATCCTGAGCAGGATGGACACACAGAGCGTCCACCTCTCCTGAGAACCTTCTCGACCGCACCCCAGCATGGGCAGACCCAGCCAGGCAACCCGAGGCCCGAGGGTTTCTTTTATACCAGCTCCCAGGAACACACCATCTTCCTGGAAGTAAAGTTAAGGACAGCATGCTGCGACTATGAAATCCTGAATCTAGCCCAACTGGATTTTCTACCATGATGCAAATGCCGGCAGGGTGGGGTTTTACTGAGCTTCCTAGCTCTGCAGGCTCTTAACAGGCAGCAGATGCGAGGCCAGCAGGGTGAGCAGCAGCAGGACAGCGTGGCACGGCCGGGGCAGCGGAGGAGGGTCAGGGCCCCGACAGCAACGGGAATCTTAACATTTGTCTCCTAAGGCCGTGGTGACAAAGCACTAGGTGGCTTAATACAAAGAAATGAACTGTCCCACAGTCCTGGAGACTAGAAGTCCAAAATCAAGATGTTGGCAGGGCCACGTTCCCTCTGAAAGCTCTAGGGGAGCCCTCCCTGCCTGTCCCAGCTTCGGGCGTTCCCTGGCTGGTAGCGTGTGAGTCCGACCCCTGTCTCCATCATCACCTGGCCTTCTTCCTGTGTGTCTCTGTCTTCACACGGCTGCCTCCTCATAAGGACACCAGTCATCTTGGATTGGGGGCCCATCCTACTCTATTATGCCCTCATCTTAACTCACTACACCTGCACTGGTCCTATTTCCAAATAAGCCCACATTCACAGGTTCTGGGGGTTATGACTTCAATGTCTTTTTGGGGGGAGGCACAATTTAACCCATGAGTGGGGTACCCACAGCTCCCCCCATTCACACACATGTCTTATAATATATTTACATATTATGTATAAATATACATACAATATTTGATCTGCATCACAACCTCTCATTACTTTTCATGACATAATCCATCTCTCATTGTGCACCGACTGTGTGCTAGGAGGGCCCCGTGTGCATCATCTCACCTAATCCTCACCTTACCCTCATAATAGTAGGTGATTTTAGACCCTTTTTACAGATGAGGAAACAGGTTCCGAGAGGTTAAGTAACTTGGTCAAAGTCACACAGCTAACAAGTGGCACAGAGCCGAGATGCGACACAGGGAGTCTGATGAGAGAGTCTGAGCTGATAACAATAAACTGCTTTTGGTACAGGGTGGTATTTCCACAAGTAATGCTGATGGGGACTCAGCCCTCTGTCCTGCCTTGGGACACTTCATTCATACCAGGAAGCAATGCAGCTTAGTAGTAGAAAGCGCTATTTGCTCCCAGAGCCAGAGGGGAGGGGATCAAGTCCTGGCCATAAGAACTTTAATGAATAACTTACTGGACCACAGGCACATCAGCTTTCTCATTAGTAAAGTCCCAGTACCAAGGATTGTAGTAAGATCAGAGGAGATGATGCATGCTGGCCTGGAGTTGGATACAATAACAAGAGGCTGTTAAGACAGTGAGGAAGAGGAATATGGGGTAGAAACAGCTGGAAGAGCCACTGCCCTCCTGCCTTGCCTCTTCAGGTATGTTCGAGGCTGACATGCCTCAGCAGAATGCTGGCTTCTGAGGAATGCAGATGTGAGTAGTGGCACAGAGAGAGGGAAGGAGAGAGAGAGAGAGTCCAGCCTTTTCCGGAGAGGAGGACCTCTGCAGTGCTTAATTCCGTTTGCACAAAGCTGGGTGTAATGACACCAGTGGGGCGATGCCCAGGGCCAGTCTACCAGGAGCTGATGGAACATGGGTCTCTGCTCCCACCCCTTCTGAGGCCTGCCCTGGGTCATGCTGCATTAAGAAGCCCTCCATTGTCTCGGGCATATGACCTGATTAACGTGATTTGTTTGGTGTCGGGTCTCTGTGTCAGGGACGGGAGGAAATTGAAAACACTTCCAATAAAGTTACAGAGATGCAATTTGACTAATATTTCATCAAGTGTCAAAAGAGGGTGTGGACCACTGTTCTGGAGGATTTCAAGGCTGGAAAAGCTGGCTCTCATGGGAACGGTAAAGAATCTGGGGTTTGTTGTCCAGAGGAGAGAGGCTTTGGAAGTGACCCGACAGTAAGTTGTAAGCCTGTGACAGGTTTGGGGATCAAGGATGCCTGCTTTCTCAATGCTTCCTTCTCCTCTGAGGACAAAAGAGAGAACAGACGTAAAATGCAGGGTGGATTATATTCAGCTGAAAGAGTAACTCTTTGACAGTTTGGAATAGGTTTACACGGCAACTAAGGGTGTTCCTGACTAGAAGGTTTTAAAGAGGACACGGCTACTCATTTGGCAGAATTGTTAGGATTCGGTCCTGTAGGGAGGAAGGACTCCCCCAGAAACCACACAGTCCTGAGACCTCCTCTAGTTCTCCCGTATGCCGACTGCTAACTGGGTAGGGCAGAGCTGCTTGTGGTTGGGCTGCAGCATGGCCATGTCCACCCACCTCTCATTGCAGAGGCCCCAGAGGAAAGATTCAGACTTTCCAGCCTTCCTTGCAGCTGAGGGTGGGCACGTGTTATCCGGTCAGTGACACATCATTGGAAATTGTCTGGAGGACCCACGGAAAACACATTTTTTCCCCTAATGAGAAGAGAGGGGCCCATGAGCGCACATATACTCTCGCTCATGTGCCTGGCGGCCTCCTTGCTTCCTGCAGGAAGGAAGACGTGATGCCCGGGCCTTTGAAAGCCATTTTATGTCCATGAGGAAAACATCAGAAACATCTGTGGTGCCACCTGCTGGCTCTCGGACACCTTGAGCTGCCAGCCAATCCTGGATTGGCCTACCTTCATCTAGTTATGAAGACCATGAAATTCTCCTGACTATTTAAGCCACTATCAGCCTGGCATTTGGTTACGTACAACTGAAAGCATTCCTAGCTACTGCACTGGGTTGCTAGCAAGGTGGAGAGCCCAGGGAGCATGGTCAGGCCAGCCTCCAGAAGGCTATCCTGGGGCTTGAACTCAGGCGCACTGAGAAGCAGAGAAAGCTCAAGGCCCTTTATACAAATTCATGCGGCAGGCAGCCAAAGAGGGGAGGCCTCCATCCCAATTCTGAAGCAAAGGGAGTCCACTTGCTAGTAAAATGGAGGCCCAGGGAGGGCCCCAGGCTCTGTGGGCACCTCCTCCCCAGGAATTGCAGGTGGAAATTCCTTGTCCTACGGCAGTGCTTGTCCACAGGCTGTGCTCTCCTGGGGCAACTCTCCCTCCTGTTCTGACCCTGCAGGTGTGGGGCAGGCCCAGGAACTTGCATTTCAGCTAGCATTCCAGGTGACTCTTCTAAATGCTAACGTTTAAGACTCACAGCATTGTGGGCCAAAGCGGGAGTGTGGGGAGAGGAGGACACTCTTTTCCAGTCTAGCTTTGCTTGTATTTTATTTTCCTCAAGCTGTAGAAACACAGGCCGGGAGAACGGTGCTCCTGCAGGGTTTATGGTGGGGATGTATATTGACCCAAGCTTTGTCTTCCAGCTGCAGGTTTGGAAAATTGCCTGATGCCTTCTATAGATACAGGGCTAGCCTCAGAGAACAGCCAGTGGCTATGTTTTATTTTTTTTTACGACTTTCACAGCTTTGAAACTATAGCACTGAATGTAGGAGGGCAGTGCCAGGATCTCCTGGGAGTCCTGGCAAGGGAAGAAGAATTGGGAAGACCCAGAGGCTGCTCTTTTCAGGGAGACGTTTGGGGCTCAGTTCAGACGAGGTTCTGAAAAGGACAGGGAGAAACCTAGACCCCTCATCCTCTGGAGAAAGCCGGAAACTTCTCTGAGATCTGCCATTCTCAGTGGCTCCGGGTTCTGCCCCCAGGGACGTTGTGGAACTTTGTTGGTGTGAACGTTTATATGGCCCTGCAGCTAGGCTGAATACTAACCCCACCCCCCAATATGTCCATGTTCGAATCCCGGGAACGTGCGTTACCTTACATGGCAAAAGGGACTTTGCAGATGTGATTAAGCTAAGGACCCTGAGCTGGGTAGAAGATTCTGGATTATCCAGGTGGGCCCAATGGAACCACAAAGGTCCTTAAAAGAGGGAGGCAGGTGGGCTTCCCTGGTGGCACAGTAGTTAAGAATCCGCCTGCCAGCGCAGGGGACATGGGTTCGAGCCCTGGTCTGGGAAGATCCCACATGCCGCGAAGCAACTAAGCCCGTGCGCCACAACTACTGAGCCCGCATGCCTAGAGCCTGCGAGCCACAACTACTGAGCCCATGTGCCACAACTACTGAAGCCTACGTGCCTAGAGCCCATGCTCTGCAACGAGAAGCCACTGCAATGAGAAGCCTGCACACCGCAATGAAGAGTTGCCCCCACTCGCCGCAACTAGAGAAAGCCCACGCGCAGCAACGAATACCCAATGCAGTCATAAATAAATAAACAAATAAATAAATAAAATTAAAGAACACTGCACAAAAAAAAAGGAGGGAGGCAGGAAGTCAAAGTAGGTGTGACAATGGAAGCAGAGGGTCAAAGTCAGAGAGAGATAAGATGCTGGGTTGCTGCTTTGAAGATACAGGAAGGGGCCATGAGCCAAGGAATGCATGCAGGCGACCTCCAGAAGCTGGAAAAGACGAGGAAGTCAATTCTCCCCTGGAGCCTCCAGAAGGAACCAGCCCCACCGACTGTAGCCCTGTGAAACTGATTTTGGACTTCCGGCCTCCAGAACTGTAAAAGACTAAATGTGCGTTGTTTGAAGCTCCCACGTCTGTGGTCATTTGTTACAGCAGCCCCAGGAAACAAACACAGGCACCATGTGCCAATCACATATTAGCTTGTGAACTCCTCACAACAACCTGGAGCGGTGGGTTGTACCATCATCCTCATTTTACAGATGAGGAAACCGAGGCCCAGAAAACAATTAAGCGTCTTGGCCAACGGCACACAGGAAGTAGGTAACAACGTTCCTGCTCGGTCCACTAATACGATTACTATAAACATGACTGCTCCCTGCTTTCCAGGCAAATTGCTGCACCCACCAGAAAAGAAGCTGTGTTCCGATGGACGTTCTGGTCTGGCAGCAGCTCTCCCAGAACCTCCCAGATCCCTTCCTCCAGGACACGGGGACCACCAGCCTCACATGCTCTGCTGCCACGCCCCTCCTTCCCACATTTCTGAGCCCTCCCGTTACATTGTTGTCACTTTCCTTCTCGGCCCCCCTGTAGCAGAGAGAGGCCAGCTTGCTGGGCAGCAGTGCTCACAGGCGGTTTCACACGGAGAAGCATCCCGTGTGTGTAATTATATGCTGTGTTTGACAGTAACTGAGACTCTACTAAGAAAGGTTAAGAAGAACTGTAATAATGCACAATCTGACCATGGGTCTTTAGAAAACCTTCACAGGTCCCATTTTTGCATATCTTTGATAATTCATTATCAAGTATATGGAGAATCTCATTTAAAAATTAAGTTTTTTTTTTTTTAAGGTTACAAGGAAGTTTAGGTTTTCCAGAACCTGTAGAACAACTTGGTTTTATAGCCATGAGAGTACAAGCACACCCCTAAGCTGAAGACTTTTCCCATTTTAATTCCAGGAGGAGGAGACAGCGGCTGGTCTATCCTCGACCTGGGGCCCTGGGTGCTCGGGCGAGGAGGGAGGGGCAGTCGGAAGCACCCTTACTTTGACGACGGAGAGCATCCCCTCGTTGGTTTGCGGGTTGGTGTGGATCTCGAAGCTCTGCCCAGGGTTCCCGTTGATGATGGTGTAGGCGGCCCTCCACGCGCCTGTGGTAGGATCGTCCTTGTCTTCAACTGTCAAGTTGACAATAACTCCCACGGCTCCTTCCTCGACTGTGGCTTGAAACTGCAAACAAAGCAGACCTTTACTGTCACTATTTTGGGAAAAAAAAAATCATAGTGAAGACCACTGATGGCACTCTGACCATATGCCTGGTATTGGGCACATTACCCACACCATCTCATTAAATAATAAAGACTAACAGAGGAAGATCACGAAGCTGTGTGTGCCAACAGATGCTATGCTTCAGGTTCTCTCAGCCTTATGTGGGACCATGAGGCTGAATTCTCTCCTACAGGATGTAGGCAGAAGTGATGTTTGCCGGGGCTGGCCTGGGTTCACCTGGGCGGAGGGTTAAGAGAACAGCTGTGCCTCTTCTCTGGGCCCCTTTCCTTCTATCTACCTGGATGCAGACAACCAGGAGACCCAAGGGGAAGGTGGAGCCACAAGAGGGAATGAGCTTGGGTACCTGAGTCACCACATGGAGGTGGGTGGGAGCCCGTCCCGAACTGTTGTTGAATGAGAAACAAACTTGCATTGAGTTTGAGCCTTTATGCATTTTTGTTTGCATTTGTTTTTGTAGCCTTGTTACTGAATGCAAATCTGTGTGCCCAACGCACAGTGGGGCCAAACAATACCGAAACGTCAGAGTTTGGAGCAGAGAAAGGTTTACTGCAGGGCCAGGCAAGGAATGTATGCCTCATGCCTTAAAACCCTGAACTCCCTGAAAGCTTTCAGCGAAGCCCTTTCACAGGAAAGGTGAGGGAGGGTCACGGTTAGCTGCTGCAGACTTCTTGGTGTCAGATCCTTCGTTCCTGAGGTCAGGTCACCGTCGGGTCACGGTGTTCCCGTAAACCTCCACCGAAACAAATGTTACTCTCTGTTCTGACAAGTAAGGGCAAGGTCCCAAGGCTCAACTTTCGCCCTCTGAGGTCCAGGCCCTGGCTGAGAGGAGGGGGTCCCCGCGGGGGCCAGTTACCCTGCCCGGGAGCGTTCGTCCAGCACCCAGGCTGGGTCCTCCCACCAATGCCCAGGCCCGGCTGGCAGTGCCCTCAGGGCCAGGTCCCCAGACCCTGCCCAGCCGTCATCACTGAGGGAGCCAGGCACCCACGACCCAGCCGGCCCTCAGGTACCTTGGGCCACCCAAAGGTTCGGGCAGAGCAGGCCGGGTCCCAGGGACCCAGGGAGACTGTTGCCGCCATTAGGTAGCGGAGGAAGGGATGGAAGAGAGGTTCCCGTGGCCTCAAGGCCCAGGCCCGGCCAGTGGGCGGCCATGGCAAGGGCTCTGGAGCTCTGCGGGACACAGCCCCCAGCCTGTCCTGGGGCCCCCCAGCTCACCCACCGCCTGAGGCCGGGGAGGGCCTGGAGGGCCCCACGGAGAAGGCCCCCATCCACCTCTTACCACACGGAGATCCACCTCTTACCTCTTGCCAGGAGGACCACCCCGGGCGGACCGTTGGCCGAGCGACCTCTAACTGCCACACTAAGTGTCTCTTGCTAACTAACCCTCCTGTGCTTAAGGTCTTGCGGTAACGGTTGCGTGGTAACGGCTGTGCGCCCGCCCTGCCCCTATTACAGCCTCACCCACCCTAAAGGACAAGGTAACCAGATAAGCACACCGCCATCGCTCATATATGGAGGGACGGGGATTGGAACCCCAGTGTTTGACTCCAGAGCCTCTGCTCAGTTGTAGCATCCTCCTTAGTGAAGGAAGCCAGTTTCATCCCTCCCACCCCTTGCCCACACCTAGCATGACTTTAAAAGGGAGGAAACATTTTTCTAAGGTAACATATAAATCAATTGTTTGGAGCTTTGTTGTACCTGTGTTTTTATTGTGACACATCTCAAATATCTGTTGCAAGTAGGTGTGGTGAAAAATAAATCAATAAATGAAAAATCAGCTTAGATAGAGAATTTCACGAGTCATCAGCACATTGCTTTGAGCTGGAAGCATACAGTATTGTTTTGGTGCTTACCTCTGATACACTACTGGTGAATAGTAATCTGTTTGCAAATATTTTATACACAAGTAATACCAATAAGCTGACAAGAAGAAGAAGAAATATCCTGGAATTTCAGTTAGTAGGAAAGAGAATCTAGAGACAGTAAGATGATGTCAGAAAGCCCTTATGTTCAAAGACAAGTAATTTGAGAAATGACGTTTCAAAAGCGGTGGCTGATTAATTCACTTGCAAATCATTAATCACAAGCCATGATCTTGATGCCTTGGGGGAGACAGGAACTAATCTGTCTATCACAACTCAGCAAACCTGGGTGAGCCGTTTCCCTTCCCTACAAGCGGTGCTGGGAAATTCCTGGAACATGCGCACTGGATGGAACGGAGCTGGAGCGAGGGGAAGTGGAGGATACTGTCACACAGAAACAGCTCCACGAGACAATGATTTTGACCTGATTCCTCTGATTCTTGTTTAAGTTAGGCCTAACTTCTATCTTTCCCCCCTCATCACAAAAATTATGGAATTCCTGAGCTTGAAATCTACACTGGTGGATCCCAGCCCTGTTAGAATCTCCTGGAGGGCTTTTTAAAAACACTGTTTTTTAAAAAAAATAACCCTATTCCAATTCAGTTGGTCTGGGGTAAGGCGTGGGTTTCAGTGTTTTGTTGACCTGCCCAGATAATTCTAATATGTAGTTTGGACAGAGAAGCATGAGAGTTCAAGGTCAAGAAGGGCCAAAGTAGGGATGTGAGAGCCTGCCCTCGTGCATTGCAAGGCTGCCTGGGTCCCATGCTGAGGGAGGGGCCTGCAGTGCATGTGGGATCAGCAGGAAGGAGAGCTGTGATCAGCTACTGCTGTCTGCCATGCGTCCAGGAGTGGGACACACGTGTTATCCAATCCCACAGGTGGCAGATAAAGAAACAGGCACAGAGAAAGAAGGAAGGAAGAGGTTGGTCCAAAGTTCTCGAGTGAACCAAAGGTCAGATACAAATCTCCTGGACTCCAGTAACATCTGCTTTCCACAAGTTCTATTACTCATGCCCACTCACGAGTCCCATTGCTTAGGCCGGTCCTCCACCCCATGCTGTGATCCAGAGACAGAGGACTGATTCTCTGTCCCTACTGATCACAGCACACCTCAGCTCATAATCTGTCCCTGTGGCTGTTCTGACACCTGTACCTTGGGACACCAGGCAGACAATTCAGTGGGTTTGGGAGTGCTAAGACTAGAGGATGCTGGAAACCATCAGTCAGGTACGAATGCCATTACATCCAGTCCACAGGTGAGAAGTTACTTTGTCAAGGCAGGTGAATGTCACATTGCTGAGAGGAAGACACTATAAGAACAGATCACGATGAGGAGGCTGGAGGCTCCAGGTGTGTCTGTATTGTTCAGGGCTTTCTCTCCACCCCTTGCACGATGCTGGGTGCATAGAAGGGACACAGTAGGTGTTTGTTGAGTGAATGAATGGTCTTAAAATAGGAAATGGGGCCTGGCATCAAAGGTGAGGGCTGAGAGGAAATGGGAAGGGATGAAGCTATACAGGAGTGAGACTAAGAGAGACTGGCATGGTGATGGATGCCTGATTCTGCCACTTGCTTGGATGGTGCAGGGCAGGAGGGATGGGTTGACCTCCCTTGTTCTCCAGAACATCTCTAGCAGGGATGCCTTACGACTTTCGAAGACACTGGGTACATTACGTTTGTTGGTCCCTCCTACCACACTTGATTTTCATAGGCTTTAAAAATTTCATTTTTTTCCCCCTGATGTGAGGAAAAAAATTAAAATTTTCTTTGACCCTAAAAAATGCGTTTTTTTTATGGCGCCTGGTCCCCAGTACACAGCACAGTGCTGGACACAAGAAGATCTTCTGGATGAATGGATGAATTTGTAAAATTAATACTTAGGCCATGTATAGGTGAGAAAAGCCTGTGCAGTTTCTCCCATGACACCTTTTCATGACACCAACCAAGAGGTTGGTGCAGAATACCTTTTCAGTGTGTGGGCAAATGAGTCCAAGTGGAACGGGAAGGTGATAATGTTTTAGAAATTCTCACAGCATGTGTTACGACCCTAATATATCCTTAGATGTAGTAATGTGTCCACAGCCACATTTACCTACCATCCATCACCCATCCATCCATTTATTTATCCTCCATTCATCCATCCATCCTTCCATCCACTTATCCGTCCTCCATCCATCCTCCATCCATGCATCTATCCATCCATCCACCCATTCGCCCATCCATCCATATTCCAGCCAGCCAGCCAACAAATACCTGTCAAGTGGCTTCTGTGTACCACGCATGATACAGTATTAAATTCTAAAAAATAGAAAAATAAAAAAATAAATTCTAGGGATACGCTAGTAAACAAGACAACAGACATGGCATATGTTTAATTATAAAAATATGTGAAGTGTTGGGCAAGAAATAACATAGTTCTTGGAGAGCCTGAAGCTTGAGGGGAGTGGTGAGAGGGCGTGGTGCCTGACCCAGTCTAGGGAAGGTCATTAGGGAAGAATTCCCTGAGAACTGAAAGAAGAGTCAGTGAGACGAAAGGGGAGAGAGCCTTCCTGGCAACTGGAACAGCAGGTGCAAAGGCCAGTGGTGAAGGAAGCACGGGGCAATTGTGGACCAGAGGGAGGTGGGTGTGGCTGGAGAGCAAAGGAGAACTCGGGGAGAACTGTTTGCTATTGGACTCCAGAGGAGAGTTGCGTCAGATTATGCACAGCCTTGTGGGCCAGGGAAAGGCATTTAGAATTTGTCTTGAGAGCCAAGTGAGGTCTAATCAAGGAACTGGATTATGTTTAAATCTACTCCTGGGAGAATTCAGAAAAAAATCTTTAAATACCGAAAACATTCAATACAATTATTATAGTCTTTGTTAAGACCATTATCTGATTCTTGCATAAACTATAAAGCCAGTTTCCTTGAGCATCCATTTAGAAACTCATTATGGCTTAATTAAATACTCATTCTATTAATTCTATTCAATGTTTAACCCCATTATGTAATTCAAGAATGGAAAATTAAGTAGATTAAAATGAAACAGTACCATTTTATATTTCTATAGCAATGCTCACTCTGTGATTTAAAAACAATAGACAGACATTAATTTACCATGCTAGAGCAGGAGGAATTACGGATTGTAACATTACTTCGTTTAATTGGAAAAAAATAAAGTTACTTTTCTGTTAAACTGTGCAGCAAATCAAATACGAGATGCAAAACGTGTTTTTACACCATCAGTGTGGGCGACTGGCTTGGGACATATTGAGTTTCATTGGCTCTCTCCTCTCAATTCAGAACTGAGTTATTTCATTTTCTTTTCTTTGCCAAGGTGAGGTGAATTTTGTGATGGACATTTAGGAAGAGACTACTTGGACTTGATACAAAGGTTATCCATCACCAGGGGGAAGAGGGACTTGCATTTTAATTTACACTGAGAATGAACACTGCTCCTCACAGAGCAAAGAGTTGGTCATTAAGGTTAACCTGGAAGATGGAAATAACGATCAACAGGCTAAAAGCCACAGGTGGGGCAGAAGTGACAGCTGATGACTTTAAGGGACAGGACACATGCGAGCCTGCCTGCTTGATCGCTGGAGTCCAGGTTCATGAGCTGCCAACCCTGGGGTTTCATGGAGAATTGATGTTGAACTTGAAAAGCTGGGATACAGTCATCTGGGCCCTGGCTTTGAAAAAATTAAAAGATAAGGTCCCGGAAAGTTTTACACACTTCAGTTTCTATTTGTGCGGATAAAAGGGTGAGGGAGACATCATCAGAAACTGAATGCAAGCACTTTTATGAGTCTGTATTTACATAAACGATGCAGCTTGTTGGAAAAATCTAATTTCTTGCTGATAGCCTAATGGGTAGAAACTGTGAGTGCTATAAATAAGATCATACACTTAAGGATCCTGGCATAGAGTGAGGAATCAGTATTTGTTAGCACTGGTGATGATGATCGATTTCATTCTGTATCATATGAAATACTTACTAATAAATTGGAGAATGTGACTCTCTGTTTTTATCACAGTCTGCCTTCCATTGTGGTTGTCTTGTATAGATAGCTTATTTCCCTCGGTGGGTGTGGAAGAAGCTCTTTGCTCTTCAGTCGTGTATTCCTGACACTCACAAGCTTGCATATCCTTGTCTTGATCTTTATCACCAAGACAAATGATGTAAACTTATCACACACACATTTAGAAGGGATAGCTGCATCAGATATCTGGTTTCCTTCTATCTATGATTAGGAGTCATCCTGGGGTAGAAAGATGCAACACCTCATTTAAATAAATAGTCATTAAATGTCTATTCCATGGCAGGGGGTCTGCCAGGCATAAGAAGTCCAGCAGTAAATGAGAGGGACACTATTCTCTCCCCTCATGGGTTTACAGCTCAGCAGACTGACACACTCCCTCCTGATCACCCCATTTCCTTCATATGCTTTGCTCACACAATTCCTTTTCTACCATTTGTCCACTGTCATTCATCCCAGGCTGCATCTATGTTTGGACATGACTTAGTTTACAGCTAATGGTCATTTTAATAAATGGTGCTGGGGCCACTGGCTAGCCATGTGGAAAAAACAAAGAATCTGGATTCCCGACCTCACACCATACAGAAATTGTGAAAGGTAAAACAATCAATGTTTTAGAAGAAAACATAGGAGGACATTTTAATTCATCTTACAGTTAATGTTTATGTGTACTTTATATATATGTAATATAATGTAAAATATTTAAAATACGTATAATATAAAAATATAAAATGGGGCTTCCCTGGTGGCGCAGTGGTTGAGAGTCCACCTGCTGATGCAGGGGACATGGGTTCGTGCCCCGGTCCGGGAGGGTCCCACATGCCGCGGAGCGGCTGGGCCCGTGGGCCATGGCGGCTGGGCCTGCACGTCTGGAGCCTGTGCTCCGCAATGGGAGAGGCCACAGCAGTGAGAGGCCCGCGTACCACACACACACACACACACAAATATATATATATATAATGTAATTATATATATAAAGTGCACATAATATAATATAGATAATATTTAAATAACAAATTTAGTAAGTATAGAGTTTATTCAGTATTTTAAAGAAGGCTTTATGTCTAAGAAGTGATGAACAGCAGAGCCCCACAAGGGACTCTAGGTCACTTGGCTGAGAACCACGGTCTGCTCATCAGCTAGTCCTCAAGACAACTGTGCCTACTGAGTCCCTCCCTAGCCACGTCCCAGTAGGATGTGCATGGACAGGCCCCGAAGTAATACCGAGATGGGAGGGGACCATTCGGGAACCCAACAGCCCATAATGGCCCCAGACATTGGTGAGCATCTTTTACTCATTTCCCATCTAGTCAACACTCTCTCTTCTCTAAATATCGTTTTCTCTTTGAAAATGAAGAGTGGTGTCAGCCCTTTGGTTTTCAACGCCCATGGGAGACAGTTCACAGAGAGAAGACGTAAAGCAGATGCTAGAGCTGGGATTTCCGGCAACTGTGAGTAGAGACTTCCCCGCCCTCTGAAGCGCAGGCAGCCTGGGGCGTGCGCCTATCAACTGTGAGACGGGTCTTGTCTCTGTTTCCGAAAATGCCCAACACCACCTCTTTCATGAAGTGAGAACGCTATAATTAGACATTCAACTTTGGGATCATTTTTGTCTAGAGAATACAACCCGAGGGGAGAAGATGACAGTGTACATGTGTTGGAGGGTCTCACGATAAGAAGAATGACCAGTTTTTCTCTATTCTCACTGAGAAAAAGGAAAGTGACCTGAATTGTGCGTCACACGCCAGAGATGACAACATTGTAATGGTGGAGGGCAGTCTTCCTTTTCTGAAGACTCTTAACGTTTCCGAGCAGATTTAGCTCAGGGTGCCTGTATCCATAAAACATCTGAGGAAACGATACCTTCCCCAGCTCCTGCTGAAGAGAGTGTTACTAGAGGGCCATTTGTACCACACGATCCCGGCTTTCGTTGCCAGAGCTGACTGGACCCAGAAGTGGCACTGGACTCACAAGTCACCAATCTATTGGCTGCTTCATGAACGACCAGATGATTTCTCTAAGCATATGAACTCAGAGAGATACAGGCCATATAATCAGAGGGCAAAGGGTCCTTAAATCCTAAGTTTCTGAGTAGAAGAGAAATGGAGTGGCCATTTTTTGTCATTTGGACATGAACGAATAGATGCATAGAGAAGCCAAAGAAGGGACACACTGAAAGAAAACCCAGGAGACCTTGGGGGCACTCAGAGACACACAGATGAGGAAGCACCCTTGATCTCGGACTGTGTTTCTACTCCTTGCAACTAATGGAGCCCTGGGAAAACAGCTGTGGTGGATGGATGTCTGTCTCTCTCAGGACGTAAATGTGGTCCTTTTGATGAAGACTTGGGTTTCACAGATGTTTCCTCAAATCTTTTTTCTTTTTCTCTTTTACATCTTGCTATGGAAACTTTCAAACAGCTATAAAAGCAGACAGAATGAAGTGATGAATCCCACGTGCCATCATCAGGCTTCAAAGATTTTCAACTTATGCCCCCATGTGCTTCATCTACACGCCCACTTCTCCCCATGCCTGTCCTGTTCGGAGCAAATCCCAGACATATCACTGACTCTGTAAAGATTTCACTGCTTGTCGCTAAAAGTTAAAAACTCTTTTTAAGAGAACAGAATCAAGGTCCTCTCCTGATCCAACTAACATTAATTTCTTCTACTGACAATTATTGTGTTTTTCTTTTGTGCCGGATGCTTTACTAAAACTATAGCCGCGGTAAAGGACAGTTAGAGACTGGCCTATTAGACTTCTCCACGGGTTAGGAGAGTCTTCTCAGTTAAATGTTACTGAACAGGTGAGGAAACAGAGAAGCTGAAGGTGGAAACAGTTCAATGATAATAAGGAATAGCAGCTCGATGACAAAGAAACATGTGCCTGAGGGGGGAGGACTCTCCAGAGCTGCTGGCATGCCGGGCAGTGTGGTTCTTGGTCCAGGAGAGCCGAGGCACGCGCCACCTAGTGGATGTGACCCCCAACCCCCCAGCCCAGGGAGCCCCGGGCCGGGAGGAGAGCCACATGCCTGGAGGGCTGCGTCTGGGGTCCTGTTCCAACGAGAGGAAAGACCAAGTGTCACGCAGCCTCCCAGCTCTACAGGTGCCGGGGGATGAGCCAACAGGCAATAGAGGGAAACAATATTCACTTCGTGCTCCGGCAGGAATTATCCTCCCCTCCCCACTCAGTGCACTCTCTTCCGTATTGATTCATTTCCTAGGAGGAGTTTCCATGGTTGCTGCAGACACAGAGGAGGTGCTGGGTACCCAACTTTGGAGGAAGATGCCCAGCCAGGTTCTGGCTTGCTGGGGGCCCGATGGTCCACCAAATTTGTTTTTGCAATTCTTCCTCCACGTGACCTCGCCTACCGAAGCTCCTCGGATTTTCCAATTACAGATGCATACTGCAGCTAAAAAGGGAGTTTTCAGGAAGAAAAGACTCAAATACTGAAACATATCTTTTTGTCCTCAAAACAAAATGAGAACACACAGCCACTGAAGACTGCCAGAAAAATAATACAGCTGGGCAACGGTTCTCAAACTATGTTCCCTGGAACAAACAGTGTTTGAGGGATGGTGCAGGAGTCCCACGAATGTACCACGTATTTTCCTCTAAACAAGAAAGACTGAAACTGCCCGAGGAATCTGCTAGATATATTTTATCCGTTTTGTATATTAGAGTTCTTGTCTAAGATTTTGCTTGGAAAAAAAAAGTTTTGCTGCTGAAATGAAGTTTGAAAATCACTGCCTTAGGGAACCGATGAAATAAATATTACATGTGATGGTGAGAGAAAAATAAAAACCAAGGAGCAAATATGCGTGCGTTCTTTTTTCTCCACATGCCCGGTGTGGAAACTTTATCTCATCTGACATTAATATCTCTCCTTCGCTTGAGCTTCTCTTTTTAAAAAAATGAAAGAAAAGGCAAAACACATTTGTACATTTGATGAGATAACTGAAAAATAGCTTAATTTTGAGAAGCAAAGAGATTTTCTGCAGGGATACGGATTCGACACAAACATCTGAATCTGGATGAAGAACGACTTTTCTTTAGGAACAATAGCATGGTCTGCTCTAAAGACTCAGAATTTGGTTTATGCAATTCTGCAAATTTACAGGTGTGGAAAATTCAGTGAAATGGGGCAAGTTCTGATCTACCTCTAACTCACGGGTAAATTCTGTAACTTCTCTGAGTCCAAGTTTGCTTATCTGACGTGTAGGGTATCAGGCAAAGCAGGAGTTCTTAATGCTGACTGCACATTAGAATCACCTGAAAACTACTCATGATCTGAGGTCCCACATTCAGAGATTCTCCTTGGGTAGGGCCTAGGCATTTGCATTTCTGAAAACTCCCCCAGATGGTTCTGATGAATGGCCAAGAGGTGAGAACAGCTGCTTGAAATGACTCCGAAGGCCCCCTCCTAGTGTTAGGATCGAACTTTAAAAAGATCATTGTGACCTGTTCTAGCTTGTGTGGGTCCTAGCCGGTGTTGGGAGTGCCAAAGAATGCCACTGGTGGGACCCTTGAGATTTCTTACAGTTCTCTGCTCCAGGGGTCTATAGGAGCTGCTAACGGACCGACGGAATACATTTGCCAATGAAATCACAGGGGCATCTCCTGGAGGTCATCTTTTTCATCACCTCCAACAGGAATCCTGTACCCATTAAGCAATCATCCTATTCCTCACCCCCACCCCAGCCCCTGACAATCACCAACCGACCTTCTGTCTCTATGGATTTACCATTCTGGAAATTTCATAGAAATGGAACGACACAATATGTGGTCTTCTGTGTCTAGCTTCTTTCAATTAGCATACTGTTTTCAAGGTTCATCCCTGTTGTAACCTGTGTTGGTACTGTGTTCCTTTTACTGGCTGAATAATATTCCACAGCATGGATGGACCACATTTTATCTAACCGTTCTTCCATTGATCAACATGTGGGCTGTTGCCACTTTTTGGCTATTGTGAATATGCTGCTCTGAACATTCATGGACATGTTTTTATGTGGACGTATGCTTTCATTCCCTTGGGCAGATACCTAGGAGCGGAATTGCTGGGTCACATGGTGACTCTGTGTGTAATGCGGTGGAGATCTAAGTCATTCACCAACATGCAGAGAGCGCTTGGGTGGCACCTTTTAAACACATGAGGCCATGTACTGTTTGCCGGCTTCTCAGAGCTCACTGCCCCCTCCCATGTGAGCAAAGGCAATATTTGAGAATGAAGCTTCTCTCTTTGAATGGCAGGAGGGGTTGGGAAGAAGGGGGATCTATGGGCGCCTTATCTCCTTTGACTAACCGACTTCAGGTAGCCTCCTTTCCCCTATTTGCATGCGGTATCACTCAGCTTAATGCAGAAATGAGACGGACACCCCAGAGCTCACGGAGAAAATGCCCTGCTCCGTGCGTGCCCCTTGCAGCTGTTTCTAACTAGAGAAAGTACATCTTTAATCTCCTGAGCGGTAGGAAAATCGACACACTTGGTTAGGCTCCTGATGCTAATGCCCCAGTACAAATAAGGACACGAGAAACCTTCTGCTTTCATTACAAGGGATTTGTACAAATTCACACATGGAATTGCCTTACAGCTTCTAATTTATATTTAAATCCCAAATGTCACTGTCAGAAGAAACTACTCTAAATCTATTGTCTGTGTCTGCACCATTGATTCCTGTTTCAAATAGACCCCATGGGACCAACTGTAATTCCCATCGGCACCTCTGCATATTTCTGCCCAGAGGTGGCTTGTGGTGCTTCTGAGAACATCTGAGTCCCACAGGTAGAAGAGATGGATGAGAATCATTCCCTTGGGAATCAGACGCAGTGAGAGGGGAAGGATTAGAAAAATCATTCTCTGTCCCTTCTGGGCTCTGATCCCAGGGTGGAGTCACACCGGAAGTCTGTGTGGGGAGAGAGATGCCCCGATGGCCATCTTTCATGTTGAAAAGAATGAATGATGGAAAGTTACTCATGTTTAACACCCCCGAAGCTCTATAACATATTGGCTGTGTGACCTTGGTCAAGTCACTTAACCTCTCTGTGCCTTGATTTTCTCATCAGCGCAATGAGAAAAATAATAGTCCCTACCCTTATAGGATTATTATGATGATTGAGAATATTTATAAATGTCAAGATGAATGCCAGACACGTAATAAGCAATATAGGCACATTGTCATGATGAACACAGACAGAAAGAACACAGAAATGAAGTTTGTAATGGTGCATCAATTACAAGGAATGTGACCAGAGAAATAAACTTTGTTCTTTTAGGCTTTTTGTTGTTGTCGTTACAGTAGACTAGTTTTGCTAAATAATATTTCTGACAATATAAATTTCCCTTGTTGTCTACAACTACTTAGACTTGGTGTCACGTATAATCAGAGGTGTCCTGACCAATAGTACTTTTTAGAGAGGTGTCCTGACCAATAGTACTTTTTAGTTCCTAAATGTATTTTTAATCTAATTTAGGGTTTCTTAAGAGCAGTGCTAGTGACACTTTGGGCTGGATAACGATTTGTTGGGTGGGTGGGGGGTCCTGCGTAGGATGTTGAGCACCATCCGTAGCCTCCATCCACCAGATGCCAGGGGCACCCAAGCTGCAGACATTGCCAGATGTCCCAGGGGAGCGTGTGTGTGTGTGTGTGTGTGTGTGTGTGTGTGTGTGTGTGTGTCTGTGTGTGTGTGTGTCTGTGTGTGTGTGTGTGTGTCTGTGTGTGTGTGTGTGTGTGTGTGTGTGTATACAATCCTCCCTGGCTGAGAATCACTAATCTACCTAAACCAGGTCAGGGGCTCCCTAACAAGTATCTGCCTGTAAATGGCAGCCCATGAGCTCCCCCAGAGCAAGATTTATCAGCAAGTTGGTCTTAGACTCAAGTCTCAAGGGAAAACTGAAATAGCATAATAATATTTTCCAGGGTAATTGAATCAGACATTGCCAGAAAAACATTCAAGGGTAAAACTAAAGACTGTAATTATTATGAAAATTATTGATGTAGTTTTCATTACTCTACAATTTTTGAATTAGCCACTGATAATCCCTTTTATAAAAGAAGAAAGGTAGTTTTTCTTGCTTTTCCTTCTTCCTGACACTTGCCTGCCTCTCACTTTTCAATAAACACATTCAAGCCTGTGCGTGCTAAGTGGACTCAGGTGCAGCAGAGACCCGAGCCCTCCTCTGAGGGGCAGCCCTGTCACCTGCGGGGCTTTCTCGATGGGCCTCAGAATTTTTTCATTTGGTCCAGTTAGAACTATGTTCAGACCCAAGCTTATTCGGCAGTGAAGAATTACTGTCCGTGATCCATTTTCCCCTCCCAATTCTCCAAACCCCTGCTACTCGAAGTGTGGTCCCTGGGCCAGCGTGGGTATCACTTGTGAGCTAGTTAGAAATGCAGAATCTGGGGCCCCACGCTAGACCTTCAGAATCAGCTTCCAGGTGATTCAGGGCTACATCAAGTCTGAGACGTCTGCTCTTGACTGCTCTGCCAACTCTTGGTGACTCGGTCCTTGCTGCCTGACCCTGATGGGCAGAGAGACCAGAATACAGGTGCCCTCTACGTTCAGCACTCCCAGCCTGGAAACCTAGAGACTAGAGGGGTCCTTCTCCATCCTGTTCAATGTGAACTTCTTCCCTGGGTCCCATCCCCTCCCCTTCCACCTTCAACTCCTGTCCTGCTTCCCTACCTGCCAACTTACCCCGCCTCTCAAGTCTATAATGTGTTCTAGACTCTCCAATTAAGAACACAACAACAAAACACGCGCAGCGAAGCAAAAGCCTCCCTCCACTCTTCCGTGGCTCTCGTGCCCTTCGCAAGAGGGGCCTGCATTTCCTCAGCCCCCACTGTGCGATAACAGAGCGCTAAATACCTTGGAAGCTGCTGTGAGGGTTAGGGAAGCACAAAAATCAGGACTGCAAATTTATCTGAAATCAAGGAACAACATAACTGGTCATTGTTGAGGTGTAATTACAGGACAAAACATACTGTTCAAGAATCCTTACTGGGTCCGCTGAGCAGGTGCCAAGGAGGCTTTTCATGAAACTCACACATAACAGGCCAGACACTGTCCGGCCCCAGCCTGTGGCTGCTACATCTGGGCAGCTCCACGTGTATGGGGAGGGCCGTGAGGCTGTATTGTGAGTATGGAAAACAGGAGCTCTCACAGAGTTAAGGACTTTTAAGTAAAAAAGTGAAGTCTTCCAGCTTGATTTTTCCCTCCCTAGTTACAGGTGGGACAGTGAGAACTGCCAGGTAGCACGGGAGAGCCTGTGGGGAATGAGAGAAGCTGAGGGAAGAGAGAGGAGAGAGTGGGGAGATTGAGAGAGACACACACAGAAAAAAAGAGGTGGAGAGAGAAGGAGAGAGCCAGTGGGGGGAGGGCAGTGCTGGGAAAGAAGGCAGGGCTACACATGCGAAAAAGAAAGAGACATCTCCTGGCTATTGTAAATAGAGCTGCAATGAACATTGGAAGCAACCTAAGTGTCCATCATCGGATGAATGGATAAACAAGATGTGGCACATATATACAATGGAATATTACTCAGCCATAAAAAGAAACGAAATTGAGTTATTTGTAGTGAGGTGGATGGACCTAGAGTCTGTTATACAGAATGAAGTAAGTCAGAAAGAGAAAAACAAATACCGTATGCTAACACATATACATGGAATTTAAGAAAAGAAAAGAAAAAGGTCATGAAGAACCTAGGGTTAAGACGGGAATAAAGACACAGACCTACTAGAGAATGGACTTGAGGATATGGGGAGGGGGAAGGGTGAGCTGTGACAAAGCGAGAGAGTGGCATGGACATATATACACTACCAAACGTAAAATAGATAGCTAGTGGGAAGCAGCCGCATAGCACAGGGAGATCAGCTCGGTGCTTTGTGACCACCTAGAGGGGTGGGATAAGGGAGGGTGGGAGGGAGGGAGACGCAAGAGGGAAGAGATATGGGAACATATGTATATGTATAACTGATTCACTTTGTTATAAAGCAGAAACTAACACACCATTGTAAAGCAATTATACTCCAATAAAGATGTTAAAAATTTAAAAAAAAAAAGAAAAAGAGAGAGAAAGGGAGACGAGAGAAACAGACTGGAGAGGGAAAGAGAAAGAAGGAAAGATAAATAAGTTAGGAAATAAAGACAGGAGAAAGAGATGTAGAAAGAGGGAGATGGGGGTGGCTTAAGGGCTTGGTTTTGCTTTGTCTTAAATAAGAAAATCTGGGCAAGTCGAGAGCGGCGTTCCAGCACTTCTGGCATTGCCGGGGCCTGTGGCAGAAGAAGCTGAGGACAGAGATTTCCATATTAATAGAACCCAATGGTTGAGGCCTCCAGTCTAACTACTTAGAGCAACTGCAGTCGGAGGAACTGAGGATTCAGGGACTAAGCCAGGACCCCTGGGAGGAGGGCTGACCCTGTCCACTGCCCCCACCCAGAAAAGATGCTGGTGGGTCCTGGGCCCTGGGCGTTGCCTCCACGATAATTACCAGGAAGCCCAGTCTTTTTACAACAGTTTCTAAAATCAGTGCATTAGACACAATTGGATATGATCAAAATGATCCTTAAAAGCCTCCAAAAGGGTCCTTATGCAGACTCTCAGGGCCCTGGGAGGCTGTTCTACCCTTGGGCCACCTTGTATGAAAAATCTACATGTGACTTCGAGTGTATACAGACTTGTATAAGCTAAATGTTTGGATGATGAGTCATCTGTGTTTCATTAACCCCACATAGGTCCTTCCAAGGGATGGGTTTGCGTCTCCTGAACTCATCTTTTTGTTGCCTTTACAAATATTTAAGGAGAGGTTGCAAACCAAGGAACCAACCAAAATCTGTGGTCCTTAGCCTCCAGTCACCTTATGTGAAG